>NW_022103906.1:86361006-86418865 GCF_000313985.2 Echinops telfairi | reverse complement strand
ACACCAATCCACAAAGTCCTCCTCCATCTCACAAAACAGAGGCAATGATGCCGACTGCAGGGGGAAAGCCTAGTCATTGAACATGTAAGCATCTCAGCGCTGGCAGGGGTCTCCACACGGCTGCTCCAGCACGCAGGGCTGCATCAGGGTAGGTCCATGCGGCTTCTCCTTGGGGATGTCTTTTAGGAAGTCAGCCTTGCCAGCTGAAGCAGGGAACTGCTAAGGCAGCTGCACCCTGGTGCAACCATCACAAAGCAAGAGACCCAAGAACTAGAAAGGCGAGGTTTACCAAGCCATTTATCTCTCTGCCCTTCAATTAATCCCACATGTGTTTATGGACAAGGTTGACATAATAAACTATCCCACAATTGTTCTTATGTGTGAGCCCATTGTTGCAGCCACTGTGTCCATCCTTCTTGTCATGAGTCTTGCTCTTTTTGTCACTGCCCCTCTATTTTTACCAGACATGATATCCTTCTCTAGGGACTAGTCTCCCTTGACACAATGTCCAAAGTCCTTGAAAGAAAGATTCATCCCCCTTGCCTCTAAGGAGCATTCTGACCGTACTTCTTCTATGCCAGATTTGTTTGTTCTTTGGGTGGTCTGTGGTATGTTCAATCTTCTTCCCCAATGCCACAATTCAAATGCATCAATTTTTCTTCAGTCTTCCTTATTCAATGTCCCACATTCACATGCACTTGAGGCAATTGAGAATGCTACGGCCTGCATCAGGCACATCTTAGTTCTCAAAGTAACATCCTTGCTTTTCAACACTTTAAAGCGGTTTTTGCAGCAGATTTACCCAATGCAAATGCATTGTTTGAGCTCTTGACTGTTACTCGCATAACTATTGATTGTTGATTGAAGCGAGATGAAATCTTGGCAATGTCGATCTTTGCTCCATTTGTCATAATGTTCCCTATAGGTCCAGTTTTGAGGCTTATAGTTTTCTTCTAATTGAGTTGTAATCCATACGGTAGGCTTCACAGCATCCTTGATCTACATCAGTAAGTGCTTTAAATTCTCCTCACTTTAAAAAATAAGAATAATGACATTGCTTCTCATCCCAGAGAAAGAAATCAAGCTTTTGTGACACACAGGGACTCTTCCCTTAAAAAGCCAACCTCAATCTGCTTCTGCAGTAACTGTGTGTGTGTTTTAGGGGACAGGGGCAGCTCCCAGGGCTGGCTGTCACAAGGTATAGATCAGACCTGACATCCCCCTCAGTCTCTTTTCACTCTATCCTGATACCAACTCTCCTTAGCACTCTACTTCTATGGGTGGGTCCAATAACGCATTGCAGTGACCACATGGAATTCACAGATGATGCGTATGGTCCCACGGTTTATTAAGAAAGTTAACAAGTTATCATTCAGATGTGAAGCGCTCAGGATACAGTTGTTCCATCAACACAATTTCTTCTGTGCCATGTCTGTAGGTAGGTTTCTCTCTGAATCTCAGCCTCTTGACTGTCCCCTGACTTCCTTGGGCAATGTTACGAAGTTCTTTAAGGGCTGCTAATAAAAGCCCAAAGGGTATGCCACTCCACCCTAAGCCTCAACTCAAAGGCACGCAGTTCCAGCTCGGTGGGTCAGCTCCCCTAATTAAGTGCCAGAAGCACACCCTGCACAAACTAGCTTCCTGCCCCAAAGCACTCAACTTTATTTTCTTTGTGGGCTGGGAAGTCCAGCCTTCTGTCTCGCAGCCTGGCTCTGCTTTGGATGTGGGCCACGCCTTTGCTAATCCTTGAGTTTCAGTTTGTTTGCCAGCATGAGTAGGCTGAATGACCAGGAATCTCAGGGTCCAAAAGTTATTGTCTACTCATAGTCCTTCTCCCTTGCTGGTAGTGACATACTCCCTCCCAGGTCTGAGATGGTCGGTTTTGTACACAACAAGATGCCAATCACACTGAAGCCCATTAACAATTCCTCACAGCTGAATCATATATCCAAGCCCACCTTCTTACCCAGATGCACCAGGAAAATGAAGGTCATTTGATTGGAGTAACAAAGCCCAGAAGAGTCATATTACTGTACATACTTGTGTATAAGTCGAGTTTTTCCAGCACATTTTTTAATGCCGTTTTTTGTGGTAAAATTAGGTGCCTTGGCTGATATCCAGGTCGACTTATAAGAGAGTATATATGGTACATAATTATATGCACTATAGCATCCCACTGACCTATTTTACTTGTTTTACAGAAATGATATTTAATATTTCCAATTATCTCATCTAATATACTTTTGTGCTTGTTTATTTTTCTATGTTATACCCTTTGAATGAGCATTCTTGCTTGGTTAGCATTCTACCTGCCATGCCTAGAAAGAAGCAAGAAGCTGCAGTTCTGTAAGTAGGTGCTTGTAAAGAAATCACCAGAGGGGCCTCCAGTGATGCTACTTCATCTTCCCCATTGTCAGTGTCCTCCCTGTAGGAAGAGAGAAGAGTCCCTGTACACCAACACGGAATTGTTTGTTTTTACTGGAAATTCTCTGTCATCTGGAAAGATCCGATATTGTGAAAGAGCCCTTTCGGTAACAGGGATACCAAGAAATATTTTAGGTTATGAAAAGGGAATGGGGGGATGGGGATCGCTTGTTTTTCCTCCCTGGATAAAAGGCGACCACAAAGGTTTTATTTATTTATTTTTTTGCAATTCAACTAAAGAGCTAATAAAATAGAAACAAAATGCACATGTGTCCAGAGAGTGAGACAACAAGGCGGAAGTGGCTAAAGTTTGTGGTCTGTTACCACATGGCAACATTGAGTTCCAGCCAAAGTATTTTCTGTTCTCTCCAGAGTCTAGCTGCTGGAAGGCAAAGGGATGTGCATGTAACAGAAGAAGAACCCCATGCTCAGTGCAGGGATGTGAAAGAATCAGGGAAGGAATGTTTCAGCACATAGAAAAGTTACACGCTTGTAAAGGTTTCCCTACACAAGGGTCAACTCCATAGGCCAAATCTAGGCTGATGAATATTTTTGTAGATACAGTTTTGTTGGAATGAGAGCACACTGATTTGCTTACATCTTGCTTAAGGAATGCTTTCATGCTACCACACTGAAGTTCGGATGCTGTCAGAGAGACCACATTACCCAAAAAGCCCAAAATATTTACTCTCTGGCTCTTTACAGAAACAGTTTGCTCACCTTTGCCCTATACCATGAGTATGAAAATAATTATGTTACCATGTGTGGCATTGCTGGTATTTGATTGTGTTTGCAGTTTCACAGCATTCAATTCAATAGTCTGCTTTTTGAAATCTGTTTTTCACTCTTGTCAAAAATCACCCTGCTCCTACAGGTGTTCTCTGTTCTCTTAAATGCTCTCATGTCTCAATTCCCAAGGAACATTTGCTTCCACACCTGACAGATTGCATGTACGTACAACAGATATGCGGTGTACAACATCTCCTCTCCTTCCAGCCACCATCCCTCCTTTCCCTTGCCTTCCCAACAGTTTCTGGGGCCATGTTTCTAGGGCTCATCTAGTTTACAGAATCAAGTGATGTAACTATTCAAAGAATTGTGTGCCTGGGGTATAGAATGGTTCATCTAACCCATTCTGAGGGTGGACGTAAGAATTTTCAATACAGACATGTTCAAAAGGACTGCAGAATGACTGACTCATGGAGTAAACACGCATGAACCACTCAACACAAATCTCCCTTACACATTTCTGATGACTTACTCTCTTAATGAATGAATGGAAATGGAAGCTCATTATCCCTTTCTTAGCCTCCTAAAGCAGAGAGAGAAGTAACCAAGAGCTTGATAAGACATCTACCCGTGAGACCACTGGCAGCCAGTTCAGCGGAGCCGTATAATGAACATTAAGCAACAACATTCAATGTGTGGTTCTAATGTACATTCTGGATGCCAGAAGAGGCACAATTAGGTAGTGCTGCAAAGATCAACTCATTTGAGAAGCCAAACTTTCTTCGTTTACCTAAATTCTGTTTGGTAAGAAGTGCAACTGCTTCATGTGGGATCATGGCCAAGCTCAACCTGAAAGAACTCACTTTGCAACGATCTCCCAAAATGCAGAAGCTTTCCTGATGGTTCAGTTCCAAGGAACAAATAAAAGGTTTCAGAATGAACAATGTCCAGATGCCACAGAAGCCTGTTCTTTTTGCCAATCCATTGACCAAACACGAATTCTGTTCCTTTTAGACACTAGAGACAGCCTATAGCAAGAAGCATTGTTTTTACCTAACAAGGGGTTTCCCAATGTATAACTTGATGCAGAGGTATCTGTCCAAGAAGAGGCTGCTGGGCAGTGTTGAATTGGAAAATCAGAAGTCATTGAGCATTGCCTGTTCTGATCTTTCCCAGACCCGTATATCTCACCCAGGGAATTTCAATACAATTATGGAAAAACCAGAACCACATTATCCCTAACCAAACCCAAGTCATAGTGTCTTCATGACCCTGCCTCCATGAGCAGAACAAAGACTTAAAAGCATGACTGCTGTGGTCTGAGTGCTCAATAGAGGGCTGAGTAGTTGTTCAATGATAGAAATGTCTTAAACATTTCTAGAAAATAGCAGGTCACCAATATTTTCTTGGCCATGGATCAAGATACACACACACACACACACACACACACACACACACAAATCCTAAATTGATACCACAAGCTCATTTTCTCTGTGTGTGGCAGGACTAGTGCTAAGAAGTCAAAATCTCTATTGTCAGTCACTTATGGTTTCATAACTCCAAATAAACAAATCACACTCATCTTATTAAATCTGAACCAATTGTCCTTATACAAATGTCATAAATGTCATCTATATTGCTACATATGACCTTATCTCTATAATGCGGTCAAGGAATTGAGTAATAAGATTTAATGAATTTAGTCAACATTTTAATCCAGACTAGTTATCAACTTTCTACAAATAATTGATTGTACAACTAATTTCTAATGCTCTTCATTGTGTATAAGTAACAACAACAATGACAAACTAAAGCAACACAAAAACAAAGCAAACCAAAAAAAAAAAATACGGCAAATCTATGTATTGTATAGTAGACCTGTGTTTTGTAGGGCTTTCAAAACTGTAACCCTTTGGAGGCAGCTTGCCAGGCCTGTTTCTGAGTGGGTTAAGATCACCAATCCTTTGGTGAACCACCCAGCACTCAACCATTTGTAACACCAGGGACTCCTTTTCAATGTAAAGACCTTGGACAACAAAAGTTGATGTGAAGTTCCATTACAAAATGAAAGAAAAAAGAGATTGGAAGCATCAAATCTTTACTTTTTAATTTCTCAAAAAATGAAATCAGACTTTATGCCCCGCTTGTTTTCACACATAGAGGTTCATTTGGTCCTAGATGAAGGCTATGAAGTGTGATTAGATTTGGGATGCATCATGGAAGAGAGAGCACTGATGATTTGCCTCCTGTAAGTCGGCTGAGTTGGGAGCAAGACATCACTGGGCAGCAGTAGCAGCAGGGATGGGACAAGCCAAGGCCATGGACAGACCCTTTATATTAGCCCAAAGACATGCGTCAGTGATCGGTAGCTGTGAGGTAAACTGCATCAGTCATAACAGAGGGCAAAGGTCACTGTAACAGTCCCTTTCCCTCATGGCACAATGTTCCTGCCACCCCAACAAACATTTAGCTGTCAATCTGTGCCGACGTAGGATAAGGGGAAGGACACTAAATACTAATTCTGTGATTTAGACACTAAATACTAATTCTGTGATTTAGTGGGACTTAAGTTCTGAATTGACCAAACTCAAGGCTTTCTAGGGAGCCCTCTCCACCACTTGTCTGTCAGTTTATTGTGCTTCGGGGGCTTCTGTGTTGCTGTGAGACTGGCAACTACATCACCGGTATATTAAAGGGTCATCCAAGATCAACATGTTTCAGGCTGAGAGGAGATGACAAAGATAGATTAGAGAGATGGGCTACTGACAACTTTATGAGTAGCCGAGGAACATTGTCAGACAGAGTGCCAGAAGATGAGCCTTTCAAAGTGAATCTGAAACTCAATGCCATCAAGTTGATTCCAACTCATAGTCCGGGTGGTGTAGTGGGTTATAAATGGGGCTGCTAATCATAAATGTAAGGTTCATAGTTTGAAACCATCAGCTGCTCCATGGGAGAAGCAGGAGGCTTTCTGCTTCAGTAAAGATTTACAGCACTAGAAACTCACAAGTGCAGTTTTACTTTGTCTGATAGAGTCATGGTGAGTCAGGTTAGAAGACAGTCAAGATAGGACTGGGGAAGAGACACCTTCAAAGTAGAGTGACTCCTTAGGAAACCAGTATCAGGTTGATCCTGGCTGAAAGCAGAGAATACCAGAAAGGATGTTGGCTTGTGGTTTATTGACCACACAAAGGCATTTGACTAGGAATAGCCATGAGAAGAATGGGAATTCCAGAATATGCTATTGTGCTCATGTGGAACCTGGTCATGAACCAAAAGGCAGTCGTAGGAAGAGAACAAGGGAATACTGAACAGCTTAAAATCGGTAGAGTTGTGTATCAGGATTGCATCCTTTCATCATATATTCAATCTATATGTTGAACAAATAACGTGAAGGATTGGACTAAATGAAGAAGAACTTGGCATCGGGATTAGAGGAAGACTTATCAATGGCCTGGGATATGCAGAAGACACAGCCTTGCTTGCTGAAAGCCAGGAGGACTGGAAGCACTTGCTGATGAAGATCCATGACTCTACCTTCATTGTGGGTTGCAACTCAGTGAAAAGAAAACCAAAATTCTCTAAACTCTACCAAGAGGTCACATCATAATAATTAGAGAAATGACCTAAGTCATCAAACGTTTCATCTCGATTGAATGCACAATCAATGCATATGGAGGCAGTAGTCCAGAAACCAAAGAGTGTGTTGCATTAGACAAACTGGTGCACAAGACCTTTTAAAAGTGTTAAAGAGCAAAGATTTCATTTGGAAGACTAAGGTTTCCCAAGCCATGGTATTGTTAATCACCACACGTGCATCTGAAAGTCGCAAAATGAAAAAGGAATTGGTGCAGAGAAGAATTGGTGCATTTTATATTTTCAAACCATTTTATTACGAGCTAATAAGATATAATACCATTCTACAGTTCAGCCACTTCAAGAAATATTATACAATTGCTAGCAGAATCAGTTTCAAAACATTTCCTTCCCTTTTGAACTCCTGGATATCAGCTCCTCTTTAGTAACCAACCCCCCTTTCCCATTGTACCTCTCAGGAAGCCTTGTTCTAGTTATTGTCTCTATATAACCATCGATCCTAGGTTACATATACTGAAAAACATAGGGGGAAAAAACATAACAAAGATTCAGGAAAGCCACCCACAATGATAAAATATAACAGAAATAAACCCAAATATGAAAAAAGAGAAAATATTAAAAACCAGCTCAAGCCCAAAGGGTATCAAAGAGGAGATCAAGTGACATGGTTTTAATCATTCAAGTCAGATTTACTATTGGAATCTAGTATAATCACCTTTCCAATATGCTAAGAACCAGTTTATTCCCACCCCTCAATTACAGCTAGAGGGGAATCAAGAATTGATGCATTATAATTATGGAGTGGGCAAAGAATCAAAGAATATTGAAAGTACCATAGACTTCTAGAAGAAAAAAAATATAGATATCTGTCTTGGGAGATGTACAGCCAGAATGTTCCATAAAAGCAAGAAGGGTGAGACTTCCTCCCAGGTACTTTAGATGTGCCATCAAAAGAGACGAGGTTCTGGAAAAGGACCCCAGGCTTGTTAAAATAGAAGGTCAGTACACAGAAGAAAGACATCCAAAGAGACTGGCTGATGCCATGGCTGCAACCACGGGCTCAAACACACAGAGATTGTGAAGATGGTGCCGGACCAGCCGTGTTTCATTGTTACACACAGGGCAGCTGTGAGTCAGAACTGACCACGCGGCAACCAACAACAGAAAGTGGCCTGATAGTAAGCATGGTGGGGGGGGGGGGAAGTTAAGCCCCTTGGTCCCATGGGAGAAAGATGAGGCTGTCTGCTCCTGGAATTGATTTACAGGCTCAGAAACCTACAAAGGGTTCATTATGAGTGGGAATCAACTTGATGACACTGGTGTGTTATTTTAATTTTTGTTAAGGAGCCACTAGGAGCCCTGGTGGTAATGTTGGAGAAGCATGGGACTGCTAACCACGTGGTCTGTAGTTCAAACCCCCCTGCAATCCAAGGAATGAAGAAGAGGCTATCTGCTCATGCAAAGAGTTACAGGCTAAAAAACTCTAAGAGGCAGTTCAACTCCATCCTATAAGATTGCTGTCTGTCGGAGTCCACTGGACGGTAGTGGGTTGGATGGAAGGGACTAGAATAAATTTTCTGTTATCAGACAGAAGGGGGCTTAAGAGAGTCATTGAGTTTAATTATGCAGTAAAAGGGGGAAAATCACAAGTTTGCACACCTGCATTTCTCCCAGTGAAATTTATCGATAGCACACATGCACATGGACTACTGTGGAAGACGAAGCCAAGGAGGGAACGCCAAACCCATTTCAGAAGCTGGGTCTGTCTTCAAAGGGTTTGACTTGCTGACCTCTGGCTGGCCTGCACCCTCCTCTCAGAACACACCAGACAGACGAGTAAACACAGATCACCAGTGGACCACATGTTCGTATTCTTCTTCCAAAGGCGTCCTGGCTTTTGGCCTCGCCTACTTTTAGACTTTTCAACCAGGTCCTTCTGACTGAAGCCTAGGCCCCACCGAAGCTTCCTCATTCCTCCCTCCATCCAGCAGTGGCTTAGCAAAGAAAAAGGACCATGTAGGAAATGCCTAGTATTAGTGAATATCTCCATGTGAGTATGAGTCAGGGACATGGCCTCTAAAGGATGTGAATGCCCTACTCTGTTTTTCATGCCTTTGAATAAAACATTTTCCTTGTTGATGTTTTCATTTACAGGACAATATTCTTGGGTAAGGCACCATATAGGTCCTTAATCCTTGACTATAAAGACACCATCATATGCTTTTTCTGTATGACATGGGTGACCTTGAGAAGCAGCAAAACAGTGAGGGAACCCAGAGCAGAGCAAGCATTTTGGTGGACCTGGAGACCACGCGTGTGACCATCTTCCGTTTGGAGGAGAGACTCAAGTGTGCAGGCAAACGACCTTTCGTCGCTGCTAAAAGAGAGAGGCATGTTGGAATCCATGCTTTCTGATGCATTTGCATTCTATACTTCCAAGTCAACCCGTGTTCCAGAGAGACAGTCCAGAAATCTCCATCGCAGCATTGGCTCTCAGCATTCTTTTTTTGGTTTTAAATAAGAAACTGACTCCCTCACGTAAAACTACCCAGAAAGCTAGAAACAGAATGTCAACCCCATCTTGTCTGATCCCTTCTGCAACACAGGGCCATACGGGAGAGAGAGAGATTCAGTTTGTGCCTTCGGATATTCGCTTTTGATTTTTATTTATGGTAAAGAAAGAGAGATTCAGGGGAATGAAAGAGATCCCTGAAAAATCCCTGGGGACCGCATCTGATACAGGGAAGGGGAATGGGCAGCAGCTCCCCAAAGCACCCTGGGGAGTGGGAGTAACTGATGGAAAATGTCTTTTGCCCCTTCACCATGGCATCCTTAGAGACCATTTCAGCTCTCGTTTCGCACCTGGCACATATTTATATGGTACGAGAGAAAGGAATTCTATTATTAAATTATGCATGTGGATTTGCACTTTTATTCTATCAGAATCAAACTAAATGCTATTCCACAACACTCCATAAAGTGTAATGATACAACGTGGCTGAAGGTAACTCTTTCCTGAAATATGACATTCTTCTGGGACCCCGAAAGTATTAAAGGGACTGGATGCCAGGGCCAAATCACCCCCCTGGAGTCACATAGAAGTTCCACAAGCGCTTATAGGCCAGTGACATATATATTCTTGGGTTTCTGGGAATTCAATCAGAAGGTTTAAGGGAAAAGTGCCTGGACAGCCCGGGCACCATGACACAAGGGCTTGGACGCATCCAGACATGCGCAGAGTAATTTAGAGCCATGTTCAATGTCAGGAAGCTGATGACCTGGTCAAAGCAGAGAACAAGACAAGGTTGGAAATGATAAAGGAGGCCACACATCCACCACAGGGATTTCATTTGTGGAAGCATTTATGGAATTAAGAAGTCTATTTTACATGGATTTGGTTAATAGTTTTGAATTACCTAATTTTTTAAAAAGTTGCATTTTCTTGACCCTGGATAAGATTTTAAAAGGAACCTGATTCCGAATTTTAAAAAAATCACCAACACGTTTCTCTTCATTTTCCTGATGTAACTTGTTCATGGTCTCATTGTGATGGAAAAGCAAGTGTCTCCGGGCCACGTGCACTACGTAGAAAGAGTAAATGTGCACATACACAAATAGAATGCTTTTGACAAGACATCGGGATAGGACTCAAACACTTCACTCACTCTGTCCTTTATTTGGGCACCCTAGGTATCCCCTGGAGTCTGTGTGGCCTCGGCTAAGTTACTTAGCGAGTTTATTCATTTATTCAATCAGCATACTCCTCGTAACACACCTATCTCTCAAGATCATTATACCTAATAACTGAAACAACAAATGTGAAAGTAATTCATTCTGATACGCTGGTTTATTTTATGCATTTGTGTAATCACTGGATTTTATGTCAACTTGAATTTGTATGAAGACATAGGGGTGGAGTCCACCAATCGATCAGGTCACAGCTTGATGATGCCTCCTGGGAGGCATGGCCTTTTCAACAAGAGGAACAGTGAGGACTTTCCCGCTCCCTCCACCCCATCACCATCCTGCTTGCTGGGATTTTGTGATTGCCTGCAGGGGTGGCCCCATGTGGGCCCCTTGACCTTGAGATCTGTCAGTACCTGGCCATATTTCCATTGACCTTGGGTCCCCAAGACTCTACACCCACTGGCCTGTGATCTTCCGGCATCACACCCTGCATCCCAACGCACCTTCAGCCACCATCAGCCTGCAGCTCCCTGAGTCTGGCCTCAGACATAAGTCCAATGGTGAAGATGGTGCCAAACTGGGCATCGTTTTGTTCTGCTCCATCTGTGGTCACTTTGAGTCAGAACTGACTCCCCAGCACCTACCAACCGCTTGGTCAATCAGCGCTTAGTACCTAGCAGGCACTCACTTCACTCAATCCTTAGTTCATAAAAGCTCGAATGGTCTGCTGCCACTCTCTCCAAGCACTTTCTGTGATGACGGAACTGTTCTGTGTGTAACATGAGCTGCACGTGGCTACTAACTGAGATGTGATTGGTACAACTGAAATTTTTCAAATTTTATTTTAATTAAATTTAATATCCATAGCCTGTAAACAGGCTACACCTTTGGAAGAGTCACATTTTTAAGCCTCTTCTCCATGCCACGATTTCCCTTAAAAGTTTCATTGCTCATAACAGGAAGTGTCTGTCTTCACAGTGGCTGCCATCATTATAAGGAGGGAGGCAGGTAGGAAACTCAAGCCTGGTGAGATATGATCATTACCTGGTTCTCACCTCTAAAGAAAAGCCTTGAGAAGACAATCCATAAGAAGAAGATGAAGAGCAGGTGGAGGAGAGAGCAACAAATAAGAGCCGGCAGAGTGATTTTCAGAAACATAATATCAGGAAGCGTGCTTTCCTCAAGTAATTCCATATAGACCGCTGCTCTCTCACCTTCGTCTATGGCTCTATCAGCCCTCCCACCTCCCATCCCTCCCAGCCATCATATACCCAATATGCTGCTTATACAGGCCTGGAGAGACTACCTGGTGCAAAGATCAGGGCCACTTGCATGATATGAATCTTTCCCAAGAAGGTGCAGACTGCAGTAGCTACAGAATATACTGGATTGTGTGTGCGTGCACACGTGCACCTCATTGTGTGCATGTTTCTTTCCTACCCCCAATCCCTATTTTTTTAACAGCTCTGTAATTCCAGCATTGAACTTGAGACTGATCATTATTTCCTCCTCTCATCATCTCACAATAAATCCAGACCAGCACAGACAAGACTCCTAATGTCAATATTATTTGCTTTCCTTTCAGAGCAAGACACGTTCAGGCCTACACTATCACACATTTAGAGCAGATGTTCCTAAAAGGGATAAACCAGGTGCTTAACATATTTTATTCCAAGGGGTAATTTTAGAAATTATTGTAATCAATGAGCTAATAATAATGGTGGTAATGATGAGGCCAAGTTATTATTACCTATTACCTTTAATCATCGACAGCAACTCAATTGGACATAATTAGAGACATCATCATAAATAACGTGGAGCAGATGGAAGAGGCTGGGCTCTGCTTTTCCAGGACGGAGTAGGATGGCTGATGATGGAGCAGTGGGCATACAGATTGGGCCACTTATGTCCCAAATGCCCTCTGCACTTGAATCTTTCTTGTCTGATACCTATAAAAACAGAGTTGAAGTTGACAAGCTATACACAGTCAACCCCACACTTTCACTCACTAACCTTGCAACGTTCTCCTCTCTATCACTAATTGCAACCCCCTAGTTCTGCTCCATTTTTATCAATGTGGACGAGACAGTGGCCTTGTTTGTTTCCTTGTTTCTTTGAAGAAAAGTAAGCAATAGTCTGTCCTGATCCTCCCCCCACATCCTTCATTCCAGAAATTCAGACCTCCAAGGTGGTATTTACTTTTTGACAACATAAAATGTTCGAATGTGCAAATGTGCTTTATACAATTGATGTATGTATGGATTGTGATCAGCGTTGTATGAGCCCCCAATAAAATGATTGAAAAAAGAAAGAAAATGTTTTAACAAACTCAAAAAAAAAAGTTCAATTAGTCATTTAGGCATCGGTTTCATATTTGGCATGAACTACAGAATGGAGCATCACCTCTGATGGCACAATCCAATGAAACTGTTATCCCCTGGGTGCCGTCAACAGGTGCAGAGGGAGATACTAACATACAAAACCCAGGGAGCAGTCCAGAAAGATAACTTGATATGAGAAAAGAGCCCAGGCTCTCAGAGATCAGGTTCAGTCCTTAAGACTGTCAGTTCCTGGGCCATAAGGCTGGGCAAGTTATTCTGTGGGAGCCTCTGCCTCATCAACTATGAAATGAGAGTCTGCATCAGCAGCCTCCACTATGTGAGTTAATGGCATTCCTGTTTTTCCTTCACTAAAATCACTCTTTCCAATGAACTGCAGTTAGTGTCACATGGCATCCATCTCTGTTTTTCTCCCCTTTACGTAACTTAGAAGTGATTAGGTTTAGGACCCATTCTAAATTAGTAGGACCTCAACTGATGGATCGCATTACATTAGACTGTACTTCAGAAAGCAATTAGATTGCATGACATGACATGACATCGAATTCCAACACATAATTTAAGGAGACAAAATCCTACCCAGAACAGTATCTGACATATATTAAGCACTCAATTTGTGAATTTTCTTATCCCTTAGAGGACTTGTCATCTACGTGAACAGACAAGACCAACACCCACAAAGCAGATGATGGCACAACGCATGTGACCCAGTTGCACTATTGAGTCAGGAGAAGCAAGCAGGATCCAAATGTCTAAGCAAACCGACTGGGACAGGGCAGCATTGGTCTGGGCTTTGAGAGTCGGACTGACATTGGTACGAAGAGAGCCCCCAGATTAGCCCCTGTTCTCTCAACTAATTAGCTTCATTTCTGGGTTTTCGTTCCTCATCAATGAAATGGCAGCAACATTTGATTCTGGAGAACCAGCCAGAGAGGAAAACTTATTTTGCTTTTAGTAGGTGCACATTTTCCCACGCAAAGATAAACACCACATAAGTAACAAAATGATAATCATATTGAGAAAAAGTAATAATTATACAAATATTCATTTGCTATTTGATGCTTGTGTTCTTTGAAGGGAATTTTTACTTAAATATCTCTAAACGAATATGGTTCATGAATATCTCCTAAAGCATTTTTCTTCACTTGTACCCAGATACACTTTATTATAGAATTTTGGTACACTTAACATTTTATGGAGTCAAAGTTTTATTTTTTTCTTAATCAGAGTTCTTATCTAAACCAATAGGAATTTGGTATAAAAATTAATAGCAGGATACAAGCATATGGAAATCTTATCTATAATATCTTTACAATCTGTTGGTTTTTTTGAGATGTGCCAAACATAACCAAGTTTTATTGATGGATACGATATTTGGGGATATAAAACTTTATATGTGATTTCCTTTGCTCAATTAGTAATTCTCATCTATCATTAAAATTACCATGAAATTTCACCTAGCAATGACCAGTTATCATGGCCAAAGTAGATACTTTCATTTTAACTATCTGCCTACATGGTTTAATTCTCCACCTGATTTCAGCAATTAGTGAAATTCAGGGAGTAAAAATTTTAATTGGAAAAAAAAATCACTTCGTCACTGCGGTAAGCCATATATGTGCCGTATGAAAAGGTATATGTGAATTCTGAAAGGGGACAAAATATTTATAAGAAAATCTCAGTCCTCAATAAATTCTGATCAACAAAGGGAATGGAAGAGAGAGAAGCCTACGAGACAAAAATAAACGACTAAGAAGACGGAGAAAACACTAAGACACCCAAAAAACTCAGAAGCAAAAGGCAAGGCTGACACGTGGACGCTGACTCCTGGCCACCACCGGGCTTCCCAGGCTGTAATCTTTAAGGCAGCAGGCTGCCGTCTTTCTCCCCTGGAGGCGGTGTTTGCTTGGAAGCATCAGCCTTTCTGTTGGCGGCCAGCTAGATACCCAGTGCCCTACGAAGGTTTCTTTAAGCGCTATAGACACAACTGAACCGAGTGAGAGAAATTTAGTTAGGTTTCTATGAAATCCCCCAGAAGAGGAGATGCAATTCAGTTGGGGAGATGAAACAGAAGCACGGATGAATTGGTCTAAGGGAGGTTTTGGACTGGAAGGTGTGGAAGGGGCTCAAGGGGTTGCCAAGCAAAGTATTTGAGCAGTTATAGGGGATCAGGAAAACATAGGGGGAGCAATTAGCATTTTCCTTTACTTTCTCTCTCGCGAAACAAACGCTGGGGAATAAAGTGACAAAGTCGGATTGGATTGACATTTTGGAGCGTGTTGAAAATCAAACGGAATATTTTCAGTTTAATTTGATGAGCCAGGAGAGATCACTGAAGGTTGTCTCTTTAAGCAAGTAGTGGGTCTCCATGAACTTACTATTTCCTATCATTCCACTCCTCACATATAATTTCTCACCCAAACCCCAACTCAAACCCACTACCTCCCATCAAGTCAATTCTGAATAGTGTCATCATTCTAGTTGACACTGTTGCTGCAACATTTTCTTCCAAGTGCCCCGGGCTCTAGGGGCTTCCGTGTGCCAGGACAGCCTCCCCCAAACTGGCCCTCTCCTCTCCTAAGCCAACTCACTGATCTGAAGTAGAACTCCCTGCTTCAGAGAGAGTTCAAAATCCTCCAGCAGGGCCCTCTCGCCTGTGAAATAATGTCTGAACTCAGCATGATGTGCAATTTCATTGTTTACTGAACCTTGCCGATTTATCTCCCCACAACCTCCTCACGCACCCTCTGTTCCTCTACAGTTTGACCTGGAATTCCTCACTATTTCATTAAATATTGTGATTTCTTACTCTCCCAGACCCCCTGACCAACACTGTGCATCCTTGGAAACTCAGCTCAACGTACACTTCCTCTCGATAGCCTTGGTGACTGCTTGAACGAAAAGACCATCTTCCCACCAGACCGGGCAGTGCCATTTCTTATTGTTCCGTATAGTTTTCATGCAGGCACTCAAGATAAAATGGTTGAACAAATGAATTCCAATATTTCTATCACGCCAACTTTCTGAAAATATCTACAGCAGATGAGAGCTTTAGAAGAATGAAAATGACAGTGATGTATGAGGTAAATTGGATGAGAGACTGCAGGTTTGGAAGGAGGGGGAGAAGATGATGGATTCAGCTTTGAACATGGAAAATATGCCTTTGGCATCCACTGCAATCAGGACCTGCTTTTGAGGTTGCAAGTGATTCTGATTAGAAAGGAACAGAGAATTAAGTCGTCTTTTTCACTTCCCACGACGAGCCCCGACCATGTCTTTTGATAACTTCCTCCAAGATAACTCTGAGTTTCTTCGGCCCTGTCTGTCTTATCCAAATATTTCCTTGTACAAGAACTCAACTTGGGCACGTTTCAGATCCTGTATCTCTGACTGTGGGTGAGCTCGGGGAGAAGGAAACAGGAAGTGATTTGCAACCTGGCGCTAGAAGGAGTCTAACTGTCAAGGGGACCAGGGATTGCTTTTGTTATTACTGCCTCGTTTCAAATCCTTGTCTGTTTATTGTTATTGTCTTGTCCCCTTACTGATGCTCAATCCAGTTCCTCATCACAAGTGTGAAAGGAAAGCTGGCAAAAGTTACCAGAATGAGAGTTCCGAATCAATAATGGATTCATCCTGAGATACAGCACCACATCTGTTAGGTATTTAGAGACACAGTCCATCCGGCCTTCAGGGATACTTAAGCAGTCAGGCTCCTTTCTCCCTGGAAGGCTATAAAACACAGAGAGTTAAGAAGTGACAGGAAAGTGCTAGCGAGGCCTGCTTAAAAGAGCAAGCGCTGTGAATTGTAGGATACATATGTTTTAAAAGGGAAGATTAGCACTCACAGCCAGCGGGTGTACTTGAACTCGTGTTAACACAGAACTTGCGCAAGCACAACAGAGGGAAGTGACTGCGTAGTAAGTGGAAACTAGTTACATCAATTTACCTAAGTCATTTTATACCCTTCGGTGAAAGAATTTGAGATTGGGCTCTTTTATTGTAAAGTTTTTTGTTGGTTTGTTTTAAGTTCCATGGAACGAATGGTCACAGAAGCTTCATGGCAAACCTCACTGCTTCTGGCCACAGCTATTCCGGTGGGGGTTCCGGTGAAAGATCAGAACCTTTGTGCCCATCATATCAAGCTTCCCAAGGAGACCATCAAGGTCCAAGAGGGAGGCTAAACAGGGTGGGTGGATAAAGGAGGATTCCTTATAGAAATGAGAGATTGCATAGGAGGCAGGGAAGAAAAAGGTGTAAAGGCAGCCTGCGGTCCGGCTGTCTGAAGCCCCTTGTGATGCTAGAGCTGCAGAGAAAGCATCAAAAACAAAGCAAAATACACTCATTGCCATTGAATCTATTTCAGCTCACGGAGACCTTACAGGCCAGGTGAAAACAGTCCCTGTGGGTTTCTGGGATGGCAACTGTTTACAGGATTAGAGAGCCTCATTCTTCTCCTGTGGGGTGGCCACTGGCTTCAAACCACTCCCCTTGTGGTTCGCAGCGCAACACATAACCCGCTACACCACTGGGGCTCCTGGTGAAAGCTTCGAAAAGGGAAAAAAAGATGAAAAAGAAAGAGCAAGTACATTTAAAAAGGGACCGTCGTTCCAGGAAAGGTTATGAAAGTAATCTTCCCTTTCACTCAATGGCAAAGGAAACCCACAGCAGCTAGAACAGCTAGAACATATATATATATGGGGCAACACAGACCAACATTTTATATATGTATATATAAAAAATTCCAAGAATGTATTAAAAATTCCAAGAATGTTATCAAAGTACATTAGCAAACGTTATACTTGGAAAAGCATTTTAAAGCTCGAGGAAAGACGAGCTGTATGATGAGGGAAAGCACATCCGGAGCCCGGCAGAACAATGGAGAAGAGAAGGAGCCAGAGAAAGCCGGGGACTAAAGACAAGTCAGACGGCATGTTTTATGAAGTACTAACAATTTGTGAAGGGTTATTTGTCATTGCTGAATTTAGAAATTTATTATCCTCTATTAACAAGAGACCGAAATGTCTATAGCCATTGCTTCAGAGTGTTTTTGAAATGCTTCTTTGTCTCCAGGACAGTGACCCAAATTAACAGGAGGTCTCATTCTTGAGGGGGCAGGGGTATGTGTGAGGGGGAGATGGGGTTTTAAATCTGCCACTTTTCATACTCACTACCCTGTTAGTGGCCAAAGAGCGCCTCTGGAGGCTGAGGAGACTTTGAAGTCAAGAAGAGTTTGGGGATGGGGAAGATGGAGGAGTGGCTATGGAAAAGATGATGAGAATTTATCACCAGGACCTTGGGAGGCAGGGTTTTCACTTGCAAGTCTTAAATTAACTCCTAATACCTAGGAAATTCTGGGTTGTCACCCCCTTTGTTAACTTTATTGCCTGGGTGTTTGCTGGGACCTTTACCTGTCAGGAGGTATTAATCTCTGATCTTTGCAAGTTCATGAAAATAACACAGAGAAAAACAGGGATGCTCCAAACTTCAGGATGGGTCTTCCTGGCCCTCCGATGATATCCTCCCAGTGCTGCCTCCGTTCTCTGGGGTACGTTCTGCAGATCCCTCGCATAGCCCAAGGGAACTGGACCCTACCTACTTGGTTAGCTATCTGTCCCCAGCAGAATTCAAGACTGGAGCGTGTATCTAGATAGCATATTATCTATGTAACAACTGGCATTCAACACATTTTTCCAATTAATACGTATAGGAGGGTTACAATCAGGTCTTGACTTTAAACACACCTGTCCTCCCTGCTTGACCATGCCGCCCCAGGGACTGTACAGAGTCTCAGTCTAAACCAGAGCCACATTAGCAAGCCACGTTCCCAGACTCCAATGCCAGTCTATCTGCTGGTGATCTGTTTATGGACTAATGTTTAAGATGTACCTTATTCTACGGCTGGATGCTTGTATTTACGCTTAAGGGATGGATCGCCTTCCAGTCACTGTTGAACACCCAGCGCAGGGTCATGTCACAGAGGATCAAATGGTTAAATAACAGAAAAGGAGATTCTGACCTTCAAGAGGCTGACATTCCAGCAGGTTGACAGACCAGACTCAAATCATACTCATGACCAGAGAGTGGATTCCCACCCCTAGTGATCCTATCTGGCAGGATCGATCAGTGCCTGAGAAGTCATGACCATGTGCTGTACAGGTGTCCCTGCCCACGCATCCTTGAATAGAGGCGATTGCAATGGAAAGATTTATAGACATGAACAAGGTCAAGAAGAAAGGCAAGAACATGTCGGGAAGCGACAAGAACCTGTGCAAGGCCTTAAGGCAGACAGGAGTGAGGAATGTCGGAACTTGAAAGGTGTGTGTGACGGAGGCCCAGTGGGGAGTGGCGAGGGAGGAGGCAGTGACATGAGATAAGACTGGAAACAAAGAGGAGGCTGGGAAGAAAAACTGAAGGATACATGCTTATGCCACTGGTTCCAGGGTGTGAGTTTATTCAGTTCTCAGGTGTGTGTGTGTGTGTGTGTGTGTGTGTGTGTGCACGTGCAGATTGAAGACATGGTTGTTATTGTTGGTGGTTGCCTTGGAAGTAGCTCCAATGCCTTGTGATGGCTAATGAGGGAACGCTGCCTGGTCTGAGAGCCTCTGTGATCACCGCTGAGTTTGAATCCATATTGTGCCTATTGAATCCTTCCCTCCTCTGGTGTCTTCCTTTAGTTTTGCTGATCCTCCTGCTTGACCTTCGTCTACTTCTTTGCTCTCAACAGAAGCTCGGGAGACTTTAATGGATATCCCTTTCTATTAACTTTACTATCAATAGACATTAAGGTTGTCTGGTGCAGGTTTTGTTGTTGTTTGTTTATGACTTTGCATCTACCAAAAATTGTAATTGTCTTCTGTGTACACAATAGTGTGTCCTCTAGTGGTAGGCTGATCATCAACTAGTTAATTTAACGTGTTATGCGCTATGCTGCTAACCAGAAGACTGGAAGTCCAAACTCACCAGCAGCTCTGATGGAGAAAGATTTGCAAACTGCTGCTGTGAAGATTCCAGTCTTGTAAATCCTATGGGGGCAGTTGTACCCTGGAAGATTGCTATCATCCAGAATCAACTTGTAAGTAATGGTTTTCTAATGGGAGCCCAGAGTGGGGATTTGAAGTAGAAGAGGACTGGTCTCTGGACTGAAAGTGACCGCACTGTATAGCAGTTTTGTATGGTGGTGGAAAACTTGAAACTTGCGTTGCTCAGAGAGCCACTTTAATTGCTGGCTTTGCCATATACCTTGAAGCAAGTTCCTCTGGTCTCAATGTCCTTATTTATACAAGAGGAGATTAAAATGTTATGAGCCATGCAGGGCCGTTGTGAGAATTAAACAAGAGAAGACAGGCATTGCTCAGCAAATGCCTAACAGGAGATCCACAAGCTCTAAGCTGTGCATTCCTTTCGTTTGTAAATGCGGGTACCAAATGAATAGCTCAATTCTATACTCTGACAAAGTACATTTAGTTGTTGTTTTTATCATTATTCTGTATTGCTGTTGCTATTCAGAGAAGACAAATGTTAGGTTTAGTTAATGCATTCTGTGTTCCAGATTCTTCTCTCAGCACTTTACCCACGTTAACTCACTAAACTTCACAGCAGCTCTATGAGGTGTGTACAATTATTCCATTTTTATAAGTAAGGAAACTGAGGCCCTATGAGACAAAGTAACTTATAGCTCCCAAGTGTTGGAGCCAAAGCATGCGCCTAAGTGGTCTCCTTTTGAGCCAGAGCTATCCACGCTGCCAGAATGGCATCTTTTCCCACGCAGAAGGAAGAGAGAGATCACCTACTCAAAAGCCACTGATATAGAGGAGAACACGGAAGCCCGCTGGCTGGAAAAGACTTACTTGCAGAGCACACGTTTTCATCTCAGAAAGTCAATGGTGATTAAGAATTTATATGTGTTTGAACATTTTGGAGTTGTGTCTTACATAGAAACACTTTCATTCAGAAGGCCAAAGGCATGCTGGCTTTTGGATATGAAGCAGTTCTTACACAATGCTGTCTTATAATTTTAAGGTATGCTAATCCCAAACATGTGGATTTGATTTTTTAAAAATACTCATACATTTATAAATGAAGGAAAGAGCAGAGAAAAGTCCTGGCAAAGGGAAAGTCCACAAGGAACTTCGTTTTAGTGTCAAATATTTGGCATCAAGTGGCAGGGTGAGCCTGCTCTCCTTATCCAATTGGCTTGTTAATGTCACTATTAATAGGACTCTGTCTTTACTACCCTTGGGATTTACATTGTAAGCTGTGAATGCCTTTAGTTTGTAAAGCAGAGTACCAAATAAATAACTCTATTCTTAACTCTGACAAACAGCTTATAATTAATTCTGGAAATTGATTCAAATATATCACCCAGCTCTCCACCCCGCCCCAAAACAAAACAAAACAGTTTGCTGACATTGAGTTGATTCTGACTCACAGTGACTCTGTAAGAGGAGGTATAACTACCCCTGTGTATTTCTGAGACTATAGCCCTTTATGGAAGTAGAAAGTCCTGTACTCCCGCAGAACAGCTGGTGGTTCCTAACTGCCGACCTTGTGGTTACCAGCCCAACGCACAACCACTTGCCACCACCACTTCATTAATGCAATAGTAGATGGACCCAAAAGAGCGGCTTTGAAGGCATGGCGCACATTCACAGCTGAGCAGATTAGTGCATGCTAGATGAATAGCAAAGACATTAAGGTAAAAGAGTTACAATCCATGCTCTCCCGTTCACTGACTGTTATTTTGACAAGTCTTCAATCCATCTGGGCTTCAGCCTCTTGATCTCTAAATGTGACCATAGGAGTTACCCTATTTATCTCTAAATTGCTATGAGAATTGAGACAATGAATATGAAAGTGGCCAGCGATATTTAATTATTTTAAGACTGCACTGTAACAGAATCTCTTTAAGACATCATGTCTTCCCTTCTTTCCCTGCCCTCAGCCATCTCATCTTTCAAGTCGAGTGAGCTTTAGCACATCACTTAATAAATATCTGGCCACCAAGAATACCTCTGTTACTAAAATAGAAGTTTCGGAAAACTAGAAACCTAGTATTATTAATTTTTTTTCCTGTAAGACTTAAACAAGGTGCATGGATGGTGTGAAAGGTTTGTGTTTGACCCCTAACCTAATATTTTGTGGTCTGAACCCACCCAGTGACACTGCCAAACACCCCCCCACCCCAACTCCAAAATCCAAAACCCCATCGATGTACTTCCAGAAAGATCACAGGCATTGGAATGCTGTGGAGCAGTTCTTCTCTGTAACACATGAGGTTGCCATGAGTCAGAGTAGCCTGTATGGCTTGGTTTGGTTTGGTCATTTTAAACAGTCAGCAAATATTTTGCATTCATATTCACAAAGGATAGAAATTAAAATGTAACTAGAACCCAGGAATTGATGGAATAGCCATTGAAATGTTTCAGAAAGCTGATGTAGCACCAGAAGCACTCACTTGTCTATGTCAGGAAATTTGAAAGATAGCTTACTTGGCCAACTGATTGGAAGAGGTCTATATTTGTACGACTTCCAAAGACAGGTGACCCAACAGAGCGCTCAAAGTATCAAACACTATCATTGATCTCATACGCAAATAAAATTTTGCTGAAGATCATCCAACAACTGCTGCAGCTGTATATTGACAGGGAGCTGCCAGAAGTTCAGGCTGGATTCAAAACAAGAGGTATTATTGATGATATCAGATGGATCTTGGCTGAAAGAATGGAATTACCAAAAACCTGTTTGTGTTTCGTTGACAATGCAAAGGCATTGGACTGTGTGGATCATAACAAACTGTGGATATTCTTGAGAAGAATGGGAATTCCAGAGCACTTCATTTTGCCCATTGTGCTTTTGTTCATGGATCAAGAGGCAGATGAGCCAATAGAACAAGAGAAGAGTACATTGTTTAAAATTAGGAAAAGTGTGTGTCACAGTTGCATCCACTCTCCCTAATTATTCACTCTGTATGTTGAACAAATAATTAGGAAACTGGTTTATATGAAGACGAATGTGGCATCAGGATTTGAGGAAGGTTTATTAAAACTCGAGATATACAGATGATACAACCTTGCTTACTAAACATGAGGAGGGCTTGAAGCACTTGATGAAGATCCAGTATTTCAGCCTTCAATGTGGATTATAACTTACTGTAAAGAAAAACAATTGATCACAACTGGACCAATAAGTAACATTATGATAAGCAAAGAAAAGTTTGACTTTGTCAAGGATTTAGTTTTGCTTGTATCCACAATGGTCATGGAAGTAGCAGTCAATAGAACAAATGACACATTGGTTGGAGTACATCGGCTGCACAGACATGTTTAGTGTTGAAAAGCAGGGAGGTTACTATGAGGACTAAGATGGGCCTGACTCAAGTCATGGTATTTTCAATGGACTCGTATGCATGTGAAAGCTGGACATGGAATAGGGAAGGCAGAAGAAGAATTGGAGCATTTGAATTAACATGCTGAAACAACAAGATTGAAAGTACTCCGGACTGCCAAAAGAACAAACAAAGCTCTCTTGCAAGAACTACATCCAGAATGCTCCTTAGGGGGAAGGATTGGAATATTTCACCTCATGTACTTTGGACATTGTGGCAGTTAGATTTTATGTCAACTTGCACCTGTATGAAAGTGCGGGGGTGGACTTCAACCTATCAATAAGGTCTCAGCCTGATGATGTGTTCTTGGGGTGTGGTCTACTGATCAGACTTGAGTTGACCATGATGATTTCAAGGAGAAAAGTTTGCAAGAATAAAGTCCTTTCTTTGCTGATAGGGCATGACTCAAAATGAGGAGAAACAACTGTGTGTATTTCTTAATGAGTGGAACTTGGAATGTATGAAGTATGAATCTAGGAAAGTTGGAAATTATCAAAGTTGAAATGGAATGCATAAAGATAGATATCCCAGGCATCAATGAGCTTAAATGGACTGGTATTAGCCCTTCTGAATCAGAGAAATCTTACAATTGACTATGCTGGGAAATGCCAGATTTAAGAGGAATGGAGTCGCTTTCATCATCAAGGACATTTTAAGATGTAATGCGGTACTTCATTATATCTCTCTACCTTGAAGAAAATCAAATCAATACAATATCTAACTTCAAATTTTAAGCACCAACTACTAAAGCTAGTGATGTGGAAATTGAAGAATTCTACCTAACAAGAACCTAGTCCCTGCCCCCGATGATTGTGAGAAACAGAGTAGTAAGTGGACCCTTACAGTGTAGTGTGCCAAATTCAGACTGTAACGGATATTGTGAGAACAAAGCAAAAGTCCAGTCTTGCAACTGTGGATTATGAAACAAACTCTCGCAGACGGGTGAAGGAGTGCTTTGACTTTTACTCATTCACTGTAAGCAGGGTCTCTAACAGGTATTATCCCAGACCTAATCTCCTAGTCCTTCAGAAAGAAGTTCACTATCACCACCCACTAAGCACGACTGATGCCCTCCAGGCATTTCTTATGAATTCCGGTGACCAAATAACTTTGGCACCATTGACTGCACACCCAGGTGGTGCTACATATATAGGCCTCATAACAGCAGCTAATGAATCACTCCCTGTAGCTATATAAAGAGCAAAGCCAACGTTGCCTCTGGCACCCCCTGTGAGGTAGGCCTGGTTCAACAGCTAAAGTCTTTGCCATTTCAGCCCATGTCTCATTAGCATATTCACATTTAGAAATGATAACACATATTTGTAATAACAATGATTCCTTACATGGGCAGGATGCTTTTACACTTTACAAAATAGCTTCACATTCATCATTCTATTTGATTCCTACCTTATTACAATGAATAGAGAGGCATTGTCGTCTTTATTTTAATAAAGAGGAAACTGAGGCTAGATGTCTAGAACTAAAACCCAAGCCTCCTAGCCTAGTGTTCCAGCAGTTGTATGACAATTGCAGACCAGGAGGAGAGGAAAACCTAGACGTTACATTGCCTTCAATTTCCATGAGTATGTTCAAGTTTGTAAATAGTCCCTTGAATTGGACTACCAATACTGGGTCCATACTGGGCACCAGAAGATGGAATGTAGAGCAAGACAGCCCTACCTCTCAGAAGCACATCTTCTGATTTAAAAGATAACACAGGTATATAATTAACTGCATAAAATGGCAGAATGAGGTAGATACTTTAAACATGCTTGAATATAAACTAAGAATAATTCGTTTGTATGGCATGTTTCTTTTCGATACTTGCCCCCCTGGTGAGATCACAGAGGTGGGTACTTCAGAAAACCAGCAAAGAAATCAGATGATGCCCAGTTATCAGAAAGAATAGCACCTGGGGTCTTAAAGTCTTGTCTAAAAGCAAGCAGACATCTAAATGAGGTCAACTAAGTCCAAACAGAAGAAGCACACCAGCTTGTGTGATCCAAGTATTAAAAATAATAAAGTCCATTCTTGAACGCTTTCTCCCCCCAACTACCAGGACCCCAATTTTGCCTTGCAGACCTGGTTGGACTAGATGATGCACAGCAGTACAGACGGGAATTGGGAACGCAGGGAATCTAGGACAGAGGAACCTCTCAGGACCAGGGGTGACAGTGGCGATACCAGAAGGGAAAGGGGATGTAGTAGGGGGGAATGGATCACAGGGAGCTACGTGTGGCCTCCTCTCTGGGGGACGGGCAGCGGAGGGGTGGGTGAAGGGAGACGCCGGACAATGTAATATAAGATACAATAATAATTTATAAATTATTAGGGGTGCATGGGGGAGAGGGGAGGAGGAAGGGAAGGGGAGGGGGGAAAAAAGGAAAATTAGAGGCTAGCGAATTTTGGGAATGATGAGGGCAACAAATGTATAGATGTGCTTTACACAATTGATCTATGTATTGTGATGAATTGTATGAGCCCCAATAAATTGATTAAAAAATTAATTAATTAAAAATAATAATAATAAAGTCCAAATCCAGATGAGGGACTAGTATCACATCTTAAATCCTAAACAAACAGTTTGCAGAAGGCTAAGGGTTATAACTCAAAATCCATTTGCAGCGTCCCCACATGGATTAAGCCTCTGATCATAGCCCAGAGATATGAATAGTCTTGCTATCATATAGAGACAGAGAACATTGTAAAGCTAATTATGGTAACACCTCATCATTTACTTTCACTTTTGCCTCATTTAAATTTTTTTCCAGTTTCTAATATTTTGGGTTTTCTTTTCCAATTAGGGTTTTTTCTCTTTTATTTTGTTATTGTTGTTGTTTTTTCTTCTTTCTTTTGATTTTGTTTTGTATGTTTTTTCTGTATATGAAACCCAGGATAAATAAATCAATAGAGTCAGTCTCTGTATTAATACTTGCCAAGAGATATGGGGAAGGGGAGATGATGGACTCAGAGCAAGGAGAAAGCAGAAAATGTTCTAAAGTTGATTGAGGTGGTCAATGCACAATTAACCTCAATATGATTGAACTACTGAATTATATCCACCATTTGTCTATCAGGGTGTTGTACTGTGGTGGCTTATGTGTTGCTGGGATGCTGGAAGCTATGTCAATGGTATTTCAAATACCACCAGGGTGAACCAACGTCCACAGGTTCCACAGCAGCGCTTCCAGAACAAGAGCAGAAGGAGAATCAGGAATCGGCTGTTCACGTTACCTGAATTGGCCACTGAAAGCCCTGCGGATAGCATCAAACATCATCAGTTACTGAAAGCCTCATGAAGAGAAGCAGGACATCATTAGAGACCGTGCTAGAAGATGAACCCCGCAGTCCAGAAACCAATTAAAATATGACTGAGGAAGAACTGCCTTCTCAGAGTAACATAATGATGAAGTCAGAGTACGGCTTCAGGAGTTAAGCCCTCATATGCTGATGGGGAATGACTCAGAATGAGAAGTAGCATCTTCAAACATAAAATAATAATTGGAACTCGGAGTACGTAGTATGAATCTAGCAAAATTGGAGATTGTCAAAAATGAATTGGCATGTACAAAGATAAATATTCTAGATGTTAATGAGAAGAAATGGACCGGTATTGGTTATTTTGAATCAGAAAATCATACAGTTTACTATGCTGGGAATGACACAATCAAGAGGAATGACATTACATTCAGGCTGAAAAGAACATTCCAAGATCTAGCTAGATTAGATGTACAATGCTGTACTTCATTATTCTCTCTGCATGCAAGGAAATCCAGTCCAAAAACTAGTCTTCAAATGTATGCACCAACCACTAAAGCTAATGATGAAGAGACTGAAGAATTCTACCAACACCTGAAATTGATCAAACACGCAATCAAGATGTATCGACAATTATTGGTGATTGGGATAAACTATCCTTGCACTTATGCCAGTTCAGGTTGAAAGTGAAGAATACCAAAACAAGTCCATGACAGTAAAACTATGGCCTTGAGCCTATCCCCCCTGGATTTTGGCAACATCAAAAGAACAGATTTACTTCGTTGGACACTGAAAACAGAAGACCTAACGAACTGTGAGGTGGTATCAAGAACATCATGCATGAAGAAAGTAAAACGTCTTTATTTTATTTTTTAAATCGTTTTATTGTGGGCTCATACGATTCTTATCACAATCCCTCCATTGTGTCAAGCACATTTGTACATTTGTTGCCATCATCATTCTCAAAACATTTTCTTTCTACTTGAGCCCTTGATATCAGCTCCTCATTTTCCCTTCCTGCTACCCCCTCCCTCATGAACCTTTGATAATTTATAAATTATTATTTTGTCATAAAACGTCTTTAAAAGGCAGGAAAGAAAGAAAAGATCAAAGTGGATGTCATTAAAAACACTGAAACCTGCTCTTAATCATAGAGTAGCCAAAGTCAATGGAAGACATGAAGTACAGCTGAACAGAGAACTTCAAAGGGCACGTTGAGAAGGCGGAGTAAAGTATTATAATGAAATGGGCAAAGATCTTGAATTAGAAAGCCAAAGTGAAAGAACACTCTCCGCATGTCTCACACTGAAAAACTGGAGAAAAACTCAAATCTCAAATTGAAATTTGGAATGATTCTATGGGCAAAGTATTAAATGAGACAGGAACATTAAAAAGGAAATGAAAGGAATACACAGAGTCAATGCACCAGAAAGAACTGGTAGATGTTTCACCATTTCAGAAGGTAGCATATGATCCAGAACCAATGGTACGGAGGGAGGAAGTCCATGCTATCTTGAAGGCATGAGCCAAAAACAGGGTTCTGGGAATTGATGGAATACCAACTGAAATGTTTTAACAAACTGAAGAAGCACAAGAAGCACTTCATCTATACCAAGAAATTTGGATGGTAGTTACTTGGCCAACTGACTGGAAGAGATCCATATTTGTACCCATTCCAAAGAAAGGTGTTGATATCACATGCAAGTAACATTTTACTAAAGATTATTCAAAAACTGCTGCAGCAAATTGACAGAGAGCTGCCCGAGGTCAGATTCAGAAGAGGACATGGAACAAGGAATAGCACTGCTGATGTCAGATGGATCTTCGCTGAAAGCAGAGAATATCAGAAAGATGTTTATTTCTGTTTTTAACTATGCCAAGGCATTTGACTGTGCAGATCATATCAAACTACGGGTTGCCTTGAAAAGAACTGAAATTTCATAACACCCAGTTGTGGAACCTGCACATGAATCAAGAAGCAGTTGTGTAAACAACACAGGACAATATTTCATGGTTTAGAATCATCAAAGGTGTGCCTTGGGGTTGTATCCTCTCACCATACTTATTCCATCTGTATGCTGATCAAATCATCAGAGAAGTTGAGTTGTATGAAGAAGAATGTGACATAAGAATAGGATGAAGTCTTATTAACAACTGTAATATGCGGATGACACAACATGGCCTATTGAAAGTGAAGGAAGCAACTTTTGATAAAGGCAAGAATTGCAGCCTTCAATATGCATTGCAACTCAAAATAAAGAAAACCAAAATGCATATTAAACCAATTAATCTGGATTAATTGGTAACATCCCAATGAACAGAAAAGATTGGAGTTGCCAAGGAGTTCATCTTGCTTGGATCCACAATCAATGCTCATGGAAACAGCAATCAAGAGATCAAATGATCCATTGTATTTGGTAAATCTGCTACCCAAGATATTTTAAAGTGTTGAAAAGTAAGGATGTTACTTGGAGGACTAAGGTGCATCTAACCCAAGTCATGGTGTTTATAATCACATCACAAATGCATGGTAAAGTTGGACATTGAATAGGGGAGACAGAAGAAAAATCAATACACTTGAACTACGGTGTTGGCGAAGAATATTGAAAGTACCACAGACTGCCAAAAGAACAAATGAATGTCTGGGAGGAAGTACAGCCAAAATGTTCTTTAAAAACAAGGATGGCAAGACTTCAACTCATTTACTGTGGACATGTTGTCAGTAGAAACCAGTCCCTGAAGGACATCATGATTAGGGCAGTGAAAAAAAATTATCTTTATACGAGCTGGATTGACACAGTGGGTACAGCAATGGGCTCTATCCTAACAACAATTGTGAGGATGGCTCAGGATTGGGTAGTATTTCATTCTGTTGTCTATATAGTCATTAGGAGTTGGAACCAATTGGACCACGCCTAAAACCAACAAAATTGAACTGTATAATATGTGAATGATATGCTAACCAAAAAATACTTGAACATTTTTTGTTTGTCAATAAATGCAATTCTGTGTAAAAGTAAAAGCCAAAGACTTACAGTCCCTGGTGGTGGAACAGCTCACACATTTAGCTGCTAACCAAAAGGGTAACACTTGGAGTCCACCAAGAGGTACCGTGGGAGAAAGGACTGGTGGTCTCTTTCAGAAAACTGAGCCACTAAAACCTTATGTAGCCAGGTTTTACTCTGGCATACATGTGTCTGCTGTGACTCAAAATCAACTCTATAGCAACTCCTCCCACCCCCGGCCCCAAAGTAGAGGGAACATGAGGGATGCAGGAGGAAGCACAGATTAGTTCTTCAATTTTCTCTGGAGCTGGCAAATCATTGTTGCTACTTGGTTTTCCATGAATTCAAGACATAAGACATATCTAAGACATAAGCCATTCACTCCTACTTCTTTTTTTGTTTTTTTTTTTTAGTAAATTGGAGCAGCAATTGCCAAGGTGAGACTTAAATAACTTCTTTCAAAGCATAAACTTTGAAGTACTACAATTCAGTGGATATGATAAAATGTAAACTAAGGACGTGTGATGCTGTTATCAAGTCAGTAATTTGTCTGTGATCTACAAGTTGAGTTGGGATTTTCCCAAAACCTGGTCCTGGGAGCGGAGGGACAGAGCAAGACATTAGAGGCCGTGAATCAGCATGCCAAAAGGTGTTGAAGTAGCCCAAATGCTGAGCATTAAAGAAACTGAAAGAAGCAATGTATAAAGTATGAGGCAATATAAGAGAAGTGGTTACCAAACATCTGAGTCCTTGTAGGGGATTGTCAAGAGGGTGAGCATAAGGCAAGATTAGGCAGATACTGTTGCCTTCAGATTAGACCCCAGCCTAGCTAAAACATGAGAACAGATTGTAAAGAAATAAGTATAGATGTGAAGTGCAGTTGGGAGCTTGTTCTAGTCTAGAACTAATGCGATATACAGTGGAGGGATTGAAGACGACAGAAGAACTCATTGGAGAAATCTTTAGGAAACAGAAGTAACAGTGCTTGGTAATGTATTGCAATTGGAGGCAGAAAGCAAGAGGGTGCATGAAGTATGGTTTGTATTACAGCAACTTCAACTGGCTAGATGAAGACCAGGAGCACCAAAGGAAGGCGAGGTCAGTCTGGAACATGTTGCATTTGGGATGCCTTGTAGCTTTCCAAGTAGAAATGTAATAGTACACAAGTAGATAGATATGAGTCTGTAGGGAGAAATGAGGTCTGATTGGTGTTGTCTCGCATTAGGGTGGTGATTAAGATTAGACTTCTTGAATACACAACTAGGCAAAAATTTAAACAAAGCCAGACACCATCTGTTTTTTTCATGTGTTATGCCAAACTACGAAATACTTGTGAAGAAAACAAAACTCTGTGTGAACTCCTAGCTTCACCACACCTCAAGCCCATTGCCTAAATTGTACTGGGATCCTGGAGTGTTTGGGTCCTGGGCTATCTGTTTCCCAGTTATTATGTGGTGCTGGAAGGAAGAAGTCCTTCCACGGTGCAGGGAAGGCATTAGCAAACAACAAGACATCAGAAATGGACAGCATATCAAATGAAATGTTCAATAAGCTGATGCAGCACTAGAATCAGTCACCAGCCTATTCATAAACAATGGTCATTACTGTGATTGAAATACAAAAGTTGGAAACAACAGGAAGTTGGAAAATATGTCTTTCATGCCATAAGTAATGTTGGAGATCACATGATCAAATTTTGCAAGAACAGTTACTCATCGCAAATACCTTTAGGAATATATATATATATATATATATATATATATATATATATTTTTTAACTAATTTTGAATTAGATACTTAGATCACCAATGTGACAACTTAACTTGTGACAATGTGACAACTCAATTGAACTACTTATCAACCCTCCCAGTAGCTTGTTACCCCTCGGGTTTCTCAGCTCCCTGTGGAAAACCAGAGGAAAGAATGTGAAGCAACCACCTTTTGTTCCTAAAACACAAATGGTGATGATACATTTGGCCTCACTGGGTGGAATGCACAGTAATGAAATGGATTGTGTCTGTAGAAAAAGATGACAAAGAAGTTAAATATCATCAGTCCGAATAAGGCCATAGCAGAACTGTGAATTAAACCATTAATTTCTCCTATACACACTAAAGTTGAAACTGAATAAAATGCTTTAAAATCTATGAGAGTTAAAATAGGACCTTGATTATACTCCACCTGAATTTAGGCATCATTAAAAAAATTGATTTAATCTATCAAACACTAATGGTCAAACACCAATCTAATGGTTGGATGACATCAAAGGAATAAGAAAGGAAGTAACAAAATTATCTTTACAAAGACAAGAAAGAATGAAAACACCAAAATGAAGGCCAGAAAGGACTGAAACTCGCTCCTGAAAGTAGACTAGCTAACAGGATGGGTGGAAATAATGAGATAACTGAACTAAACTGAAGAGTTCAAAGAGTAGCTTGAGAAGACAAATAAAACATTATATTTAAATGTGCAAAGACCTGACTTTAGAGAACTAAAAGAAGAAATATGTGCAGCATTGTCAAGCTGAAAGACCTGAAGAAAAACAATTCAAGCCTAGAGTTGCAACATTGAAGGTTTATGTGGGCTAAATATTAAATAACACAGGATACATCACACAAGATGATGGAAAGAATACAGTCATTGTGCCAAATAGAACTGATAGACATTTATTCATTTCAGGATGTATCATACAATGAAGAACTAACAATGGTCTTGAAGAGAGAAGCCCTGTGGCTACGAGGCATTGGTGGAAACACTTCAGTAATTTACAAAATACCAATAGGGATGCTTCAATAAACAGATGCATTTCTAGAGGTGCTCATTTGTTGTGGCAGTTACATAATCTCCTGTCACCTTAAGCAAAGGGGTGGAGTCTAGCCTATCAATCAGGCCACAGACTGATTGACCCCTCTTTGTGGGCACGGCCTTCTCCTGCGGATTCTGGGAACTCCAGTCTTCCTCTCTGGAGATGGGACAGACTCACTCTCTCGCTGCTGTTGACAAACCACATGAAGCCATGCAGAGCCCTGGAGATGTTTCCACCACCACTGGATCTACAAGACTGTCCACACACAGGCCTGTGATCCTCATGCATTTGGCGTCATTGCATGTGTTGCGTAAGTCTGAAGAGGAATTTATAGACTGACCTCGACTGGCATTGTCTAATATTAGACTTATGGACTTGATCTAGACTAGGCTGGGATGTTTTCTTAATATACAATTACTCTTTGATATACAGCTCTTTCCTATACATACATGAGTGTCCCTGGGTTTGTTTCTCTAGTCAACCCGGTCTAACACATTAGTCTACATCAAAAATTTTTTAAATGATCTTGACCTTGTCAACTAATTAAAAGAGACACATTTTCATGCTCTAACATGATGCAGAAACTACTGAACAATGTCACTAATATCACATATAAGGAAAATTTTACTGGAAATAATTAAAACATAATGATATAAGAAGTAATTTAAAAATCTTGAGACAATAAGCAACATCATGATAAATGAGAAAACAAAACAAAACCAAAAAAAGCTTAAACTCTGGAATGATTTCATTTTACTTGTATCCACATCAATACCCATGGAGGCAGTCAGCAAGAAATCAAATGATAGTTTGCACTGGGGAAAACTACTGCACGAGAGCCCTTTCAAGTGTTAGAAAGGAAAAATGTCATTCTTTGAACTAGGGAGCACCTGGCACAAGCTATGGTATTTTCCGTGACTCCATATGCATGGGGGGAAAAGACAATGAATAAAGAAGTCTGGAGCAGAACTGACACATTTAAATTGGGATGTTGGAAAGAATTTTAAAAGTTCAGGAATGTCAAAAGGAAAAACAAATGATCTTGGAGGAAGTACAGCCAGAATGCTCCTTAGAAACCAGGACAGCAAGATTTTGTCTCATGTACTTTGGACATGCTATCAGGAGACACCAGTCCCTAACAAAGAACATTATGTTTTGTAAAGCAGAGGGTCAATGAAAACTGGCAAGGCACTTGACAAGATGAATGAAGGTAATGGTGGCCCCAACGGGCTTACGCATCGCAACAATTGTGAGGATGGCCAAGTCCGGGCAGTGTTTACTTCTGGGGTGCACAGGGTCACTATGAGTCAGACTCCACTTGACAGCACCCAACAGCAACATATTCCAAAATAGCCCCAACAAGGAACTCCCAGAAACTCAAGCTGGGTTCAGAAGAGGTCTTGGAAAACAGACTGTATTGCTGCTATCAGAAGGATCTTGATTGCAATTAAAGAATACCAAAAGGTTGTTTGCTTGTGTTTCATTAACAAAGTAAAGGCATGTGACTGTCTGAGTCATCCCGTGTTATGGCTAATATTGAGAATAGTCATTTTAGAACACTTGATAGTGCTCAAGTGGAAACTTTATCAGTCAGTTATTTGAATGAAGGCATCCTGAATTACTTACACTTAGAAGAGATGTGCACAAGTCTTGCAGTTTTTCTCTCTATGTATACAATCTGTATGCTAAACAAATCATCCCAGAAGCTAGACCCCATAAACAGGAATGCAGCATCGGGACTGGAGGAAAACCCAATAACAAGCTAGGATACGCAGATGGCAACCTTGCTTACTGAAAGCTAAGACAACTTGAAGCATTTACTGATGAAAAATACAGACTTCGTATTCTTAAGATAACACAAAAATCCCCACAATTGGACAAATCAGTAAAGGAAATCTTTAAGTTGTCAATGATTTCATTTTATGTGAATTCATCATCAATGAATGTATGCGTGGCGACAAGGAACTCCAGCATAGCAATAATTCTGACAGCAATGCGGGCCAGGCCATGCTTTGCTTTGCTGTATATGGGGTTGTTACGATTTGGAACTGACCTGAAGGTGCCTCAAAACAACAACACCCATCAGGAATACACAAGTGTTCAGGTTGCTTTATAGCCTTGCCAACACTTGGGAGAGTTGTCATTTTCATTTTGGCCATTCTTGTAGGGGAACAGTAATACCTGACTGTGGTTTTAATTGGCATTTTCCTAGCTACCCTGTTTCCCCGAAAGTAAGACATCCCCCGAAAATAAGACCTACTGACAGTTTTGCCTCTCGCTGAAATATAAGGCATCCCCCTGAAAATAAGACCTCCCTGAAAATAAGGGTTTGGATTGTTATGATGATGTTCCAGAAGATGATGACATGACTGTCATTGAATAAATGAGTAAATGCACCATAGATTGTTGTACATGGAAATAATGGTAGTAATAAGAAATTCTTGAAGCTATAGGATTCACAGTTTGTCTGGTTATGCTGGTTTGTGATGACAACTACTACCGTACCGTTTACAGGTAATAAATTTCCTTTTTTCTGGTTCAACAATAAATGTGTACCGTATTTTTCTTCATGGAAAAATAAGATATCCCCTGAAAATAAGACCTAGCGTATCTTTGGGAGCAAAAATTAATATAAGACACTGTCTTATTTTCGGGGAAACAGGGTAGTTACTAATGATGTAGGGCATCTTTATGTGTGCTTATTTTCCACCTCTATATCTTCTCTATTTGAGTGATTCTAGATGTAGGTCCATCAACATATATATAAAATTAACAACTATTTTGTCCTAAGTCTAATCCCTATTTGGATTTTTATAACAGGGTCTTTCAAATAACAGGAATTTCTATATTTTTATAAAAAATATTTTTATCAATCCTTATGAAGGATGGTTTTGGTGTCATATACATGAAATTTTGCCTAATCTAATGTCATAAATATTTTCTTCTCGAAGTTAGATTATTTTATGGAATTAGTTTTTTACATGATACATATAACTATGTGTAAAAGTTAATTTTTTACATTTAGTCAATTGTTTCAACAATCTTTGTTAAAAAGGTTTTTGGGGTTTTTTTTGGCCACTGAATTGCCCCTGCCTTGAGTCAGTTTTCCATATACTGGTCTATTTGTGGGCTTTCTATTCTGTTCCATTAATCAACTTATCTATTACAATACCATACTATCTTGATGACTGTATCTTTAAAATATCCTAAACTCATTGGCCTTTCAATTTGGTTCTCCTTTATCAAACTCTTTTGAGTATTCTGGGTCCTTTGCAGATCCATATGAATCTTAGAACCAGTTTGGAAAAAAAAAAACAAATGAATGAACAAAAAACTACCTACTGAGATTTTGGTTCACACTGCATTGAAATTATAGGTACATTTTGGGAGAAATCACCTCTTAACTATTGAGTCCTCTGACCTGTGCACAAGGTATATCTCTCCATTTATTTAGGACTTCTTCAGGGGCCCTGGACAAATCTCTGAATATTCTCTCAATGCAGCTCTCTCTCTTCTTCAGTGCCCTGTCCTGTGAACTCTATTTGCCTTACACTCCAAGAAGACTATAATCCTCACAACTGGGCTAATAGGTAACATCATAATAAATGGAGACAAGGTTGAAATTGTCAAGGATTATGTCTTGCTTGGATCCACAACCACTGCTCATGGAAACAGCAGCCAAAAGATCGCTGAAGAGTTTTGAAAAGCAAGAATGTTAACGCGGAAGAGGAAGATGTACCTGACCCAAGCCATGGTATTTTCTGTTGCTTCATATGCATGTGAAAGTTGGCCATTGAATAAGTAAGACCAAAGAAGAATCAATGCATTGGAATCATGGTGCTAGAGAACATGGAAAGTACCATTACCATGAACTGCTACAGGGACAAACGGATCTGTCCATATGGAAGAAGTATAACCAAAGTGCTCCTTAGAGGCAAGGATGGAAGTCTCCCTCTTACAGCCTCTGGACTATTATCAGGAGAGACCAGTCCCTGGTGAAGGACATCATAGTTGGTAAAGTGGAGGGGCAGCAAAAGCAAGGGAAGAAGGACCTTAAGGAGATGTATCGACACCGTGGCTTCAACAATGGCTTCAGACATGGCGACAGTTATAAAGTTGGCACAGAGTTCAGCAGGGCTTCATTCTGTTGTGCCTTAGGGTCACTACGACTCTGAACTAACCGGATGCACCCAGCAACAACATCAACAATCAGGTTCTCGCAGCTTTTTCTCAGTTAGGGGAGACCACCAGGCTCTTTCTGGGTTTTAGCTTACTGTACTTCCACCTGGAAATTCATGCAAGCAAATAAGGGAGCGTAATTAAAAGGCTAAACTTGGTTTTTACCATATCTCTCAGACCACTGCCCTGTATGACTTGCTATTCAAAATTTGAAAACCATTGCTTAATTTATCTCTGTGTGTGTGTGTGTGTGTGTGCATGCGTGTGTGTTTCCCTTTTAAAATTAGTTCAAGTGAAATGTCAAATCCAGTTCCTGTTTCTCCACTGTCAACTATAGAAGACAATATCTGGTATACTTTTCAGTCTCCTCCTTCCCCACCTCCTTTGCTTTCAATTAGATCAATGTTGTAAATTCCACTTTGTCCGAATGTATTGTTATGAATGGTAATTACACATTTAAACTTTAAAATTTTTTCTATAGCTTAACTCAAAGGGAAGGTAAATTCTATCTATCAAATATTCATCAATATGAATGCATATCTCAGATACAATAACTTTTCTTTTGGGGGACCAAGTTTAAATCAATTCTTAATTCAAGCTTTTTCATATAAAACTTTAAACATAGGTCCATTTATCCTCTTCAAATTAGTGATTACAAGTTTTAGACAGGGAAGTGAAATATAGCAGCACCTCTACATTAATTCCATTCAAATTGGCTTCTTCAATAACAGTCATTTCAATGTGGCTCAACAATGCTGGGAAAACAGCAAGCAGCATGATTACTTGCTTGCCATTCAACATCTTTGGAACATCTTTTGGATGCATGTGATATGTTGAAATAGATCATTGGCTTCTCTCTGCTGTTTTATATTTAATTGATTTGGACTGCTGAAAATATCAGTTAAGTAGCCAATTTTATTCTGCATGTCACATCTTTTGAAATATTTTCCAAGTGAAATTCAAAGAAAATGTGAATCTCATTCATGACTTTCTGTGCCCTATTTAGCACTTTCTCTTCCAAAAACCATGGTGCTAACTATTGTTATTAAACAACAAAACTTAGCACCAATCTCTCAACAAAATATCTTTGTAAACAGTTACCTAGTGATAATTCCTTTAATAAATTTTAACATAGTCAACAAATTTTAAAATGTCTTCCTGAAGCTCAACAGAATTTACCAGAGTTCCCAAACTTTAGGCCACATTTTTAAATATTCTGTGGCACCTTTGGTGGAGTGGTGGTTACATGGTGGGTTTACTAACCAAAATATCAGCAGCTCAAAGCCACCAGCATCTCTGGGAGAGAGAGGAAGCTTTCTACTCCCACAAAGAGCTACAGTCTCGGAAACCCACAGGGGCAGTTCTACCAGTCCTATCTGGGTGCTATGAATCCGATTGGACTCTATGGCAATTAGTGTAATTTTATAGTAAGTCAAACATATACTTCATAAAAATCATGGGAAAAATCCACAATCTTTTAATTCTGTTTTGCCATGAACTTTTTGAATCTCCTTGCTATTTTCTGCTTTACACTTAGAATATTTTTCTACCCCCTGGTTAATTTATGCTGGCCAATAATGTTTCTTCCTAAATCTGTAAAATGATGTAATATAGAATAAGTTTATATAGCATAACGGATTTTCCATAAAAATTACCTGCCACACTTACCTCACATAAGCATACATTTGAGTATAATGATGTAATAAACGTTTCTTTAAATGTTCTGCAATGGTTACATATATATAAGATAACTTAGTAACATTAAATTACACCTTGCTTAGATGTACCAGTTAATTTATCACAGTGTAAACATGGATCTATATATGAGAGAAGAATATTTTATTCGGTAATTACAGTTGGTTCTCCAGATCCACTGGTCTGGATCTGAGATTGTTGTTAAGGACCATCAAATCAGCTTCAACCTGTAGCAACCATCTGAACAACAGAAGGATACACTGCATAGTCTTGGGCCATCCTCACAATTGTTCCTATGCCTGAGCAAATCCATCCTGTCCAGGACCTTCCTCTGTTTTGCTGCCCCTCCACTTTATCCTAAACATGATGTCCTCCAGGGACTGGCCTTCCAATTTCTGAGTCCTAGAGACCCTCTCTATATAACTTTAGATTGCTATATAGGATGACAATAAGGACTACTCGTTAATAGTTGAAGAAATTGGTGCAATAAGTAGGTCTACCTCCCTCCCCATGAATACATATTTTAATTTTAAATGTTCGAAGCTTCCAGGGTAAAAAAGACATCAGAATTTTTCACTTTCTTGTATTTTGAGCATTTAATAAAAACATATGCAATAAAATCCAATTTGAAATATCACATTTATTTTTTAAATTCTTAGGCTGTAACTCAAATAAAGTCAAAGTTTCCTAAATAAAGTCAATATTTTCCACTATATTGTGGCAATGTACATTCCAAAATTGAAATAAACATACATATTCTTTTTCTTTCTAGTAACAGCATAGTATAGATTATTTTACAACTTGAACTAATTGTTACTAAACATTACAATGGCCATAAACTTAGAAAATGCCACAGCCTAAGTTTTCTTCGCTGAGAAATCCACAGAAAGTTCATGACTGAAACTCGATTGGAAGTCTTTACGGCCTGTAAATGCATTTCCATTTTTATCCTGTTCTATTTTCACTCTATGCATTTCCCTCTAAGGACTACCATAGCTGTCTCATACAAATATGTATATTGTGTTATGTATATTGTGTTATTATTAATTTCATTTAGTTAAATATTAAATCAAAATATTAAATCAAAATGTTCTCAAGTTAAGCTATTTAGAAATATTATATACAACTTTTAAAGTATTAAATTAAAATATTTAAAAATATGTAATTTAAATTTTTCATGAATTTGGCACGTGGATTGGTTAAACATATGTAGTATAATTTTGACGTAATTGAGTACTTTCCATATATCTTTCTATTTTTGATTCTACCTTAAGTGGACTCAAATAAAAAGATGTTTTATATAATTTCAATGTTTTAGGATGCATTGAGTTTTGTCTTATGACCCAGAATTTGGTACATCTTAGTTAATGTTCCAGTTGCAATTGTAAAGAATTCTGCTTCTGTATTGGGTGGCATGTTCTGTAAGCTTTAAGGTGCTCAAATTATTTAATTGAGTTGTTCTGGTCTTCTGTAGCCTTAATCTTTTGTCCAGTTGTTCCACAAATTACTAAGTGAGACATAGTGAGGACTCCAATTATAGTTAGTGGATTTTTCTTTTCCTCCATTCAGTTCTATAAGTCTTTGATTTATGTAAATAAAACTGTTGTTATTAAATGGATACCACCCACAAAATCCCCCCTAAAACCAACTTGTTGACATCTAGTCAATTCAACCTCCTGGCTACCCTGTTACAGAACAGACCTGCTCCCTAGGGTTCCGTTGGATGTAACGTTATTGGAAGCACTTTGCAAGGCTTTCTCTCTGTTCGTTCTGGTGAATTATCCCACTTTCTTTCCATTTCTGTAGCTCTGGAATTCCTCAGTTCCTTTACAATATACATGTGATATCTGTCTTTCTCCCATTTTTGCTTCCTTGTCTCGGCTGAGGAAACATCATGATAACTAGAGAACTTATTGACGTTGTAAGGGGATCCTTTTTGCTTGGATCTACAATCAGTGCTCATGGGAAGCAACAGTCAAGGATGAAATGACATATTCTCAATCTGCCACACAAGATTTTTAAAAAGTGTTTAAGAGCAAGGATGTCCCTTTAAGGACTTAAGTGTGCCTGGCCCAAACCGTGGTAATTTCAGTAGCCTCATTTACATTTGAAAGTTGGAGAATGAATAAATAAGACCATGGAAAAACTGATGCATTTAATTATGGAGCTGGTGGGGAATACTGAAAGGAATGTGGACTGCCAGAAGAGATAGCAAGTGTGTCTTGGAAGAAGTACAGCCAGAATGCTCTTTAGAAGCCCGTATAGGGCGATTCAGCTCATGTACTTTGGACATGTTATCAGGAGAGACCGGTCCCTGGAAAGGGGCATCATGCTGGGCAAAGAAGAGGTTCAATGAAAATGGAAAGACCGTCCAAGAGATGGAGGGACACAATGGCTGCAAAAAGGGGCTCAAATACAACAGAGCTTGTGAGGATGGTACGAGCAATGGACAGGCCATAAATGAATTTAGAAGTAGACAATAAAGATTACTGAAGTTAAGACAAAGAAAAATGAGCAAGGTTGGGAAGGAACAGGGCATCCAAAACTTGTGTAACAAGATCAAAAGTCTGATATTTGTGTAACTAGAATCCCAGAATGAATAAAATACATGGAGAACAGAACACAAAAATATTGCCAAAAATATTATGGACAAAACTTTTCCAAAATCAATGAAAGAAAGCTGCGAAAACATCAGCAAACTCTCCAGCATGTTTGATTCCAGTCTAAATGTACCAGCATGTTATTTGTATTAGCTAGCTCAGGGAAAAAAACAAAAACGTACAAATTATATTACCAATATCACAGGCAAAAATGGGTTTATTCCTCTCCTGTCAGGGGTTAGCTTGGACACTGATTCAATCTCATCGATCTGGGCTTGGGTTTTATTAGTATTTAAGGTACTTCTAGTGCACACTAGGCACAGTTTTCTCTCCAAGTAGGCTACTGTTTTCTGGTGCTTAGTATGGCCCTGGGAGGCTGGAGGGCTTTGCCTCAGCCTTCTTGCTCCCCGCTCAGCAGTCAGCAATCTCAAAGGTTGGAGCCCTGGGTCTCAAAAGGAAGCACCCTGACCTCCGAATTCAAAGTTAGATCGTCATCAACCTTGTTCTAGACTGCGGGGTGCCATTTACTTTGGCCACGAGGATGGGGTCGCTATCAAAAGATGAAAAACAAACAAACAGAAAACAGAGTTGCTGTGCCCAAGGGGCAGAAGAATGAGATCTGCTGAGGCCAGAGGTGTGTGTGTGTGTGTGTGTGGGGAGGGGGGTGTCTTTCCTCCAATGGACCAGAAGAATGGGGCTGTCCAAAAACGATACATCTTAGTCCTGCCCAGGCGCTCTCTCCAGGCTCTTGCAGTGAGAGCTGTGACTTGGTACTTGGTTCTGGACGACAGTGAACAGGTGAGACTCGAAGATTCTTGCTTCTCCTGATGCAGTATTTGCCGTAGGCAAGCCCTGTGGACTAGGATCTTGGGATGGAACCTATTATTTTCCTTAGTGCTCTTGCCTTTATCCCTTCTCTCAGTGATAGCAAACTTCTTTACATCAGTGCACAGTCTTGGATCTGAGAGGGTTTCGAAGCCTTCTCTCATCAACATAATAGTTTTCTTCAAGTATAAGAGAAGAGGATCTCGGGAAAATTAGAGATGTTTCACTCCCATGCACCACCATTAGCCAATCCTGAGCACCTCCACCACTGTAGGTTACTGCCCTATCTTTTGCCCTGCGTTCTGTTTGCATCGAACACAGGCTTGCAGAATAGATCTTTTGAATGAACATTTCCCTTGTGTGGGGGCCTCCCAGTTATTCTAACCTGTCATACTAGCCTACACACAGCCTATAAGATGCTATTAAGATGTTAGGTATTTTCTTCTTGTCTCACTTATCTAGTGCTGTTATAACAGAAATGCCACATGTTGAGGACTTAAACAAACAGAATTTTATTTTCTCAGAGTTGAGGCTGGTGGAATCCACATTCGCAGTGCCAGCTTTAGGGGAAGCTTTCCTTTCTTTAATAGATCTGGAGGAAGGACTTTGTCTTTTCGAAGGTGCATAGAAATTTCTCCATTCAGGCATTCAAGTTGATCACAAGTTTGATTTTCCATAAAACATTTGAACATGATTCAGATAGGTTCTTTGCCACATCTTATAAGGCATTGACCTTCTTGTATAAGCCACTCACATGACTTGGCATCTTTTAATCTCTGTTATATCTCAAAAGCAATGGACTTAAGACAAAACCTACACTGATCATGCCTCATTAACATAAAGACAAGCAATTCTTAAATTGAATTACAACCAGAGGCATAAACTCATAAAACTCACGGCCATCTAGTCGATTCCAATTCATAACGACAACGTTAGAGGACACAGTAGAACCGCCCCTGTGGGTTTCCGAGGACGTAATCTTTCTGGGAACAGAAAGTCTTACCTTTCCCCCACAGTATGAATGGTGGATTCAAACTGCTGACCTTACCGTTAGCAACCTAGCATCTAACCACTATGCTACCAGGGCTCTTTAACTACAGGCATAGAGGTTAGGGTTGACAACACATATCTTGTTTGGTATCAGATGCCATGGAGTCCGGTCCAACCCATAGTACTCCTGTGCACAACAGAACAAAGCACTGCTCAGTCCTCACCATCCGCACAATGGCTCTTAGGTTTGAGCCATTGTCGCAGCCACCGTGTCCATCCAGCTTGTCCAGGGACTTTCTCTTTTTGCTTCCCCTCCATTTGACCAAGCATAATGTCCTTCTCCAGGAACTAGTCTCTCCCGGCAGGCGCAAAGTATGTCTGATGAAGTTCTGCCCTTCTTGCCCCTAAGGAGCACTCTGGCTGTACTTCCTCCAAGATAGCTCGATTGGGAGGAAACAATTCAATCCACTTTTAAGAATTTCTTACCCATTTTTAAGGCAACCACTTCTTCCTTCTTCCCAGGTTACACCAAAGGTGACAATAGGATTTTGTACTTGTATCTGCTTGGAATGACTCGCCAGTTTGGGAATTCAGTTCACCTGATTGCCTTTTGATTCAACTCTAATATAATTTTTACTGTTATTTTCTCAATTCTCATGTTTTTTCTCAATAGTCAGGTAGGAGAAAAAAAATTTCATGGTTTTCTATTTCCCAAGCAAAACCAGAATCTCACTCTATTATTGTGATTGTGTTGTCTTCCCTCTCACTCCACTCTATTAGAAACAACCCAATGGTGGTGGTTGTCGCTGATATTACGCGCTCTCCTACGTGCACTATCTTACAGCAGCTCAGTGGACAGCAGAACAAAAGATGAACCCGTGCTGCACCATCCTCGCGCTTGTTGTTTGAGTCCATTGCTGCAGCCACTGCATCGCTCCATCATCTTGAGAGTCTTCCTGGTTCTCATTGACCCACTACTTACTTTACTAAGCATGATGTCCTTTTCCAGGGACTGGTTTCTCCTGATCACATGTCCAAAACGACATGAAGTCTCACCAAAAGGTCGTAAGCAGAATCCTACCTGTACTTCTTTAAAGACAGATTCATCGGTTCATCTCGTGGTCCACAGGAATCACACCGATTCAAAGGCAACAACTTTTGGTCCTCGTCTTTCTTATTCATTGTCTTGCTTTCACACACATATTTAGTGATTGAACATGCCATGTCTTGGGTCCCCTGATGACATTTTTGTTTTTGAACACTTTACAATGGTCTTTTATGGCAGATTGGCCAACAGGCAACACACCATTCGATTATTTTCACTACTGCTTCCACGAGCATGGATGTGGATAAAAATAAAATGAAATTCTTGATGTTTACTTTTATCCATTTATCATGATGTTGTCTATTGGTCCAATGGTGATGCTTTTGTTTTTTTACATTGAGTTGTAATCCATACTGAAGGCTACAGTCTTAGATATTCATCAGCATGGGCCAAAGTCCTTCTCACTTTGCACAAGCTAGCTTGAGCCATCCGCATTTTGAAAAGTTTGAATGAGCCTTTCTCCAATCCTGATTCTGTGCTCTTCAGACAGTCCACGTCTCCGATGTTGTCCCGCAAACAAGTTGGTTAAATATGGCAACAGGATAGATCCCTGATGTGCGCCTCTCCTGATCTAAACCACGCAGCGTCCCCATGTCATATCCCTTCGTGCTATTGCAAGGAACGCTCCTTTGTCTGTGTTTGGGTTCTTCACAGGTAGGGACCACTAAAGATAACATGTCACAATACATTATTTAGCCTTGACCTACAAAAAGACATTTAAAAATTGCTATAATCAGTGCATCAAAATTTTCCTCTTGACTCAATTTGTTTATCATTCAACTCTATCAGCAACTCTTTCTATAAATCTGAGAACATTCTAAACACAAACACATCAAATGATTGAAATGTCTAAGAAAGCAGAAAGGTTAGAATCATATAAATGTGTAAGGACTACTTTTACCACCCGATTTAATCACGCTAAACCAGGTAAGTGGCCATGAAAAGAATTAGATTCCAATATCAAAGGTCATAAAGATTTGCCACCAGGGAAGGCAGCCCAAAGACAACAGTCAGAAGTACACACAGTGCTTTAAGAAAGATATGTGGTGAGTCCATATTTCCCAAGGGCTTTCATTTTAATTAGAATGACACTTAACTTGGACCTGACATTGTTTTTACAATACAAGCTCTCTGTATAATATGAAAGCAGCTCTTCTAAACATGATTTCTGCTATAGGCTCAAGTTGTAAACTGATTATGGGCATATAGCTGAGTTGAAAGTAATTGGACGCATGGCAGAGAGAACACAAAGCTAGGCTGGATTCTCTCTGTAGAATACGGGCAGACAGAATAGAAACAGGTTGGATGTTACAGAATACGAAATAACATATACATAAGTAGTTTGTATAGTGGAGCTTTATAAATTTTTTTAAATGGCTACGTCGGGAAGCAAACCTAGGTAAGGATAAGCTTAAAGGGAAAGCCCAAGCTACTCTGCCTGTGGAATTGCATATGGAACGGAAACTCGCAGAGGGGCCCGAGAAACAGGAAAAGACCAAAGGAAAATAGAGAAAAGAAAATATATACGAGAGGAGAGAAAGGGCCACACAAACCAGCGTGAAGTCTTGGAAAGGGTTCTAATCATTTTATATATTTTCTGTGCCTTATATTTTAAACACTTAAAGTCACAGGGCGTGGCGAGGGACTGAGCAAGATACCGAGAATCAGGGGTTACATAAATAATCTTTGGTGTGCTCCATAGCCTGCTTTACTGTCATAAACACTGCAGGAAGCAGAAATCTCGATGGCGGCTTGGTATGGATATATTCACTGTCAGCAGGGAAAAGTCATTGTCTTCTCACAATGGTGAGCCTCCACCAGCATTTTACCAAGACAGATGACTTGGTGACAGACACTTCAGGCCGAAAGTTAATATTTAGCCTAGTAAGATGAAGCCTGGGAACATCAGCATCGTGCCGCAGGGCCAGTCCCTGAGCCTCAGCAGTCCAGGGCCTGCTTCTAATGACGGTCCTAAGAGTGAGTCTTGCAGAGCCAGGATGCCACATCCAATACTAGCCTCTGAGGTCAGTGAAGTGTCTAAGCACCTCAGCCTCCCTTAATAATCTGTGATATGCCTGTCACGTAAGAATGGATTTAAAATTCAATACAATCTATTTGTAGTTTAGCCAGTACCATCTCTTAGGCTAGTGAGTTCCAGAAGTCTCTTTATTTCTGTCTGTTGTGATTACTCAACTTTTGACAGTTCAAACTCACTAGCTGCTCTGCGGGAGAAAGATGTGGCAGCCTGCTTCCATTACCAGCCTGGAAATTCTACAAAGCACTTCTACTCTGTCCAACAGGGTCATCCTGAATTGGAATCCGTCAATGGCCAGGGGCTTAGTTTGAGATTTAGGTTTTTAGTTGAGATTATTACGTCCTTTTAAAAAAATTTCTAAACATAACATTATTGAAGATCTAGTGTTTATTTTTGTTAAGGAGCCATTGGGTGGTGCAAACAAGTAATGCCTTTGGCTGCTAACCAAAGGGTTGAAGGTTGGTGTCCATCTGGAAGCGCATCAAGAAAGTCCTGGAAATCTACTTGCAAACAATCAGCCCTTGAGGATTCCAGGGAGCACAGTTCGACTCCGACCCACATGGAGTCACCGTGAGTCCTAATTGACGACCCCATGCCAATTGGTTAGCAGGTTGGTGTTTGTTAAACAAGAGGGTACGTTGGAGCTTATCCTCTCCATCACATCGTGACTTGATAAATAGTGATGACATTAAACATAGCCTTGCGATGAAAAGCCTTGCGATCTAAGATCGCGTTCATAGAGCTAGACATCTCTCCTCCTAACACTTCTTCAATCCATTTGACTTTCCACATAAAATGAACATAACAATATATACTAATATTCTCCAAGCTATAGCTAGCCTTCTATTTTCTACTTCTCTCTGGAATTAAGAGTCCTAAACCAGTTTACATCTAATTACAACAACGCTCTGGATGTGAGGAGCCCAAGTTTAGAGTTTTCTCCTAACCTGAAAGAAAGGACACCATTATTTCTAATCAAATATATTCTTCTTTGAATTTCCAGTAAAAGTTTAGATAGAAATCATGTTATTTGTGTAACTTAATGCTTTGATAAAAAGGTAGCATCTTAGATTAGCTGGGCTACAAAACTAGCAGATCTAATGAATATTCACGATTTTTTACCAAAGTCTTTTGGGAGCTAACACACATACTTACACATACACACATACAGAGATATATGCCAATGACCTTTTCATTGTCCTTTGTACATGTCTGTAATCATGCTTTTGGAAATTCCATTATAACTATTGTATAAAATAAGCTATCAGGAAATCACACTTTTTAACAATGATTTACTTTTGACTAAGAAGGGAAAAGCACTTAGGATTGCAGGGTCCACTTATTGTAAATTGGTCATCACACACACACAAATCTACCTTCAAAACAGCTCACCACTATCATATCACTGTCCAGCAATGTCACCAGGATCTTGGCCATAAGCAGCTCCTTTAGGGAACTTGCAGTAAACAGTCTCTGTCTGCACTCCAAGACATGCATTCATTCAAAAGGGATGGTCCCTACCCTTAAAGAGCTGACAGTTCAAAGACAAAACAGAAGATATAATACAAAAGAGCATTAAGTGCAGTAGAAAATGCTTGATCAATCCAGGTTACATCGTCTGAAAAGTTCTAGTGGGAAAATGGGATTTATGCCTGGTACAGGAGGGCCAGGAAAGATGGAAGTATAGCAATGTTTTACAGGCTGATTATCTGGGTACATTGGTGTTTCAGTGGTAGAATCCTTGTCTTCCATGTGGGACACAGAGGTTTGATTTCTAACCAGGAATGCCCTGTGCAGCCAGCCCCAATCCCCTGAAATGTCAGTGGAGACTTGTACACATGCTGATGTGATGCCAAATAGGTTCCAGGCAAACTTTCAGACAAAAATGGCCCAGGAAGAAAGGCCTGGAAGTTTACTTCTGAAAATCAGGATTGAAATCAGGACCATATTTTGTTCCATGTGCTTCGGACCCCTATGACTAAGGGCCCAACTTGACAGTGACTCACATCACCATCAACAGTTCACACTGAGTGCATGGGCCAGTCAGGCTAAAGGTAATGAGAGTAGAGACCGAATACTACTGCTGATTCATGTTGCTTTAAACAAATTATTTAACCTCTCCAATCCCCTGTTTCCTCGTGGTAGCTACACTTTGGGTTCAAACTGGTAAACTAAACACAGACGTTTACTTATTTATTTCCCTCGGTCCCCTGATATGACATAAAACAGTGGTGCACAGAGGTACTTGATACCTGCAATGGGTCAATTTCTAATATCCTCTTCTTTACAATAGAACTATTTTGGATTCTGATAGTTATTTTCTTGATTTAGTCCATTGTTTAAAACAAAGAATTAATTAATGAAGAGTAAATATTATTTTAATTTTGTAAAATAGTATTCTAATTAAAATTTTAATTTTAAAATTTTAAAGTAGTTTTAAAATACTATTCAAAGTTAATAAAATATTTTGTGTATGAACTGAAATGACACCTGCAGTTTTCACTCTTTATCACTAAGAGGCATCATAGAATGAGATCACTGAACGCAGGTTCTGTTTCTTCATCTTTATGACCACTGCACCGCCATTGTTGATTTCAAACCGACTACTTAAAGGCAGGAACTGGGGGCTGAAATGGTGTCAAAATCAAGCTTGAATTATTCTGAACATTTATAACTTAGTCTGGACATAAACAGATGCTGCTAAGTCCACTTGTGTTAGGGTCAATTGTATCACTGAGGATTTTCTAAATGAACTTCCTTCTAGGACCCCATGTTTCTTGTTTGGCATAAATATTTTGAAGTGGTCTAATGTGAAATTAATATGCCTATTGCCAGAACTAAACAAGTAGCAATACTATAGAATTTAGATGAAAATATTTGGTTAGCAGCTGAGTTAGTTAATTGTGCCAGCCTGGCTGATAATCACATGTGGGTCTGGTTGAAAGGCGGAGGGATAAATGGGTGGTGAAGCCTCGCCTTTCTGGTTCTCGGGTCTCTTGTTTTGTGATGGTTGTATCGGGTGCAGCTGCCTTAGCAGTTCCCTGCTTCAGCTTGCAAGATTGACTTCCTACAAGACATCCCCAAGGAGAAGCTGCATGGATCTATCCCGATGCAGCCCTGGGTGCTGGAGCAGCCGTGTGGAGACCCTTGCCAGTGCTGAGATGCTTACACATTCACGGACTCAGCTTTCCTCCTGCAGTCGGCATCATTGCCTCTGTTTTGTGAGGTGGAGGACTTTGTGGACTGGTGTTGTTAATGGGTTAATGTTGGACTTGTGGGCTTGGGCAGCATTGGGTTGGGATGTTTTCGTGATGCACCTTTTCTTTACATAAAACTCTCTCTTATACGTGAGTCGCCGTGAATTTGTTTCTCCAAAGTACCTAGACTAATACAGCAGTGTAGGAGAATATTTCATCATATACTTTGTTGATATTGAAACTCAGACTTTATTTCTATTGATTTTAGTACTGTTTTAAAATTCTCTATGAATAAGATACCTCCTATTGCCTGCACATTGAGTGGAGCTCCACAACTGTCCCATCATTGGGTCGTCACTATGGAAAGTATAAAATACAATAAATTCATAAAAAGCACCAATAACGGGAATAAGATCCATTAGAAATATTCAGGACAACAGAACCATGTACAGCGTCACAGCTTAGCAGCAGCTCAGGAGGAAAGCCTCGTTTGTCATGGCAGAGTCCTTTGAAATACGCAGGGATGGAGACAATAGGAGATGAGACACAGGTGGAGATGATCAATGCAAAGCTACCTTTAGAATTCTGCTGAGTCTGCCTGACAGAACCTCGTCCCTGATCACTTTGTGTTATGGGACCAGAGAGTCTTCCTCTAGATGGTGAGCTGGGAAACGCTTTCTAAAGGAATTAAGCAATCTCCCTATGCGGGATCTGTTCCCACGTCATAGTAGGTACACAAGGTTGGCCCTCTTCGTTTGGAGACAGCAGAGGAGGAGGTTGGGCAACCTGACCTAAGTGAAAGCTGAGCGTCAACCCCCCCAGAGTTTGGATTGCTGTCTCATTCCAGAGAGAGGCTGATGTAGCAGAGGAAATGGCATGAACTGTATTTCTAAAGCAACAGCATCTCTCACTTGTCATTATACATTTCAACCAAGGCTCTTGGGAAACGTGCAAAAACCAGCTGTCCAAAAAGAAGGAATAAGAACTACGGAGCAAACATAAGGTAATCTAGTAAAGGAACAAACTAGAAATGCATTTGAGTTAACGTCCTCTGAGAAGTTTAAGAAGAAAAGCATTCATAAAACAGAATGGGCTGAATATTTCTTCTAAATAATGTCGGCAAAGAACAAGTAGGACTTCATGGAAAGGAAACCAATAATAAAAGAACTGGAAGGAGTTCAGGAAAACCAACAGAATATAAGCTTTAAAAAACAAAGAAACCAAATACAAAGAAAAATGTACACATTCAACATATAGACATTTCTCTTTTTTCTCAAAATATGTTATTAAATCGGATCATTGAGTACATCGATACTGATGACTAGCATACTAGAATTTATGAAATAAAGCAATATTATCTGATTCTATAGATGCCTATGTCTTATCAGAGAGTCATAGAGTATGAATGTTGAAAGAAAGTAGGAACCATCTTGGGCAGTAATCTTTCAACAGCGTTCAATTGCGACCCGGAATTTGACAAAATTGTTTTGGGAAGTTTGAAGGGCACTGAGCTGGCAGGCCCCGTGTCCTCCCAGTCACTTTAACAAGAGTAGCTTTGCTTTACTGGTTTGTATACTGGAGTTCTATGTAACATTTTATTCGTAAGGCACTGGACTGAGACATGAAAAGCTAATAGTTACATGGCCCAGTTGGACTACATAGATGTATTTTAAAGATCTGTTACTCACTTATAGAGCAAGATGGAGCTTCAAGGAGAGGGCAGAGAAGTAGGACTGTTGTTGTTGAGGGTCAGCCTGCCCTCCATTGTCCCAGGCGACTTGGCTCAGACCCCAAAATGAGGTTTGACCAAACAAAAGTGATGTGGGAAACTAGGTTCACTCTTCTAAGAAGGGTTTATTTTCTCACCATTGTTGCTTAAGCATGTTTCAAGTGAATTTGACCCAAGCACCCAAATGGCTGATTCTAAGATCACATATGGTCCCCTGCTCTATAGGGAATCTGACAAATGAAGTTGTATCCAACTTGTTATATTTCCACTGCTGTTTTAACCGGCAGATAGAGAGATATCTTGGGCAGCTACTCAGGTGTCCGTGTGCCCCATGATCTGGCTCATTGTGTTGTTGTTGCTGGGCGCCATGGAGCCGGTTCTGAGCCACACCAACACTATGCACAACAGAATGATGCACGGCCTGCTCCTGCACCAGCCTCATACTCATTTTTATGTTCGAGCTTCTTGCTGCAGCGAGTGTGTCAATCCATCTTGTTGAGGGCCTTCCTCTGTTTCACTGCCCGCTACCAAGCATGACGTCCCTCACCAGGGACTGGTCTCTCCTGACAACATGTCCAAAGTACACGAGACTAAGTCTCACCATCCTTGCCGCTGAGGAACATTCTGGCTGTACTTCTTCCAAGACAGATCTGTTAGTCCTTTTGGCAGTCCATGATACTTTCAATATTCTTTGCCAGCACCACAATTCAAATGCATCAATTCCTCCTCAATCTTCTGAGTAAGAATATTAAGTAAAATATGCAACTTTGATATGCGTAGGGGGGGTGATCGAAAATATCATGGCTTGGGTCAGGTTATTTACATAAATGCTTCATAAGCATTATCGGGTAAGCACTGGACTCCTAATTGCTAGGTTGGCAGTTCAAAACCACCAGATGCTCCTCAGAAGAAAAACTGAGGCGATATGCTCCCATAGACAAATAGTGAAAGATTACAAAACGAATGCACACCGATCCTGATTTTAAACCAGGTGCTATTCCTACTACTGCTTCTTGGTCTATGCACTAATTTTTGCAGGCGCATAATGAATTGTTCTGGAATTCCCATTCTTCTCAATGTTATCCATGGTTTGTTATGATCCATACAGTTGAATGCCGATGCATAGTCAATAAAATATAAATCAATGTTTTTCTGTTATTCTCAGCTTTCAACCAGGAGCCACCTGATATCAGCAGTGGTATAGTAGTGCCACAACCTCATGTGAATCTGTCTTGGATTTCTACTGTATTCATTGTTGAATGATCTTCAGCAAAATTTTACTTGCATGCACCAATGGTATTCATGATATTGGTAGCTAATTTTCACATTGTGTTGGATTAGTGTCCTTTGGAATGGGTACAAATGTGAATCTCTTCCTGCTGGCTAACCAGGTCTTCCAAATTTCTTGGCAAAGATGAGTGAGTGCTCACAGTGCTTCATTTGCTTGTTGAAACACTTCCATAGGTATTCTGCCAATTCTTTGAGGTGTTTTTTTTTTTTTTTCATGAATGCCTTCAGTGGAGTTTGGAATTCTTTCAATATCATTGGTTCTTATTCATACGCTACCTTTTAAAATGGCTGCTGGTTGACTAATACTTCTTTTAAAAAATGCGTTTGCTTTAATTGTTGGCAGACATTAAAGTTCATTATTAAATTATATTTAATTTAATTGAGGCAAGGTTTAGTTGTGTTTTTTAAGTATATCTATTGAAACACTCACAGTTCACATATATGCTTTTGGTTAGCTGGTATAAATTCTGTGTTTTGTTTTTCTGTGTTTTACTATTCTTTCACCACTTTATCTTTACTTTCCTTATCCTTGTCCATCCTTCCATTTTCAGATGTTTAAGTGAATCTTTTTCCTGCTGTCCCTTTATTATTGCCATTTAGATTCTGTGTATTCCACCTGGCAAAGTCCATGTGTACCGTGTCCACTTATGCTGTTGTAAGAAAGTGTTTTCAATGAAGAAATCATAGATCTCACAAAACATTATCATGTAATCTCCAAATTTGTTTCTTGTACCAAAGCCATATTTTCCAACCACACTTCCTTCTTTTCTCCAACGTTTTTTTTTTCATTCCAATAGCTAATTATTCTCCATATATCTTGATTGCATGTTTGATCAATTTCAGATCAAAGGAGTTAGTATAGTTCTTCAATTTTGTCTTCACTAGCTTTTCTAGGCTGGAGTCCTGGTTTCATAATGGGCTACTCACTGATCTGCTAACCACATGATCAGCTGCTCTGTGGGAAAAAGATGAGGCCGTCTGGGACTGTAAAGGTTTAAGGTCTCATACACCCAAAGGGCAGTTCTATTCTATCATATAAGGTTGCAATGAGGCAGAATGGATTGGACTCGATGGACTTAGAAAGGACTCAATGTTAGTGAGAGCTTCATGGGTGGTATGTAAATTTGAATAATAGTTTATTAACGTGATTTTAGTGTAGGTATATAGACATTATCCTATCCCAGACAGCATTCTACTTCAAGACAGATTTTGAAATGTTCTTTTTAACCATCAATATGACCCCATTCTACTTGAATTGATCATTCCATGCAGCGTATGCCACATGATATTCCTACTCACAATGACCGCTTCAGTCCATTAATGCCTAGAATATTGATTTTATATATTCCATTTCACTTTTAACAATTCAAACTTCCCTAGCGTCATACTTCATATATTCCATGTTTCAGTTGTTTGAATTAGTAACTAAAATTAAATAATATGCTCAGTTTTGATTCAATATTTTTACTTCTAAATTAATATTTAGAAGACAACTACCTCGTAAACAGGTTGGAATAGATTCATGAACTTGCCCATTTCAAAGAATATTGTTAATATCTTACAGAAATACAATTTTGCTGAAGATAATTAAAAAGTAGTTGTAGCAATTCATCTCCAGAAATTGAAGTCTGATCCATAAGTGGATTTGGTATTGCTGATACCAGAGAGATCTTTCAGAAAGCAGTGATTACCAGAACAGTATTTGTTGTTGCTAGGTAGCATCAAGTTGGTTTCAATTCATAGCAACCCTCTTACTACAAATCAACAGACTGCATGGCCCTGCACCTTCTCTATAGTGTTTGCTATGCATTAGCCCACTGATGCAGCCAGTGCGTCAATCTAGCTTCTTGGAGTCTTCATTTTCATAGGCCTTCTACATTACCAAGCATGATGTATTCATCAAGAGACTGCTGTCTCCTGTTAACATATCCAAAGTACATGAGATGAAGGCTTACCATCTTTGCTTCTATGGAACATTCAGGTTATAATTCTTCCAAGATGTATTTGCTCTATCAGTCCATGGTATATCTAGTCATTCTTTGCTAACACCATAATTCAAATGCACCAATTCTCCTTCGGACTTTCTTATTCATTGTCCAACTTTCCCATGCATATAACATGATCGAAAATATTATGCCTAAGGTGAGACACACCTTTGGACTCTAAGTGACAAATATATATACAGAGGTACCCCACACACACACCCCGCAAAAAAAGAAACCCTCAAAAAATGGGGAAAAGTGCCGATGGTCAGAGCTATTATACTATGCATTTTTCCCACAAGGTGAGCATTGAGCATCTAGCTCTGAGTTAGTGCACCCAGTGATGTAGCCTGGGAAAGTTCTCTCTTGTCACAGAGAATTTTTTTCGTGAAAGCATTTTCGCTCAAACCTCGTTTTTTTGTGATGGCTGATTTAAGAGAACAACATGTAGCTGTGAAATTTTGTTTCCTGCTCAGGAAAAATGCTGCAGAAACGTGTTTTTATATCTTACAAGGACAGCACTATGGGAAAATCTCAAGTGTAAAAGTGGTTTTCTTGTTTCAAAAAAGGTGAAATGTAGATTGATGACAAACCTCATTCTGCATGTTTGTCAACTTCCCAAAACAGATGATAATGTTGACTTATAGTGCATTTGGAGTTCATTCCACCAGGTCAGACTATTAATTATTCTTTCTATTTAGAGGTTCTGAAATGATTGCATAACAGTGTGTGACCCCAAAAAAGGCCTGAATTGTGGCAGATGAGGGACTGGTTTTGCATGCACCTGGCATGGAGCCATCTCAGTGCACGAGGTTTGGGCAAAAAACAGCATGCCTCTCTTGCCCCATACACCTTACTCACCTGACCTTGCTCCATGCGACTTCTTTTTGCTTCCATGACATGAAAGGACAGTGATTTGAAGAGTACAGAAGGCGAAGGAAAAAACCAAGGGAGGTGCTATCAACTATCCAAAGAGATGAGTTTGAAAAATGTTTCCAAGAAAGGAATTACAGATTTAACAAATATATTAAGTGTAATGGAGAGTACTTTGAAAGTGATTGGGTTGTTTTGTAAAAAAAAATTAAATACATAGCTTTGAAAAAAATCAATTTTGGGGTGATTCACATATATGTATATGTAGATATAGATATATATAGATATAGATATATTAAAAGAGGTCATTTGCTGTAGATTTGCCTAATCAGTATTTGTTTTATTAACTACTGCTTCTATGGTGTTTGAATGTGGATCCAAGTAAAATAAGATCCTTGACATCAATGTTTCCTCTATTTATCATGATAGTGTTTATTGATACAGGTAAGAGGACTTTTCTTTTTATTTTGAGGTGAGACTTAATAGTGAAGTTTATAAGCTTAGATGTTCATAAAACAGTACTTCAAGACCTCTTCTGCTACAGCAAGCAGTATTGTGCTATCTGCATATTGCCCGAGTCTTTCTCCAGTTCCAATGCCGGGACCTGCAACCTTGTTGAACACCTCTCCTAATTTTAACCCACACTGTTGAATGTCTTTGCATAGCCATTAAAACATAGATAAATATATAACCTGGTTTTCTTCCAACAGATGTACATGGCATGAAACATGAAGAGTTGAATTATAGTAGAGTCCACACTTCTGGTAGGACAGTTATTTTCAATTGGGAAGCAACATTTCTGCTTTGTCCCTTTTTTTTGTATTTATGATTTATTCTTACTGCAGTGTTAATAGAGGTCCCAGCACTCTTACCCTTGTTATGATCCACCAGGTAAAATATCTTTGCATAGTCAATAAATACCAATAAACATATTTCCAATGTATCTCTCTGTGGTACTTACATAATTTCGTGCCAACTTGATCAATAAATGTAGGGGTGGAGTCTAGCCTGTCAATCAGGTCACAGCCTGATGATGCCTCCTTGTGGGTGTGGCCTTTTCTTGAGGATTCTGGGAACTTCCTCTCTTTCTCTCTGGAGGTGTGCCATACTCTCCCTCTGCTTCTGCTTCTTGTAGATAAGCCATGGAGCCATGCTGAGACCTGAGGGAGCCATGCAGTGGGGACCTGCACCAGCCCTGTGATGCTTCCACCACCAATGGATCCACAAGACCTTTCACCCACCAACCTGTGATTTTCCTACATTCTGCATCATTGCATGTGCTGTGTAAGTCTGAAGAGAGATTTATTGACTAATATCAGACTTATGGACTTGATCTGAACTGGGCTGGGATGTTTTCTTAATCTACAATTACTCTTTGATATAAAGCTCTTTCTTATACATATATGAGTGTCTGTGTTTGTCTCTCTAGTCAACCCGGTCTAACACAGTATCATAACAAATTATGGATAACATAGAGATAAGCTGGAATTTCATAACACTAATTGTGTTTGTATAGAACCTGTACATAGACAGTAAAGCAGTCATTTAAGTATAACAAGGGAATCCTAAGTCATGTGGAATCAGGAAAGCTGTGCACAGGATTATAACCATCCAACATAATTTTCAATCAGTATGCTGAACACATAATCTGATAAACCATATTGAAGAATGATTCAATAACAACTTGCAATATGCAATATGAATAACTTTGCTTATTGAAAGAGAAGATGACTTTATGCACCCACTGATAAACTACTACAGACCTCAGTATTGATTATACTTCAACATAAGGAGGCAAAAATCCTCATAACTCAATTACTAAGCACCAAAATGATAAATAGAAAAAAAACACTGAAGTTGTCAAGAATTTCATTTCACTTGGATCCATAATTAATGCCCATGTAAGCAGCAGTTGAGAAAACAAATGACATATTGCATTGAGCAATTTTGTTGCAAAAGACTTCTTTTAAAGCGGTAAAAATCACAACTGTCACTTTGCAGACTAAGGAGCACTTGATTCAAGCCAGGCTATTTTCTCTAGCTCTCTCCTGTGCGAGGTAGATAAGAAATCAAGAAGTCTGAAGAATAATTGATGCATTTGAATGACAGTGTTAGTAAGGCAATTGAATATACTATGGACTGACAAAACTGCACAAATCTCTCTTGGTAGAAGTACAACAACAACGTTCCTTAGAAGTGAGGAGGGCGGGACATCATCTGAAATACTTTGAATGTTTTAGGAGAGACTAATCCCCGGAGGAGGCTATCATGCTTGGTACAGAAGAAAAGAAGATCTTCAATGGAAAGGATTATCACAGTCACTGTAACCATGTGCTCAAACATAGCTAGGGCAGTGAGGATGCAGCAGGAACAGGCAGCATTTCATTCTATGGCACACAGGCTCACTGTGACCACAGTCCGACTGGGTGACACCTAACAACAATAGTTGTGCACACTAAAGAAATCAGCACAGTTAATCACAAGGAGTCCTGCACTAGAATGTTTCTAGGAAAGTTATTTATAATAGCCCAAACAATCCATTGTTTTCTGATAATAGTGTAAATATATAAATTGCAGTATATTGATTAATATGGTGGGATATGAGGAATGGAAATAAAAAGAACTGTATGCAACAATATGGAAGAATCTCCAAAAACTCATGTCTAGCAAAAGAAACAGGCAAAAGAGAAGGAGGTTCTGACTTGAAAGGGGCACAATGGACTCTCCTGTATGTTTGCACAATATACATACATGCATAATGTGCACACACATATGTATCATGCCATAGTAAAAAATCCCCCCCCAAAGAGGAGAAAATTATCATGACATGTTTATTTTGGAGAAATTGGTTAATAGCTATGAAGAGATGAGAACTTGTCTCAAGATAATGACAATAATTAGACATGCCCAGTCAAAGAGGGTTAGAACAACAGGTAATCAATTAAACAGAAAAACTAAGTTAATTATAATATTGGCATAAAAATACAGGGAGAGTGGGTAGGAAAGAGGGAACCGATTACAAGGAACTATAAGTGACCTCCTCCCTGGGGGATGGACAACCGAAAAGTGGGTGAAGGGAGACATCAGACAGGGCAAGATATGACAAAATAACAATTTATAAATTATCAAG
>NW_022103906.1:86336232-86360397 GCF_000313985.2 Echinops telfairi | reverse complement strand
AAGCCTACTCTACTCCTTGCTCATTATGCGACCTGGTGAAACTCACAGTCCTTATGTACCTTCTTTCTCTGATCTAAGAATAGGGACAAATACAATATTGTGCCGATTTGTTACGCTCATCTTGGCACCACCACCACCACGTGAAATGCAGAGAAGTACATTTGTCAGAATCAACATGCTTGGGATGGTTCCAGTTCAGAATTCTAACTATGAAATCCTCAGAGGTGAATTAAGGTCATCACTTTCAGAAAGACAGAACAAGTCTCTACATCTCTCAACACACTCTCACGTAGAGTAAAGGCGTTTCCCAGCCATGCCCACAGTCAATGAATTCCCAGTGATTCTAGATGGTGCGCAGCACTGACTTCTAACTCTTCATTCTCCCAAATCCTCCCACATAAAATCCCACATTAACCCTCATATTTTAAATTCCCTTTCCCCATATGACGTGTAGGAGTTACATCTTGTTGAAGAAACTCATATCGGCACATGTAGCTAGCAGTATTCTTGAGAAGATTAAGTGAGTTAATATGATAACCATTATAACAGTGCTATCATATTAACTTACTACAGGGAAGCAGTTCTCAACCTGTGGGTTGTAACCCCTTTGGGGGTCAAACAACCCTTCACAGGGCTCCCTGATTCATAACAGTAGCAAAATTACGGTTATGAAGTAGCAACGAAAGTAATTTTGTGGTGGTGGGGCATCACCACATGAGGAACTGTATGAAAGGGCACTGGCATTAGGAAGGTTGAGAAGGTTGAGAACCAGTGCTATAGGGTGAATGAGGCAGGGTAACAGAGAAATAAAGTGGTCGGAGATTATTACTCTATGTACCTGATATATGAGTAACTCATGAAAGATAGCAATGGAGTAGCCACACTATTATTTGGGGAAAGCATACATTAAACTGGGTACAGGCCCAGAGGTGTGAAATAATTTTTTGCACCTACACAACAGAAGGAGGTCAAAAGAGACCAAGGAAGAGAGTGGCATCAGATGGGTCAAAAAGATCAGCATAAGGCATCTTGCAGGTGTGTGTAGGCCATGGTAATGTTCCTGTGGGCCAGTGTGGAATTGTTTCTATTTCTAGTGAGAAGTGATTAATGGTTTATGAACAAATAAGTGACATAAGATACTCTATGGTTTAAATAAATACCCTTGCTGTCACTTGGGACTAGACTAGAAGCAGAGAAAACATATGAGTCCATGCAGTTGAAAGTAGCCCGGATGTGGGTGATGGCAGTGGCAATGGAGAACGGTGGTGATGTGTGCATTTGATATGCCGTCAACAGGGCTTGTTAAAGGTCTTTGGGGAAAGGGGGATGGAGGCAGAAAGCCCTTTCTTCTCATTCATTAAGTACTCAGTTCACTCGGCTTCCAAGAGACTACATTCTCCTTGTTATCAATCCAATCTATAAATTACTTCTTCTCTTGCTCTCCTTCTTCCATTAATTCTGAATCACATTTTCCTTCCTTCCTTATCTGTGCCTGTGTGTTCTTCAGAGGGTTGGACCCTTTTTCCTTTTCCCATATTCTCCTCCGGAGCTTTGAAAATGGCCACAACGGCCAAATTCATACCTCTCACTCAGACTACCCACCCGATAGGAGGATCCCGACTTATTGGACAGTAACACTTACATGATCCCACAAGTTTTTCAAACTCAACATATGTCAACCTAAACCAATTCTGCTCCTCTAAAACTACCTTGTGAATATCCTTTATTGCTTAGTTACATTATTATTCATCCAGTCATCCAACCCAGAAACCCAACTTATCTCCCACCTCTCAACATCAAAGAAGCAATGCATTTGAGTGGTGGTGCTGGAGGAGTGTTGAAAAGACCATGGACAACTACAAGGACAGAGTGAGCTGTCTTGGAAGAAGTTTGGTGAGAGTGCTCCTTAGAGGCAAGGATGTCAAGACTTTATATCACATACTTTGGGCATTTTGTCCAGAGAGACCAGTCCCTAGAGAAAGACGTCATGCTTGGCAAAGTGGAAAAGAGAAAGGCTCTCACTCAACAAGATGGCTCGACGCTGTGGTTGCAACAATGGGTTCAAGCACAGGAACAACTGTGAGGGTGCAGCAGGATTGGGCCGTGTTCCATTCTGTCATGCATAGGGTTGCTATGGGTTGGAACTGACTCAAAGGCATTCAACAACAACAACAACAACAACAACTCAATATCTCATCAGCCACCGTCCCCTACTAGCACTACATCTCTGTTCCTCTTCTGTCCTTTCCCAGCGTCTAGCCCCATGCCTTCATTCAGACACTTGTCACTTCTCGCATAGATTATTTCACATATTCCAAGTAGCTTCTTTCTCGCAATTCTATTTCTTCCACTCCAGTCTCTACTTTATCTCTAGAGGGCACAGATTATTTAACCAGTTTCTGTCCAATCAATTCCAACTCATGGTGGCCCCATGGATTTCAGTGGAGAAATAACGAGCCGCCCTTGGGATTTCATGGTTGTGACCTTTCAGAAACTGAACCCCAGCTCCTTCTTCTGATGTGCCTTCGGGAGAGTTCAACCACCAAACTTTGGGTTAGTAGAATGTGTTTTAGGTTTGGGTTTTTGTTTTTGTTTTGTTTTTTAACCACTTTAAGGTGACCAGACGTCCCGCTTTTGACGGAACAGTCCCAATGTTTAACAATTTTTCCCACGTCCTGCAGCATTTTTTAAAAGTCCCGATTTTTGGAAAGAACGCATGACAAGCTATGGTATACGGTTTTCAGCTGTCATGTGACTATTTTGCCAGGAATGAGTTTTATCAATGGTGTCCTGCTTCACCAATGTAAAAATCTGTTCACCTTACTTACACTTCAGTGTATTATTTGATACAGACTCGTTTTACCTCTGCTTAAGGTTTCCCCTAGTTCCATTGCTCCAAGAGTGAACTATGTGGTTGTTAGGACATACCAGACTATCATGATCTGGGCCCCCTTGTGGCCCTCATCTCAGGCCCTCACCTCATCCCATCACTGCCCAGTGCAGAGTCTACACTGCAGTTGGATGACCGAATCACTCCAATTCTCCGCCGTTTCTGAATTGTTCTAGGTCTTAAGAACCAGCTCTAGTGCTTCTTTCTCTAATGAGTCTTCTCTCTTTCCTATAGGTTTGATCAGCTCGTCATTCAGTCCAAAATTTTCCCCCGTGTGTTTCTCTTACATACCACCCTCTTTACACTGAACCACTAATTGTTTGATTGTTTCTATTCATTATTTTGATTCCCATTTCTCAGCTCCTAGTCTTCCTGCATTCCCCACATAAGCAACCATTCAAATGTGTTTGTATGTGCTCTGAGAAAATAAGACTTGTATTGTTTTCTAATGATGTATTCTTAATTTGTATAAATAAGTTTGCATTATCTAGCTACTATCTTTTTAAAGTCAGTACTATGTTTTTTATAGTGCATGCATGTTACTACATGTATAGCTAGTACATTGCTTCTAACAATTTACTTATTCCAAGGTAAACATAGGCACTGGATGTTTTCCATATAGTCTTCAAGTGATGGACAAATAGAATGGCTTCAGTCCCCTGGCATCATTAACAAAGGGGCACTAAACACACTGGTCCTATCTCTTCTTTCTGAAAACCAGAGATAAGGCCTTGATCCCCAAATTAATACCATTTTCCAGATCACATCTGACATTCCTTTTCACCATGCTCATGAATAAAGTATTATCTACTTGGAGCAGTAACTTTTGTAGGTTAGTTAGCAGGTTCAGCCTCTAAGTTGACTAACTGGTTGATTCAAGCTTTTGCACCTGCAGAGTGGTGACCCCTGCAAGACATCTGGTCTGTTTGACATCCCTTTAATTTTATTAGTGGCTTATGGACAAAATCACTTGACTTATTTGGATTCACAAGAACATTTTTTCTCCATGTTATAAATCAATGAGCCTAGTTAAGATTAACTGCCTACATGTGAGCTTCAAAAGATCCTTTCTGGGCAGACAGAGTTGAAAGAAACATAATTCCAAACCACACTAAATACAAGTTGATCAAAGTTATTGGAGCTGGTTATTTAATGCTGTACTTCCTCACTGCTAGACAGTCTGATTCCACAGAGTTTGTGCCTAAAATATACACTAGTACATCTCAAAATTTCCTCTTTTCAGAAACTCATATTTTCAGGATGACAGTAAACTCTAGGACAGTGGTTCTCAACCTTCCTAATGCCGCAACCCTTTAGTACTGTCCCTCATGTTTTGGTGACCCCCAACCATAAAATTATTTTTGTTGCTACTTCTTCACTGTAATTTTTCTACTGTTATGAATCAGGCAACCCCTGTGAAAGGGTTGTTCTACCCCCAAAGGGGACATAACCCACAGATTGAGAACCACTGCTCTGGTAGCACAGTGGTTAAGCATTCAGACACTAACTGGAAGGTTACCAGCTTGAGCCCACAAGCCTTTCCATAGGAGAAAGATGTGCAAGTTTGCTTCCGCAAAGGTTTACAGCTTTGTTTTACTCTGTCCTATAGAATTGCTCTGAGTTGAAATCTATTTGAAGTCAACAGGGTTAAAGTGAATGCATCACTAAAATTTTTTGAATCTCATTAATTTGTGGCACCTCTCTTTTTTTTATTTAATCATTTTATTAGGGGCTCATACAACTCTTATCACAATCCATATATATATCAACAGTGTAAAGCGTATTTGTACATTCATTGCCCTCATCATTTTCAAAACATTTCCTCTCCTGTGGCACTTCTCTTGTGTAGGACTTACAGTGAAAAAAAAAAAAAAAGAGGTAAGAATTTGAAGAAAAGATACCTAATGAACCATTTCAAATGAAAATAGTTTCCATATTAAAAATATGTAATTCCGGAAGTAAAGGGTATCCTACATCTTTAGATATTTACGTAAGGGGGAGATGGTGTTTGAGCCCTTGAGTTCTGAGAGGCCGAGGGTAGTCAAGAGGTTGGAGGAGAAGAGTTGGAGATGAAACCCAAGCACCCATTGTTTAATTTAAAATCCGTGCTTTCAAGTCAGAGAGAGTTTCATATTGTTGCTCCTTTTTTTAAGGCTCTACTGCTTAAAAGAGATTAAAATTGGGGGATCTAGCCCAGTCTTTCACACAATGAAGTCCCCTCTATCTACTCCTTGCCAAGTAGTACTGCCATATGTTTGCGCTCAGCTCTGTGTGTGAGTTCACCTCCTTGGAGTAGTCCATTTCTCTACTGGAGATCACAGACTGAGGGTAGGGAAGCTCCTTCGTTCGTGAGTGCCATAGTTTACTTGATAAACCCTAGTCCTGTCGTCGGGGACAACACAGAGTGTCTAGTTATCCCCACCCTCCTCCATGCGTCCCTGGAGTAAATTAAAAATTCACCTCTTTCATGAAGGTTAACCAGGCCCTTGTTCCTTAAGATACATAGCAAATCAGTGCAGCATTTTATTACTTTTGGATCAGTCACCCCTTAATCATCACACTGAATTGTACTTTGTTGATTTTTTTCTGTCTCTTGTGCTTTAAAATGTACATTTTGAGAGCAGAGGCCATTTTTTTTCTCATGCTACTATTGCAAATGCAGAAATTCAACAGATGTGAGGCACTCACTCTATGTTGACTGTCAATTAAATTCAAAGGAAAACAATATTTTTCCCAAATTAGAAATAATGATAGCCAGTAAAAACAGATTTTAAAATCTTAGCCACACATATCAACCACAAATAGAAACCCTTACTTTTCTACAACCCATATACTAGTCCCTTTAAAACTCTATCTTTCACTTAAGGCATGCAGGGAAGCCAGGATGGTCGTCTGAGAAATGTGACCAGAAAAGTGTTTTAAAGTGTGTTTCCTGTCAGTAAAAACCAAGCCAAGGAGTAAGAGTCAATGGAAATCCAACTGTACAGGTCTATCAGAAAGCTCTAGACATCTGACCGTGACCTCTCAAAGGAAGCAAATCTTGGGCACCTGTGGGGATGATCCATGTGTCAGTACCACATAGCATATAACCAGCTGACTCATTAGGAAATTATAATCATATGCAAAGGATTGTAGGAAAATAAAGAGCAGGTGTTCAAATACTAGTAAACCTTGCTGAAAGAAGCAAAAAGTAGATAGTTATTTTGTTATTTTCAGGTGTCAAAATTATGGGAAAATTAGAAACATGATTAGACTATTGAAGTCTCAATCAGTAGAGAATCTTGGAGAATGAAGGTGTGAACATTGTAAAAAGTTTATAAGTTATACCCCAGGAAATGTTTTCCTTCATATTGTGAAATTTGGAAGACTAGAGTATAGTCTAAATTAAATCCAAACATAGTCCATAGGGACCTTTACACACACTCTCTCACACACACACACACACACAATTTAATTTTAAAGAATCCTGACATGGTCCAATAAAAATTATCCTCAGTAGTCTGAAGAGCTACTATGAACATGTGACTGGTAATCTATAGCTTGGTAGTAGAAGTAGAGCAAGACTATCATGTGGAATACCCCTTTCAATTCACGAAATTCCATTCATGTTTATGGTTTCACATATTAGTTATGTAGCAATGACTCTCAAGGATCCATGTGGACACATGATCTCTCTTCTGAATTTTATTCTACTGCCTACTCTAAATCTCCATATAGATGCCACAAGAACACCTCAATTTCAACATGTGAGAAAAGAACCTATGGCCTTTCTTCCCTCACCCTGATACTCCTCCGGTTTTCCCTCTCTCAGTGCGTGACACCCAAATCAGAAACCTCGGATTCATTACTGACATATTCCAGGAACCCATGCATATCAAATCCTTCCATTTTTGTCATTTCCTAATGACTTCCCGATTCGGCCTACTTCTCTTCATTTTTTCCCTCTCATCGTCATAGTCTACACTACTGTATTTTATCACTTGAATTACCTCCTAACCAGTGTCCCATTCTTACAATCCTTAATTCCCGAGTTTTCATGATCCTTTAATGTTTTCCCATCGCTCTGAGATCAAAGACCAGAATTACTATCGTTGCCCCAAAGTCTTCAATGACCTTGCCTCTGTGTACATTTTCAGCCTCTGTCTTGTGGTGAAAAGGACACCCCACGAAGGAGTTTGCTCACCATATGAAAGGATACACAAGAAGTCCAAGTGCTGGCTTCCTTAGTCAGCTAGACTCTGTGCCTCCCAAGGCTGACTTTTGACTACTTATATAAGGTCCATATAAGTCTCTCCCTCACTCCCTTATATAGACTATAATCACTCTGAGGCTTCAGGGCCATCTTCCTGGCTGTTGAAGCAGGTGTGAAACTGGTTACTTTGCTACACCCACATGCATTTAATCAACACTTGTTTATTGACTAAATGAATGAATGAATGAATGAAATAAAAATTGATATCAAAAGAGAAGGCAGGCACGTCTCTTTACTCCCTATTCTACCTTCAACTACAACATTTCTCTCAGTACAGTTCCTCTGATAACAATTTTTTTCTTGAGCAGAGTTGATTTAAAATTCTGTTCTAAGATGACCCTTCTTTTCCTGCAAATCTCACTTTCAATATTGTTTCCTGAAGAATGTTTCCTGATTATCAAACCTTTTTTGGTCATCATCACACTTTTTACCTTTCCTTCCTAACATTTAACACAGTAGTCATTTTATATTGCAACCATTCCCCTTTGATTCACGTCTCTCCCCTTCTAGACATTAAGTTCTGTAACTAAAGAAACCATTGCTATGTTTTCACCACCATGTTCCCAGGAACTTGCATGATGCCTTACTCACATGCAATTAATCAACATTGTTTGTTGATTAAATGAATGAATGAAATAAAAACTAATATCCATAGAGATATCAGTAAAAAAAAAACAGAAGGAACTTAGCTATTTATTCATGTCTGCAACATCTAGTGCAGTGGTTTTCATCTTGTGGGTTGCCACTCCTTTGGGGGTTGAATGACCCTTTCACAGGGGTCGCCTGATTCATAACAGTAGCAAAATTACAGTCATGAAGTAGCAACGAAATAATGTTATGGTTGGGGGTCACCACAACATGAGGACCTGTATTAAAGGGCCATGGCATTAGGAAGGTTGAGAACCAGTGATCTAGAGCATCAACTGAGCATTGACTATTTGACTATGACAATGAGACTCTGCTTGGTGAATTCAGCAGCAGTTTATTTCTGCATTCCATTGTTGAAATAATGTGGTGCATAAAATAACACTCTTCTACACATTCTTCTGAAAAGTTCAGCAGAGTCAGATGAGGTTGAGCGATAGAGTGAGACAGAACCCTGCCTAACCTGGCTGTTGATGTTTTTAGCTGAGGGAGATAACGGTGACCTTGGCTAGTACATCATAGCCCGAAAATCAAATAGTGGAGGTCAGGGTGTAAGGAACACCTTAGTAAACACTTTAGGGCACCAGTTTCACACCTGCTTCAACAGTCAGGAGGATGACCCCTAAGCCTCAGTGTGATTATGGTCTATATAAGGGAAAGAGCCAGAGACTTGATTGTATTAGTCAAAAGTCAACCTTGGGAGGCACAGAGTCTAGCTGACTGAGGAAGCCAGCACTTGGTGAGCAAACTCCTCTGGGGGGTGTCCTTTTCACCACACCACAAAGGGAATTTCCTGGACAACTACCATCTATCATTTCTATTTTAAAGCAATTTGGGGTAGACACAGTCTCAACAAACTTCTTAATCAAATTGCCAATAAAAGCCATTGACCTAATAACCACATCATTCTGTATATGAGGAATATTTAAACACTCAAGTAATTAGTCTGGGTAGAGATAAGAACTCATGAAATACATGAAACGATCCAAATGACTAGTGTCTGCAACTATATCCCCAAAATATTTTTTATACTTTTTGGTACGTCTAGTTCTGATTGAACCAGATGTTCAGAGGGGGAAAAATACCAAACAGTTTGGTGATTTTACAAAAATAAGAATGAAATTAGATCATTCATTTGTCAAAGTTCCAGAATGCCAACTCTAATCTAAGTGGGCTAGCCTCTCTGAAATCATTCAATAGTCACAGTCAATGCCAAGCCCTCTTTCCATGAAATAGAGGAGAGTACTACTTCAACTGTGCAGTAAGATGATGACACACTGTTGTCAACGTTGTTAGGTGCCATCAACTTGCTTCTAATCCATAGCAACCCTATCTATGAACAACAGAAAGAAACACTGCTTCTTCCAGATACTTCAGCATTTACAAACCTCACTGTGTGCCGTTTACTCACTGGTGTCATTCAAAACACTGTCAGGTGGTTTGAATAATACCCAGATATTATTCAGCCATAAAGAGTAATGGAATACTAAGACATAATACAACATGAGCGAGCCTTAAAACTATTATGTTTAATTAAAGAAGCTAGGCCACACACACACACAAAGATGACATATTGGGCAAATTTTATCACCATATTGATATTGTAATTAAGGAAATTGAGACTCAGAGGAATTCAGCTAGCACAGGTGGGATATACTCAATGAGGTATTTGGGCTCTTGTGGGCTTATTTTCCTTTTCTTCTGCTTCGATTTGCATATGAGCAATTGGTGGTTTCTTTCATTGTTGGACCCTCACCTCATTTTGGCTACTGATAGTAATATTCTTCATCATCTATGAACCCAAAAGCAGTCCATTTAATTCCTGTTTATTCCATTAGGTGACATCCAAATGCTTATGTTGTCTGAAAAAGGGTATTTACAATGAAGAAGGCACTGGTCTTGCAAAATGCTATCAGGTAATTTCCAGCTGCATTTCTGACACCAAGACCATCTTTACAACGACCGGTCCTGCCTCCGGACGGTGATGAGTTTGGTTTTGGTTTGAATCCCTCCTCTTTATTCCCAGCATTTGCATCCAAGTCACAAAAAGCATCTTGATTGCATGACTGATCAAATAGATGGTACGTACTTTGAATAATATTTATATTAACTGGACTTTCCTGGAGACATATAAATATTGTCCTCTGATAGAATGCATTGTACTTCAAGATAGAGCTAGAATTGTTCTTTTGAATGTAATGACTGTAATGACATTCCTCTTGAATTTATCATTCCAAACCTAGTCAGCCGCATGAGTACTGAACTCAAAATCACCAGCACCATCCCATTTCGGTTCACTAATTCCTAGAATGCCCATTTAATTTTTGATGACTAGCAATTTTCCCAGATTCATATTTTGTACATCTCAAAATCTGATTATTATTGATGTTCACAGTTGTTTCTTCTCATTTTGAATCATGCCCCCACCCGCCCTTAGCAAATGAAGGTTCTCAAAACTTTCCTTCATCCATGCTCTTAAGGTAGGCTTTGTTGTGAGGAGGCAGTTCCTCCCTTGTCTTATTTTGAGTGCCTCCCAACATGAGGGGGTTCATCTTCTAGCATGTTCTATGGTTTTCAGTAGACAATCATTCAAAAGTGGACTGTTTACTCCTTCCTTGTCTGCTGTTAGTCTCAAAGCTCTACCAAACCTGTCCCCCATGAGTGACCTTGCTGGTATTTAGAATACCGGTGGCAGAGCTACACAAAGCCACTATAACATGACAAACTGGCAGGCAAGTGGTTGAAAGTTTCCATATGATCTATCAATCCCACTCCTATGTATACACCCAATATAAAGATGTTTGAAAAGATGTCTATGTAAGTATTGCACAAAAATGTTTATGGCAGAGATATTCAGAACAGCTACAATTTGGAAACAACACCAATGGTCATCCATTGATGAGTGAATGAACAAAATCTGATATATCCATATAATGAAATATTATTCAGCCATAAAAAGTGAAGTACTAATACATAATACAACATGAGTGAACCTTAAAAACATTATATCTAATTAAAGAAGCTAGGCAAAATAGGCCACATATTGTTTGATTCTGTATATATGAAATGCTCAAAATAGCCTCACAGAGAGAAAGTAGATTAATGATTGCCAGGGAGTAGAGGGTAGAGGGGAATGGAGAAGCAGCATCATAATGGGTATGGTTTCTCATTTTATTTTCTTAAGATGATAAAATTATTTGAAACTCAATAATAATGAGCTATACTTGAGTACTTTTGTGAATGTAACAAAAGTCACTGAATTATACACTTTAAAATTGTAACTTTTATGTAGTGTGAATGCTAACTCAATTTTAAAATGTGGAAAAGAAACAAAGTGCAAATAATATCAGCTAGGACTAAAAGAAAGTTATTTTACAGTAACTGTCTTCTGTGAGTCACTTTCTCATTTGTTTTTGTTGTTTTTTCTCATTTGTTTTCATGGGAATCACCACATGTATGGAAAATCTAGGCTTTGCCTGAAAGTTGAGGCTATATGGGAAAAAAAATGTAAACTCATAGATTGTAAAACTCATTCCAGTTTGACATTAAAAAGTCAGCTCATCCCTATGTAGCTTAATTTTCACCCACACAGTAGCCAGGTCTGTGAAGCGGAACGACAGAGGCCTGCACTCCTTAGAATAATCAACCATTTGAGGTCAAAGGGCAGTATTTGTCCAAGCACAAAGTTCAGAGAGAAGGAAAAGTTAACAAAGAAGGAGGAATTGCAGCAGAAAATGCAGAAAGGAAGTGAAATAAATGATGTGACAGTGTGGGAATTGCAATCAATGAAACAAAATGGAAATGACCGTTGAAGGAAAACTGATTTTCTGTGTAAGCCTTCACCCAATTCATAATAGAAAGTTGTTGGTTTTTTTAAATAAACCTTATGATTATAGAGCAATCCCTTCATTTCCCTGGACTCCATCCTCTTCAGATGTTACTCTGTTGGTGCCTACCTGCCCAGCGCATGGGTTTGACCTGGATCAGGGACTACATTGAAAGACCATGAGTCAGGGCTGAACCTGACTCATCATGAGAGGGGTTAATGTTAAAGAAGAGAAAACAATCCCCGAGTATCCCCTGAATTTTCCTTGCTGTGGGCAAATGCTCAAGAATGCTATTTATAAAAGAGTGACGATATTTCTTTAAAATGTCTTCTGAGGAAGGGGAGGTAAGGCCCAGCTCGCAGGAGCGTGCCCAAACCACAGGGCCTCCAAACTCCAGTCCCCGTCATTAGCAACAGCCTTAATGAGTTCTGTGCTGGACTCTCCAAATTGAATTACATAATACATTTCCGTTTCATTTCATGAATCACAACTTGGGATACAATTTTCCTGGGTTGCAGTTGATATATCTCAGAGATTACCAAAGATTTAAAAAAGAAAACTCCATTTTATTAAATTCATATGTACAATGTCTGTGTGTCAGCCAACTTATTTATTTTTAAATTTGGGATTTTCTTAAGTGCCATAGTTAGAGCTCAATGTCAAGAGAGTACCCGATAAACCCATTACTGAATAGTAAGACTGCAGTTGCCCCTGGATTTTTCATTTCTTTTGACAGCTCAATTCTTAGTCGATGATGGAGGGTTTTATTTCAGCTGGGCCTGTTTGAGTCTCTTTGTGGTGAGAGTGAGAAAAAAAACGTGGTAAAGCTTCAGAACCTGAACGAGGGGAGGTGAAATTTGACTGGAGAAGGATGAAAATTTGAGTTTAGTCCCCCCGCCCCTCCCCCCCCCCCCACCGGACAAGAACAAGATGTCTTACACTTGAATATCAAGTTCTCTGTTGATGACAATGCAGCTGATCACTTCTCTTTGTTCTTTTATACCCTGGGTGTTGAAGCCAGAATCTAGAATCAGGCAGATGCAGGTTCAAATACTACTCAGCCCTTGATAACTATGTAGCTTTGGGGAAATTAAAACTGTTATATGGAAATAATAATATTACCAATGTCACAGAGTTTGTGAAAAGACTAATGGCAGGAGGTTGGCAAAATGGTCAGCATTGTGCCAGTCACATGGTAAGTAGTCCATGAATATCAGCCATTTTTTATTGTTGTTGTCATTCCAACCTTGGAAGCAGCTAAAGGGAACTACAACTGAAGTTTTAGCAACTTACCCAGCATCTCCTGAATCCTCTTTTCCAAAACTTTGCATTAAGCTCACTGTGGCGAGAGGTGTGCTCTTTGAGGCATGACCGGGACGTACATTATTTATGCATGCCTTATGTGTTTATTGAACATTTCCTCTTGTTTTATGAGAATCCATGGAACATCTTCAGATATAATGCTGAAATATGGAGTAAGCTATCCACTTGTAGGGAATTAACCACTGAAAACCTTCTGAAGGTATAAACATGGTAACTGTACCAAAAAAGAACTGGTCAATATTCAACCATTTCAAGAAGTAGAATATGAGCAAGAGCCACTGATAATGAAGGACCATTGCAGCTCAATGTGAAGAAAACTAAAATCAGCACAACTGGACCAAGAGACGATATAATGATAAGTTCCACTGAAGGCATTAGCCAAAAACAAGAGAGCAAGAACTTACAGTATACCAACTGAAATGTTTCAACTGGCTGATGAAACACACACTAGAAGCAGTACTCATCAATGCTAAGAAATTTGGAAGACAACTACTTGGTCAACCAACTGGAAGACATTCATTTGTTCCCATCCCAAAGAAAGATACACAACAGCCTGCAGAAATTATTGAACAATGTCAATGATATCACATGCAAATAATATTTTGCTGAAGATCATTCAACAATCGTTGTAACACTGCCTTGATAGGGAGCTGCTGAACATTCAAGTGGGATTCGAAAGAAGATGAGGTGTGAAGGATGTCAATGCTGATGTCAGATTGAACTCGGCTCTAAGCAAAGAATACTAGAAAGATGTTTGCCTATATTTTATAGAATATGCAAAGGCATTTGACTGCGTGGATCATAACAAATTATGGATAACATTGAGAAGAATAAGAATTCCAGAATATTTCATTATGCTCATGTGAAATGTGTACATGTACCAATAGGCATACCCACAAACAGAACAAGGGAACAATGCAGGCCTTAAAATCAGGAAAGGTGTATGTCAGAAATGTGTCCTTACACACTACTTATTAAATATGTATGCTGAGCATGCAACAAAAACCCTGGACTATAGAAAGAAATACAAAGTATTGGGATTGGAAGAAGTCTAATTAATAACCTGCCATGTGCAGATGACACATTTTTGCTTGTTAAAAGTAAGAAATACTTGTAGGACTTACTGATGTAGATCAATGACTGCAGCATTCAGTATGGATTAAAATTCAATGTAAAGAAATCCCAAATCCTTACAAGTGGAATAATAGACAACAGCATGATAAATGGAGAAAATATTGACGTTGGCAATAATTTAATTTTGCTTCAATTGACAACCAATACTCATGAACAAAGCAGTCAAAAACTAAATAATGTACAGCATTGGGCAAATCTGTGGCACAAAGTGTTGAAAAACAAGGATTTCATGTTGAAGATTAAAGTATACCTCACCCAAGCCACAGTATTTATAATAGCTTCATAATCATATGGAAGGTGAACAACGTCTAACAGTGAACAATGCCAAAGAAGAATTGTTTAGTTTGAATTATGATGTCAGCAAAGAATATTGAAAATACTAAGGACTGCCAGGAAACAAAGAAATCAAATCGATTACATCTGCAGGAAGAGACAGTGGGGAAGCTCAATATCAGCAGCTGGAACCAAGCCAGGGGATGACTGTGGAACAGACCATCAATTTCACATGTGTATGTTGAGATGGAAGTTGAAGAAAAATTTTCTTAAAGTCTACAAGAGCCAAAATACAATGTTGAGTATATCCACCCAAAATTTGAGAACATTCAAGAATGCATTCGATGCAGTAAACACTAATGACAGAAGACTTGAGGGGATGTGAGATAGAATAAAGAACATCATTTATGAAGAAGGCAAAAGGCCATTAAAAACAGGAAAGAAAAAACAGATCAGCGTGGATGTCGAAAGAGACTCTGAAAACTGCTTTAGTCATACCATAGCGAAGGCAAATGGAAGAAGTGAGGAAGACAAAGAGCTGACTAGAACATTTCAAAAGGTGGCCCTAGAAGACAAAGTAAAATATTATAAGTAAATATGCAAAGATCTAGCATTATAGCAGCAGTATATTGCCCAGAAGCTTCCAGAGGTTCAGGCTGGATTCAGAAGGGGTCGTGGAACAAGGGATATTACTGCTGATGTCAAATGGATCTTGGCTGAAAGCAGAGAATACCTAAAAGAGGTTTACTTGTGTTTCATTGATTATGCAAAGGCATTGGACTTGGTAAATCATAATCAACTGCGGATAGTCTTCAGAAAAATGGGAATTCCAGAACACTTTGTTGTGCTCATACCGAACACATACATGGATTAAGAGGCAGTTGTGGGTACAGAACAAGGACATAGTGTGTAGTTTAAAATAAAAAAAGATGTGGGTAAGGGTTATACTTCTATGCAGATGACACAACCTTGCTTGTTGAAAGTAAAGAGGAATTGAAGCCTTTACTGATGAAGATTAAGGATCACAGCCTCCAGACTATGGATTGTAACTCAATGTCAAGAAAACCAAAATCTTCACAACTAAACTAAGGGGTAAAATTATAATAAATGGAGAAAAGATTGAGAGTCAGGTGTTTAATCTTGTTTGGATTCACAACCAATGATCATGGAAGCAGCAGTCAAGAGATCAAACCAAGCATTGAATTAGGTAAATCTGCTGCAGAAGACCTCTTTAAAGTGTTGAGAAGCCAGGATGTCACTTTGGGGACTAAAGTACACCTGACCCAACTCCTGGTACTTTCAATGGCCTCCTATGCGCGTGAAAGTGGACTGTGAATAGGGAAGAGCAAACCAGACTATATGCATTTAGATTGTGGTATGGGTAGAGTATTGAAAGTGCCATGGACTACCAAGAAAACACATAGATCTGTCTCACCATGAATGCTCCCTGGGAGTGAGAATGTGGAGACTTTGTCTCACATATTTTGATTTGTTGCCAGGAAAGATCAGTCCCTGGAAATAACCATCATGCTTGGTAAAATGGGAGGGGGGGCAGTGGAAAAGAGGAAGGACGCTGAGGAGATGGACTGACACAATGGACTTATACATAAGAACACTTGTGCGGACGGTGCAGGACTGGGCAGTATTTCCTTCTGTTGGACATGATGAGTCGGTACCAACTCGATGGCGTCCAACCACAAGACTGCCAGATGAGAAACCATCTCAGTCTTACAAGAAGCAAAGATGGTGAGACTTGATTTCACATACTTTCAACAGGAAATCTGGAGAGACCAGTCACCCAAAAAGACATCATGCTTGGTCAAGTAGAAGGTCAGAGAAAAAGAAGACGATGGTGACAGTACTGGATTGACACAGTGGCTACAACACTGGGCTCAAATGTAACACCAATTGTAAGGATGAGATAGAACTGGGCAGTGGATCTTTCTGTTGTGGTCTTGTTCAGTCAGAACCAACTCACAGACACCTAACAACAACGACAACAACACCAACCTGATTGGAAAGGATGGTAGATACCTGATGAACTACATTGAAAAAAGCAAAGAACTGTTACCACCCTCAAGGCTCTAAATGGGATCGAGTATCGATGCATTTGGGGAGCACTGACTGCAGTGAAGGTGCTGTGGAAGCAGAGAGAAAGCTCAACAAACTCGTGGCCATAGAGTTGCTGCCAACTCCTGGTGACCATATTGAGTAGGTAGAACTTCCGTGTGGGTTTCCAAGACTGTAACTCTTCACAGAGATAGAAAGCCTCATCTTTGTCCTGTGGAGCAGCTGGTGATTTCGAACCATTGACTCTGTGGTTGCCAGTCTGAAGTGTAACCACTCCATCACCAGGATTCCAGAGCAGGCCATAGGACTTAACAATGACTGCCATACATTCATGCAGGACCAGTGAGAACACAGAATGGGACTGGGGGTGCGGTAAACAGTCTAGTTGAGGAGATGGAGACTAATTACTATGAAATATATGTGAAAACATGCAGCAAACTATGTTTTTAAATGTCTGTTATAATTTATATGTCTTTATAGCATATGTCTTTATATTGTCACTCCAAAAAATGAAACCCCCATTTTGCAGATGAGAAAAGCAATGTCCAGAGAGAGTTTTGTATCTTGTCCACATTCATACAGCCAGAAGTTGATGGCAGAAACAAGATTTAAACCTCAACTTGTCTGACTCTTTTTATAGGATCACACCACCTCCCCTTCGAAGGGGGCTAAGTGATTTGGCCTAAAGAACTTTGTGAGTCCTACTGATTAATGTACTTTGCACCAATTAGTACTAAATACTATATGGGCTTGACTCAAGTCAAAGTACGTCCATTCACCTAACATGCATATGAAAGCTGGACAATGAATAAGGAAGACGTGAGAAAAGTGGATACATTTGAACTATGGTGTTGGCAAAGAGTATTGAGCGTTCCACGGACTTCCAGAAGAACAAACACATTTGTGTTCAAAGAAGTGAAATAAGAATACTCTTTGGAAGCAAGGTTGTCATCTCACATCATTTGGCTATGTATCAGCAGGGACCAAACCCAGGAAAAGGACATCACGCTTGATAAAGTGACAATGAAAAAAGAGAAAGATCTTCAGTGAGATGGAGGGACACAATGGCTACAACAATGGGCTTAAACATAACAAAAGTGGTGAGGTTAGCACAGGACCTGATAATAAGGTCTCTATGAGTGAGAACAGTTTCACTCACTTAACCACGACAACTGTTTATGAATAGTCTTCCCATGATTTCTTCCATGGCAACAGTTGCCTGGTCACCGAGACAAATCCAACCCATTACCATCAAGTTGATTCAGTATAAATCTTTATGGAAATAAAGATAATATCCTGTTTCTACTTGGTAACACCTGGTGGGTTTGAACCCTTGACATTATATTTAGCCATCCAGCACTTACCAGACAGTGCCTCCAGGGTGATATCTGTTATTCCTGTTGGCTTACATTCTCAAACCCAGGTAAATTTCTTCCCTAAAGAACACATGAAAAAAGGTGTTTGTGGGATATGTTAAACCCTTGGTAATGAAGATAAATTGAGAAAAGGTTGAAGTTGTCCAGGCTTTTGTTTTGCTTGGATCCACAATCAATGGTCATGGAAGCAACAATCACGAAATCAAAAGCCCCATTGCTTTAGGTAAATCTACTGCATAAGACTCTTCAGAGTATTAAAAAGCAAGAATGTTACTTTGAGGACTAAGAAGTACCTGACCCAAGCCATGGTATTTTCAACTGCTTCACATGCATTTGAAAGTTAGACATTGAATAAGGAACACCAAAGCCTTGATGCAGTTGAATTGTGATGCTGGAGAAGAATATTGAAGATACCATGGCCTGCTAAAGGACAAACTGATTTGTCTTGGCAGAAGTCTGGTCAGCATTCTCCTTAGAGGCAAAGATGGAGAGACTTGTCTTGCATAGTCTTGGCATGTTGTTGGGGAAGACCAGTACCTAGAGAAAGACTTCATGTTCACAAAGGGACAGAAGAGAAGAGGAAGGTTCTCAAGGAGATGAATTGATACCATGACCACAAGGATGGCTTCAAACACAGGAACAATTGTGAGGACAGTGTCAGACCAGGCAGTGTCCTGTTCTGTTGCACATAAAGTCAGAAACGATGCCGTGGCCCTATCAGTGACCTAGCAAGTGAAGACAAAAAGCAATTTATAGTTTATAAATGATCTCAAAAGCAAAGCCCAAGTCACTCATTTCTAACGGATAGTTACTGTATACGGCAGAGTAGAACTTCTTCGGTGGATTCCTGAGACTATAACTCTTTGGGGGAGTAGAAAGCCTCATCTCTCCACCATGGAACAGCTGGTGATTTCGAACTGCCGATCTTGCACAGCCCACTCTGTCACAGAGTTTCTCTTGATTAAAGATCATGTAGCTCTAAAAGAATAATCAGCTTTCTCTGTCTTTAAGTTTTAAACAGTTATTAAGCAGCTAGCCTAAAGTAGAATAAGATGTCTTTATACCACACGAATAAAGGACAAACCCACTGCCATCGAGTCAATTTGAACTCAGAGTGAACCTATAGGCTAGAGCAGCGCTCCCTCTGTGGGATTCTGAGACTGTAACTCTTTACAGGAGTAGAAAGCCGCATCTTTCTCTCACGGCGTGGCTGGTGGATTTAAACTGTTGTCTTTGTTTTTAGTAGCCCGATGTGCAACCCATTACCACACAAGAGCTCCCTGCACTCATGTAAAGGTCTAATTAGCAGCCAGGATGCTTAGTCTTGACAGAATCTCAGTTGTGGGAGTAAGTGTTTGGTCTTAGTGTTTGTCATTCCTAAAGCACTTGTGTTTTTCCTTTCTCATTTGGCCCTCAAGCAAGTAAGTCCTGAAGGAAAATAAAACCAAACCCTTTGCTTCCAAGTAGGTTCCAACTCCATTGGTGACAGCGTAGGACTATATAGCATTTTTGTGTCGGTCTGGGTAGACTAGAGAAACAAATTTGTAAACACGCATATGTATATAAGGGAGAGGTTAATATACAAGAGCAATTGAACATTGAGAAAACATCCCCACCCAGTCCAGTCAAAAGTCATAGATCCGATATTAGCCCATATGTCCCATTCCAGTCCATAAAGTCCTCTTCAGACTCATGAAGCACATGCAATGATGACACGTGCAGAATGATCGCAGGCCAATGGCTGCAAAGTCAGTGGTGGTAGAAGCATCTCAGCGCTGGCAGGGGTCTCCACGTGGCCATTCCAGTTCCCAGGGCTTCATCAGGATAGGTTCCATGTGGCATCTCCTCAAGGATGCCATGCAGGAAGTCAGCCTTGTCAGTAGAGTGTCACCAGGGAATTAACTGAGAGAGAGAGTGTGTCTCTCACCTCCAAAAAGGAATTACCAGATTTCCCAGGATTCTCAGGAGAAGGCCAGGCCCACACAGAAGTCTCATTGGCTATCTCCAGATTGACAGCCTAGACTCCAACCCTACACTCTTAATCCTTAAATTGACACCAGATTAGGTGATTACCACAATTTTCTTGACTGTAACTTTCTCAAAACACACTGCCAGGCCTTTCTTCTCTGGTGTTGCTGCATGAGTTTGAACCACCAAACTTTAGGAGCTTTAAAGAGACATGGGAAAGGTATTTTCACCGTCAGACTCACCTTCCAAAGCAGTTAGAGGACACACATCAAGTAAGAAGGGCCTGCGCGGATCTATAGTTCTCCGTACTCTACTCAAGTCTACACTGCTCTCTCCTAATTGCTCTGCTCATTTGGTGCCTGCGAGGGTTCACTGGGACCACAGGAGTTCTGTTAAATATCACAGTAGTTAGTACATTTTAATCCGGATCCCCCAGCCTACTGTAGCTGCTGTAAAATATATGGCAATAATTTCCTGAGGCAGGGTAATGTATAAGGAATGTCAGGCCAGCCTCTGGGCATATTTGCCTTAGCTCAGTTTTATTAAAGTGAAACTTTTATTAAGGCATGTGGTGAATTGAGCAATCGGCATGATTCATGCCGTTATAAACCCATTGCTACACTGACAATAAATCAAGGAAGCATTGTAGTACATTTGCTGTGGAGTTGGTAGAAATAAGAAAAAAATCAATATGGGGATATTATTCAGACCATATGAAAGTATTAAAGTGTATTCTGTGTGTATTAAACCTGGCCAAACCATATTTCATGTATCCCTTTTGTCCCCCTGTAAATATCTCCGTTAGGATTCCCAATTCTAGCCTATCTGCTGATCCACATGCTATTGCAAATGATTATAGGAAATATTTAGAATTCCACTTGGGTTTTTATTATTTTAAATATTTCATAATGACACATTCGCATAATAAAATTGTTCCAAGGGAAAAAAAGCCCTATCAATACATTTAAAACAATGAGTCTCTTCCTTTACAAATTCTCTAGCACCAGAAGCTCTGTATAACTCAATAAGCAAGGTGATCTTCCTTTGGAGGAAAATGTCAGCTCACTAACAGGAGGAAGTGATTGGAGCCAAAGAAAGTACACTTTTCATTCTCTCCCAGCTGGATGGGGACAATCATTCAGGCAGTAGTCTTCCCCATATTTCTGGAAACTATTACCATATCTCTATTTACCTGGGACCTTCTCTGAATGCTAAAATATGTACTTATGGCAGCCATCTCCATGGCTACCATGGGCAATCACCTACATTTCTGCATTAGGAAGTTTCAAGTTCCTCTGGAGGCTGATGTGAATTGGACAGCAAAAAAAAAAAGAGTAACCACGACTGGCTTAGAATACAAATGTTGCTATCACAGAGATCATCCTGTATTGCAGACAATAGTTGGTTGGGGCCTTTATGGTCATCTTCGTGCTCAAAGGCATTTCTCTAATGCTTTTTGTAGCCTCAATTGGATTTGACACACATACGCGCAAAGCCTGCTGGGTTTGAGGCCCTATGCTAGCCTAGGTGGATGTGCCAAGGTGGCATATTCTGAGAGGCTCAGAAGCTTCTGGCAAGTGCTGCAAGTTCAAAGCACTTGGGCACTGGGGTAGAGAGGATTCCCATTGGAGGGTCTGAGATTCCTGGATGAGGCACCATTTCAGCCGGGCTGTGAACGATGGTTTTGATGTCAGTGGGCACAACCGAAGAATCAAACTACATTCACCATCTTCCTGAGTTGTTGGCTAATTGTAGCTTGCCACCAAGGCCTATCTTTCAGAAGAATAGGATCAATAACTCCCCAAAGCTGCCGTCTCTGAAACTAAGTGGGAAGTCATGCGTGACACTGTTTCACATTTTTCAATCTAAGAAAATATCCAAATGCATAATCCGGGAACTCCAGGGCATCAAGGGCATGTTGTAATGACTCTAGCAAGAAGTGAAGAGTTTCATCATGAAAAGGATTATGCTCACCTGAGATGGGAACCATTTTGGACCCACTTTGTTTTGTTTTCAGGTATGACAGGTTTAATAAAAAGTCCTTTTTTACTTATGAAGTAGAACAAATATCATTTGAACAGGTTAAAACTGAGAAATTTAATTTTGATCGATTCCAAAAGAAATAGGAAGTGGAAAGAGCAAGGAAGGATGAACAAAAATAGATGGGAAGGCTTAGTACGTGGGGTCTCAGAGAATTGAGAGCTGGGTCCTCCCTTTGCTAACTCACTCCTGTCACTTACTGATCAATGCTCGGCTGCCCTCTGTGATGTCCTGTGGAGCCCAGTCTACTTGTGACAGGAGCTGCAATGGAGAGATCCACGTGCATGTGACATAATCTTTGGCTTTGGAATGGTACTTGTGTCTTCCAGGCCATATGGTTCGAGATGATCCATCATGACTTATGATGTCAAATTATCCACTGAGACCCAGGTCTTTTTGCAGAAATGCAATCATAGGCAGATAATGGCATTTCCAGTTGTTGTGATAGACAGACTGGTGCTGGGGAGAAATGACTGGTGGAACACTGGATGATATACGAGGTACCGGGCAGGCAAAAGAATGAGGCATCCTGAACCAAGCCGTCAGTGAGCTCTGCAGTTGTTTCCTTTCCTGTGCATGTCTCAGCCATCAGCACTGGTTGCCATCCAAAACGCCATGGCCCACCATTCCACAAAGCTCAGCCCAATGGCCCAGGAAGGTCCTGGCCCCTGCAGAGACTCTCAGACCTTATGGGTCTGCTCCTCCCAACTCCATAAACTAGAAAGCCTGTGCAGAGGGCTAACTTCAGCTCCTACCATGTTTAATACCTCCATCGTTTTACCCTGCCTCTAACTCTTTATTAATTGGCTTGACTTTTTTCTACTTTTAATTCATCTCCTCTTATTTGCCCTCTTTTCTCTCTCTCTCTCTCTCTGGATTGTTCCCTTCCCCCCTACACCTCTCCCTCCTTCTCACTGGCCTTGCCTTCCTCCTCCTCTTCCTCCAACTCCTTCTCTCCCCACATCCTCATAGACCCTTTCCCTAAATCGTCTACATCTTTCTTTGAAATTCTAAAGCTAGAAAATGCAGGAGCCTAAACATTGTGGAATAGTCACTCATTCATTTAAGCAATATTTAGTGGGACTCCACTCTGGGTAGCTACTGGTTATACAAAGAATTAGTATGTCAAAATGGAACGATGGCCTTCAAAAGCAAACAGATTTGGATCAAATAAATGCTTTGACACTTACTAGCTTGAATGACCTCACTTACCATGAGTGACCTCACGTAACCTCTAGGAGTCCAGGCTTTTAATTTGTTCATCTTATTAGAACAAAGGCATGTAGAGCATGTGGCATAGGGCCTGAGACAGGCATGGAAGCTGCAGGTCCTATGATCACTTCTACCTTTTAATATCTAGCCCCACAGAGGATTTGTTTCTTCATGTCTTAATCTCTTTTAGATTTTTGTTTCATATTTTTAAATCCTATTGAAATTTGTATAACTAATTGACAGGAGAGTCTGAAAAGTGGTGTCTTTGACCCTTAACAATTTAAAGAGGGCTTTTGCAACACATTCGCCTAAGAGGTCTCCAAACCTTCTGTCATTAGCGTTCAATGCAGCCAATCTGCTCTTGAGCTTTTCCAAAATTCAGGTGGGATAGACCAAGGTTCTGTTTTTGCCCTCATGGATATGTTTCAATTTTCTTCGACTTCAACCTGAATTTATTGATGAGCAGTTGAAGGTCTGTTCTACTCTCTTCCCCCTGGGTTGTTGGCACAGTTTTCCCCTGATGTTGAGAGATTCCATTATCTCTTTCCATAGAGGTAGTCCACGTAATGTCTGTGTATTCGTATTGGAAAAATCCTACTGGAGATTTTCATCTTATTGAAAAAAGGAATTTGTGATGAAGAAATTGTTGGTCTTGCAAAATTCTATCATGTGATCTCTTGCTTCATTTCTATCACCAAGATCATATTTTCTAAGCACTGTTCCTTCTTCTATGTTTCCAACGTTTGCATTCCAATTGCCAATAATTATTTGTGTATCTTGATGGCATGTTTGATCGATTTCTGATTTAAGACATTGGGACATTGGTAGAATTCTACAATTTCTGAATCGCCAGCTTTTGTATTGGGTGCATAAATTTGAATGGATAGCTATATGGATTAGATTTTCTTTTATGGGAATAGATATTATCCTCTCACAGATAGCATTATACTTCAAGGTAGATCTGGACATGTCCTTTTGATGATAAATATGATGTCATTCCTCTTGAATCTGTCATCCCTGGCATAATAAGCTGCATAATATTCTGATTCAAAATGACCAATACGGTCAGTCTCAACTCATTAATGCCTAAGATATCAATCTTTATGTGTTCCATTTCATTTTTGATGACTTCCAATTTTCCTAGATTCACCCTTT
>NW_022103906.1:86326787-86334171 GCF_000313985.2 Echinops telfairi | reverse complement strand
GTAAATATCTTTATTCACTTTGACAATAGCAGTTGATGCATACATTTAATGAGTAGTTGTGTTTGCTGATCTTTCTTGTAGATGTATGGATATGATACTCTCACATGTGAGAATTTCTTCAGCATACATCTTGCGATGTTATTTTTGATAATGAATGTGGTTCCTTTCCTCATCAATTTGTCATTCCTAGAATATTAGACCATATGATTATCCTGCTTGTGTTAGTCTGGGTAGGCTAGAGGAACAAATTCATCTAGACTCATATGTGTGTAAGAAAGAGGTTTATACAAGAGCAGTTGAATATTGAAAAACACCCCAGCCCAGTCCAGATCAAGTCCATAAGTCCGATATTAGCCCATATGTCTCATACCAATCTATAAAGTCCTCTTCAGACTTAGGAAATACAAGCAATGACACCAAATGCAGGAAGATCACAGGCCAATGGTTGCAAAGTCAGTGGCAATAGAAGCATCTCAGCACTGGGAGGGGTCCCCATGTGGCACCACCACTTACCAGAGCTGCATCAGAGTAGGTACATGTGGCTTCTCCTCAGAAGTGTCTTTTCTGCCCCCATGGAGGAAATCCATGAATTCCCAGAATTATCAGGAGAAGGCCATGCCACACAGAGGCCTAAATGGCTATAATCCAATTGACAGACTCCACTCCACCTCTTCATTCTTAATCCTCTCATGTCCCCAATTGACACCAGATTATGTAACTACCACACTGCTCAAAATGGCCAGTGCTAGTCAGTTTCAGCTCACTAATTCCAAGGACATCGATCCTCATGTATTTCATTTCATTTTTGAAAACTTCCCATTTTCATAGATTCAACTTTAATACATTCTATGTTTGAGATATCAATGGATATTTGTTACTATTTCTTCTGATTTTGAATCAATAAATCTCTAGTAAATGAGGATCTTGAAAGCTTTGCTTCATCCACGCCATTAAGATCAATTCTATTTTGAGGAGGCAGCTCTTCCCTGGATGTGTTTTGAATACGATCCACCCTAAGGGGCTCATCTTTTGGCACTATATCAGACAATATTTCTACTACTAGTTTAAGATTTGTACTAACCCATTTTTTTCCAGTTGGGTAACTTTAGTAAACAAGTTTATTCTTTACAGTTTAGGAGCCAGATGTTCAAAATCAGCGTACTAGTTCTAGTAGAAAGCTTTCTCTTTCTCTCTCAGTGGGGAAAGGTTCTTGTTTTCTTACACTTGCAGGAACATGGCATGCAATGGAGATTTCCATGTATCTTGACATCAATCTTTCCCTTGGTCTAGGATGTGTCAGCCCAGGGATCCCTAGTCTAAAAGATATATGTGCCTGTGTCTACCCATACAGGATGGGCATGGGAGGCAGGCCTGAGGAGAGAGCAATGGGACCAACAGTCTTGGGGAGACCTGTGGGGTGAGGGTGGTAGGGTAAGGGGACAGTGAGCAGGCAGTGTCATGGACAGGGGAACACTGGGGTATTGGAGTCAATAGCAAAGAGAAGATAAGGATCTGAGTTGGGGGAGGGGGTATGTTGGAACAACAGCAAACTAGCTAAGAGGAGGTACCAAGAGGCAGAAATAAGGGGAAAGTGATGGTGGGGCAGGAGGAAGGTAAAGGGAAACAGAGGAAGGATATAGGAAGCAAAGCAATGGATAGAGGTGTAAACACAGCGGTGCACATATATAAATACATCAATACACAAAAATAGAGGTATTGGCCCATGTACATATATTTATATGGCAATACACTGAGGTAGGGGATGGACTTCGGGCCTCTGCTCATACCTTCCGTCAACACAAGAACACTTTGTTCTAACAAATTGGAAGTCTGAGATGTTCACCCTCCCGACACAATCACTAAAGACAAAACAGGTGCATAAGCCAATGTAGTGAAGAAGGTAAATGGTGCCCATCTATTAAAAGATATACTGTCTGGGGTCTTAAAGGCTTGAGTTAGACAAGCCACCATTCAGCAGAGAAGCAACAAGTCCACTTGGAAGAAGCACACTGCAGGTGCAAACATGAGGAGGCATAGGGACCAGGTAATAGGCATCAGAAGACACATAACAAACAAAAACATATTGTTGAGAAAGAGGGGCGCTGGAACAGAGATCCAAAGCCCATCTGTAGACAGTGGAACAATCTTCCCACAGAGGGGCCACAGGGAAGGGATGAGTCACCAGGGTGCAATAAAGCATCTATGAAACACACTATACTCCTCTGGTTCCTGGAGGTTTCCTCACCCCCCCACTACCATGACCCCAGTGGTGCTTCTCAATTCAGACTAGACCAGAACATCTACACAGGTGTACATAAGAGATGGGAGCTCACGACACACAGATTCAGGAAACAAGAGTGAGAATAGTGATACCAGAAGGGCAGGGGGAAGAGGAGAGAAAGGGAGAAAGGGGGAACTGATCACAATGATCGACACATAACCATACACTCCTCTCCAGGAGGAAGAACAACAGAAAACATGGGGGAAGGGAGACAGTGGTCAGTGTGAGATATGAAAATAATAACAATGTACTATCTATCATGGGGTTATGGGCAGGGGGAGGGAGGGGAAGAAAAAGAGGAACTGATACCAAGGGCTCAATAGAAAATAAATATCTAGAAAAGAATGAAGGCAACATATGTACAAATTTTCCTGATGCAAGCGATATATGCATTGTGACAAGAGTTGTAAGAGTTCAAAAAAATAAATAAATAAAATAAAAATAAATAAGAGATAGGTGCTACCTCAAGCACTTCTTTCTTAGTGGTACTAAGGTCTCTCTGATCTCTGCTCCTTTTTAAAATCTCCTTTAAACCTCAAAAGAAACGGACTACACACACAGCCTAATCCTGTAGATTGTATGCTGCTTCATTAACATACATTTCACTAATCCTGTCTCTTTAATATTGTATCATTTAGTACTTAAGACACATACGAAAATTACATCAAATCTCAAAATGGAAAATAATTACATTGTACTGAGAATCATGGTCTAGAAACTTGATATGTGTTGTGGGGAATATAATTTAATCCATAATTACCATTAACTATAATATGCAATTGAATGAGAAAATCAAAGTAAGAGAGGAACAAAGTGATCTGACAATTGGAAAAGGTAGCCTTCACCTGCAGTTTCAGTGTTCCAGGAAGCTCAGTGAGGGAGGAAGTATTTCACCTACATCTCTAGTAATGGGCAGAATGAGGTGAGGTGAGGTAACGTGAAGTAAAATTCAAACTAAAGCATCTACACAGAAAGAGCAAAATAATGACAGTCAGAGGCAGGTGAGAAATGTGCATAAGGAGTAGTAAGCTACAAAGGAGAATAGTAGAAAATAAAGTTGGAAAGGCTATTATACCTGCATTAGTCAAGGAAACATTAGCTACGATGGGGGTGCGTGGGGGGGGTTCAGATTTTAAATGGTTTAACACATTAGCTACTTTTCCTTCTCAAAATAGCTCAATAAAATGTGTCCTAGGCATCAAAATGCCTTACTCCACATGCTGATTCTGAGACCCACACCCCTCCCATTTCCTCCTGGCAGAATGAGAAAGGGCAAAGAAGGCGTGCTCATTAACGGTCATGGCTCTAAGGTGAAATAAATTACTTCTGCGTCCATTCCACGTTACTGAGCGAAATGTTGACAGGGACAGGAGGCAATGTAGTTGTAGGCTGGCCAGTAACTTCCAAACATCATCTTTGCACAGTGGGTGAGAAATGACAAATGCAGAGTGATCCTCCTGTTCTGCAAGGTCTTTGTCAGTGAAGGAAGGTTTGAGGGCAAAAATGGACTAGGCAAACTGCCCTTGGGAAGGCTTTGAACAGGTGTGCTATTTGTCAGAGGTATACATTTTAGAAGACGAAACCTAGAACCAGAACATTTCTAAACGATGGAAGGAGAAGGGTTGAGACTAAAGGTGATCACCTGAGTGCGAGCAACGGCAGTGCGCATGGCGAGAAGGCAGAAAAGGACAGGACGAGGAAAGCTCCCATGCGGGGGACAGGTCATTGGTCAGATGAAGGCGTGAGTGGTTGAGGGGAAGCAAGTAGTCACAGATGACGAGAGAGTTCTGCCCCCTGAACTCTGTAGAGAAGCCTGCCAGGGACTCAGAACCCCCATGAGGGGAGGCACAGACAAGAACAGCCTTGCACTTGCTGCACGATTGGAGAGAGACGAATCTGTGCCTGCAGTGAAGACATCCATCTCCATTTGGTTTGGATGGAACCAAAAGAAAAACACCAAATCCATGAGTTCCTAGGCAGATGTTTCCTGGGTCTGACCCAAGTACAGTGTCTGACCGGGCAATGTTTGCATCTGGAGTGGACAGCGTCTGGGATTCAAGAGTCTGCTGGGGGACTGTGGACAAGGGTAGTTGCCAAATGTGGCCAAAGCTGCCACTGGAGATCTGTTTTCACAGGTTGTGCTTGGAAACTCAGCGTGGGGGCTCAGGAGCAGCTGGGAGTTTCTGAGTAATTGCCTTTCTTGGGGGTGGAGTGAGGCCAACGACAACAGCCTGCCCCAAGGACCAAGTGAGGGCAATGCAAAAAGTCAGGTGAGGCTGCCCTCATGTCCAGCATCCAAAGATAGAACCCAACCAGAGGCCAACTCAGAAGCTCTGAGGGAAACAAGATGAGCACCCCAGCTTTGGTCTCAACCCCTAAGAACACTATGTTTGTCCGCGTTGACTAGAGAAACAAATCCAGAGACACTCATATGTGAGAGAACTTTAGATCAAGGAGCAATTGTACATTAAGAAAACATCCCAGCCGAGTTCAGATCAAGTCTGATATTACCCTGTATGTCAATACTAGTCCATAAATTCCTCCTCAGACTCACGCAGCCATGAATGATGCTGAACGCAGGAGAATCTCAGGCCATTGGGTGGAAAGTCTTGGGGATCCAATGGCTGTGAAAGAATCTCAGTGCTAGTGTGGGTCTCAACGGGGCCCTCCAGTTCCAGGGCTCTGGCTGCATCAGTGTAGCTCCATGTGGCTTCTCAGCAGGAAGACGAAACAGAGAGTGTTTCCTGCCTCCAGGGAAGAATACAGGAGTTCCCAGAATCCTCAGGAGAAGGCCATGCCCACAGGGAGGCCTCCTTGGCTATGGCCTGATTGACAGGCTAGACTCCACCCCTTTTCAAGTTGTCAGGAGATTATGTCATTGCCACAATCACTTTCTGTATCAGAAAAGTCTGGTCACTTTTCGTAAGTATGTATCACACACACCTAAACAGAGTCAGACTTGTAGAATCTGAGACTTAAATAGATACATGGGAGATTTTTTGCTCTACAATATGTTTTCCTTTAGGACTCAGATCAAATAACAGCTTTGCAGCTTTCTGTTCCCTACCCCAGGAAGACCGACGGTCTCTTCTTCCCTATGCTCCTGGCACTTTGACCAACAGCATTTGACCACCAAGATTCAATCACCAAATGGTTAAATCATGCTTAAGTGCTGGTAGTGTGGTTATACAGATGAACAAGCTTCCATGCTTGCTATCTACTTCCATTCTACAAGCTTCCATGCTTGCTATCTACTATTACAAGTCTCACCTTCGAATTCTGAGAATTTGGGGAAGGGATTGCATTACTCTTTTGGACACCCATTGCCTCACTCCATGGTGTTTACTTGAAAGTCATGGGATTCAACTGAATTTACCAACATAATCACTCTCCAGTGGAAATCACCTAGCAATTGTTTAAAACAGCAAGCTCTTCTGGCATGAGGGGGCTTCAAAAAGTTTATGGGAAAATGGAATAAAAAGACAATGAAATATCTTTATGAAGTATTGGAGGCCACCCCATGCCCAGGAAATCAACCATTGCTACCTTCGCCCAGGGGACTGGATTTGCCCAGGACACTCAGTGACACAACAAGGCCTGCTATCCAGATCTTGGCTCTGGTTACCTGCTATTCAAAGTGACTGAATATAGTTTCATTGCCTTAAGCGAGGTGGTCGGTCCTATTGTTTAATCACTTTGAGGATGGTCACGTAGAGTAATTGCTGCTGAGAAGTATGAGAAATGTGGACTTCTACATGGCCTCCCAAGAGTATATCTTTGTTATCAAAGAATTATTTGTTCTCCTACAAGAGAACAAAAAGGCATCTCCGTGGTACAGTTTGTACTCTTGGCAGCTGAGGGGTTTGGTGGTTCAAATCTACAGATAGGGCTGGCATTCTCTTTCAAAGATACCAGCCTGTGAAAAATCCCCTGGAACAGCGTTCCACTTTGACATGTAAAATCGGGGTCAACTCAATGGCAATAGACAGAGTAGTGGCAAAAAAGCCCTTGTATTCTAGTTTTGTCCTGATCTCATGAACCCTGTGACCTGGATCAAGTCAAACCTTACCGTATCTTGATTTTCTCACTTAGCCAACCTTAGGATGACATACTTTCTACAGCTGAAAAATCCTGCTATTCCCTGATTCTAAGATCCTATCCCTGGATATGGCTTTCCATAATAGTTTGATTTAACATTAAGGTCTTCCATCATTTAGAGTCTCTATACTGCTCTTATATTTCAATGAAAGAATAATAGACTCCATCTTTTGTTTGGTTTGGTTTTTAAAACAGAAAGCAAAAAATTCAAAGTGGGTCTCTCCGAAAGAAGCACATATGTCTGTCAAGATTCTGAAAAATGTCTCCGTTTTAATTCCAGGGTTTTCCTTTAAAAGAAAATATATAGAAACCACAAACATATTTGTATCAGTCCCAAGTGATGCCTTCATACTTGAAGGAAGTGTTGGATTTTCTTGTTCTTTGGCTCAAAACGAAGTGGGTGACATCAGTGAGCTAAATATGAGGGTTCTACTACCCTTTCCCTATTAAACTTGAATATTTATTTCTCAGGGAATTTGCCAAGAAAAGTCCATTTGGGCTGGAACACAGCATATTTAGTCTCAGAATTAAGGTAATTTCTTTGGACAAGTTTCAACCAAATCAATTTATTTCAGAGATGTTGGTGTTGGTTCCCTTTTTAAAAATTCCAAAGCCCCAGGCGTTTTAACTGTACCTGCTCTGCTAATGCAATTCCAACCTGACTCTCACTCTGAGAGTCGTGAGAGTGGGTACATGGGATTCAGAGATCGAGGCCTTGGATGCACTTGGAAAAGGCTGCAGTTTTCTAGAAAACTAGAAGGGCAAGTGCAGAGATGTGGCTGCCTGTGCTCCCAGGAGACTGGAAACACACAAAGGACTTCCCTTTAAGATACTCTAAGAAAAGACAATAAGATATCTACATGTTATTGGAGGTCTATCAAGCAGTTTCAGGAGCTCCTGTGTTTCTGTCAGGTAAGCAGTGGGTAGATAGCTGTGAGGTCTGATTTTCGAACCCACCAGCTAGCTGCTCCAAGGGAGAAAGCTGAGGCTGTTTCCTCCTATAAA
>NW_022103906.1:86256647-86325684 GCF_000313985.2 Echinops telfairi | reverse complement strand
GTCCAATATTAGCCCACATAGATACCAATCTATGAAGTCCTCTTCAGACTCATGAAATGCATGCAATGATGCCAAATGCAGGAGGCTCATAGGCCAGTCGGTTGGAAGTCTTGTGGATCCAGTGGCATTGTAAGCATCTCAGCACAGGCAGGGGTCTCCATGTGGCTTCTCTGGCTCCAAAGGTCTGGTTGCATCAGGGTAGGTTCATGTGGCCAGTCCAGCTCCCAGGGCGTAGCGTCATGTGTCTTGTCAGTAGAGCGTCTTCCAAGGGAGTGAGCAGAGAAGGAGACAGTGTCTCCCGCCTCCAAGAAGGAATACAGGGTTTCCCAGAATTCTCAGGATAAGGCCATGCCCACACAGAGGCCTCATTGGCTATGATCCAATTGAAAGACTAGACTCCACCCCTTCACTCTTAACCCTCTCAAGTCCCAAATTGACACCAGATTATGTAACTACCACAAGTGGGCATCTCAACCCTGCCACTGACTAGTGGAGTAACATAGTAGGTCACCACTCTTTCTAAGTTTCTGTTTTCTTATTGAAAAAGATGAGGGTCCATAAGATCCCTATCCATCCTTTCTGTTCTACATTTCTGTTACCAAATGAGCTAAGGCTCTCTACACAGACTCTAAAAACAGAGAGCCGTTAGCATGATCTCAGGTACCTCAGGAACGTCATACAATTTACTTGTTGGTGACCATAATCCCCTTCTGGAATAAATGAAATCATACTTTCACCAGCCAACAGACACATCCGACTTTCTCTCTAACTGACATCACACAGATTTGTAAATAATTGGTAGTTGACACGCTCCTGAAAATCAGGTATGGAATGTAGATGCAGATGACAGCAAATGGGCATCCGACGCCTAAAGGAGATAAGGGCAGAATTAGGGCCCCCGAAGGAGAAGCTCAGGGAAATATAAGAGGGTCTTTTCTGCGGGCTATCCCTTGCAGGTTAGAGGGCAAAGGCAAGCCTAAGTTTAACCTTTCAGAACTTAAAATGAAACACCACAGCATCTGGCCATCCTCTCAGTGCCCAAAACGACCTCCCCTCTGGAGTGCAATCGGATGTGAGCTCCGTCAATCCCTGGGGTCAGAGGTTAATGTCCACCCTGACTCCCATCACCTCCCTAACCCACTCCACATCCCCCTCTCTGAAATGCCAGCTCTACATTTTTAAGATGTATATAATAAAAATTTGACCCCGAGTTCCACCCCGTTAAAGGATAAAAATAGTAATCCAGATACATACATTTTAGATACATTGAAGCTCCATTTGCCTGTGCTCACAGAGGAATGCTGACAGATTTATGATAATTCAGATACTGCCTTTCTTCCTTTATTAAACTTACTGTGGGAGAGACGTTGGAAAGGAGAAAAGTCCCTCAATTCTCCCAGCAACAGTGCACGGTGATGCCTGTTGACCTCAATACGAAGAAGTCATTTCTTTCACCTTCCAACACATACTCTTACAGAAAATTACAGAAATAACTATGTCCTTACTGAAAACTTGGTCAATTAATTCCCTTTAAATGCCATGCTAGCCATAGACTACATGAATAAAAGTGTGCTTTGTTATTAACCATGACTCTACCCAACTTCCCAGCCTTTTGTAGGTATTCAATATCTGGCATATATTAGGTACCCAATAACATTTGTTCTAGTTGATGAATGAACTTGAAAGAGGCCATTGGGAAATGAGTGATTATAGCAATAGATTACAGCACTATTTGAGTTTTCATCGTGACCCTGCCACCAGCTGATGTGCATGACCTTTCTGTCATTAGTTTTCTTTGTTGGGATAGCCATGAAGTGTGATAGATTGTTTGCAAATATGGCCACAGAAATTCTTTGCATGCCCCATGCCCTTTTGCAGTAGGACTTTGTTGACATCTTATCAAGAGGTGGAATCCATTGTTACGGTGGGTAAAGTGTTAGGCTGCGAACACTTAGCAGTCGGCATCCACCCCACACTCTGCAGGAGAAAGATAGGTGGTCTGCTTCCGTAAAGACCTGCAGTCACAGAAACTAGGGAATCGCTCTGCTTCTGCCCTGTAGAGTAGCTGAGTCAGAATTCACTGAGAGCAAGAGTTGTTTCCATTGTTGTTATTCCTACCTGGGAAGGCCTCACCAAGTCTAAGTGCATAAAGGTGACTTTATGTGACTCCTAAGGCTAGGGTTCAGGAAGCCGTGTTACACGCTACTCTAAAATTGCCACTTACGGAGAGGGGTCTAACTCTATTTGCATGGGAGGGCATGTGAAGAACAAGGAGCCCCATCCAACAACCAGCACCAACTGCCAGACATGGAGAGAGGCCTCTTGAACCTTCCAGTTCAGCTGAAAGTAGTAAGGCGAGTGAGCACAGGAGAAAGCAGAAAGAAGACTGATTAGGTGGTTGGAATGGTAAGGAATATTCTATGTTCTCTCACAGTTTGTTACCCAGCAATGGTAAACTGAGTCAAGAAGTATGGACAGATGCTAAGATGCTTTCAGTGTTATGATTCCAACACTATAACCTAGCTCTTGCCACAATGATACCAGAACATCATTGCTGGAAGCATCTTTATTCTGTTATTTGTAGTTACCAGAGAGTCAGCCCTGACTTCTGGTGACCCCATTCCTAGTAGAACAGAAATGCTGCCAGATCTGTGCCACGCACACAAGCCATTACAGATCACACTATTATGCTTCATAGAGTTTTCATGGACTGACCTTAAGAAGTAGATCACCAGGCTAATTTCATCTTCCATCTTCGTCTGGAAGCTCCCGTGACACCTGTGACGGAAGCATGTCAGCCTCCACTAACAGGGTGGTGGCTGCACATGAGGTACCTGACGAGAAATCGAACCTAGCCTCGTGCATGGATGGCAAGAATTCAATCTACATAATCAATACTATATCTCATATCTGTACCCTTCATTTTGCAAATAGGGAACCAACATGGAGGAAGGGTGATTTGCCTGAGTTCTTCTGAAAAAATGCTTGATGCTGACAGGAAGAAAAATTACACCTGCCCTGTGATCTACACAATCATTATGTGTCCTCTGTATCTTTAGGAATGTGGTGCCTCCACACGGCTTTGCTCTTTTCTAAAGGGCAGCCAGGAGCTGTGGTGGTACAGCGTTTGCTTGCTGGGCTGTAATCCATATGGTAGGCAGTTCAAAACCACCCGCTGCTCCACCAGAGAAAGATGAGGCTTCCTCCTCACATAAACAGTTATAGTCTCTGAAACCCACAGGAAGGTTGCTATGAGTTGGCATCCACTCGATGACAGCAAGTTTGGTGTTTTGTAAAGAACAGCCAGTCTGTTAAAAAAACAAGTCTAAAGACATAATCTGACCCAGAAGACCATACTTACTCCAGAAGACCCTGAGTCTACTCTTGTCATAGGCCCCAATTTAAATATAATTAATGGGTTCAGCTTACATTTGAATCATCTCGGGCTTTCTACCACCCAAGATTTATTTTGTAATTTCAGTAAAAATGTTCTCTCTCGGCCTCTTTTCTATTTGTCTGAAATAGTGATCTCTACACGCCAAATGCTGTCGTCTGCTGCTTTTATCGGCACCTCTGAAACAACTCGGGAAATTCTTCTCTCTGAGGTGTGAGCCATTACTAACATATCATACAGTCTGTGACTGATTTAGCGCCAAACGGAGAGTGTTAGGGTTGGGCTTGGATGTATCAGAGCGGAGTTAAATGTCTGGGGCAGGGTGGAGTGCGCTCCAACAAAATGGTGAAAGTCAGCCTCAGGATGAGTGTCAGGAGAAAGAATTAGAAGAGACAATTAAATAAATACCTGGATGGAAATGCTGGGTCTAGTGCCATCGGCAGAGCACACAACACACATTTTAGCCACATTCTCAAGACAATTTCAATAAGTCATCTGAGAAGATGAATGAAATAAATTCCCAATCTTCAGAACAGATTGGCTCCTCTGTGGCTTCTTGCAAGTGGACCATTAAATCAACTAAAAAAAAATTTTTTTTTTTAAATCTAACAGTTTCTCCTGTCATCACCAAGTGAAGGAGTGGAGGGCAGAAAAATCAGTTAGCCAAAGGAATGACATTCAGATGTTGAAAGGGTGAAACCCAAGGACGTGACCCAGCCTTTGCTGGAAACAACAAGAAGCTGGTGTTAAAAATGAGCAAAGAGTTCCCGGGGGCTTAGCACAGATGTTCTGCACCCCTCTTCCTTACTGGCATCATTGATTTGCATAAGAAAACACGATAGCTTTATTCCCTATAGCACCTTTCCCCCCACTGCTGTCCTCACTAAACAGAGTGAAGTTGGAGAGATGGGGGAGCCCCCACCTTCTCATCCATCAAAACTCCCAAGCAACCGAACTCACTGCCATTAAGTCAGTTCCTCCTCAGAGCGGCCATATGCGACAGTGTATTGCGTTGTGGGTTTCCAAAGCTGAAATCTTTACAGCAGTAGAAAGCCTCATTTTACCTGTTGAGGAGTGGCTGGTGACATTAAAGTGAAGACTTTGTGGACAACAGCTCACCACATACCCCACTACACCATTAGGGCTCATCACTATTTGCTCAGTAAAGAGAAACTCAATCTTATTTCTTTAGACCTAAGTGACATCGTTTGACTTTTGTCTGAGTTTTACTTGCTGGAACCTGAACGTCCTGCTCATTAAAGATGTATTCAAACAGATGAACACCAGCTTCAAAATGTGTATGTAACTCAGAAAAAGAGAAGCATTGAAGGAATCATTTGAAACGTGTACATGGAAGAAACAGTTGTACACGGAAGAAACACTTGTACATGGAAGAAACACTTGTACATGGAAGAAACAGTTGTACACGGAAGAAACAGTTGTACACGGAAGAAACAGTTGTACACGGAAGAAACACTTGTACATGGAAGAAACAGTTGTACACGGAAGAAACAGTTGTACACGGAAGAAACAGTTGTACACGGAAGAAACAGTTGAACAGGAATGCCAGAAATTTCAAGAATTTCTTTTTATCCTGCTAAATTCAAATACAATTAAAATTATTTACAGTAATGTTGGCCCCTTTGGGTGGTAGACTTGAGGCTGAGATTGATTTTTTTTCATTATTTTAAACTCTTTATCTACCGCTTGTCTGTCGGCTCGTCATATTGCGGTGGCTTGTACATTGCTGGGAGGCTGAAAGCTCTGACCCCGCTGTTTCAAATGCCAGCAGTGTCACCCAGAGCGAACAAGTTTCAGTGGAGCTTCCAGACTAAGGACAGATTATGAAGAAGGATGTGGCTGCCACTTTGAAAGAAGCTGCTGAAAATGTATGTATAGCATAGAAAATGCCAGATACCTTTTTCTTTTAAAATGTTCTTTCTTTTGCATTATTTAATTTTTTTTATTGTGAATTGAGTGAAAGTTTACAGGACAAATCAGGTTTCCATTAAAAAATCCATGCAAATTTTGTTTCATGTTATTTGTTGCAATCCCCACAACATGACTTATGCCACTTCCCATTTCCCATTACTAGACCTCTCTCATTTTCCATGCTTCTTGCCTTCTGAATTTTATTCTTGGTCAAAGCTGCCCTTTTGATCTCAAATGTTTGATTATTCTATAGAGTGCATACTTCCCTAGTCTCCATGTGTGTATATACACACACATATATATACATTTATATATGTATACCTTATAGATGAATTTATTATTTGGCTTAAAATTGAGGGATAGGAGTGAGTTTAATTAAAGACCTGAAAAGTAAGGGTCAAAGTCTCAGGGGTGCCACTTTACCCTATCCAGGCAATAAACGACTGCCTGGATTCTTGTCTATAGTTTTGAGGGGTTTTTTTTCCCACACATGCTCTAATTCTATCCAGCATCTTGCAACATGATTACTTTTGGAGTGGTTGGTAGTGATAGTTTGGCACTATTGATATCAGGGTAACAGAGGCTGAGGTATACATAATCCATTGGGCCATTGAACTAATTGTTTCATCATGGCCTCTATTTTCTTCACTCTTCTTTGCTCTGGTTAAGAAAAGATCAATACTTGAACCTTGGATGACTGCTAACAAACTTTTAAGAAGCCAGACACTACTCACCAAAGTAGGATGTAGACCAGTGTTCTCAACCTTCCTAACGCCGCGACCCTTTAATACAGTTCCTCATGTTGTGTTGACCCCCCAACCATAAAATTATTTTTGTTGCTACTTCCTAACTGTCATTTTGCTACTGTTATGAATCGGGTGACCCATGTGAAAGGGTCGTTCGACTCCCAAAGGGGTCGCAACCCACAAGTTGAGAACCACTGATATAGACTGTTGTCTTTGTGGACTATGTTATGCCACTTACCTTGGCCTCCCATGAGACTATGGTCGTGAGCTCCCAGGCCCAGCAACTCATGCCCTAAAGGTGTTTGATAATGGTTTCATAACGTTTCCCTATTAGATGCCATCAAGTCTGTTCCAATCCCTGTTCCCTACATAGCAAAACATCGCCTGGTTCTGTGCCAGCCTCACTATTGTTCCTATGTCTCAGCCCATTGTTTCAGCCAGTGTATCAATCTATCTCATTGAGGGCCTTTCTCATTTTTGCTGCCCCTCCACTTGATACCCTTCTCCAGGAACTGGTCTCCTCTGCCAATATATGCACAGTATGTAAGGAGAAGGCTCAGGAGCACTCTGGCGGGACTTTTTCCAAGACACAGCAGGGTGTCCTTGCAGCAGTCCCTGGTGTTTTCCCTATTCTTCTCCAGCACCACAAGTCAAAGGCACCCGTTCCTCAGTCTTCCTTTTCCCCACTTTCACATGCAGATGAGGACATTGAAAACACCTGGTGTAGGCCAGGAGCATCTTAGACCTCAAAGTCACATGTTTGCTTTTCAATACTCTGAGGAGGTCTCGCACAGGCGATTCACTCAATTCCAGGCATCTTTTGATTTCTTGACTGCTGCTTCCATGAGCGTTGATTATGCATCAGAGTATGACAAAATCCTTGAGAGATACAACCTTTTCTCCATCGATCATGATGTTACCTATTGGTCTAGTTGTGAGGATGGTGGTCTTCCTTATATCGACTTGTCATCCATACTTAAGGCTGCAATCCTTGATCTTCATTAGGAAGTGTTTCAAGTCCTCCTCACTTTCAGCAAACAAGGTTGGGCATCTGCATATTAAAGACTGTTAATTTGCCTTCCTCTAGTCCGGATGCCACATTCCTCTTAATTTAAGACCACTATTCTGATGATTTGCTTAACATCCAGACTATATAAATATGGTGAGAGGAAACAACCTTGATCGACACCTTTCGTGATTTTAAACCATACAGTATTCCCATGTTTTGTTCGTACAAATGCCTCTTGATCCATGTATAGATTCTACATGGGCACAACCAAGGGTTCTGGAATTTCCATTCTTCTTAAGGTTCTCTATAGTTTGTTATGATGCGCACAGTCGAATGCCTTGACATAGTCACTAGAACACAAGTAAACATCTTTCTGGTATTCTCTTTTGAGCTAAGGTCAATGTCGCATCAGCAATGATACCATAAATTGTTCACATCCTCTTCTGAAGTGGCCCGAACCACTCGCAGCTCCCTGCCAATGCATTACTGCAACCAACGTTAAAGATCTTCAACCAAACTGAACTTGCGTGTGATATCAATCACTTTGGTCTATAATGTGAGCATTCTCTGGGTCACCTTTCTTTGGAATGGGTGCAACTATGGATCTCTTCATCAACCAGCCACGTAGCTCTCTTCCTGATTTCCTGGCATAAATTGAGTGAATTCTTCCAGTACTTCATCTGCTTGCTAAAGCATTTTAATAGGTATTACATCAATTTCTGGAGCCTTGTGCTTGGCTAATGCTTTCAGTTCAGCTCGAACTTCTTTCAGCATCATTGGTTCTTGCTTATATGTTACCTCCTAGTGGAAGATCCAGCACTTCTTTTTGGTACGGTAACGTCTTTACATCTTCTGCTGCTTCCTGCAATATTCAGTATGTTGCCCATAGAATCTGTCCACATTTCAACTAGGGACTTGAATTTTTAAGTAGTTTAGTGTCAGAGATGCTGAGCATATCTTCCAGTTTGGTTTTCTAACTCTAGAGCTTTGGATATTTCAGTATAATATTTGGCTTTGTCTTCTTGAGCTGCCCTTTGAAAGTTTCTATTCAGCTCTCTGACTTCATCTTTTCTTCCATTTGCCTTAGCTGCTTTATGGTTAAGAACGAGTTTCAATCTCTTTTGACATCCACTTTGAGCTTGTCTCTCTTCCCCATCTTTTTAATGACCCTTTACTTTCTTCATGCATAATGGTCTTGATGCCCTCCTACGGCTCATCAGGTCTTCGATCATTAGTGTTCAATGTATCAAGTATGTTCTTAAGATGTTCTCTACATGCAGGTGGGGTCGGCCCAATGTCCTATTCTGGCTTTTGTGCACTTATTTTAACTTTATTCAGATTTAACTTGAACTTACAGATGAACCATTGATGGTCTGTCCCACAGTCAGGAAAGCCCTGGTGGTGGTAGCTGCTGATCTTGAACTTCTCATCTTCTCTTCGCACAGCTGCAGTCCATTTGATCTCTGTGTATTCCACCTGAAGAAGTCCAGAGCGTTAGTCGACTTTACATATTTATTTTTTAAAAAGGTATGTGCTGTGAATCAGACATAAGTCCTGCAAAGTTCTGTTATGCCTTCTGTATGCGCTACAATATGAGGGTGTCTCAAAACGTTTGTGAAAAGGAATGGAATTTCTCCACAACATTTTTGATGCCCTCTCATATTCATGGATATATTTGTAGCATAATTAAATACATAGGTAGAAATATCCTCTGTTGAGAACACACACACATATTTATGGTAACCATGGGTATGGACCCATTCTCCTTCCCACAGATGTTCAGTTTACATATCAATGTATACATTCACTAATAGATTACCATTTACTGCTGGATTGTGTATATAATACTATTTACCTCTGTTGCCTTTAACAATTATTCCGGTGTGTTATTTTACCTTTATTATTCTTATTATTCGCTGAAATTCTCCTTCGTATACAGGGCCTTTCCCTGACAGCATAGCTGGTTAAGTATTGTGCTGCTAACAACACTGTTCGAAAGTCAGACCCACAGGCCTCCTGTAGGAGAAGGGTGAAGTCCTTGGTTCCCCTAAAGAGGCACAGTCTTGGACATTCCTGGGGAGCAGCTCTCCCTTAAGGGGTACATATCAGTTGTCATTGACCCAATGGCTGTGACCTCTTTTGATTTCCCCTTCTAGGGATATGGTTTTCTTTTGTTTCCTTTTTAAACACCAAGCTTTTGAATAGGAAACGTTTATAAGGGGGAAAAAGTTATTTTTGTAAAGTATGCATTGAACCAATTAGACCTGTGTTGGCTCCACCCACTCAATAGAAGGTTTCGTTTCAAGGTCCAGGAAAATTGCCAAGATAGAAGGTAAGCTCCCCTTCCCTCGAGACTTCACAGTTTATAGAAGAGACAAGATGTGCAGATAAAGTGAACTGAGATACACTGAACACTAATGGGATTTACAGAGTAAATAAACTTAGAGCAAGGAGAGAAACTGGGCCTTCAGAGCCTTAAGAGCCTGTATTGAATGGACATATAAAATTGTCACCAAGTGATTTTGAGTCGCTGGGACCCCTTGTGTGGCAGAGTAGAACTGCACTCTACAGAGACTTCATTAGATATGATCTTTGGGAATTAGATCCCCAGGCTTTTCTCCTAAGGCATTAGGTGAACTAGAGCCTCCACTCTTGGTCAGCAGTTGAACTGCTAACTGCATTATTCAGGGATTCAAATAACCAGGTACGGTGAGCTTACAACTTGTGAGCTACTGATAATGGATTTTCAGGATACAAAAATGAGTAAGATGCTTTCCTTCTCCTCATCAAATCACAGGGCAGCAGGAGCTCAGAGGCATAATCATGTAATTAACAGTGAGCTGTTTCGTGCTTTGGTGCTCTCGAACATATCTCTTTTGTTCATTCCTCAAATGGAAAGGGACTGAGCCCTTTTCTGTGTCAGACACAGCGGTCGAGGGATGAGCGTGTACTGAACACTGCCCTCAAGGGGGTTACGTGTGAGACTGGCAAAGTGACTCTTATTCATCTCTTATTACAGCAAATTGAAACGGGGTCATATGTACAAGATCACACAATTCAGGGCTGGTATCAAGGACTCCAATACTCAGTCCTTCGGGGGCTTCCCCTGGTGAGTTCTGGTTTGAGTAGAAGCAGAAGGAAGTTCAAACCTACGCTCCGCACCACAGCAACTGCGCCTCTTCTTAGAAACGAAAGGGAACAGAGAAATGCGAACAAGGAAGGCCCTTGTTCTGCCAGTCACGCCTTCATTCCTCCACACAGCCATTGCCCCTCCATGACATTTCCTGATGCCGCCTGCCTGCCAGTCCATGTGTTCGTCTCTGTCCGTGTGAAGATGTTCACCTTCACCTCCTCACATGTCTTTCCTACCTCGCTGGGCAGGGGGATTGCCAGTCACCGAATTATGGAAAACCGACAGGATTCATTCCTGGGAAGCCAGGGTGCTCCAAGCTCTGAGTGGGGACCCAGAGAATTAAGTTCACCACGTCTTTCAAGCTTGAACTGTCCTTTTGGCGAGGAAAGGTTCAAAATATCCCTGCTAAGAGAGCAAACCTATAGCACTTCCCCCTTGAGAAAAGACCAGCATGCACGAGGCCGGCTTTTTCATTCTGAGAGGCCAGTTGGAAGTAGAAAAGGCCAGGGGGAGGGTCCGGCCAACACTAGCCTCTTGCCTCTGCAGTGGCTCCACTGAGGTGTCGGCTGGGCGAACACTCCTCCCTGAGTCCCTCTGAGGCAGGGCTGGCGGACACACAGGGGGCCTGAGGACTGATTCCCCAGCTGGCACAGGCTGCACGCTGCGTGTGCCGTGCCCATTGATAGTTTGCTTCGTATGTTACATCTCTTTCATGCCCAGGTTCTAGAAACCAGAGTGGTCAAGTGAAAAGAAAAAAAAAGCCGGGTATAGAATTCCCAAGCCCAAGATCAACCCCACTAACTCAGGTGCAGTGTGTAGTCTCTCCGAGTCGCCCCCTCCTTTGTAAATGACTGGTCTTTTTATGTTACTAGCATTTATAATTTATGAATGGGCCAGTTACTTCCCCTGAGCACGTCCCATGCATCATCTGACTTAATCAGCACGGTCTTTTAGATAAGCACTACCATTACCCCTATTTTAAAGCTGAGAAGGTGGAGGGTCAGAGAAGTAAACATTCCAACTCACTTCAACTCTAAAGAACAAAGCAGGATGCTCCTGCAGCATGCTGGGACTGTAACTTTCTTTCAACAGTCAGATTGTCAAATAATTCACATATCATACAATTAACTCACATCGAGAGGAGCTGTACAATGATCACCACAATTAATATTAGAACATTTTCTTCATTGTTGTACTCCTTGTTATTAACACCCCTTTTCCCCTCAACCTCCCCTGCCGTATCCCCAGGGGAACATTAATCCAGTTAATCCAGAACATTAATCCAGAATTCCATGGAAAATATGTAGCTATGGAGCATTTCACACTTTGATTTTATATCATGCAACAAATAAGGTTCTACTACTTTTCAATATTTACATTTTATAGACCATAACATTTGACCATTATTTAATAAAAATAGAAATAGCAATATTTCAGTAAAAAAGTCCCCAATTGTCATATTTTAAAAACTTACAGTACAAATTTTCTATTAAAAATATTTTTTCATGAGTCTGGCAGTTACATAATCTCCTCTCAATTTGAGGGAAGGGGTGGAGTTTAGCCTGTCAATCAGGTCGCAGCTTAATGACCTCATCTGGAGGTGTGACAGAGATAAATAGTTCACTGGAGGCCAGACACACACTCTCTCTCTCTGCTTGACATTCCTGTTGACGAGTCACATGGAGGCACACCGATGTAGCCAGAGCCCTAGAGCTGCAGGAACTACAAGGAGACCCACACAAACACTGCAATGCTTCCATCACCACTGGGTCTACAAGACTTTCCACCCGCTGGCCTGGATTTTCCTGCATATGGCATCATTGCATGTTCTGCATGATTCTGAAGAGGAATTTAGGGACTAGTATTGGACATATGGGATAATATCAGACTTATAGACTTGATCTGGACTGGGCTAGGATATTTTCTTAATACACAATTACTTTGATATAAAGCTCTGTCTTACACACATATAAGTATCCTGGAATTTGTTTCTCGAGTCTATTCACTCTAACACAATGAGTAAATCAAACTGACAGTTGCAAAGATGATAAAATCTTTGGGGAAAATGTATAAGGATAAAGCCAAGGCAGTACTGCGAGGTAATCTCTTAGCCATAAAACACTGGAGTAACCAACCAAATTCTTTTTGGAAATCAAGGGAAATTTTCTATAATAGGAGGGCTTTAGGTAGTGCATGTTGCAGGAGTAAAGCCTAGCACTTAACCACAGCAGCTTTGGGGGAGCTAATTCTACATTTTCACAAAAAGAGCAATTAAAAAAATGTACACCAAAAATCATCTGTAGTCGAATTTCACCTACAGCCCTCAATGAAGTGTCACTGAAATCCTAAAGGCACCTCTTTTATTTATTGCCTTGACTTTTAGCTTTCCATGAAATGTTCTGTTCCATATAACCTGCTTCACTGCCCCATTTCCAGCTCCGCCGCCCCCCACCCCCACCCCCATCTCCCTCTTGTAGGATATTATCTTCCTTTCTCCCAAGTTAACATCTACTTGTTAGGCAGGGCAAGCTGGCTCTGAATCATGATAATGCTATGCACAATAGAACAGAGTACTGCTAAGCCCTGTGCCAGCCTCACACTTGTTCTTATGTTTGAGCCCACTGTTGCAGCCACTGTGTCAATCCATCTCCTTGAGTCTTTAACATTTTCAGTGTCCTTCAACTTTACCAAACATGGTATTTTCCCCCAGGAACAGTCAGTCTCTCCTGATAACATGTTCAAAGTATATGAGAGGAAATATCACCATCAGGATTATAACTGAACTTCTTCCAAGACAAATTGGTTTGTTTTTCTGAGAGTCCTTGTTAGGTGCTGTCCAGTGGTTTCCAAAACATAGCAACCCTCTACACAACAGAACAAAACACTGCCTGCTTACGCACCATCCTCACAATTGTCCCCACACCTGAGCTCATTCTTGTAACCACTGTGTCAGTCTATCTCATGGAGGGCCTTCCTTTTTTTTTTAATGCCCCTCCGCTTTACCAAGCATAATATCCTTCTCCAGAGACTAGTCTCTCCTGACAATATGCCTAAAGCATGTAAGATGAAGTCTTCCCATCCTTGCATCTCAGGAGGATTCCTGCTGTACTTCTTCCAAGATAGATTGGTTTGTTCTTTTAGCAGTCCCTGGTAATTTCAATGTTCTTCTCCAGAACCACAATTCAAATGCACAAATTCTTCTTTGGTCTTCCTGATTCAATGTCCAACTTTCACATGCACATGGGGCAATGAAAAATACCATAGCTTGGGTCAGGAGCACATTAGTTCTCAAAATACCATACTTGCTTTTCCATACTCTAAAGAGTTCTTGTTACCTAATGCAACACATCTTTTGATCTCTTCAGTGCTGCTTCCATGAGTGCCAATGACAGATCCAAGCAAGACAAAATCCATGACAATTTCAACCTTTTCTCCATTTATTATGATCTTACCTATTAGTCCCATTGTGAAGATTGTGGTCCTCCCTACATTGAATTGTAGTTCATACTGAAGGCTAAATTCCTTGTTCTTGATCAGCAAGTGCTTCAAGTCCTCCTCACTTTCAGCAAGCAAGCAAGGTTGTGTCATCTGCATAGTGCAGGTTGTTAATAAGCTTTCCTCCAATCCTGATGCCACAATCTTCATTATTCCAGCTCCTCTTCATCAGCTTGTTGGAACATTTCACTTGGTATTTCATGAGTTCCTGAAGCCTTGTTTTTAGCTAATGCATTCAGTGCAACTTGAACATCTTCCTTCAACAGCATTTGTCCTTGGTCATATGCCAAGTCTTGAAATGATGGACTAATGAGTACTTCTTTTTGGTAGTGACTCTGTATGTTCTTTCTGTCTTCTCTTGATGCTTCTTCCTCCATCATACAATATTTTTCCAATAGAATCTTTCCATATTTCAAGTGGAGGCTTGAATTTTTAAAGTTCTTTCAGTTTAAAATTTCATAATATTTGACTCTGTATTCTCTGGCTGCCCTCTGAAATTTTCTGTTTAGTTCTTTGACTTCATCATTTTTCCAATTGCCTTAGCTATACTATGATGAAAACCAAGTTTTGGAATCTCTTCTGACATCTACCTGGATCTTTTATTTCTTTCCTATCCTTTAAGGATTGTGTTATGGTTCTCTAGAGAAACAAAAACAGGACACTTATGATTTTATATATATGCAAAAGGATAGATATATACAGCACAAAGTAATATAACAGGTAATTAGTCGACACAGCAGTACAGAAGGCTCAGTTCAAGTGACTTCTGTGGAATAGTTAATATACTGGAAGTCCTTCAACTCACCAGGGATGCTGGGTCCAAGGTCAAGGAAGCAAACAGCTGAATATTCCCTAGGACAATGCAAGCAGCATGGCCGCAGGCAGCAAACAGCAGGGCAGGTGACCAACAGTCAGCAGCTCAGGAGTTTAGCAAAGCAAGCCCAGACGGGATATCCAATTCAAGCCATGCAAGCCAACAGGATCCACCAACCTCACGCTCAAGTGATGCATACACCAGCAACATGGTAAAGCAGGTTTCGAAGGAACCTCAAGCTCCAGCAACAAGATCCATGGGTTGGCTGTCCCACAGGTAGTGTAGCTCACAAGTTGAGGCAGATAACTAGCTAAAGCAGCCATATTCTGATCTGATCACCAGAGAACAAGAGAGAGAGGGACAGGGCTTGACAGGCCATTTATCTCTTTGCCCTCTAATCAAACTGTAACCATATTAACCCCACATGTTCTTATTGACTAGGTTGGCACAATAAACCTATCTATCACAGTCTACCTCTTGACAACTTGGCACCTGTACACAATTCTTTACCCATATATAATTTCCAGACATTAATGAAATCACACTTACAACTAACATCATACATGAACAAAGGAAAGATATTTGATAAACACATTAAAGAAGATAAATTGACAATCACAAACTTCGTTTTTGTAATTTATCACATGGTTGTAACTGATAGAAAGAACTACCATCTTCTATTACCCATTCTGTATTACCTTTGCCCTTGGCCAGCACCTCAGTTGGCCCTGGTTGTTTGCCTCATGGGGTGACTCAGACCTCCATTCCTGAGGGGTCTGGAATATTAGATGTCTTGTTAGGATTGGGTTGCTGTAGTTTAATCACAGGGCATGATAGTACTACAAGACAACCTACAGAATCTCCTGGATTCCAGACATATTCTTCTTTACCTCCATTATGTAGCACCAGTCCAATTTCTCCTCAGTAATCAGGATCAATCACGCCACTCAGTATATTGACCCCCTTCCTGACCTGTTGATACAAAGGCATGAGAAGCCCAAAATGGTGAGGAGGCATTCTCAGCTGCCAGTTCAGTGGAATCCGTGCTGTTTTTCCAGGTGAGAGAGTTCCTTCCTTTGCTACCAGGACCTCCTGGCCTGAAGCACATAGGGTTGCTGGGACAAGAAGCAAAAACGCTGCAAGAGATCACTACGAGAAATAATGAGTGGTACAATACCAGCTTTCACCTCTTGGGCCCATGCATCCTGGCTATTGGAGATACAGCCCCATATATTGGCTGCTGGTTTAGAGAGTATACAGCCTCTCAGAGAACATTGCCCCAGCCCCACAAGTTGTTGCCACCTAGTCAGCATCGTAATTGTCTTTAAGAGGCCATTCCATTGTTCTGTCAAGCCAACTGCTTCAGGATAATGAGAAATATGATACAACCAATGGATTCCATAGACATGGGCCCATTACCACACTGCATTTGCTGTGAATTGAGTTCCTTGATCTGAAGCAATGCTCTGTGGGACACCATGCCAGTGGATAAGGCACTCTGTAAGTCCACGAATGGTAGTTTGGGCAGAAACATTGTGTACAGGGAAGGCAAATCCATATCTAGAGTAAGTATCTATTCCAGTAATAACAAAACGCTGCCCCTGCCATGACAGAAGTGGTCCTATGTAATCAACCTGCCAGATTGTCGGTTGATCTCCCTGAGGAATGGTCCCATTTCTTGGACTCAATGTTGGCTTCTGCTGCTGGCAGATAGGGCATTCAGCAGTGGCAGTGGCCAAGTCAGCCTTGGTGGGTAGAATTTCATGTTGCTGCACCCATGCATAACCTCTATCCCTGCAACCATATCCACTTTGTTCCTGTGGATATGGTGACATTGGACAATGACAGGAGTGGCAGAGGAAAGAGGAGGACTAGTCTCCACAGTGGGTGTTATCTTATCCACTTGATTGTTAAAGTCCTCCTCTTCAGAGGTGATCCTTTGGTGAGCGTTCACATGAGACATGATTATCTTTACTTTCTTGGCCTATTCAGAGAGGTCTATTCACATAACTCTTCCCCACACCTCCTTGTCACCAATTTTCCAATCATGGTTTTTCCAGTTCCCTGACCATCCAGCCAAGCCATTAGCCATAGCCCATGAATCAGTATATAATCTCACATTTGGTCATTTCTTCTTCCAGACAAACTAAACAGCCAGGTGTACTGCTCAAAGTTCTGCCCATTGGGAAGATTTCTCTTCACCACTGTCCTTTAGGGAGATCCCAAGAAAAGGGCTGTAGTGCTGCTACTGTCCACTTATGAGTGGCACCTGCATATCGTACAGTCATCAGTAAACCAAGCATGCATTTCCTGTTCCTCAGTTAAATTATCATAAGGAACTCCCCAGAAGGCCATAGGTGCAGACTGAGTGAAGGAAGGGACTGTGATAGGAGTGGAAACTGTGGGCATTGGAGCCACCTCTTTATGCAGCCTACCTGTACCTTCATGTCCTGCTCTAGCCCAATCTCGCATACACCACGTCCATTTAACAATGGAGTGTTGCTGTGCATGTCCAACTTTATGACTCTGCAGGTCAGACAAAACCCAGTTCATGATGGGAAGCTTAGGCCTCATGGTGACTTGGTGGCCCATGGTGAGGCATTCAGTTTCTACTAAGGCCCAGTAACTGGCCAACAGTGGTTTTTTTCAAAGGGGGGGTAGTTGCCTGCAGAGGATGGCAGAACTTTACTCCAAAATCCCAATGGTCTACACTGTGATTCACCAAATGGGGCCTGCCAAAGACTCCACACTGCATCTCTAACTGACCTCTAGCACCTCTAACTTCTAGCACCATTGGGTCAGCTGGATCATATGGTCCCAGTGGCAGATTCTATCATGTGATCTCCAGCTTCATTTCTATCACCAAGTCCATATTTTCCAACTACTGTTCTTTCAACTTTGTTTCCGACTTTTGCATTCCAATCATCAATCATTGTAAATGCATCTTGATTGCATGTGTGATCAATTTCAGACGAAAGACATTTGTAGAATTCTTCAGTTTCTTTATCACTAGCTTTTGTTGGTGGTGCATAAATTTGAATAAAAGTTGTACTGATAGGATTTCCTTGCAGGCAGATAGATATAATACTATCACAGACAGTATTGAACTTCATGATATACTGTCCTTTTTAAAAATGAATGCCACATCTGAAAGCCAATTCTCAAGCACTATCTCAGACAATTCTCTGCTTCAATTTCCTAGGCATTCAGTATCTGACAACCTTTCACAATAATACAAGTTCTGACAGTGCAGAGCACTTTCAATATTCTTTGATGGCACCGTCGTTCCGGTGCCATCAATTCTTCTGCTGTCTTCTTTCTTCAAGTTTAAATTCCACAGGAATGATGCACTTGAAAAGATAATGACTTGGTTCAGGCACATTCTAGCCCTCAAAGACACATCCTTGTGCTTCAACACTTGAAAGAGGGGTCGTGCATCAGAATTTATCCAATGCAATGTGTCATTTGCTCTTAATCATTGCTTGCATGAGAACTGATTGTGGATCTAAGCAAGATGAAATCCTTAACAACTTAAATCTTTTCTCTATTTATCATGATATTACCTACTGACCCAGTTATAAGGATTTGGGATTTTTTATATTAAGTTAAAGAGCCCTGGTGCCGTGGTTGTGTGGGCCTGTTAACTGCAAGGTCAGCAGTTTGAAACCACCAACCACTTCTTAGGAGTAAGCTGGGTTTTCCGCTCCTGTAAAGGGTTAGTCTCAGAAAGCCACAGGTCCAATTCTACTCTGTCCTATAGGGTTGCCATGGTTCAGAATCAAATTGTTGGCCATGAGTTTGTTTTTCGGTTTGGGTTTTAAGTTGTAATCCATATGGAAGACTGCAATCCTGGATTTTCATTAGCAAATGCTTCAAGTCCTCCTCACTTTCAACAAGGAAGGTCGTGTTATTTACATATCAAGAGTTGTTAACAAATCTTTCTCCGAGCATGCTACCACATCTTCTTCATATAATCTAGCTTCTCTGATTATTTTCTGAGCATACAGGTTGAATGAATATGGTGAGATATTACAACCCCGATGTGCACCTTACTGATTTTAAACCATGCACTATTCTCTTGTCTATTTGAACAATTGAACACAATTAAGTAGTCTGTAATTCCCATTCTTCTCAACGTTATCCATAATTTGCTATGATCCACACAGTCAAATGCCTTTACATAGTCAATAAAACACAAGTAAATATCTGTCTAGTATACTCTGCATTCAATCAAGTTCTATCTGACATCAGCAATGATATCCTTTGTTTCAAGCCCTCTTCTGAATCTAGCTTGATACCCAGCAACTCCCTGTTGATGTTGCAACACTGTGGAATGATCTTCAGCAACATTTTTCTTTCATACAGTATTAATGATATTGTTTGATAATTTCCATATTCTGTTGCTTCATCTCTCTTTGGAATGGGTACAATATAGACCTCTTCCAGGAGATAGCCAGGTAAGTGCTTTCTCAATGTATCGGCATAGGTGAGTGATTCCAGTGCTTTGTCAGCTTGTTGAAACATTTTACATGATATTGCATCCATTCTTGGAGACTTATTTTTGGCTAATGCCTTCAGTGCAGCTCAGACTTCAAGTACCATAGGTTCTTAGTCATAGGCTACCTCCTGAAACTGTTGAATGTCAACTCGCTCTTTTTGGTACAGTGACTGTGAATTCCTTCATATTCATTTGATGCTTCCTGTATCATTCATATTTTGCCTAAGAATATTTCACTATTGCAACTCAGGGCTTGAATATTTTCTTGAGACCCTTCAGTTTCAGATGCTGAGCACGTTCTTCCTGTTTGCTTTTCTAACTGTAGATCTTTTGCACGTTTCATTATAATACTTTGCTCGAGCTGTCCTTTGAAATTTTCTGTTTAGATCTTTGATTTTATCCTTTCTTCCATGTGCCTTAGCTACACTGATGAAAAACAAGTTTCAGAGTTTCTTCTGACATCTACCTTGATTTTTTTTTTCTTTCTTTCCTGTCTTTTTAATGGCCTTTTACTTTTTTCATATGTGATATTCTTGAGGTTATCCTACAGTTTCTCAGACTTTCTGTCAGGTTTAATGCATTAAATCTGTTATTGCAATGTTCTTGAAATTTGGATAGGACACACTTAAGATTGAACTTTGACTCTTGTACACTTGTTTTAATTTTCTTCAGCTATATATAGTCACGTTTTATATTTCTGAAAAATATACCATATATACTCATGTATAAGCTGAGATTTTCAACACATTTTTAATGCAGTTTTTGTGGTAAAATTAGGTACCTCAGCTGATATTCTGGTCAGCTTATACTCGAGTATATACTTGAGTATATTTCCAATGAAGAAGTCATTGACCTTGTAAAATTCTACTATTTGATTTCCAACTTCATTTCTATCACCAAGATCATATTCTCTAACTAGTGTCCCTTCCTCGTTGTTTCCAACTTTTGCATTCCAATTTCCAATAATTATCAATGCACCTGGATTGTAGGATGTTTGATCAATTTAAGAATGAAAACATTGGTAGAATTGTTCAGTTTCTTCATCACTAGCATTAGTGGTTATGCAATAATTTGAGTAATGCTTGCATTAATTGGATTTCCTTGAATGGTACAGATACCAATCACACTAATCTAATCACAGACTACATTGTACTTTAAGAGAGATATTGAAATGTCCTTTTGATGATGAATACATTGCCATTCCTCTTGACTTTATCATTCCTAAGTAATAAGCCATATAATTGTCTGAATGAACATGACTGGCACCAATCTATCTTAGCTAATTATTGCCTCCAATATCTGTATTTATGCATTCCATTTCATTTTTGGTGACTTTAAATTTTCTTAGATTCATACTTCATACATTCCAAGTTCCCATTAGTAAAAGATAATTGAAGCTACTTCTTTTCATTTTGAGTCATGCCCCATCAGCAAAGGAAAATTCTGAAACCTTCACTCCATCCACAGCATTATGGTTGACTCTACTTAATTTGAAAAGGCAATTCTTCTTCAGTCCTGTTTTGAGTGTTTTCCAACCTGAGGGGCTTATTCTCTGGCAATGTGCAGCTGCTACTTACAAGGCTTTCAGTGGCTAATTACTCAAATTCAATTCTTCTTTATAGTCTTGAAGCTGAGATGAAACCTATTTGCCTTGCGTGACCCTGCTGCAATTTGAAATGCCAGTGGTGTAGCTGCAACATCGCAGCAACATGCAACCCCCACAGTAGGACAAGCTGACAGGCAAAGGGTAGAACACCTACCTACCCTCGACTTTATGACCTGATCTTCCCTTCCCACATCTGGTACCCATAAAAGATTTTCTTTTGGTATGAAAACCTTTATCTTAATTTTTTAAAATGGTTTCATGTAATAGTTTCCTTTTTGTGATTGACTAACTTCATTCAGCATGATGTCCACCAATCCATGCACATCATGAAGTTTCACAGCTTCATTATTATCTTCAGTGATGTATAATATTCCATTGTGTGTAGATATCAGAGTTTCTTTATCCATTTTTGCATTAAGAGCATGGTCTAACCAAAACATTTTTTTCTTGGTATCTTGGTGTCTCTCCCTGTTCCTGAGGTTATTTGGGGTGCTGATTCAGATTATTGAATTGGATAGACCACAGCAGCTCTAGTTTCTTATTTGTGGTCGTCTACTGTGTTTTCAGCTATTAAGTTACACTAATTTATTAATTTATCTTCCTAGTTTTCATTAGCCTTTTTATTTTTTTTTTTATTTTGCCTTGGCTGTGAGGGGTTTTTGGGTTCTATTTTTTTTAATTGGGGGTTAATACATATATCATTCTACAGTTCGTTCACATCAAGCAGTATTGTACAATTGCTACCATTATTTTCCTTCCTGAACTCCTTGACATCGTCTCCTTTTTACCCACCCCACCCCCCAATACATCCCACCCCCCACCGAAAAACCCTTATTCTACTTGCTGCCCTTATAGGTTCATCAATCCCAGGTTTCAGATACTGAAAAACAGAAACAACATACAACACAAATGACATAACACAGCTGAGATATACCCTAATATGATTGAACAAACCCCCAAATAAACAAAAAGCACAAACAAACAAAAAATGTTGGAAACCAGATCAGGTCCAGGGTGCATCACAAGGGGGATCAACTGACAAGGTTTTAAGCATCCGAGTCACGTTTATCCCTTTGGTCTTCTATACTCCTCTCTGCAATACACTCTGTTAAGTTACCACTTTCCTCCCAGCCCTCTATCATGGAAAGAGGCTGATCACCGGAGCCTTATTCCCTATGTAGTTTCCACAAATGGAGCTTTGGCTCCCACTTCACCTAAATATTTAGTACAACACAAACTACTTTAAATAAAGCTGCTGTGTACTTCCTCTATCTCAGACTAGCTAACATTCAATTAAAATATTCTGATTTTTTAATGGGCAGAGTGGAGAGGTATATGGCATATGCTGTGTATCTCAAAAACTAGAGCTGATAGGGGAAAATGTACCATTTTGGGAATCAGCAGGTCAAATATATTCGGACGCAAACCTAATAATTGAGGCAGTAAACTATGTGTTGGTACATGTAGGCATTTAAGTCACCTCCATCTTGCTATTGTGAATAGAATTGTAATGAACATGAATGTGCATATTTCTGCTCATGTTTTGTGCTTGTTTCTTTAGGATGTATGCCAAGTAGAAAAGTGGCTGAGTCATCCCGTGTAGTGTGCTCCCAGTTGTTTACGGAAGCACAGTGCTGCTCTGCAGAGGGGTTTTACAGTTTCACCATCCCACCAGCAGTGTCTGAGGGCTCCAAACTTTCTGCACCTCCTTCAGTAATTGTTATGTTCTGACTGTGTGTTTTTTAAACTTGGCTATCAATGCCAGGGTGAGGTGCTATCTCGTATTGATTTCCATCTCTTCAATAGCTAAACATCATGAGCACTTCTTTATATTTGTTGACCTCCTGGATTTCATCTGTGAATTGTCTATTCATATTATCTGCCTATTAAAAAATTATTCATCTTTTTGTTGTAGAGATAATGCGGTCAGCTTTCTGTAGATTTTACAGATCAGTCCTTTGTCTGATATGCCATTGCCAAAAATTTTTCCCAGTCTGTGGGTTTCCTTTTTACTCTTTTGATAAAATCTTTTGATACACACAAGTGTCTTATTTGTGGGAGGTTCCAGGCATTGATTTTGCATGCATGTGTTCAATTCTATTAAGCAACTGATTTTTTAAACAGATCAAAGTCCACTCAATGGGGCAGAAACAATCTCTTTAATAAATTGTGCTGGGGGAAAAATAGATGTCCACTTGAAGAAAAATGAAACAGGAAACATATCTCATACCATACTCAAAAAACAAACACTAGCTCATAATAGATCAAAGACATAAATGTTCAACATAAAACTATAAAGTTTTTTGAAGAAAACACTAACATTAAACTGTGGAACCTAATCTTGTTAAAAAACAAGCCAACAGAGCGAGCCCCAACCCCAACTACGGGAACACCCCCTCTCCCCTCAGAAGAATGCACTTCAGAGAACAGCACTGGGGCTAAAGCTTGAGGAGAGGGGCTCCTCAGATTAGAGGGGTGTCAAACTGGCGGCCCACAGGCTGCATGCAGCCCCCAAGGTGATTTTTTGTGGCCCGCGATGCGCTGACATAAAATGAAAATATAAAAAATTGTTTTCAAGAAATGCTTAAGCTTAGGCTAAGCGCTAAGCGCCATTTTCTTAGCGTTTCTCCCCAGGAGAAATGAAAGGGATGGAGAGGGAAGAGAGGACATCCTGGCCCACCAAGCCCCGAGGACGAGGACGACGTTCCTGCTTGCGGCAGACAACTACGGAGAGGACAACGGGGCCGGCCCCACCATGGGACGCGGTGTCCCTCACTGAACCATGGCACTCTGGGGGACAGCACTGGAGACACAGTGCGGGAATAGTGCACAGTCTGCCCCCATCACACTGGGGCGAGGCACTGAGGGCGTGCAGCAGAGCAGCAGGGGGAGCAGAGAGATGAAACCCACTGGGAATACCAAAAATAGACTTGGGAGACAAGAGTGTGGCACCCCATCAGCCTCGACTGGAAAACACTCGCAAAGGCCAGCAAACAGACCTTGAACTATTTATATTATAGACTTTTCCATTTTTGTCAGTGGCTTTCTTTTGGTTGTTGTTATTTTGTTTTGTTTTGAGTTGTTATGGTTTTGTTAGTTTTGACTTCCTTTGTTGTTTTATTTGGCTTTGCCAGGTTTTTGCACTTAATAATGTATATGCATGACTGTCTAGATAAGATAGGTGGGATAAATAATTCAGAGATGAAAAAAATGGGACCAATGATTCCAGTGGGATAATGGAGAAGGGGAGGTGGGAGAAAGGAAGGGGAGGGGGTGGATAACCAACCTAAGGACAAGGGAACAACAAATGAACTATAATCAATTAAAGGAAGGTTGTAGGATGCCTAGTGGGGCTTAATCAAGGTCAATGTAGCAGCAAGGAATTACTAAATCCGAATGAAGACTGAACATGATGGTGGGACAAGAGGAAAGTAAAAGGAAATAGAGGAAATAACCAGGAGACAAAAGACATTTACAGAGGCCTAAATACATGCATGTACATATGTAAATATATATTTATATATATAATGAGAGGGGAATAGAACTATGTACTCATATCTATATGTTAAGAATTAAGGTTGCTGATGGACATTGGGCCTAGACTCAAGTACTCCCTTAACAAAAGAACACTTTGTTCTAACAATCCACTATTCTGTGATGCTCGCCTTCCCAACACGATTGCTGAAGACAAAATGGGTGCATAAGCAAATGTGGTGAAGAAAGCTGATGGTGCCAGGCTATCAAAGGATATAGCATCTGGGGTCTTATAGGCTTGAAGATAAACAAGTGGCCATCTAGCTGAGAACAACAAAGCCCACATGGAAGAAGCACACCAGCCTGTGTGATTATGAGGTGTTGATGGGATCCGGTATCAGGCATCTAAGACCCAGAACAAAACCATGCCCAAGGTGAATAATTGGGGGCATGGAGTGGAGACCCAATACCCATCTGTAGAACCAAGGTGAATGATTGGAGTCATGGAGTGGAGACCCAATGCCCATTTCTAGACCCAATGCCCATCCCCTCACAGAGGGGTCACAGGGAAGAGATGAGCCAGTCAGGGTGCAGTATAGCCACCGATGAAACACACAACTTTCCTCTAGTTCTTTGGTGCTTCCTTCACCCCACTATCATGACCTCAATTCCACCTTACAAATTGGATTAAACCAGAGCATGCACACTGCTACAAAGAAGAGCCTGCAACACAGGGAATCCAGAATAGATAAACCCCTCAGGGCCAACAAGGAGAGTAGAGATACCAGTAGGATTAGGGGAGGGTGGGGGGAGAAAGAGGGAATCGATCACAAGGACCCTTTCCCATGAGGACAAATAACGGAAAAGTGTGTGAGGAGCGACAGAGGATGATATAAGTTATGAAAATAATAATGTATAACTTATGAAGGGTTCATGAGGGAGGGTGGATGGGGAAGGGAAGGGGAAGAAATAGAGAGAGCTGATATCAGGGGTTCAAGTGGGAAGAGAATGCTTTGAAAATGATGATGGCGGCATATGTACAAATGTGCTTGACACACTGGATGAATGCATGGATTGTGATAAGAGAAGTAAGAGCCCCCAATAAAAGTATTTAAAAGATTTCTAAAAAATAAAAATAAACAAACAAGCCAACAATCAATTAAAAACATGAGCACAAATATATCAATAAAGGGGACAAAATAGGTAAGTACAATTTCCACCACTGCTGTTAAGTTTATTCCCCTTCATAGCAACACTCTAGGGTAGAATAGAACTCTCCCACATAGAGTTTTTGAGTCTGTAATCTTTGCAGAAGCAGACAGCCTCGCCTTTCTCTTGAAGAGTGACTAGTGGATTTGAAGTACTGACTTTGCAGTTAGTAGCCCAATGCTTTACCCACTGGACTATGAGAGCTCCCACATAGATAAATAGAAAACTTTATTAAAATTCTAAATTCATGCTCATCAAACGATGTTCTCAAAAGATTAAATATACAACCTGCAGAGTAGAAAAATATCTTCAGAATGACAGATCAGCTAAAGGTCTAAAATCCAAAACATATAGAAAACTTCAACAATTCAAGAACAACAATCCAATAGTCAAATGGGACCTGAGCAGAACCTTCACAGAAGAGAACATCCACGCAGCCAACAAACTCACGAAAATATTCAATTGTTACACATTCTACCCAAACCCACCGCCCCCAGTCAATCCCAACAATGCTCTTGCCGTGCTCATTAAACCTCTATTCGGTGCCACTTTTCCAGTCACCAACAATAACATCTACAGGGCAAAGTGTACCAACCTCTTCCTCCTTTCTTTGTAACCATCAACAAACATTAGTCTATGTATATACAAGGAGGCTTCAAAAGTTTGTGGAAAAATCTCATTATCTTTTCATTCCATTTTCCCAAAACTTTTGAAGCTGGGGGCAAGAGGGTGAAGGGGCAAGAGAGGCTGTGGACCCCAAGTAGGTTTGGAGCAGGCACATGTGGGCCCCGAGCAGACGTGTTGTCAGGAGGGACCAGCACCTGGAGAAGGAAATCATGCTTGGTAAAGTCGAAGGGCACTGAACACGAAGAAGGCCCTCAAGGAGATGGATGAGCACAGTGGCTGCAACAACGGGCTCACACAGAGGAGCAATTGTGAAGAGGGCACAGGACCACACAATGCTTCGTTCCGTTGTACACAGAGTTGCTATGGGTTTGAACCGACTTGGTGATGCCTAACGCACACACAAGATAATGTCTCTCCCTAGGTGTTTGATTTATTTCAGATAGCATTAGTGCCTCCAAGGTCATCTGCATTATAATATGTTTCTTAGACTCATCATTACTTCCATGGTTACATTATCCACTGACTATATGTACATTTTAATGATCAATTCTTTAGCAATTAGACAGTTTTCTTTTTATGGATATTGCAAATACAGCTGCAACAAAACAGAGCTGTCTGAAGCTGTCTTGCTTTGACTCCTGTGTTAGGCCTGGTTAACTAGAGACACAAATCTAGGAACACTCATCTAAGTATAAGAAAGAGCTTCATCTCAAGAAGTATATCAAGAGATTATCCCAGTCTAATCCAACTCAAGTCCCTAAGTCCAAGGCTCGTCCCTAAGTCGCTCTTTAGACTCACATAGGCACAAGTCAATGATGCAGAATGGTGAACCATGAAGCAGAAAGTCCACAGGCCAGTGGGGGAAGAGTAGCAGGCATTCACGGTCGGTGGGAACATACCAGGATGCTGGCAGCACTTAGGACAGGGTGGTCCCACCCTTCGAGGCAGGCAGAGTTTCAACAGGAGGAAGGCAAAGTGGCAAAGAGAGAGGCAGTCTCCAGGGCCCCTTACTCTCATGCAAAATGTCATATCCTTAAGGAAGTGCCATCAGGGTTCCACTCGCCTGATAGGTTTGGCTCCACTTCAAACCTGAAGTGTCTAGTTAACGTAATTCTACCACAACTTCCCTTCCCACTGTTCAGGGATACAGTTGGCTCTCAAAGCTTCAAATTCCTCACCCATTCGCAATGATATTGCTACAGATAGAGCCACATAGAAGAGCTGCGGGTAGATCTGGAGCTTTTTTGGCGTCAGAGATAACTCTGAGAAAACCATAAATGTTTCAGATCCTTTCTTTCCATTTCTATCTCAGAAACAAGCAAACAAAGCAAAGCACATGGTTGCTAGCTGCTATTCAGTTGACCCCTGACTGAGGGCAACCCCAAGGCCCCACCAAACAAATTGATGCCCCTGCCTGGAACAGCCTCATGATGAGTTGTGGAGAAGACCATCTTAGTCTAAACACATCTTAGTAAAACCCATTCAGCATTACAACAAGCCACAAACGTCCGCTGGGATCTGGGCAGTGGGTGCATATGATGACATGAATTGGTTGGGAAACAAACTCTACCACACGGAAGATGAGAGGTGCATCACTGGACCGCAAGTGTATCACCAAAATGCACGTATCCATATACAATTTGGAGACAATTTCAAGAGTTGATGACTTGTACACACACACACACACACACACACACACACACAGATATCCATGGAATCCTTCCTTACTTGTACATCTCTAACGACATCAAGTTTGCCCCATTTCATCCTTGATTGATGCCCATGTTCTTCTCAACCTACGCGTCTCTCCAGAGTCCCTTTGGATACTCCTTTCAAGAGGGTGCTGGAGACAGGAGAAGAGACCAGTGAGGAGTTGGGATTTTCAAACAGGCAGGGTAAGATATACATAAACAGAGCAAGGTGAAAGTGGAGATCAATGCAGCAAGAAGGGAATGAGAACCAGATGTCAGTCTAGGGCGGAGCGGAGGGGAAGACAGCTGCCTGAGGGTCCTGCTCAGTGGGTTTACCTCTAATCAAGTCACCCAAGGAATGAAACGAGAGGAAAGCAAGACAGCGAATTGCAACCTCAAAGAAACTGGCAGTAGGAAGGCAGGGGGTGAAAGGAGTGCTGAGGTCAGAAAAAAAGAAGAAAGGTAGTCTTTTCAGAAGCCATCAGAGAAGACTTCGGGGAATAGGACACAACATGTCAGTCAATAGGAATTACTGATTTCCTAGCAGAACCTCAGGCACTGAGGATTAACTAAGCAGGAAAGCACCCTCCCTGAGGGGTCATTTTATAAAGTTCTGTTAGGTGTCTACCAAGAGAGGGTGCTAATTCAAAAGGACAACATGTTTTATGAATTCACAAGTAGTGATGGTAAAGCGACTGCTTCTCCTACAAGTGTCTAAGGGAGAGCCTGGCACCCTGGCCTCTCCACTCTGGCTGGACGCATTTCCTCTAGGTCAACCCCCTTCCCCTTCTGACTGGCCCCAGGTCCCCCTCCCAAACTTGTACTCTCGTCTTCACCCTACACCTGGGCAGACCTTCTCCTTCTCCTAAACAAATCCTGAGTGTTCCTCAAAATTCGTTTTCACCACTTAAGGACGGCTTCTTGGATTTGTTCTCCATGATTCAGGGCCCACAAATGGATTCTCCATCCTCTGAACTCCTGTGACATTGACTTGTCTGCAGTGCTCCTTTGGGATTTTGCATACACTGATTTGTTTTTATAAATAAAACAGAATAAAAGGGGTCATTAATCAAAACTGTATGCTAGAAACGGTATGTTTTGTTGAACTTAGGTTTCTCAGGCTCTGTTTAATGCCTCTGGATATGCGTATTTTGGAACGAGATATGAGGCAAGCTGAGCTGCATTATATCAGTGTTTCCAACTATATGATCCACAGACAGCAGCATCCGAATTGCCTTAAGCACTTATTTTAAATACAGGACAAAATATTTTTATAAGGAAGCATAAATCTAGAAAGCAAGTGATGTCCAATTAAGAAATTTAAATATCCTTGAGAATTTGCAGGAAAAGAAATGATGATACATTTGGACTTCTACAAGCCTGTATCTCACAGAAGCTGCACATCCCAGCTGACCTGTGGGCAGACATTTTGCTCACTGGGAAGTAGTAGCATACACTTTTGTTTTTCACACAATATTGCCATGCACAATGTGTTAGTATGGGTAGACTAGAGAAACAAATCCAGAGACACTCCTATGTGTGTAAGAGAGAACTTTATATGAAAGCACAACTATATATTAAGAAAACACCCCAGCCCAGTCCAGATCAAATCCATAAGTCTGATATTAGCCTATATGTTCGATACCAGTCTATAATTTCCTCTTCAGACTCACACAACACACACAATGACATCAAATGCAGGAAGATCAAAGGCCAGTGGATGTAAAATCTTGTGGATGCAGTGGCAGTGGAAGCATCTCAGTGCTGGCATGGGTCTCCACCTGGCTCCTCCAGCTCCAGGGCTCTGGCTCCAGTAGGTGTCTACATGTGGCTTGTCAGCAGGAAGACAAGCAGAGTGCCTATGTGTATCTGGCCTCCAGGGAGCTATTTATCTCCATGGCACCTCCAAGTGAGGTCATCAAGCTGCAACCTGATTGACAGGCTAGACTCCACCCCTTTGCAAGTTGACACCAGATTTTGTAACTATCACACACAAGATCTCCATGTCTCCATGCCCTACACTTAGAAGATATGAAGCCAAATCAAAAACCCAACATACTGCCCACTCAGAGCGATCCAATGGGACAGGGTAGAACTGCTCCAGAGAGTTTCTGAGACTTAACTCTTTATGGGAATAGAAAGTTCCATCTTCCATGGAGTAGCTGGTGGTTTTGAACTACTGACCTTGTGGTTAGCAGCCCAACACACCACCCACAATGCCAATTGAAGGTGTGAGAATTGACAAGCTGATCAAGAAGACTTTGTAATATAATAGAAAAGTGGCACAAATATAACCATGCACAGCACTAACATTATAGAACAAAAATAAGCAAATTTGTTTTTTCTCCTCCAAATTGAGTCAGTATTTCAGCTTTGGGAAATTATTCACTGAGTACGCAGGTGTCCAGATGGCAGAATAAGTTAAAGTGACCTCCTAAATTGACTCAGAAGTGACTCTCCATAACTGTAGGGGTTTCACTTTCCTGAGAGGGACACATCTTCCTGAAGCCATGGAATCTGAAAGCACTTCCCTACCTATCATTCCCTTTGGGAGAATCATTTGCTATGGAATACTTTATGAAATGTCTCAAGTTGACACCTAACATGCATGTGGTCTTATCCACTCAAGAGATGTCAGACCTCATCTCTGGTCAATTACAGAATGGCCACCTTGGTCAAACACTTGAGTGTTGCCCTGTTGGAGGAGACCTTTCCCTTGGTCAGGGCTGGACAGTGCTGTTTCTAAACCCTCTGTGCATCTGCGTCGTCTGTTCAGTATTCAGTGCAGCCTTCTAGGCACAACAAGGTGAATCAAGCAGAAAGTAAAACTAACAAACTCTGGAAGTTCCACCAAAGCGCATTGCATCCGCTGCTACCTGACGGAATGTTTCAGAACACAGGCCGAGGTCCCTGATAGTGGTCGTGTATCAGCCTCAACTTCACCTTTCACTTCACGGACTTGGTGTTACATTAGCACTCTCATCTTTTTAATGAAAATATGTAATAGTAATAATTTTGGATTAGAATTTAATTTCGTCTTCTAATTTTTGAAGTGGCCTAGATGACATGAAATAAATAAAAATATCATATCATCAAGGTCCTTCACTCTTGCCTCAAAGTTATTTGGTAATATCAAACCCAACCCTTGCCATTGAGTCAGTCCCAGCTAATGGTGAACCCATAGGAAGTACAAGAGAAGACTTGCTGCATCGGGCTCCCAAAGCTGTAATCGTTACAGAACCAGACTGCCACACCTTCATACTATGGAGGAGACAGGGGTGTTCAAACTGTCAACCTTGCAGTTAGCAGCCAATCACTAACCCATGACACTATAAGGGCTCCTCAAAATTGTCATGCTACATGAATTTATATAATCCCTCTTTTCTGATTTCCAGTCCACTAAGCAATACCTATCTTGGGAAGAATGGTTGAGTTGTCCAGAATGAAAGAATCTGTACATGGAAAAGTCACTGTGGAGTTTGTCCCAGAGTGTAGAGTGACTCCATTAGGCTCCTGAATTTGAAGCCTCCAGGTCTCTCATTGAAGTGCTGGGGAAGTGTCTATTCCAATTACCCTGTTATCTTCTCTTGTGTGCCATTGGAGTGATCCTATGCATGCCCTCTGGTTTTGGTGAGCCTGCCTGTGAGTGTTAAGCCATCTGTTACTCTGATGCTGGTCATTTGTTTCATGATACATCTCCTTTCTTAAGATATCCCAAACATGACTGTGCACAGCAATGCTGCAGAAATGGAAGGGAGGGGCATGAAAACCAATAGCACAAGGTGTTAAGTGCTATAACAGAAGAATTCACGAGATGACATAGCTTTCCTTTTGCTAAGCAAAAGAAGTAAAATCAGGCAGCATGTAAAAGAATGGGTGTTGAAGGACCATTTGAAACAGAAGAGATAGCAGATGCAAAGGATTAGTGGCACACAGTGTACTGTAAACATCAAGAGAGGAAGAGGGAAAGGAGGAAGAAACAGTAGGGCATGGAATCGAAGAGATTGTTTAAGACCTCAATGGCCTTAAATGCCAAACCGAGCATTTGGGGCTTTCACTTGGAGGAAGTGGGATACAGAAAGGGGTTGTGAGTTTAGGAAGTGGCATGGTCCAATGCGGATTTTCAAAACATAAACCTGGCCCCATTAAATAGGGTGGAGGCAATTGGAGAGGTATGGAATTATAGATAAGAAAAGATATTAGGAGAATGTATTTAAATAAGCCAGGAGAAGGGATATTAGAATATCCTGGTTTGGGTTTGAAAAATATATGTGAATTCAATTAAATAAGACTGTTGGTTGATTGGATATGTAAGGATGGGTAAGAGAGAGGTACTTTCAAAGATTTTAGCTTGAAAGTTTCAATGTAAACAGCCCCCCCAAAAAAAGGAAAAAAAAAAACATATACCGCAACATCAAGAGGGTGACCCCAATGACATAATAATTTCGAGATACCCTCTAAGATGTACAATAAACAAAACAATACAAGCCCCAAATACCTAAGATTTTGGAAACCAGATCAGGTCTAGCATGCAGCAAGTGGAATAAGGATTTGGCGGGGAGGTGAGGCACAAAGGAAGGTGGCAGGGTGGTGAAGGGGTGATGATGTCATGGGGTCCGTAGAGAAAAAGAAAGTTTGAAAACTTTGGTATAAAATGTACAAATCTGCTGGACGTGACGGAACTATGGAATGATTTCATATATGTATTAATCTCAATTAATTAAAAAAAAGACAGGAAAAAAAGATTCAATGTCATGTGGCATCATTAGGTGTGATGTGGAATACAGGAAGAGAAAAAAGTTTGGAAGAAACATAATACAATAATTATCTTGAACTCATTTAATATGAAGTGTCCACAGGATATTTATGGACATATGGCCCCTCCCCAAGGGAATGGAAAATGCCTGGTGTTAAAGAAATCAATGGAGAGTAGACACGGACGTGGGGTGCTTGGCAACCATGTAGATTAAACAGGGAGAATGGGCTAGGACCCTGAAGTTGCATCAGATCTCATGGGAAGCAACTTGGAGTACAGGTACATCAAAGGAACCATGGGTGACTTGCCTTGGGACAAGACTGACAAACAGAAATGGAGAGCGATTCAAGGGAACAGAGGAGTAGAAATCCAGGGAGGAGGAGGTGACAACCTGAACTTGCACTGAGGGTTACCTTCACTGGCAACTTCTTCCTTTATGCCAGACAGTAGGCACTTATTTCATCTTGGGTATTGACTTTGCACACCCTTCAAGTCAAAAAAGAAACAAATGTTCAAGCACATATGTACCGCACTTTAAATTTTACAAAAAATAGCCGTAAGAGGCAAGAATTGTTGTTAGCTGCCCGCTAACTCACAATGATCTTAGACACAATAGGGCTGAATCATTTTGATGCATAGAATTTTCGCGGGCTGGTGTTTGAGAAGTACACCACTAGGTCTTTCTTCTTAACTGTCCTAATCTGGAAGCTACACTGAAACCTATTCCCACATGCAAGACATGCCCAACAGCCTATGCTCCAGGTGCATTTGACCGGACCTTGAAGCCAGATCTGCTGCACAAGAGAAGAATTCTACCACTGGCCTACCACTGCCTCCGGAGGCAATAATCACTTGTCCCATTTTACAGTCTCCACTTGACAAGATCAAATCACGGCCACCAGGGAAATGATAGTTCATCAGAAGCCTAGAACCGGGATCTCTCTCACTCTTCAGACTGCGGCACAACAAACTCCAGGAATTCCTGGACCACGCTCTTTTGTCGTCGCAGGAACAATGAGAGGGGTTAGATATTGGAAGTTAAGAGGCTCATGCCCTCTTTGTTTCTCCAGAAAGACCACGCACCTCCAGATGCAAGGCTTGACTTTCGTGATGTAGCAACAACATGTGACAGGTTTTAACGCATCAGAGCTGACCCAGAAGCCAGCTTGAAACAGGTTTCCAGCTAAAATAGCCCTAAAATGGAGTGGAAAGGGCACGTTATGTCTATAAAGTCGATGGAGATAAAGTCAGAGAGGCATTTAACTGGGTGATCACTAACGACCCTGGTCTTCGCATGACATAAAAATTTTCTAGGACAAGGGACTTAGAGCCAACGGTGTGTCCAGTGGGAACAGAGTCTGAGGGGTGACGGAAGAGGATGTCCCAAAGGTTGGGCAGAGTGAATTCCTGGGACGTTCCTAGCACAGTATTGGAGGGCAACAGCATTTTCTCAGTCAAAGAGGTTCTGATTCAATTCTGAATTTGCCAAGGTCAACCCAGAGTTTTCCAGGAATATACCCTGTGACAAATGCCTGGAATTAACAAGTCTCTCAGCAGTGGAAGTGAAAGAACGAAACCACGGTCTTAGTTATCTAGTGCTGATAAAACAGGAAGACCACAGTGGGTCTCTATCTTCCCTCCACCACATGCTATCGCAAGTGCTAGGGAATGTTCGGTAAACTGAATTGAACTCAGAGAAGACCACTGTCCCTCCATTCTCCACCCCATAATGTTATTGTAAATGTTATTTTAGTAATCCCTTTAGGTTTTATATTAAAGTGTTACTCCTTAGGATATTACTTATTTAGATTGCTAAAACCAGTCATCCAGGAAATATCAAGATGTAATCTGTAGGGAAAACGATGTCTCTTATGGTATAAATTATCTCCTCCACCTTTGCTAATATAATGACAGGAATGTATTTGTCCTTCGTAAGGTAGTTGTTGATTGGGTTTTTCATCATTGTAATAAAGTCCCCTGATATTTAGCATTAAAAATAATAAAATTGCTAACAAAAAGAAAATTCACAATCAGCATTAAGGGCGTGGCATAAAAGCCAGAAGGCAGCATTTGAAGAGACTTGTTTCTCCTGTAATTGGAGGGAAGACTGTGCCGAACATCAGGCCCAAGACCTTTTGAGGAGAGCATCTGAATTGTTTAAAAGATTGAATGCATAATTCTGGCAAGTCTCCTAGACTTTTCCTAAAGAGCCACATTCTTCATGCCTCTCCCCTTCTCAAATCTCTAAGAATTTTCTAACACCCAGAAGTGTGAGCCTATCTTCCCTTGTTTTCACCCCAATTTGTACCCCATCATAAAGGTCTTATCAGCCCTGCCTCCCATGCCTCCCCACTCCTCTTGTCCATTTCAGTCCATCACCATTACTGCCATGCCCCACCCCATCCCCACCAGCAGGCCTTCACATAGGGTTGCCTTCCTTGCCAGTTTGGTCACTCCATTCCCAGAAAAATAAGTCATAATGCAAAACAAGGTTTGTGAAATTTAGTCTTAAACACATACTTTAGCTTATAAGAGGGCTTCAAGCCAGTTTGTTCCAGTTCAAACTCCTGGTGAAAATTTGCATTTCCAACCCAAATATACTGAATATTTAACAAATCCCCATGAGATTTTTATAGATGTTTAGATCCTCAAGCTAGAATGATTCAGTGCAAAGCCCTGGGTTAGAGAGGTCCTCCTTATGTCTGGTCAGTTGGTTAAACAGGTGAATCCCATCCGTTTTATGTGAGAAAAATAACCCAACAGTCTAAAACCTGTGGCTCCCTTCAGCCCAGATAACTGATTTAACTTTTCATTTTCACCCCGGCCCATGGTCAGCTAGGAGTCCCTCCAGCTCCTAGACCCTGCCTGGTGATAAGGAGAGGACCTGTTGGTGGACAGAACTCCAGAGGGAACTGTTCAGAGAACAGAGACCAGTCACTTGTCTGAATTTCCATATACAGGACTTTGAACTGGTTCATTCCTGGTTTTACAATTGTGGGCTATAACAAGGCACATTCTTTTTTTTTTTTTTAATCATTTTATTAGGGGCTCATACAACTCTTATCACAATCCATACACACATAAATTGTGTAAAGCGCATTTGTACATTCATTGCCCTCGTCATTCTCAAAACATTTCCTCTCCACTTAAACCCCCGGCATTAGGTCCTCATTTTTCCCCTCCCTCCCCGCTCCCCCCTTTCTCATAAGCCCTTGATAATTTATAAATTGTTATTTTGTCATATCTTTCCCTGTCCAATGTCTCCCTTCACCCACTTTTCGGTTGTCTGTCCTCCAGTGAGGAGGTCATATATGGTTCCTTGTAATTGGTTCCCTCTTTCCTACCCACTCTCCCACTACCCTCCCAGTATTACCACTCACACCACTGGTCCTGAAGGGATCATCTGCCCTGGATTCCCTGGATTTTCAGTTCCTACCTGTACCAGTGTACATCCTCTGCCAGGTAGAATTCTACCTGCCAGACTTGCAAGGTAGAATTCGAGTTCTTATAGAATCATCTAAATAGCCCATTAAAATGGAGAGTCCAATTCTGTATATTGGGGGTAGAGAGGCTAATTCTCAGTCAAAGGTTTGGACTAGAATGGATTGGCTTCAAGGTCTAGGTTTATTTCCCTAAAGCTGGATGCCCTCACCTACCAGTGGGGAGAGGTGAATAGGGAAAAACAATAGGGGAGCAGTGACCTCAATCTGGAGCCTTCCTGAATTTCTCCCCAGTTGAATAGCATTGAGCCATTAGAAAGGAGAGCATCCTGTCTCCTGGCTACTCATCTCCTGTGTGTAGCTCATTTTCTGCCCAGCTCCCTCCAGCAGGGGTCTTTTTACCTTCTTTCTGGGAAAAGAAAGGCAGGCACAGAAGCCCTCTCCCCAGTATGAGCAATGCATCCGGGGTTCATTCTCCCTTTTCCTGCTTCGTCTTCTTTCTGACCCTAGAGTTAGCAACAACAACACGATCCCTTCTCCTGGTGCATATTTGGTTTCAGTAGTCTACATCATACTCCCCTCCATACAGATGTGCCATTGGCCTGAAAGCAGAGTTGTCCAAAAGTGAAACATTAAGCAATTCAGACCTCAAATGTTCCAGAGGTAGAGCAGAGAGAGCTGGGTATGGATAAGTAGCACGCTATGTAGAACCAGGAAACACACACACACACACACTCACACACACACACACACACACCGAGTGCACTTCTGTGACTGCTCAAACTATAACATCTGGAATGCCCTTCTGGAAAACCTCCAGATGTTTTCCATGAGGAACACTTTGTAAAAATTGTTAGCCTTCCAGGCATTTGTGAATTTTGTAAGGAGAGTATACTCCCAGGCCCACATAGGAGCAAATATAGGATTATAAAGTGCTAAATGCTTTTCACAACTGTATAAGCAATAATGCGCTTTGGGTAAATATTCAGGGAAAATTATTTTTACAGACTAAGTGAATGGATACGTTCCAAGCTGCAATTAGATTTGTATTTCAGAGAAATCAAGGCATGCGGGGCAGCTCGTCTTAAAGCAGTTGGCCTGGGAGCCAAAGCCCCTAACCTGGGCAACGTCACACATCCTGGTCATTAATTTCCGCGTTTGTAGTCATTCCAGCATTGGAAGAGGCAACGTTGTTTCATAGCTCGTTATATTGATCTTCCTTCCCGAGGATTTTTATATTGCATTTTATAAATCCGGCTTGGCTTCCATTTAGAGGTAAGCCTCGTAATCATTAGCATTATGTTAAAAAAAACCCAAACAAACAAAGAAGCTTAAATTTAAAAAACAAAGAAAGGAAAGGAAAACTCAAACAACAATGCTCAAGGAGGAGCTCTTAGAAGAATTGCGATTTGAAAAATGCACAATATTTAAACATCTTAAGGAAATGTTGAGGGTTTCTTTTGAAATCAGAAATTCTGTGAAGCAAGGCAAGAATCGTAAGAGCTTATTGATTTCTCCAACCTACTGGGTACAAGTATTTTTAAACTACGATTCACATACGGGACACATTTGACACATCAAGAGACGCTAGAAGCCAGGATCCGCACAGCCACATCAGATCCTGCTCAGAGCCCAGTGTTTACCATTACAAAGTGCAACGAAATGGGCTTCTCCTCCCCTGCTCCGTCCTTCAGGAAAGACATCTTAGTGATATCGTCCTGCTTCAGACATTCGCAGAAGTTAACATTTCCACGATAAACTGATTGGCGGCTGTTCGCTTCTCACTCGATCACTGCCTGTCGTTCCTTTCCATCTGAGCCTTGAGGAGGAATTAAAGCTCCTGAAGCCATACCTTTGTTTTAGGGAATAAAAAACAGTCGACTTCCTTCAGAGAGCCTTCCACTGGGATCTGCCGGGCACTCCCAGGAAGGATTTGAGAAGGGCCGAGCAATTGGAGCCTTCTTGGTAAATAGGTGAGAAGTCCAAACTGTGGCCCCAGAGGACAGAAACCCAGGTCTTGGTCGAATGTGGAGCCTGTCTCTCCTTCAGATCTGAACACTTTCTTAAGAGTCTGCTTCTTGGCCTTTATGCATTATTGTCACCCTCCCAGCACCCCCTCCATCTGGTAAAAGTAAGTCAAGAGCAAAATAAATGCCTAACCAGGAGTGATGTTGACCTGGTAGGAGGCGCTCTTTTATTCCCGCAAGTCCTGGCAGCCTGGGCCTGAGGTCTCAGTGTCTAACTGAGATGACCTGTCAGCATCCATTTATTGGCCCCTCAGAAGGAAGAGAGACTCAGGGGGGACCCACTCTGCTGCGGACCAAGCTTCTCCTCAGCTGCGCAGGCATTTCCTCAGGTGGCTAGTGTCTCAACACAAGTGACATTGAACTCTCGGTTTGCTAATACATGAAAACAACAGAACACTTGGAATATCCCTGGCCTACCCTGGGCTACTTCAAAGACAAAAGGGGGGTAAAATGAGAAATGAGAAAATGCCGAAGAAATCAAAAAATATTACCAGGTCAACCCACCTAGTGTAAATCAGTAGACACAGCTCCAGGGGGTCGCATAGAAACCTCACGCTCAGGTTTAATTTGCCCATCCTGAAGTATTTTTCCTAGTAGTGCCAAATGCCATAATGCTCTCTGTCAGTGATTTGAAATCATTCTATAAGCTGCATATCGGGTACACTATTGTTAATGAAATGCACACAGATGATGAACAACTTCCTTTTCCTGCTAGAGCCCCAGCTGCAACCAGGGCCGGGTCCTCCGTGGTGTAAATCAGCCCTTTGTACTCCAGGAGGATTCAATGAGCTGCAGGTGTGGGCTCAGGGAAGGCCGCCTGGGATTAGGTAGCAGCATTTGATATGAGATCCCAAACAGCACTAGCAATCTCCACACCACATGCGGCCACAGGCTTTGGAGAAAGGAAAGGAAAAACACTGATGAAATGAGGCACGGGTCCATGGAATGCAATGTCAAACTTTCACATCTGCAGGAAAAGAAAGAAGGTTCCTTAATTTCACAGTGATGATGTCATGGAGAATTCATGACAGTGGACATAATGGGCCAAGGTTTGCAAACTTAACCACTTAGGAGGTTGCTAACCCAAGGTTGGGATTTTCAAGGGATGGTGTGGGTTCCTGTGTTTCAGGGGAGGTTTCACTTCTCTTTCTAGCCCGAGGTATCCTTGGAGAGAGAGAGAGAGAGAGAGAGAGAGAGAGAGAGAGAGAGAGAGAGAGAGAGAGAGAGAGGGCGCCCATACACACATTTGCACATGGGCTCTGGAGAGAGGTGGAAAATGGAAAAGAGGATGTATTTCAAAGATTGTGCTTTGCACAAACATATAAAGCACATAGTTTGCATGCCAACGACGTCCTTAAAACGTATACTGTCACTCTGTAATTCAGCATAAAACATTGCTCACTATCTTTACAAAACAATATACTTTTAAAAGATTGGTTTTTAGCTACTCCTAAGATTTACCAGCCAAGAAAACTACCCTTGTTGTTCGCTTTCTCCCTACTGTGAACCACTGAGAAGTGTTTCTTTCTAAATCTGTATTCTTCCTTAGGCCCAAAGAGATGCAGAAACAAATCTGGTTTTGTTATTAGCACACTGATAAAAATATATTGAGGAAAACATATCTTTAATTTTTAAGAGTCTGTTTTTCATTAGCTTATCTTGATAGTTTAAGTTAATCATTATTCTCAACCATATATGATTTAGATATTATGTCATTAATTCATGTACAGTCCATCTGAGTAATGATTGTGGTTTTCTACTTTACAAATTCATCTACTTCACCAAGAAACCAAGAGAGTCAAATTCCATGCAACATCTGGTTTCCATTGACTGTAATTGCCATTTGCAGAGTTATAATCATGTGTTATTGTAAGGACCACGGTGTCAATCACTCTCCTAATGGGGAAAATTCAATGCCTAAATACCTGGGAGAACAAGAAGCTGACTTAAACAGGTGCATTCAGACATTGGGTTTTAAGTAGAATTCTAGCCTACCCATTTAAATAAATCATTTTAAGGAGAAACAATATTCTTTCCATCCCCTGTAGCAAGCGAAGCATAATACCCAGCGCCTCCCTCTGCCATGCTCACTTTCCAGAGCTAGAACACATTAAGCTTGTTTTCAATGTCCAAATCTGCCGTTATTATGCTGAAGCCTTGTGTTCCCGTCACGAGCAGGAATCTGGGCAGGATGTTTGAAGACCTTCTGGAGAAGGGGACCAGCTCAGGGTTCTTCTTGTCTTACATGACTTAAGTCACCTTATTCATAAATAAGCCAACTTGATGCAAAGAAGATGTTAAAGAGCTCAAAACAGTCGAAGTCATTATAGTCCTTCCTATCCCATGGGGAGTTTTGTGGGGATAATCATATAGAGGTTAAAAAATATCCTAAAGCTTTGTGTTTGGGTGTGCAACATGTAAGCACTTTCCAGCAAAAATGAACTATGTTTCCCTGACCTCGGCTTCCATTGTGTTCAGCAAAGTTTTCCTAAGGCAAAAATAAATGTCAGACATTTGAGCTGGCCACAGAGGATTAATGAAAAAGATAAAACCTAGGACAACAGCATAAACAGTTAAGTATAAACAGTTAATTAAACATTATTACACACATAACCACCACTCGTTGGTCAGTCTGTTGTCTTGTGGTGGTTGACTGGTTGCTGCTATGCTGAAAGCAGAGCTACCAGCATGCCCAGAATGCCAAAGATAACCGGGGTCAACCATGGAACCTAATGTCAGGGGAACTTCCAGACTAAGATCATCTAGGGAAAAGAGCCTTGTGATCTACTTCTTTCAAAAAGAAACCTTGGCCACATAAAAATTTATGTATAAACAGCTGTGGCTCACTGCTTGACAACCTGCCAGAAAATGATCCCCTTCGGTTGAAAAGCACTCAAAATACAACTGGAAAAGAACAGTATGACTATTATTCAATTTATGCATCAAACACTAAAGACTAAAGATGAAGGAATTAAAGATCGGTTACCATTGTCTGCAGTCTGAAATTGATCAAGCATGCAAGCATGGAGGCAGATGCAGTGATAATTACGGGTGATTGAAATGTGAAAGTTGGAAACCAAGAAGGGTCATCACTTGGAAAATATGTGACCTTAGTGATAGAAATGATGCTGGAAATTACAGGATGCAATTTTGCAAGCCCAATGCAAACACCTTTTTCAACAACATAAATGGAGACTACAAAAATGGCCCTTACCAGATAGAATACACGAGCATTAAATCAACTGCATCTGTGGAAAGAGATGCTGGAGAAAGTCTGTACCATCAGTCAGAACAAGGCCAGGGACCGACTGCAAAACAGACCACCAATTGCTCATATGCAAGTTAAAGGTGAAGTTACAGACAATTGAAACATGTGGGGATAATCACATGTATGTCTTTGTATTATTGTACTGGTGAAGAATATTGAATACACCAGGAGCTGCCATAAGTACACACAAATCTGTCCTGGAAGAAGTATCGCAAGAATGCTCCTTGGAACCAGGGCAATGCGACTCCATCTCATATACTGTGTAGATGGGTTACTATGCGGGGCTAGCATTGAGGAAAGGACACCAAACTTGGTAAAATAGAAGGTCAGCAAAATAGATGAAGAAACCCAATGAGATGGATTGTCACAAGACTGAAAGAATATCTTTAAACATAACAATGATTGTGAGGATGGTACAGCATGGGGTATTGTTTTATTCTGTTGAAATGTTACAAGCTGAACAGTTCACACATGTCGATGCCAGGAAATTCGGAAGACAACTACTTGGCTGACTCTCTGTGAATGATCCATATTGATGGTCATTCCAACGACAGGTGCCCAAAGTATAGTATAATATCATTGATATTGCACACAAGTAAAAATTTGCAATGGTTGCAGCAGTACATTGACAGAAAGTGCCAGAGAAGCTTAGACCAGATTCAGGGATAGCATTGCTGATGTCAGATGGATCTTGACTCAAAGCAGAGAGTACCAGGAAGAAGTTTACTTGTGTTTTATTGATTATGCAAAGTCACTCAACTGTCTGGACCAAAATAAACTATGGATGATCTTGAGAAGAACCAGAAATTCTAGAACACTTGATTGTGTTCATGGGGAATTTGTACATGGATCAAGAAGAATGAGGGAACACTGCATGGCTTAAAATCAGGAAAAGTATATGTCAGGGTTATATCCTCTTACTACACTTGTTCAATCTGTATACTTTACAAATATTCAGAGAAGCTTGATTATATGCAGAAGAAGATGGCATTAAGATCAGAAGAAGACTTATTAACAACGTGAGATATGCAGATGACAGAACCTGATTTGCTAAAAGTGAGGAGGACTTGAAGCACTTGCTGATGAAGATCAAGGAATGCCCCCATCAGTATGGATTATGACTCAATGTAAAGCAGAGCCAAATCATCACTACTAGACCAATAGGTGAGATCATATTAAATGGAGAAAAGGTTGAAGTTGTCAAAATCTAAAATCAATGCTCATGGAAACAGCAGTCAAGATCAAAAGTCGTGTTATATGAGGTAAGTCTGCTGCACAAGACCTCTTTCCGGTATTGAAATGCAAAGATGTAACATTGAGGACTAATAGTGGGTTTGGGTTCAATTCATTGATATATACTATTTATTTGCGCTTATTCTTCTGATCTACGAGGTAGTTAGGAATGATGAGAGATGTGGCATTTCCCTAGGGGCAATTATCATTATTTTTGGCAATATCATTACCATGATGCCGCCCATAAAAGACATTCTGCAATCTTCAAAAGACTTTCAGTCACATTATTGGATTGGATTGTCATCTTAAGGCAGGAAGTGCAGGTTATGCCCATTGCAAAACATCAGGGATCATGTAAAAGAAAGGCCTGGAATTGAAGGTTGTCAAATTCCAGCCTGGGACTGATTGGCTGAGAACATGCAGTTTCCGACCTGTATGAGGAGGGAAACCTTAGTGCAGGTCCCACAGTTGATCCCATGATCTAATGAATGACAATTCCCAGCCCTCAATTACAAATGCCTACGCAGGAGAATTTTCCCAGAAAATTTCAATGAAGAACGGACATTCAGCGTCATTTCTAGTGGGCTTTATCATGGGCTTTGTGATCATATTGGCAGGAGATTTATTCTCCCGTTTTTCCTTCCTTTCAAGCAAATGGTTGCGGGATCCGACGTGCCCTGAGCTCTTCCAGACTGAACAGCTGGTGAGATAACCCAGAAAAGCTTGTAAAGATGGCAGGATGAGTCAGATTGGATGAATATTTTGTGGTCAATGAACACGTGGATAGTTAATGAGTAGCAAGGTCCAAAGTAAAGTTAAATCAAATAACCTCCAAAATAGTCAAGTAAGAGTTAAGAGAGGCAATGTGGTAAGTAGCACTGGCTCGGACCCAGGGGTCCTATCTTCCAGCATCAGCTCATGAGTTGTTTGCTTAGCTTCTATGTCCCTCTGTTTAATTAGCGACTCAACGGGAATTAGGGGGCTCCATCCTCCCCTCTTCCAGGCTTGTTGAGGGAATACAAGGAAGCAGCTAAAGCACAGTTGTGTTAATTAATCAATGGGAAAATGTAAGGAAGTTATTTTGTCACTGGCAAATTGAGAGGAGTTTCATTCTCCGTTCAATTTTGCCAGAGTGGTTTCAGTAAGAGCATCTGTCAGGTTGAGGCCCCACTGAAAATGACAAGGGCCCATGGAGGTAGGAATCAGCCTCTGGGTTCTCTGAAGAACGCATGAGGGCTCGTTCTCAGAATTGTGCTGCTGAGTATTTTGTTTTTCTAAATCAGAGAGATGATCCTTGACTTCCAAGGGAATGGTTGGATACTTCTTAAAAGAACCGACAGTTTTCAGAGTGTCCTGGTTTGGAATATAACTGTCCAAGCACGTATTGTGCTCTGGGCTAAGCAGGTGGCATTCAGATGAAGATCCCCCTACATAGCCTTCTGAGCCCCCTCTGAAGGCAGCTATCACATTTCTCCTACTAAGGGGTATTTTAATCCTTAGGATTGGTGACTAGGCACCTTTTCTTGGATTTTAGTTAAAGAAACCTACCCATAACACTAGAGACACGGTGCCCTCCCCAAACCTCTACCCACCCCCACCCCCAAAATAAACACACACACACACCAGCTAGCCTTTGACAACTTTTAACAACAGGGATTGTAGAAGGTCCCTTGATGGCACTTAGTCCCAAGGAATCCTCTATTCATAGAATATAAAAGAGAGGAAAACATTTAAAACAGTGGTATTGGCTGCACCTGCAGGAGAGGGGGGAAAAATCATTCTAGATTAGTTGTCATGACACCTGGAATCAGCTCCCCTTGCTGTCAGATCAAGCCCAGCTCATGGAGGCCCCAGGTGCCTCAAAGTAAAACTGTGCTCTGGAGGGTTTTCAAAGGCTGATTTCATACTAACCCTTTCTTCTGAAGCACCTCTGGGTGGTTTCAAACCTTCGGTTGGGCATATGAAGCATCTGTACCACCCAGACACTCTGAAACCAACCTCAGATTTTACCAATTATCAGGTGTGTGGGGGGAAGGCATTAAATATCTAAACCACAAGATCACTGGTTCAAATCCACCAGCTGTGATGAAGGCGAAAGATGGGACTATGCTCATGCAGTCTTTGAAAGCCTATTAAAAAATCTCTCTGAGTTGGCATTGACTGGATGGCAGTGGGACTGGTTTGGGTTTCCTATGTGCTCTGTAAGAGTCCTGGTGCTGCAGTGTTTGAGCACTGCGATGTTAAGTGAAAGGTTGGAGTTCAAACCTACCTACTATTCCACAAGTGAAAGGTGTGGCAGTTTGTACTTCTAAAGATTGAAACCTTATAAACTCTACAGGATATTATACTCTGTCCTACAAGGCTGTTGGGAGCTAGAATTGACTCAACAGCCAATTGGTTTTTAGTCTTGTGTTCTGTAATCAAGTAACTATTATTAATTCTCTAACACCTGTCGTCTGTCAGTGTGTCATACTGTGGTGGCTTGCATGTTACTGTGATTTTGGAAGTTATGCCACGAGTATATTAAATATCAGCAAAGGCACCAGGATGATTAAATTTCAGCAAAACTTCTAGACCAAAAATAGACTAGGAAGAAGAAAGAAAGTGTCCACTTTTGAAGGATTAGCCTCTGAAAACCTTATGAATAGCAACAAAGCAATGTTGTCTATAGTCCCAGAAGATGAACTCCTCGGGTTGGAAGGCGTTCAAAATATGGTTGGTGAAGAGAGAGCTACTTGCTCAAAGTAGTGTCAAACTTAATGACGTGACAGCAGCCAACTTTCAGGAGCTTCATCTGCTGATGGGGCACAACTCAAATTTTGAAGGAACAGGTGGAAATAAATGCCCATTAAAACCCAGAATTTTGAATATATGAAGTGTGAATCCAGGAAGATTAGAAGTTGTCAAAAAATTAAATGCAATGCAAACATATCGCAATCTTAGACCTGAGTGAGCTGAAGCGGACTGGTATGGGCCACTTTGACTCAGACAATCCTATGGTTTGCCATGCTGTGAATGACACACTCAACAGGAGTGGCATCATATTCCTCATCAAAGAAGCATATGAAGATCTATCTTGAAGTACAACTCTGTCTGTGATGGGACAATATCTATCTGCCAGAAGAACAGCTAGTTAACACACCTATTAACCAAATGGACCGCTAACCACTAAAACAAGTGCTGAAAAATTGAAAAATTCTGCCAACATCCTTAGTCTGAAATTGATCAAATGTCTTGATGATTGTTGGCAATTGTAATGCCAACGTTAGCAACAAACAGGAAGTACCAGTAGTGGAAAAATGATACGAGTGATAGAAACAAAGCTGGAGATCACATGATGGACTTTTTAAGAACCAATGATTTCACCAAACACTTTTTTTCAAAATAAAAAGAGGCTGTACATATGGACTTCACCAGACGGAATAAACAGGAATTGAATTGACTACTTCTACAGGCAATGCACAAGCTCAAATCAACGTCAAAACAAGGCCAAGGGCCATCTGTGGAACACACCACTAGTTGCTCAGACGCAAGTTCATGTTAATCTGAAGAAAATGAAAACAAGTCCCGGAGAACCAAAATACATCCTTGAACATAATGATAGGCGACCTGAAAAGATATTTAAAAGACAAGCGAAAGAAAGAAAGACCAAAGTGGGTGTCAGAAGAGACTCTGAAACTTGCTCTTGGTTGTAGAGTACCGAAAGCACATGGAAGAAATGAAGTCAAGTAGCTGAACAGAAAATTTCAGAGGGCAGTTGAAGAAAACAAAGTATTATAATGAAACATGAAAAGATCTGAATTTAGCTAAAAAGGAAGAACATGCTCAGTTGATACTAAGCTGTAAAAATCCAAGCCTTGAGTTGCAATACTGAAGAATTCCATGGGCAAAATATTAAATGATGAAAGAAGCACCAAAAGAAGCGGGAAGGAATACATAGAATCACTCTCCCAAAAAGAACTGAGTAACATTCAAATATTTCAAGCGGTAGCATTGAATACAGTGGCAAGAAAGGCAGAATGGAATTTAAAGCCATAAAACAGAGGAAGTTTACAGGTAAGGCATAGAATGGCGGGCTTCTCAAGACTGACCATTAGCCATCCTTCATTCTGAAGCTGAACTCACCCCCTTCTTGGCATAATGCACTCTTCAAGATCAATAGGGCAGCATGTCCCAAGGACACATTTCAAAGAGGTAGACAAGAAAGAGGAGTAGAAGTGGGAAGCACTGCGTGGCAGGGACGGCACACTGAGGGGACCGCAATGGAGGAGGTGAAATAAAATGTGTATGGATTATTGAATGTAAAACCGGTGATCTGCTCTGTGCACTTTCCCTTAGTTCACAACCAAAAGTTACAAAATAAAAAAGAACTGACGGTCTTGAAGGCCGAAGTCCAAGCTGCACTGAGAGCATAAGCAAAAGACAAGGCTCCAGGAATAGGTGGAACACCAATTGAACTCTTTCAGCTTGATGCAGTGCTGGACCACTCACTAGTCTACACAAAGAAACTGGGGAAACCACCTCTGGCTACAGATCGGAAGAAACCTGGGCTTGTGCCATTGCTAAAAAACAAAACCTACTCAACAGAATAAAGAAACCATCTAACATGATCTCATTAATATCATGTGTCAGTAAAATTTTGCTGCAGATAATCCGACAAACCGTTGCAGCAGTACATCCGATGCAGTCAGATTCAAAAGGGATGGTATTGCTGATGTCTGATTTATCTTGGCTGAAAGCAGAGAATATTAGAAAGATGTTTCTTTTATTTTATTGACCAAAAAGATCAATAGTGGATCATAGAAAACTCTGGATAACATTGGATTAATGGGAATTGCAGAGCACTTCATTGCATTCACGTAGAGCTTGTACACAGATGAAGAGAAACTGCTCATTTATCTTTATATACTGTATATGTTTTTTTTCTGTTTCATCTTGTTGTCGTTTTTTATTGTTTCTGCTAGGCTTCCCCGTTCATGAAGCACAGAAGGATGGATGCACAGAGACAAGAGCTGATGTAATGGCTTATCAGGAAGGGGTGGAGGGGAACTGGGACGCAAACAATGAATTCAGGAGTGGGGAGGGAGCATTTGAACTGATTGTCATGATGTATATACGAATATGACTCTTTTTTAAAAGCAATTTAACTATGGGGGGGAAAACCCAGAAAACAAAACAATTTGAAAAAGAGATAGTTGTTCAAACAGAACTGGGGAGGGGGTGCTTCATTCAAAATCAGGGAAGGTGTGTGTCAGTGCTGTGTTCTTTCATATTTCTTCTTCACTCTGTACACTGAGCAAATAATCTGAGAAGCTTGACTGCGTGACAAAGAAGGAGGCACCATGATTTGAGGAAAGTTCATAAACGAGCTTTTATATGCAGATGACACACTTTGCTTACCAAGATGGCTCGAAGTACTTTCTGATGAACATGGGAGACGGTAGCCTTCAAAATGGATCGCAAGTCAATGTAAAGAAAAGAAAAATGTTCACAGCTGAACCAATAAACAGCATGGTCAATAGAGGAAAGATTGAAATTCTCAAGGATTTCATTTTACTTAAATTCATCAATGCTCATGGAAGCAGCAGTCAATAAATCAAAGATGCATTGCCCTGGGCAAGTCTGCTGCAAAAGACCTTTTTAAAGAGTTAACGAGGAAAGATGCCACTTTGAGCACAAAGATGCCACTTTGATGTCGCTTTGTGCAGGATCCAGGCCTTGGTATTTTCAGTGACCTCACAGGCAGGTGAAAGCCGAGCAATGCATACGACAGAACGGAGGAGGAGATGGCTGGGATTTATCACACACTATCACACACTAGTCACAGGCCGATCTAGCTGGCCTTTATTGAACACTGGCCACATCCCTACACCATTTTGTACTTGTCATTTGCTTTAACAATTCTCACAACCAGCCAACAGAGTAAACAGAGTAAACACCAGTATCATGCTATATTATTAAGGTTCTCATAGCATAAGCAAAAATAGCATGGCACGGAAAGACTTCAGCCAGAATTTAGACCCAGGAATTCTGACTGCTTCCTTAACGACTGCATTATACTGCTTCTCATACATGCAGGAACACATACATAATACAGTGAACCCTCGCCACTTCGCGCTTCGACTTCCGCGGCTTCACTCTATCGCGGTTTTTGCGTAACAGCGCATGCTCTGTCATTACTGCCACTGATTGGCTCATACTGTACATGCTTGATGCCATAAATAATATAATAAATAATAAATGATAATTGTAACGTCTAAAATGTTTTACTGTATTTTCCCTTTTTCGTTTAATAAATTGGGTAATACGAGTGTAATGGTGACTAAAGGGTGTTTTTTCATGTCCTCTATGCTCTAACTACGAAAATATTTGATTTACAAATAAGGAATCCTACTTCGCGGAATTTCATTTATCACGGTAGGGTCTAGAACCGATTAACCGCGATAAACGAGGGTTCACTGTACATGCAAATTTTTAAAGCAATATCAGTTTCAAATTATAGCCCAAAAAAGTAGCAGGAATTCCTATAGTTTTTGAGCTAGATTCTCCAAATGTGGGCATTTCGTGTATTTGCTTTACCCTTCTCTCTCTCTCTGGATATGTTTACATGCATTTTTCTGAACCCTTTAAGTGTACATTGTAGACACGATGGCTCTCAATGGCCGAATCTGTACATTTATTCTCTTATAAGAAGAATATAAAACCCGTTGCTGTCGAGTCCATTCTAATTCATCACCACCCTGTGGGACAGCGTGGGCCTGGTGGGTAGCATTTTCCCAGCTGTAACGACACGGGTGGTTAAGCAGTGAGTTGTTCTCCAAAAGGGAGACAATTTAAATCCAATATCCGCCTTGGACACCCAATAGAGCAGTTTGGAATGGACTCGATCATCGCAGCAGGCTAATCTTAATGGAAGCAGGTTGCCACATCTTTGTCCATCTGAGTAGTTAGCGGTTAGCGGCCTAATGCTGAACCTCTGTGTCAACCACGTTCTTTTCTCACAAACAATAGAATGATCAAAACCAGAAATTACCAATGATACTATACTATGATCTAACCAACAGGCTGCATTTATGTTTTGTTCATTGCTAATGGTCTCAGTAGTAGACTTTGCAACTTTTTCGTTCCTTTTCTCTATGCTCCAAGGATCACATACAGGTTGATACATAGCATAACTTTGATATTTTTGAAGGGCAGGTGACTTTGAGTTTGATATTTTCTCTAGATTAGGTTTGGTTTATGCATGTTTAGGCCAGAATTTCACTGAAGCGATTGTGTGTTGTCCTTTTTAATGCAGGATATCAGGAAATATATCTATTTCCTAGTCATCCTGGTATGAACACACACACATTTTATACCCATGCTCCTGGATTGAGATGGAGCATGTCTCACCAACAGCCCGGGAAGCTACTTCCCTAATGGCAGCTGGGCTTCCTCGTCCCCAGGCCTGGCTGTGCCCTGCTCCTTGCTCTGCATTCTCTTTTTCTGTTCAGACTCTCTAAGTGATCTGTTAACGTACATTGACAGATTCCAGAAAAGCCCATGTGCTTCTTCCTTTGCTTGTTCTGCACACAGAATGATCACTTACTCTATTGAGCATGTTTTTCCATATGGGGAGAAAAACGAGGCTATCGACTCCCATAAGGTTCACAGTCTCCGAGTCCCACAGGGGCAGTGCTACTGTTTTAGAGGGTTGCTATGAGTCAGAATCGACTCAGTGGTAGTGAGGTTTTGTTGTTTTGTTTTTTCGATGTGAGGCCCCAACCAGATGCTGGAAGAATAAATTCACTGATACAGAGTCGATTCTGACTCACAGTAGCACTGCCCCTTTGGGTTTCTGAGACTGGGACTCTTTACAGAGGTTGAAAGCTTTATCCAGTGGAGCCATTGGTAGTTTCAAACTGTTGACCTTGTGGTTAGCAGCCCAACATGTAACCACTATGACCCCCGGCTCCTTGGAGGAGTACAGAGATAAGCAAAGCACAGTGCACTGTCCTCAGGAGAAGGTAGTGACTGGAGTCAGCCTGTACAGCAACAGATGGACAGGCTACATTCCACCCTCTCTCTCCATCCTGGTGTGCCCACCTTCAAGTCTTCTCATCTTACTGTGTGTTTAACTGCACTTGAGTTGGTCCCTGTCTTGTGACGATCCCATACACAACAAAATTTGAAACCCTGATCTGTCCTGCACCATCTCTATAATCAGTTGCGATTTCGCTCGACAAGTTCCCATAAAAATTAATTCTCCAGCCTTTCTTTCTAGTTAGTCCAGAAGCTGTGCTGAAGCAGATTCAGCATGATAGCAACACCCCAGTCTCCTCTTGGAAATGGGTGTTAGCTGCCTGTGAAGTACACTGGGCCACAAATCAAACCTGGGTCTCTCACATGGACCGAACAAATTCTACCATTTAATTGCCAGCGCCCCTGCCCCCCTTTTCTTGCACATTTCAACTTCCCCATCTTTCCCACAACAATCAAGAACCTGTTATCTGTATTAAAGATGACCCAGTAGTTACTTTGTGGTATCATGACTATCAAATGTAAAAGCCTTCTGGCTGGATACCGTGTTTCCTACCAGGCAACACGTTTGCTTATTATTTGCAATTTTCTGTAAATAGAATGTAATGCGGAAAGATGATTCTCATGGCTGGAAGTCCAGGAGAGAGTAACGAGGTTTGGGGACACCCTTGCCAGACACCCATCATCCCGGCCCCTCTACTCTGTAAACATGGTCTCTATAAAGAACTCTTCAGTAGGATGCTGCAGTCCAATTGCCGGGTTCATCAAACAATCTTCCATCTCTATGCCAGCAAAAACACCTTTCATTTGCCTTTTTGACCTAATTGGAAAAAATGTACAATCAAATCACCTTTTCATTAATTGAATGGATGGGTAGCTCTCTGAAAGGCCAATGATTCAGAGAAAATTCAAGGGAAATATGCCCCTGGCCCTCCTAATGTTTATAATCCGTATTCTCGGTCTTCCCCACCAGCCAGTGAAGTGGGCATTTGGTGAACTTGTCAACACATCATCGTTTTCCGGCAGGCTTTCATAACCTTTGATAAGCGCATGTGGTATAGTCCACCCATAGCAGGTGATGGAAGAGAAATGACAACCTACACCACTGCTTTCCAAGAGTGTGTCTCCCTCTTTGGAGACAGAGCAGATGCTGGTTCCCGCTAGGCAGTGCAGACAGGTAAGTGACAGGCCAGGCAGACTCTAAGAACATGGACTGTAGCGTTAAATGGCCCGTGCTTCGGTGCCAGCTTTAATATTTACCAACTGGAGGACTCTGCATAAATGAGTAACGTCACTGTGCTACATTAAAGTATCACCTGTCCAATTGACATAATAAAATCTACTTTGCCATGTTAACTGTGAGGATTTGGTTGTTAGGCGTTCTTGAAGAGGTTTCAACTCGTAACACCCCAGTTTGAGCAGAATGAAGGATATCTAGCCCCGAACCATCCTCTCCTTTGTAATGTTTGAGGCCATTATTGCAGACATGGCGCCAACCCATCCCTTCCACGGTCTTCCTTCTTTGCACTGACCCTCTGGTTTACCAAACATAATGTCTCCATCCAGGCCCTGGGCCTTCCAAAGTGCCTAAGACAAAGTCTCACTCTCCTCCTTTCTACCGAGAATTCAGCGGCACCTCTCCCAAGGCAGATGTAGGCATTGCCCTGGCAGTCCCTGGTCTATTCCAATCTTTGCCAGCACCATAATTCACATACATCAGTTCTTCCCCAGGCATCCTTATTATTCATTTGCCTGCTTTCACGTGCATAGGGGGTGGTCAAAAATACCAGGGATTGGATCAGGGGCACTTCAATTCTCGGAGTCGTATCTTTGCCCTTTAACACTTTACAAGAGATTCTTGTCATCGATGTGCCCAATGCAACACCTCCTTTGGTTTCTAGACAGCTGCTTACATGAGCATGGATTCTGGATCCAAGCAAAGTCCATCTTTTCTCTATTCATCATGATATTGTCTATTGGCCCAGTTGGGAGGAAACTGACTTTCTTCTCAAAGACTTGCAATCCAATCTGAAGACCACAATCTTTGATTCTCATCAAGTACTTAAATTGTCTCTGTCTTTCAGCCAGCAAGATTGTGTCATATGCTTATTTCTGGTTGTTAATGAACTTTTCTCTACTAATAATGTCAGGTTCTTCTTAATATAGTCAGACTTCTCAGATAATTTGCCCTACAAACACACTGGATAAGTGTGAAGAAAGAACACAATTCTGATGCACACTTTTCCTGTTATTAAATCATTTGATACCCCCTTGTTTTTTTAGAATAACTGCCTCTTAGTCTATGCACAAGTCCCACATGAGCACAATGAAATGTTCTGGAATTCCTAGCCTTCAAAATGTAATCCATAGTTTGTTATCATTCACACAGTTGAATGCCTTTGCACAGTCAATGAAACACCAGTAGACATCTTTCTAGTGATCTCCGCTTTCAGCAACGATGCATCTGATGTCAGCCCTGATATGCTTTGTGCCACGTCCTCTTCTGAATCCAGTTTAAATTTCTGGGAGCCCCCTGTTGATGTACTGCTGTAACCTTTGTTGAAATATCTTCAGAAAAATGCTACTTCCACATGACATTAATTATATCTTTTGATAATTGTCACATTCTTTGGGGTCACCTTTATTTTGCATTAGCTTTAATATGGGTTGGCCGGGTAGCTGTCTTTCAAAAGTTTTGCATAGCTTGTTAAAACATTTCAACGGGTATCCTCTCATTTCCTGGAAACTTAATGTTTGGTTTGTTTGTTTTAGGTTTTTTGCCAATGCCTTCAGTGTAGCTTAGACTTCTCCCTCCAGTACCATCTCCACCCTGCCAGCTCCTGAAATGGTTGAATAGTGATAAATTCTTTTCAGGACATTTGGTGTGTTTTTATTCTATCTTATTTTGACGTCTCTTCCGTTAATCGATATTTTACCCTTAGAAACCTTCAATATTACCACTCGAGGCTTGGTTTAAAAAAATAATAATTCTCAAAGAAATGCTGACCTTGTCATTTCCTCTTGGATTTTGAATCCAGGTCTTTGCATTTCTGATCCAAATGATCAATCATAGCAGTAAATACAATTAGAATCATTGCTCTAATCTGAACATTCAAAGACTGCCCCTTCACATCCACATTTAATATGATCCTCCTGTCTACAAGATGAGAAAAGAACTCAAATGAGTCAAGTGAAGTATTGCATAAGAATGCATAAGAAGTGCATGCATAAGAAGTGGTGAATCCAAGGACTGGCACCCTGATCTCTGCCCTTTTCCCAACATTCTTCCTCTTAAGCCAGGCGATTAATGCTCACCCCAGCAAGGACCTTCACACCATTGGAATGAAGACGTCTACCTGGGCTGTGTTATTTCCAGCCACCACACCTGAAATTCATTTTTATCCTAAGAGATCAGGAGAGGTCATATTGATATAAATGCCTTCTTCAGGACAAGGGACTAAGAGCCGATTCCGTCTGGAGAGCAGAACTGACCAGGGGAAAGGCAGGAGAGGAGGGGTGACTGGGACCCCAGTGTGGTTTGGAGAGATCCCAAGGAGAAGCAAATCTGGAATATGGGAGTCAAAGGATGCAACAATTATCCACCTCCTCCCAAACCTTTAAGAAAAAGGCTTGCAGCAAATCTGACTTCTGCTGATCATGGTGCTCCATCATGAGCCCCTGGTGTTTATGTTTCCTTGTTAAAAAGTTGCTGGAGAGGTCTTAATTTTCCAAACTTCATCTTTAAACAATATATCTACATCAAGCACTTGGGCCCAAACTGTGGCCTTAGGGCCTAGGGTCAGAGACATATATAACATTGATTGAAACATTTTCTGGAACCAACAAATTAACTTCCTGCATGAAAAATTCAGCCTTACCTACTACAGAAGAGTAAATCCCAAATGTAAAATTTATCTTTAATAGTCTATCAGGACAAAAAAAATCTTAACTCAATACCCCTTAGCCTATTGAATAACACTAATCCGAGCAATCACTCTTCGGTAACCCTGCTTGTCGCAGGTTTGACTTCAGCTTGTTAAAAACCAACCCATTTTTCTTCTATGAAAGATGTAATCAGTAGTAAGGAAACTAGAACTTTGGTGATCCTGCTAATCAATCTATGTCCCACAAATGGAAACACTCCCCAATTGGTAATTAATTTTCAATGACAAAATAATTAAATAGTTCACTCTGAATTCCCTCTGCGCTTGCATCCAGGGCTTCATTGTAAATGTTGCTTTCTCTAAGGCCCTGTGTGCACCCCGATTTATTTACGGCTGGGCCTCTCCCAGCTTTCTGAAACTGTCTAAACAGCGCAAAGGCAAAGAAAGACTTGGCAATGACATGGTGAATGTGTTTATTACAGTCAGCCAGACCAGGTAAAGCTGACACCTGATCCACTAGGGCCTGTGTTATCAGGGACATATGACCGCATAGCTCAAGACTGTTTCATGAGACATAAAATGGAAGCCAAATATTTTCTTATTTAGCCTTGATTGGCTTTGGGGAAATGAGAGATGAGCCTGAGCCTTCCAAAAAAGTCCTGCCTTGGTTTGTTTCCATAACAATGACTCCTGAAGTGCAGCGCTCACATTCAGTGCCGGCATGAAAAATAACCACGCCATGAGATTGAGAAATGCACTTTTAACCGCCTAGTCAAGGTGGGGGGAGAAGTTATCAAATGCCATTACCTGTCACTTAATACTTGTTTAAATAACTGGTGAGTGTAAATATGCAAGTACAAACTAAAACCCCAACCCACTGCTATCAAGTTGATTTCCCAGTCATATAGGGACCCATGCAGAGTTGATAAGGCTTTCTAAATCATTATGGAACACACAGACTCATCTTCCTCCTGCAGAATGGCTGGTGGCTTGGCACAGCCGTCTTTGTGGGCTTGGTGGTAGCAGTACAAACTTATCCAGCACACCATCAGTGCCCCGTGTGCAAGTCAAAAGTTGTCTGGATTTCTTAGATTTGCTCCAAAGAAAAGAAACCAAACTTGACCAATGGTTACTATGGGGAAGGAGGAAGATTTTTTGCTTAGGAGGCAGCGAGTGTAGGTTCATGGTAGGAGGGTAATTTGGAAAAGGCTCTCCATAATGGTGGTACAATCTGAAGGGCATAATCAATGGCACTGAATATACATGTAGACGCTGTTGAATTGGAGAATGTTCTTTTTTTAATCATTTTATTAGGGGCTCATACAACCCTTATCACAATCCATACATACATCAATTGTGTAAAGCACATTTGTACAATTGTGTAAAGCACATCATTCTCAAAACATTTGCTCTCCACCTAAGTTCCTGGAATCAGCTCCTCATTTTTCCCCTCCCTCCCCGCTCCCCCCTCCCCCCTCCCTCATGAACCCTTGATAATTTATAAATTACTATTTTGTCATATCTTGCCCTGTCCGACATCTCCCTTCATCCACTTTTCTGTTGTCCATCCCCCAGGGAGGAGGTCACATGTAGATCCTTGTAATCAGTTCCCCCTTTTACCCCACCTTCCCTCTACCCTCCCAGTATTGCCACTCACACCACTGGTCCTGAAGGGATCATCCACCCTGGATTCCATGCGTTTCCAGTTCCTATCTGTACCAGTGTTTTGTTGCGTATATTTTTGCCACAATTTTAAAAAAATTACACAAATAACCATACAAGGAAGAAGAAAATGCTCTAAAACTGATTGTGGTAATGATTGTACAAGTCTTCTTGAGATCATGGAACTACTGAAGTGTATGATACATGATTGAAGCGCCCATAAAACGTTAAAAATTTTTTCTTAAAGTTGATATAACAAAATACCAAAAAGAACAGAACTTTTCTCATCGTTTCGGAGTCTATATGTCCAAACTGAAAACATTAGCAGTTCAAAACTACTAGCCCCTCCTTGGCAGAAAGTTCAGACTCTCCGCTCCCATAAAGAACTATAGTCTCAGAAACCTACACGGGCAGTTCTACCCTGTCCTATGGGGTCACTGTGACTCAGCAAGGACTTGTTGGGGTCTTTTTAATGGCCTCGAGATGGGTGGTTGCAGCTTTCTCACACCAGCGAACATCCCTGGAGTCTTGTTTACATAGTAGAAACCACTCCAATGCACAAAGAGTAATATTATGATATTGTTCAATAGGTTTCACTTTCCATTGGGTAGCTTTCTTTGGAATAGGTAGAAATATATATCTCTTCCAGTCAGTTGGCCAAGTAACGGTCTCCCGGATTCTTGGTATAAGCCAGTGAGTGAGTCCCGTGCTTCAGCAGCTTGTTGGAAGGTTGCCCTTTGCTATTGCCTTTGCAGTCGCCTCTTGGACTTTGTCCTTCAGTACCATTGGTTCTGGATTATATGTTACCTCTTGAAATGGTTGAATGTTTACCTGTTCTTTTTGGTATGTCAATTTTGTATTCTTTCCATCTTCTTTTGATCCTTCCTGAATTCAATATTTGCCCATAAAAAACAAACAAACAAAACTCAATTCCATTGGATCAATTTTGACTCATAGCAACTCTATAAGAGAGAGCAGAACTATTCCTCTGGGTTTCTGAAACTTTTTGCAGAATCTTTGCAGGAATAGAAAGTCTCATCTTTATACAAAGGATCTACTGGTGGGTTTGAACGTCTGTTCTTGTGCTTAGCAGCCCATCAGAAAATCCATGATGCCACCAGAATCCCATTTTACCCATAGAATCTTTCAATATTGAAACTGAAGCTTTAATTTTTGCTTTAGTTTTCAGCTTGAAATATGCTGAGCATGTCTCTCCTTTTTATTTTCTAACTCTAGGTCTTTGCATATTTCATTATATTACTTCGCTTTGTCTTCTTAACCTGTCCTTTGAATTTTTCTGTTCATCTCTTTTACTTTATCATTTCTTCCATTCCCTTTAGCTTCTCTATGCCCAAGAACAGGATTCACAGTGTCCCCTGACATTCATTTTGATCATTTTATCTCCTGTCTTTTTAATGATCTTTTGCTTTTTCTTAAAAATTAGTAGTATCTACACTCCTATTAAAAATGTCAGAAAATTATTTTCCAGCAGCTTGAAATTCACTTGAATTGGAGTTGGTTCAAATCAAACAGTATACACAGATATGGACTCATCTTTTTGACAGAAATGTAGTGAAATTATTGTTTCCAATAAAATGAGTAAACAAAAATATAAGTTTTATAATTTCAGTGACGAAAAATGATTATCATTACTAACACATGCAAGTAAAGTGTTGCTGGAGATAAATAATGGTGGCAGCTGTATTTCAACAGGGAGCTTCCAGAAATTCAACCCCAATTGTGACGTGAACACAGAAATAGGTATATAATTGCTGATGCCAGAGAATACCAGGAAGACATTTACTTGTGTTTTATTGACTGTGAAAAGGCATTAGTCTGTGTGGGTCATAACAAACTATGGGTAACATTGAGAAGAATGGGATTAAAGAACACTTCATTGGGCTTTTGCAGAACCTATAGATGGAGCAAGAGGCAATCCTTCAAACAGAACAAGAGAATACTGAACTCACGGCAAAGTCCATGCGACTCAGAGCTACTCTACAGAACAGGGTAGACCTGCCCCTGTGAGTTTCCAAAGAGTTTTTGAGAGTAGAAAGCCCTGTCTTTCTCCCACTGAGAACCTGGTGGTTTCAAACTGCTGATCTTTGGGAACACAGCCCAACTCCTACACACTATGCCACCAGGGCTCCCTTAGAGAATACTGAGTAATTTAAAATCGGGAAAAGTGTGAGCCAAGACTATATCCTTTCATCACGTTTTTTCAACCTGTTTGTTGAGCATCTAATAAAAGAAACAGATAGAATGGAAAAGAACACGGCATCAAGATTGGAAGAAGGTTTATTAACAAACTGTGATAGGTAGATGACACAACCAGGCTTGTTGAAAACCGGGAGGATTCCAAGCACTTGCTGATGACTGTCAAGGACTGAAGGCCCAGTATAGATGGAAATTCATTGTGAAAAACAACCAAATCCTCACCACTGGACTGAGAAGAACATCATGATAAACGGAGAAAAGATTAAACTTGCCAAGGATTTCACCTTGCTTGAATCCGCAATTAATGCTTATGAAAGCAGCAGGCAAGAGGTTCTTGTGGGTGGTGGGGGGTGCCAGCAAGTCAGTTCTGACCCAGAGCTACCTTATGCACCACAGAAGGAATGACTGCCTGGTCCTGCGCCATCCTCACAATCGTTCCTGTGCCTCAGCCCCCGGCTGCAGCCACAGTGTCAATCCATCTCCTTGAAGGCCTTCCTCTTTCACTGCCCTCTACCCTAACCCTTCCTTCTGATGTCCTTCTCCAGGGACTGGTCTCTCCTGACAACAGGCCCAAAGTACTTAAGAGCAAGCCTTGCTATCTTTGCCTCTATGGAGCATTCTGGCCCTACTTCTTCCAAGATAGATTGATTTGTCCTTTTAGCAGTCAGTGGTATTTTCAATATTCTTCTCTAGCACCGCAATTCAAACACATCGATTCTTCTTTGCTCTTCTTTATTCAGTGTCCAACTTTCACATGCATATGAGGCCATTGAAAATACCATGGCTTGGAGCTGGCACACTTTTGCACTCAAAGTCAAATCTTTGCTGTTTCAATATTCTAAAGAGGTCTTGTGCAGCAGACTTACCAATGCAACTCATCTTTTGATCTCTTGACTGCTGCTTCTATGAGCACTCAATATGGATCCAAGCAAACCAAAATCCTCAACAATTTCAACCTTTTTTGCCATTTATCATGAGGTTACCAATTGGTCTAGTTATGAGGATGTTGGTTGTCTTTACACTGAGTTACTTATATTACATTAGACTTTTTATTCTATTCCATTAGTATATTTGTCGATCCTCTGGTAAAACACACTGTTTAGTTACTATAGTTTTTAATTGGTCTCCATGTCTAGTACTATAAGTCTTTAGCATTATTCTTTAAAAAAATAGTTTATTGGCATATAATTCACATATCATAAAATTTAGTCATTCAATCATCTGATCGTCATATAACCCACCCACCCGCCCTCCCAGGGGGATGAACAACTGAAACATGGTTACAGGGAGACAGTGGTCGGTGTAAGATATGAAAATGATAATCATTTATAAATTATCAAGGAAGGGAACAAAATAAGGAGCTGACATCAAGGGCTCAAGTAAAAAGAAATGTTTTGAAAAGGATGATGGCAACATATGTACAAATGTGCTTGACACAATGAATGTATGGATTGTTATAAGAGCTGTAAGTGTCCCCAATAAAATGATTAAATAAGAAAAAAAAAAAAGAGAGAGCTGCGCAATCATGACCACAATCAAGTTCAGCACATTTTCTTCTCTGCTTGTTGTTGCTAGTTCCTCATTTTCTCCTTCTAGGTAATTCCAACTGGTAATTATTAATCCAGTTACTGTCTCTACAGATTTACCTACCCTGGATTTCATATACAGAAAATCATACAAAACATTAAAAAGGAAGAAAACAAACAAATAAAAACAACACTGACAGAACAAAACAGAGGAAAACCTTGATCAAAGAGAAATAAAAATATTAAAAACTGATAACACTTTAAAATGGGTCAGAAGGGAGATCAAATGAGTTACATTTTAACCAATCTGCCATTGACGTTACAAAGCTCTCTGTCTGATACCAAGGCTAGTCACATCCCTGAACTATGGTCAGAGATTTTGGTCTAAAAATGGATTTTGGTCTCTTGCTGTCATTCATAGCCTTCTGCAAACCAATGTTCACAATTTAAGCTCTGCTACCATTCCCTCCTTCATATTTGGATTTTACTATTTATAATTCTTGGATCACACAGGCTGATGTGCTAGTTGCTGTATCACGTAGGTAGCTGCTTGTTTTAAGACAAGCTGTAAGAGCCCAGAGGCTATTTTTTCTGATAGCTAAGCACTCTCTTATTTCTTTATCACATTTTGCTATAATTTCACCCATAGTTTCAGTGATTTATTCCTGAGAGTGAGTGCTAAGTAGGGCCATATCATAGAAAAACTAGTTGTTCTTAGATTCAGGCTAGAATTAACTGCATCCCCCAAATCTATTCATACATCATATATATATATGGTTCATTATCACTTTGATAGAGAACAGTATAAATTAACTCCTTAGGGCATTGAGTTAGTTAATTGTGCCAGCCTGGCCAATAATCACATGTGGGGCTAATTGAAAGGCAGAGGGATAAATGGGTGGTGAGCCTTGCCTTTCTAGTTCTCAGGTCTCTTGTTTTGTGATGGTTGCACCGGGTGCAGCTGCCTTAGCAGTTCCCTGCTTCAGCTTGCAAGATTGACTTCCTACAAGACATCCCCAAGGAGAAGCTACATGGACCTATCCCGATGCAGCCCTGGGTGCTGGAGCAGCCGTGTGGAGACCCCTGCTAGTGCTGAGATGCTTGTTCATTTACTGACTCAGCTTTCCTCCTGCAGTCAGCATCATTGCCTCTGTTTTGTGAGGTGGAGGACTTTGTGGACTGGTGTTGGGTTAAAGGGTTAATGTTGGACTTGTGGGCTTGGGCAGCATTGGGTTGGGATGTTTTAATGATGCACATTTTCTTTACATAAAACTCTCTCTTATACATGAGTTGCTGTGGATTTGTTTCTCCAAAGTACCTAGACTAATACAGGCATAAAGTAATTCTATTCATAGTGTCATTAATTTAGCCAGTGGTATAGAATTTAAATAATTGTTGAGAAAAGGATTTATACAAGCGTAGGTCAACTTAGCATTCAAGAAATCCAGTGATGTATTACATTGGGCAAATCTACTGCATGAAATATCTTTAAAATATTGAAGAGTAAGAATGTCACTTTAAAGACTAAGATGCACCTGACCCAAGCCATGGTATGCTCAATTGTTTCACATGCATGTGAAAAATGGACATTAAATAATAAAGACAAAGAAGAATTTCTGCATTTTAATTATGGTGCTGGCAGGAGATATTGAAAGTATCATGGACTGCCAAAAGAACAATAAATCCATCTTGGAAGAAGTGAAGCTGGAATGCTCCTGGGGAGCGTGGATGTGTATACGCATCTCACTTACTTTGAACTTGTCAGGAGGAGGCTACTAAGAACCCCTGGAAAAGGACATCGTACTTGATAAAACGGAGGGGTAGTAAAAATAGGAAGACCATCAATAAAGTGGATTGACACAGCAGCTGGTACAATGGGCTCAAGCACAACAATTTCTTTAATTTTTTAAAAGATCATTTTATTGGGGGCGCTTACAGTTCTTATAACAATCCATACATCAAGTGTATCAAGCATATTTATACATATGTTGCCATCATTATTTTCTAAGCATTTACATTCTATTTGAGCCCTTGGTATCAGCTCCCCTTATAGCCCTCCCTCCCCAATCCCACCCACATGAGGCTTTGATAAATTATTAATTATTATTAATTTTATATCTTACACCTACTGTTGTCTCCCTGCCCCTATGGTTTCGTCCCCACTACTCTCCCTACTTTTCCCCACCCTTCTGGTATTGCTACTCCCATTGCTGTTCCTGAGGGCTTTATCTGACCTGATTCCATGTGTCCTGAGCTCTTATCTATACTTATGAACATGCTCCAGGCTAGCACACAGTGAAAGGCAGGATTGGGCTCATAATAGTAGGGAGTGAGGAAGCCTCAAGGAACCAGAGGAGTATTTTGTGTTTCATCAGTGCTATACTGTACCCTGGTTGACACATCCCTTCCTTGTGACCCTTCTGTGAGGGGATGCCCCACTGTCTACACATGGGATTTTGGTTTCTGCTCCTACTCGCCTTGTTCTCAACAATATGGTTTTTGTTTGTTTGGGGTACTCTGATGCCTGCTACCTGATCCCATTGACATCTCATGATTGCACAGACTGGTGTGCTTCTTCCATGAGGGGTTTTTGCTTCTCTGCTAGATGACTTGACTTGTTTAACTTCAAGTCTTTAAGACCCCAGACACTATATCTTTTGATAGCCAGGCACCATTAGCTTTCTTCACCACATGTGCTTGTGCACCCCTTTTGTCTTCAGCAATTGTTCTGGAAGGGTGAGCATCACAGAATGTTGTTAGAAAAAAAGTGTTCTTGCATTGAGGCAGGGCTTGATTAGCGGCCCAAAGTCCATCCACTTCCTCAATATATTGCCATATAAATATATGTTCCTATGCCAATATATCTATATTTATGAATTAATATATTTACATAAGTGCAATCTATGTTTATACCTCTATCCATAGCTTTGCTTCCTCTGTTTCCTTTTTCCTCTGCCTTTCCCACCATCACACTCACACTTCTTCTGCCTCTGAGTAATTCCTCTCAGCTAGATTGCTGTTGTTCCAACACCCCCAGGATCTCTACGTCCTCCTCGTTGTTGATATTAATTCCCTAGTTGTTCCCCTATCTATAGCATTGTTTTCAAGCATAACAATTTCACAGTCATGTAATGATATAATCATACAGAGCCAAGCTGGATATATATCCATAAGCATTACATTCAGTGTTATTCTTGATCACACCTCTGCAGTTACTTCTGCCAGATGAATGTCAATGAACACATCAGTCAGATAATAGAGTTTTTTACTATTGTCATTAAAAAATGTCAAGTGAGGAGTATACCATGTATACTTGTGTATAAACTGAGTTTTTCAGCACAGTTTTAATGCAGTTTTTGTGGTTGTGGTAAAATTAGGTGCCTCGGCTGATATTCAGATCAGCCTATACTTGAGTATATATGGTATATATATGATTGTCTTAATGAGCTGGTTTAAGTAAATTATGTTCAATAATATTTACTTTTAAACAAATATTTTCAAATATAAAATAATAACAACTATGTCATCTGTGTTTTTGTTCATACTAGTAAAATTAATAATAACTTGTTTAGCTGTTTTTTATTTACTTGAAAAGATATTGGCATGAGTAGATTCTAGAAAATTATGGATAACATTGTGAAAAGTGGGAATGTGAGAAAACATGGTTGTACTCATGGAAAACCTACACTACAGTCACTCCAACACAAAAGGGGGTATTGCATGATTTAAGATCAGGAAAGGTATGGAGTAGGGATGTTTCCTTCCGGCACACTTATTCAGTCTAAATATTGAGCAAGTAATCTGAGAATCCAGACTATGTGATGAAAAATGGAGTATAAAGATTGAAATATGCAGAGACGTAGAATTAGAAAACCAAAAGGAAGAACACACAGCATAATGGAAACAGAAATAACTCAAGAAAAATATTCAATCTTGAATTGCAATAGTGAAAGATTGTATGGAGAAAATATTGAATAATGCAGGAATCATCAAACATGCAATCAAGATGCACTGATAACTATTGACGATTGGAAAGCAAAAGTTGGAAACAAAAGAGGAAAGAACGGTGGTTGGAAAATATGATCTCAGTGACTGAAATAAAGCTAGAGATCACATAATAGAATTTTTCAAGACCAATAACTTCTTTATTGCAAATACCTTTTGTCAACAACATAAATGACAACAATGCACATGGACTTCAGTCGGTGGAATAGAATCAAAATGACTATCTGTGGGAAGAAACTATGGAAAAGCTAAGTATTAACAACCAAAGAAAGACCAGGATCTGACTATGATTACTTGATCATAAGTAACTCAGATTAAAGAGCCAAAAAAGAAGAAATCTGAAGAGCCAAATTGCACAAGAGCTAAAATATGACCTTGTCCATGAAAATCAAAATATGGCCTTGAGTATATCGTGCATGAATTTTAAGAGCATCTCAAGAACAGATTCGAAGCACTGAACATTAATGACATAAGACCTAATGAACTGTGGGATTACATCAAGCACACCATCCATGAAGAAAGAAAAAGGTCATTTAAAAAGTCAGGAAAAAAGAAAAGGTCAAAGTGCAAGTCAGAAGAGACCATGACACTTTGTCTTAACTGCAGAGTAGCTAAAAGAAATAGAAGAAGTGATGAAGTAGCAGCTGAACAGAACATTTCCAAGGGCAGCCTTGAGAAGAAAAAATGAACTACTACATTGAAATGTACAATGATCTGGTGTTAGAATGCCAAAAAGAAAGAACAAGTTCAGTATATCTCAAGCTGAAAGAACAAAAAAATAACTCAAGTCTCAAATTGCAATATTGAATGATTCTGTGGGAAAAATATTAAACGATGCAGGGAGCATCAAAAGACAATGGAAGGAATATACAGAGTCAATGAGAACTGATAGCCATTCACACATTTCAAGAGGTAGCACATTATCAAGAACCTATGGTACTGATGGAGTAAGTCTAGGCTGCAAGGAAGTCATTGATGAAAAGCAAGGCTCCAGGAATTGACAAAACACTAATGGAAAGGTTTCAATAGTTCGTGAAATACTAGAAGAACTCACTTGTTAATGCCTAGAAATTTGGAAGACAGCTACCTGGCCACTTGAATAGAAGCAATCCATATTCACACCAATTCCAAAGAAAAGTGACCCAACAGAATTTGGAAATTATCAAACAATATCATTACTATCAAATGCAAGTAAAATTTTGCTGAAGATTATTCAACAATGGTTGCAGTAGCACATTGACAAAAAGCTGCCAGGAAGTCAAGCTGGACTGGGAAGAGGGCATGGCATAAGGTTTTTCATTGGGGATGTCAGATGAATGTTATCTCAAAGCAGAGAATAGCAGAAAGATGCTTACTTGTGTTTTATTGACTATCCAAAAGCATTCAGCTATATGGATCATAACGGACGATGGATAGCATTGAGAAGAATGGGAATCCCAGAAGACTTCATTGTGCTCACATGAAACATGTACATGATCCAAGAGGGAATTCTTCCAGTAGAGCAAGCATTCCCTTGTTCTGTCAGCACAAATGCCTCTTGATCCATGTAGAAGTTCAGCATAAGCACAATGAAGTTTTATAGAATTCCCATTATTCTCAAGATTGCCCATAGCTTGTTATGATCCACACAGTCAAATACCTTAGCACAGTCAATAAAACACAGGTAAACATCATTCTGGTATTCTTTGCTTTCAGCCAAGATCCATTTGACATCAATATTCCTTGTTCCATGTCCTCCTCTGAATCCACCCTGAATTTTTGGCAATTCCCTGTCAACGTGCTGCTACAACTGTTGTGGGATGATATTAAGCACAGTTTTACTGGAATGTGTTATCAGTGATATTGTTCTATAGTTTGAGCATTCTGTTGGTTCACCATTCTTTGGAATGCATACAAACATGGATCTTGTTCAGTCAGTTGGCCAGGTAGTGCTTCCAGTGTTTCATCGATTGGTTGAAACATTTCTATTGGTATTCCAACAATCTCTGAATCCTTGATTTTGGCTAATGCTTGCAGTGTTTTCTTTATTCTGTGCCATTGTTCCTTGATTGCATGTTACCTCTTGAAATGTTGAATGTCAACTAGTTCCTTTTGGTACAGGTACTCTGTATCCCCCCCACCCCACCCCCAACACACACACACACACACCTCTTTTTAAATTTAATATTTCCTGCCTCATTCAGTGTTTTGCTGTGTAAGTCTGGGTTGACTACAGAAACAAAACCAGAGACATATGTGTATCAGAGAAAGCTTTATATCAAAGAGTAATTGTATATTAAGAAAACATCCAAGCCCAGTCCAGATCAAGTCCACAAGTCCAATATTAGCCCATATGGCCAATAACCAGTCTATAAAATCCTCTTCAGTCTCATGCACACATACAAGGATGTTGAATGCAGGAAGATCACAGACCAGTGGGTGGAAAGCCTTGTGGATCCAGTGGCAGTGGAAGCATCTCAACACTGGTGTGGGTCTCCATGTGGCTCTTCCAGCTCCAGGGCTCTGGCTGCCATCAGCATGACTTCAGTGGCTTGTCAACAGGAATGTGAAGCAGAGAGAGAATGTGTCCACCTCCAGAGAGGAAGCGATGAAGTCCCGGAATCTTCACGAGAAGGCCACACCCACAAGGAGGGATCACCAGGCTGTGACCTGATTGATAGCCTAGACTCCACCCCTTCATTCTTATTTATCAAGTTGACATGAAATTGTGTAACTACATTTGCCATAGAATATTTCAATATTGTAACTCAATGTGTGAGTTTTTCTTCAATTCTTTCAGTTTAAGATTTGCTGAGCACAGTCTTCATTTTTGGTTCTCTAACTCTAGGTCTTTGTGCATTACAGTACAGCACTTTACTTTGTCTCCTCAAGCCTCCATTTGTCTGTAGTTTTGTGTTCAGCTTCATTATTTCTTCCATTTCCTCAGGAACTTTATGAAGAACAGCACATTGCAGAGTCTCTTCTTATATCACCTTGAACTTTTCTTTCTTTCTTATGTTTAGTGGCCTTTTTCTTTCCTCGTGTATGATATTCTCGATATGTCATCCCACAGCTGCTTAGATCCTCTGTCATTAGTGTTCAATACCTCAAAGATGTTCCTGGGATGTTCTTGAAATTCTGATGTGAAATACTAAAGGTCCTATTTTGACTCTTGTGGATTTGAACTTACATATAAGCAATAAATGGCCTGTTCCACAGTCGGCTCCTGGCCTGGTTTGAGCTTCTCGCTTTTCTCCCCACAGATGTAGTCCATTTAATTTTTGTATATGCCACCTGGAGAAATTCACAGGTATAGTTCCAAATCCTAATTATTAAACGATGTTTGCAGCTTTTTCCTCTCATTTTGAGTAATTCCCTATCAGTAAATAGGGATCCAAAATGCTTTACTCCAAAAAACTTTACTCTCTCTGGGCCATTATGGTCAACTCTACTTTGAGAAAGCAGCGCTTCCTTGGTCATATTCTGAGAGCTTTCCAACCTGAGGGGCTCATCTTCTGGAACTATCTCTGACAATCTTCTGCTGCTATTAATTTATTTTTCAGTATCTGACTACATTCAGCTACTACTCATAAGGTTTTTCTCTGTTATATATAAATCATTTTATTAGGGGAACTTACAGCTCTTATAATAATCCATATATCAATGATATGCTCTTGTATAGATTTGGGCCTCAGCTCACTATAAGTCAGAATCCATCCAATGATAACCCATTTGGTTTTGGCTTTGGGTACTGTCTCAATCACCTGCCCAGCACTTCCTTCAGGATGTGTTGATCGGTTCAGTTCATCTGTTTCTTCCATTTTTTTTTAAGAACCTCCCCACCCCTCTTCCATTCTTATAACGAGTGTGTACCAGGAATTGCTCCCAAACCCTTTTGTAAATCCTTAGTGCCTAGAAAGTGGCATATAGTTTTCATTAAATGATCAGTTAACTAATTGATGACAGGCTTCAAATATTCCATTTTAATACCCAGAGTGCCCGTTCTGTAGACAAAGCAGCAAATTCTTTGAAGGAGCATCTACCTAAACCCATTCCCAGCAAGAACTCACCCAACTAGAATGGAGTCGACTTGATACTAAAACCCATAATGCTGTCCTTGATTTTTGATGATTCGTTGAAAATATATTTATCCCTCTTGAAGCTGTGTTATGTTTTATGTTTTCCAATATATGACACCCAGGATTGATGAACCTATAGAAACATCAAGTAGAATAAGGGTTTCAGGGGGAGGGGGGCTCAGTGGTGGAGAGTGGGTGAGAGACGAAGTCAAGGGACCCATGTAGAAAAAGACTGTTTGGAAACTGATTGTGGTAGTAATTGTACAATTCTGCTTGATGTGATTGAACCATGGAATGATATGTCTACAAATAAAATAATAGTTAAAAAGAAAGCTAATATTATAAAGACAACAGATTCCATCCTTCTTTCTCTTATTTTCTCATTGTCAACTATTAAATAACTTCTAACAAATATACTGCCCAGTTTTGAGCCCAACAGTCTCACATTTAATGAGATTCTAAAGATGGATGATTAAAGCTCATGAAGAAGAAGTGTCTCAGAAGGCAAACCCTGGTGATCTGCTTCCGAAACATTACAGCTTTAAAAGCCCCGAAGAACAGTTCTGTACGGCACACGTGTGGTCACCACGAGTACTTGATTTGACAGCAACTAACAACAGCAACATTACTCAAACTCACTGTCATTGAGTCTTTATGACTCATAGCAACATTCCAAGACAGAACAGAATTGTCCCTTTGAGTTTCTGGGAGTAAACATATCATCTTTTTCTCAAAGAGTAACTAATGGATTCAAACAGAGGACCTTGTTGCAAGAAGCTTAGGACATAGCTCGCTATGCTACCAGGGCTCTTAAATAACCTTCAGAAAACTTTAAACTTGGCATCTCTTTTCAGTCTTGATCAGATGAACAAGTTTTTTCCAAATCACCACTGCTATGTGGCATTGTGGGAAGTGCTGATACTAAATTAGCTAAATGCTAATTAGGTGCACTCTAGAAAGATCCACTCTAGTTGGAAAGACAGAAAGTCTAATTTAAAATTCTGACCATGTGATCTTGAGCAAATTAGTGGTGAAGCGGGTTACGAGCTGGGCCACTAAAAGATCTGGGTCAGCGGTTAGAGTCCACCAACTCTCTGAGGGAGAAAGATGGGGCTTTCTGCTCCAGTAAAGATTTACAGCCTCAAAAATCCAAAGAGAAAGACTTCTACTCTGTCCTGTAGGGTCACTGGGATCAAAGGGACTGGGTGGCAATCGTTTTGGTTTTGTTAAGAACAAAATATGTAATAATAATTTATAAATTATCAAAGGTTCATGAGGGATGGGGGAGGGAGGGAAATGAGGAGCTGATCTCAA
>NW_022103906.1:86227343-86256547 GCF_000313985.2 Echinops telfairi | reverse complement strand
AAATGTTTTGAGAATGATGATGGCAACAGATGTACAGATGTGCTTGACCCAATGGATGGATGGATGGATTGTGATAACAATTGTACAAGCCCCCAATAAAATGATTTTTTAAAAAAAAGAACTAAACATGATAGTATTGATTGAACACAAGAAGTTGTAAAACCTCCAAAATACTGCAGTTCCCTCTTTGTCTTCACTCGCAGTTTAGCTTTAGTGATTGAGTCATACAGGAAGAAGAGGCCGCAGAGATCTGCTACTTACATGGACTGGTCTCCCACTCAGTCCATCTCTCCTCCCCTTAGGCTGCAGAGCTCTGTCTTTCTTTTAACAGTGCATCCCTGGAAGTGCACGGGACTCAAGCCAGGAAAGTCCTAAGGCTAAAGGCACTGAGGAACATAGTGGTCGCTTGACCATGAATGGTTAAATGGCACCCCTTGATTTAAAATTCTAGGAAAGGGCGACGGACCCCAGAGCACACCACCAAGGTGATGCAGCCAAGAAGAAAGCAATGCCACACATGGCCAGGCCTGGAGAGAATAGCTTCCTTTATTCTGAACCACAATGAATTTCTAATATGATAGACAGATTAATCTTATTAATGTTGGCCAATCCCCAGTCCTCCTACCCCTTGAGGGCAGAGAAGGGACTTGATGATTTGGAGAGTCTCCAAAAACAATTTCATGTGAGAACGATTTCTCTTGGATTGTCCTAGCAGAGGAAGTGTGCTAAATTAGAAACTGTCACCTGGAGGGATCTTGTGTCTTATAGCTGTGCTGATGCTCTTGTTGCTTGAAAGGTTAGCATAGCACATCCTGAGAGCAAAACAGACTCTCCCAAGAGACCAGAGGAAAAGGTAAGGAAATTTCCAAATGTTTATCATGGAGATAGTCTCGGTGGAGTAGGAAATCAAAAGAGAGCTATAGATTGCACAAATCTGGATAAGATTCAAAATGTCAGTTGCAAAGAACTGCGCACATAGAAAAGGGGGTATTTAAAGACCTGTGGGTCTTAAAAAGGAGAAGTTCCAAGGAGAGATGAGCTAGAGCTCAGGACCCCATGAACTAAGATATTAGAGTTTTCCTTTAAACCACACATGGAGACCAGAGCACAGAACATGGCTTACTCGCTGAGAAAACGCAGGCCTTCAGGATAGCTAAGCACAGGTGGAGTAAGCTATTTATCCTGCTCAGAAGCAGCTGCTCATCTTTAACAAACTCCAAAGGGTCAAAGAGGTCAGGAAATCTTAGAAGAGATGGAAAACCTCCAAGCTATCACCTTATTTATCCTCCTGACAGTTGGATTGTTTCTTCCCAATCCTCCTTCCAGCATTTGATCTACCTCTTGGCCAAGGGTCTCCAGTGAAGGACCTCACTCTCCTTGGAGACTCCTGCTGTCAGGAAGCATTTCATGATTTCTAGCCTATGCTCTTCTCCCCCCAATTTTCAACACTACAGGTCTCATCTGGTAAGGCCAGATGTCTTGTCTGAGATTTGGGATTGAACCAAGGAAGAGAGGCAAAAGTAACCAGGGAACCGTGTACTTTCCCAACTGCTACCTAGAGCAGTGATTGCTGGAGGAGGGGCAGAGTCATTTGCCAAGGAAGAGAGAAAGGCCAGGGCCTGCTACCATGGAACAGAGCTCATGTTACCTTTTGGAGGAGTGGTGAGCAGATGGGCTCAGAACAATATTTGGTAGACCCAGAAACTCTGGAGGCACAGGGGCCAGGTGCTTGGCTGCTCACTAAAAAGTCAGTATTTTGAATTATCCAGCCACTTCATGGGAGAAAGTCATGGTAGTCCGTGGCATCGCTCTAAAGACTGATGCCTTAGTAATATTATGGGACAGTAGTGTAGGGGGACTATGAGTATGAATGAACTTGACAGCAACTAATTGGAATACCCTACTCCCTGTCTCCTCTCTCTTCTTTTCATGCTATGACCCTACTTCTAGGAAGTAACACCTTTTATCTCAGAGTCAGAGCTAAAGCTTAAAATGGAAGATATGATAGCTAATATTGTAAATGAGAGAGAAATAGCCAATACTAATCTCCTTTCCTAACCCAGTCCTTGGTAAAGATGTGTGATGTTCTGTCCTCTTGGAGGACAGAAACTCTGTCTGCTTTGTTTATCACGATACAGCACATGGTAGAGCAAGGAGCACATCATGCTGTTAGGCAATGCCCAGCTGGTTCCAACTCACATCCACTCGATGTGCAACAGAAGGAAACGGAGCCCGATCCTGAGTCATCCTCAAAATGGCCCATTGTTGCAGCCAATGTGTCAACACCTCTCATTAAGGATTTTCCTACTTTTAAATGCTCCCTCTAATTTACCAAGCATGATGTCCTTTCCCAGAGACGGATTTCTCCTGAGAGCAAGTTCAAAGTACATGACACAAAGTCTCATCATAGTGAGTTCCAATGAGCATTCTGGATGTACTTCTTCCAGGGAAGATGTATTTGTTCTTCTTCACCAGCATCCTAATTCAAACGTGTCAATTGTTCTGCTTTACTCTATCCACGTCATTAAAGCCGACTCGACTTTGAGAAGGCAGCTCTTCGCCAGTTGTATTTTGAGTATGTTCCAAATTCAGGGTGCTCATCTTCCATCAATATACCTGACAATATTTTGCTGCTAGTGATCAGGCTTTCAGGGAGTAATCCCTCAGCAATGAACTACACTTTCTTTGGAATCTGTTCTCTGTCTGGAAACGCTGCCAAAATCTGTGCACCTTGGGTGACCCTGCTGGTATCTTAAATACCAGTAGCATATCTTCCAGGATCATTGCAACACACAAGCCACAACAGTATGACAAACTGAAAGATGAGTAACGGAAGCATCCAATAGATGATAAATATAGATCCAATAGAATGAAATTGAAGCAAGAGAGCATCCGGTACCTAAGGGAGTAGAAGGCATTTCAGAAATCAAGTTCTGAAACAGATATCAAACAACATGGCTATCTGTTTCTGATTATTTACATATTTACATATTTGTTTATTTATTTCCCGTTTCATGGGGGACAGTCTGTGTTACATTTTAATTGCCACTTAAGTACCCTGGGCCGTTTTCCCCCTTCATCTGCAAAATGGAGACCAAAATTGGACTTGACTTACAGGCGCACTAGAAATTGACGTGCTTTTAGACCCGTGTTATACATTAAGTAAATGTTAACTCTTCTGTTACTTCCCCTTTCTGTCCCTAAACATGCCTTGAATCTTGTGTTTCTTATTCTGGAAAAAGTATCATCATATTCCCAGGCACCAAGCCAGAAAGCACAAGGTCATTCAAACCACCTCTGTCTCATTCTCTGAGACCCCCTATGGCCCACAATGAGTCTCCAATCTTGGAAAGACTATCTTATTATTCTCTCTGTTTAATCGAGTTCATTAATTTTCAGTTTAGGCCTCAAACTTCTAAATTATGTGATGTGATCCTCGAACTTCCTTCTGTGCCCCTCTCATCCACCTTGTACATTGCTTCTATGATCATCTTTCTAAAATAAAGATCTGACCATAGCATCCACCCACTTAGAATTCATCCTTAGTTTCTGAAAGCTTTTACTCTCCTGTCCTTTAGAACTCAGCTCAAGCGTGATTTTCTTCAGTGAGACCATTCTCACTGCTCTCAGTCTTATGTACAGACTTCTCTCCTTGATAATATCCATCAACAGCTGCATGACTGAACACGAGACATGATTGTCTGTCTCCCCCACTAGGCTAACAGCTCCTTAAAGTGTCTTCCACCTTATTCAAGGAGGTACATGGTACATGTACTTGGTCAAGTTCATGGTACGTGGTTTGTGCTCATAAAAGATAAAATGATGGATGGATGGCAAAGAGAGGAGGGCCAACCTCCAAAACGTTCATCAGGCCAATGGCAAGAGAATCAAAAGCAACCGTTATCGACAGCCCACAAAAGAAAGAGCACAAATTCCTGTTGGGAAAGAAAAATGACGTTGTAATAATTATCTTCCCTATATTGGTCAGTGATTATTAAAAAAGAATCTCCATAATTACTTTCAAAGAACAGCTATTGGCAACAAGCAGCACCAACAAGTAACAGAAATGAAACCAGGGAAGATACCCAAGCTATCAGCAATTCCTCTGCTGCTTTAATTCATTGTATTCTAGCATAAACCAAGCTAAGTTTTATTTTACATGCTCCATGAAATTCCACGCTAATAGGTAGCATCTGCTGCATCTATTTCATCTATCAATTTTCAAGCTCCTCCAAAACAAACATTAGGCTTACATGATGTGATAAAGAAGAGCCATGCAGCCTGGGGCACACACACAACTGCAGTTCTCAAATCAGTGACTCCTTGAGACATCTAGAAAAGTGATCAGCCCAATCCACTTGAAGACCCTTCTGCATGGAAGAGGAGACTAGTCTTGTTCCTGAGGAATGTGTATCCCAAACTCATCCACATACTGCCCAACCCAAAACCAAACCCACTGCGTCCTAGTGGATTCCAACTCAAAGTGGCTTTATAAACCCTAAACCCCTGCCATTAAGTCTATTCCAGCTCATGGTTACGCACCAGAGGTTTATGAGGCTGTAAATCTTTCTGGGAGCAGACAGTCTCACCCTTCTTCTATAAATCAACTGGTGAGTTTGAACTGCTGCCCTTTGTTTGCAGTCCAACACTGCCCAAACAGTATCACCAGGGCTCCAGAGTGACCCCATAGAGCAGGGTAAAACTGTCCCCTAAGGCTTCCAATCCAAGCCTTTAACACTTTTTTTTTTTTTTTTTAAGAATCAGATTGCTACATCTTTCTCAAAGAGTGAATGGTAAATGCAAATCACCCACCTTCCAAGTAGCAGCCAAACACTTTAACCACTGTGCCACAGGGTTCCCCCACCTACTGAAGACAGGGAGAAAGCCTGATGTTAGATGTGTGGATTGACTTGAAGCATAACAAAAAGAGAAAGAGGAGATGGCTCTGAGTGGGTACAAGCAGAGGTGACTTTGTGAGAAGAGGCACTGGCGCAGATCCTTGAAAGACGGAAGTTCAAGGGAAGCAGCAAGTCTTTTGTGTGAGGCGCTACAGTGAAATGATAGGACAGCAGACAAAGTGCTGGATACTTACCTCGCTCTTTTTTGAAATACAAGTGCTTTGCCTTCATGACATGTACACTTCTTAAGAGTGATGATGGTCACAGAATCATCAAACTGTCAATAACACTAAAAACACTGTGCCTCCCACCATCAACGCAGGATAAGGAAGTTGGTACAGAGTTGTCAACTCTCTGATTTGGAAGGAGCTATCTATGTACATTTGGCCTGCCCAACTCTGTGCTGACCAAGCTGTACAGATACAGAAAGGCAGACTGCTCGGCTCTTGGCCTTGATAAGAAAAACAATCTCACATCTAAAGATAAAAGGCCAACATAAATGGATTCCTAGGTCTAAAGGAGGGTCTCACACAGGCGTGCCTTCTTCCAGATTTCTAGCGGGTCTGCACCAGAAAGCATGAAGCTGTGCCTTCACACCCACTTGCTTGTCTCCAGCTTCAATATCTCCCACAGTGAAGGTTCACTGTGCAAAGCTGCCAGTACTTGCTTTTTTGCCCAGGCAACAGAATCTTTCTTAGTGGAAGACCTGGACAAGGTTACCTTCCCATGCTGCACTCAGCCTAATGGTGACCTGTTCAAAGCTTCCCCCAAGTAGCCCTGCTTCCTGGGAAGGAGTGTTCTTTGCTCCACTCCGTCCTGACTCACATTTCCTCAACTTGTGTAGACAGTTGCATGGCTGTTGGTTCAGCTCTCACGGCCAGCTCATACCACAAGCCTTCCCTTTCTGCTCCAAGACTTCTTGATATGTATCCAGCAGAAGTCCTTTAACAAGCATACCTGTGCGGCCGATCATGTAGAAGTTCATTACCAGAGAAGGTCTACCCTTCCATTCCGATCCCTGAGGGCTGGTCTGGAGCGTTCTCTCTGGCTAAATTCCAAGTGGAACTGTGACCTTCAAAATGCACCTTTGTGTTGCCTTTTCCTTCCTCCCTCGCCCATGGACGGACTTCTAGATAAACTTTCATTCTGAACACAAACGTTGCTTTCCAGGTAGGACCCAGGCTTCTGTACTGAGACATCTGCCATTGTCTACAGGAATGTCATCACTCTAAGTCGGCCTAGGGCGTAAGTTGCTCCTTCAAAGAAGTGGACCGACCCGCACTAGCCCCCGTCCAGTCTAAAAGGCACCAGTGATCCTTCCCAGATGGTGAACCTCTCGGTCTTGCCAGTTCTGCGTTCCTCTTTGTTCTAATAATAGTTTATCTTAAATAAAAAAAAAAAAAAAAGATGCTTGGGTGGAGAGGACAACTTTGTGTAATGTTTGTCTTGTTTGATGTCAACATCAGCAACCTAATCCCCACTGCCATCAAATTGATTCCAACTCCTAGTCACTCTCTACAGAGGTTCTGAGACTGTAACGTTTATTAGAACAGATTGCCTGTCTCCCACACAACAGTCTGTGGGTTTGAACAGCCTACCTGGCAGTTACAGTCTGAGACTCAGTCCACAGTGCTGCCAAACTTCCTTACAATTAGCAACCGCCATATGGAAATCTATTTGTAAATATATAGTGATAACGTGCATGGTATTATTGGCAAACTGTCATAATAATAGTTGTGTTTGCTAAGGGGGGGAAAAGTATATTAATGTCAGCTTTCATTTTTGAATAATCAGGGTAATGCAGACTACCAGTCAGAGAGACAGGGCTTGCATCTCCAAATGGATTGTCACTCTTGCATGACCCTGGACTCATCCCATGGTTATTTCTGATCCCCTGGTTTCCTATAAGTGACTTCAGAATAGACGTGCATACATTGAAGTATGTAAGAACGTATACGCCGAGTCTGAAGAATAGAATTCATTTCCAATGTCTTGGCTAGCAGTCCGTGGCTCTAGCTAAAGCATGGCAATTGTTGCATTGACCCATGGTCTTCTGCACACTCATTTACTTTGTGAACAACAATGAGTTACAAGCCAACTATTTCCCAAGCCCTTTTCTATGAGCTGGGAAGTTAGTGACCCATGAGATAGACACGCTCTGCCTTCACGGAGCTTGTGCTCTAGTGGTGCCTCACTTAGCAGTAATACAGAAGGCGTTCAGAAAGTCCAACTTCTGAATTAAATGTGTGCCCCCCTTGCATAGCATTGCATTTACTGCAAATTATGCCCTATGACATACACATATATACACACAGACACAACCCAAAGCCCTCCCCCTCCTCTGATCTGTTTGTCTCTTACCCCTAATTAAATTTAAAACTCCATGAAAGATGGGCATATGTCCTTTCAGTTTACCATTATGCACGCAGAGTTTGAAAGAGTTTCCAATAAATAATAATATCTATTAAATAAACGAATGAATAGAATAAAACATGGCAATTACATAACTCATGTTAAAGGCGATTTAACCATGGGGGGTGTTGGAGAAAATATTCTAAAACTGATTATGGTAATGATTGTACAATTCTTGTATTGATTAAATTATTGAATAGTATGCTATGTGGATTATGGGCCAATAAAACTGAAAAGAAAAAGAAAAAGAAGCTCTCTAGGATTAAAACAATCACTAAGCTGTAGAAAGAAAGAGAGAAAGAAAAGAGCATGTCTACATGGTGACAGGTTAGTTTCATTTCAGGAGAGCCGTATGAAAAACACTAAGTAGGAAATGGAGTGGAGAAAGAGGTCCCAAGGAAGGCAGAGAAGCGGGGCAGTTTTCTAACAGGTGACCCTGTGCTCCTGCACATGGCTCCCACACATATCGTCAGTCTGTCCCTTTTAAAAGGCAGAACCCTTTAAAGCAATAGTAAACAGAGAGCGAGAATTGTTGGGGGGGGGGGGGTTCTGTTTTTCCTGCCATAATCTAAATCCACTTCTCTACTCTGTTAAAGTCTTCTCATTCCATTAAATAAGAAGCCGCTCTATGTGCTGGAGGAGCCTTGGTGGCACAGGGGGTTATGCATTGGGCTGCTGAGCACAAGGTCAGCAGTTTGAACCCCCCAGCTGCTCCATGGGAGACAGATGAGGCTTTCTCCTCCGATCAAGATTCATAACCTCGGAAACCCACAGAGACAGGTCTGCTCTGCCCACAGTGTTGCTGGGAGTCAGAAAGGACTCAATGGCTGGCGAGTTTGGTTTACTTCTGGAGAACTGTTCGAGGTCCTTGTGGGACACAAAAGGTTTGTGCTTGACTCTTAACCTAAAGGTTGGCGGTTTGAACCCACCTAGCAACACGCAGAGAAGGTAAGTCTAGTGATCTGCTTCCATAAAGATTACACCTAAGAAAACCCTAGGAAGCAGTTTGACTCTGCAGATACATGACATCGCCATGAGTCAGAGTCCACTCGATAGCAATGGGGTTAGAGTCTCTGGTACAAATACACATTCGACGTATGTTTGAAGAACATCAACTCTACGTCGGGTATGACCAAGTTGTCATCCGAGAAGTGGACAGAGGTAAAGGGTGGCTTACCTGTGGAAGAGAAAACTTAAAAAATTGGTGATGCTGGCTACCAAATTTATGACAGACCATAATTTTTTTAGGTGTGGTTCAAAGGAAAAGGGTTAGAAACAATGGATGGGACACAGGAAACAGCTTTGCCAAAATAAAAGAACACATTTTCTAGAAACTACAGCAATCCAAAAATGAACCTGGTTACCTCAAATGGAGTGGGCCAGGGTTACCTGTGAACTGATTCCTAAACAGTTCTTTTTGGTCCGTGACAAATTTCATTCACAAAATCAGAGTAAGTATTCAGAAATATTTATGGCAACATGCCATTGTTGCAACAGCCAAATAACTGATCTGTGTACTCATATTGTTGAACAAGGTAGAGATTACATATTCACCTGTAATAAGAGATATTTAATTCATTTTTTCGATGCTCTATTTTGATGATATTTATTAAAACATAGTTATGTTTTATGTCTGTGAATCAAATAATAAACACAGATTTTTATTTTATGTGTTGCTGCTTTTATAAGTAGTTTTCCCCATCAATGATCTTTATTGCATTTTTGAAAGTGTTGATTGGCATTGGATTAGAACATTTTGAAAGTGGCCTTGGCCACATGAAGAGAAGCCCTGGCATCAATATGCACTCAGGGCTGGATGACCCACTCCTGGCTTCGGGGACTTCACTGGATGAAGCTGCTTGTGGACATGTTGCCACTGACTCCTGGGGCCCCTCTAGCGCATTTCTTCCGCATGCTGTGGCATGATCTCAGGGTTAAAGGTTAATTGTACTAGATAAACCTATGACTATTTTGTAAATTTCAAATGCCAAACCAATGGATGGGGTAAATCACCACCTGAGAAAAAATCCCTACAAGATCCAGAGGAAGCGAGGAGAATGGGGTCTCAAGACCATGTCAGATGAATAGTGTTAGGGGAAATGAGGTTTTGGACTTTGGACAGTAAAAACCTGTTAAATGGAGCCATGCTGGTTTTGATTTATTTTAATTGTATCATAGTAGAGGTTTACGGAATTCTACGAAATATACTGAGATGATCCAAGGAATAAAGCAACAGCTAGTGAGAAGTGGCAGCAAGGCAAAATTGGATGCAAAAAATAATTTCTTGAAACTCACAGGTCTTCAGAAATAAAGAGCACGTGCTTATGCAGTCCTGAGTTCCCGGTCTGTGTAACAGTGGTTCACTAAAAGACAAGGTGACTTTTGGTTTAGGGACCAAAGGAGAGATCCTTATCGAATGGGAGGGCTTGTGGCTGGCTAGTCTTTTCTGCATGTCCAGAGACTTGCTGCACCCCTTACTCTATGGTGTCTTATTTCAATGGCACAGAAAAGGGAGGAAGTGGGCTTCGTTTTGCTTGCTTTACAAATGAGAAAACAGAAACTCAACGTAGTTAAATAACGTAACCACAAGAAAAACCCACTGACCTTGAGCTGATTTGAATTCATAAAATGGAAAAAGCAAGCTCATTGTTGCCAAGTCAATTCTGACACTTAGTGACCTTGTAGAATAGAGTAGACCTGCTTCTCTGGGTTTCCAAGACTGGGGCTCCTTATGGGAACAGAAAGCCCGCTCTTTCTCCCGCGGAGTGGCTGGTGGTTTCCAGCTGTTGACCTTGTGCTTAGCAGCCCAGTGGGTAACCTAGCACACCGCTAGGTCTCCTGCTTCCAATGCACAACTTAAATGTACTGCCATTGAGTCCATCCCAACCCCTCATGATCCTACAGGACAGGGTAGAACTGCCCTTTGGATTTCTGAGACTGTAACTCATCCCAGGAGTAGAAAACCAAGGAAAGGCTAGTGGTTTTGAAGGCTAAACTTGTGGTTATAACTTATGCATAACTTACTATGCCACCAGGGCTCCGTTCCAACTACTTGTGACCCTATATAGGGTTTCTGAGACTATAAATATTTTCAGGAGCACACAGCTTCATCTTTATCCCTCAGAGCAACTGATGGGTTTGGACGTTACTATGAGGAGTTCAACCCCTAACCCATAGTTCCAGGCTCCTTGAGTACAACCAGAGACTGATAGAAATAGAAGACCAGGGACTCCATCCCTGGACTCGCTGGCCCCACGATGCTGTCACCAATTCCGAACTTGATTAACTTTCTGTACCTTGAACCCCTGTCATGTGACCAGAAACCTAAAAATCGAAAAGATATCTGTAACACAAAATGAACAAGAAAAAAAAAGTGTTATCTCAAGGTCATGAAGTCCCTTTGGGGTTTTCTTTTGGAGTTGGGGGGTCTCAACATCTCTGAAGATTTCCAGGAGGGAAGATCCAAGAGTCTCCACTTCATTCCTTCCCACAACTTTCTTTTTCTTTTCTGTCCTCAAGTATCCAGAATTCACAGGCTACTTAAGATAGATAACACATCAGACCTTGTAACCTTCAGACCTCTGACTCCATCTATTAACCCCTTCCAACAGAACAGTATACGTTAAGAGAGGTTGGCTAGCAAAAAATGTTTTGCTCAGAGGAATGACCTGCAATGGTGTGTTTCTCACCTGTTGGGAAAGATTAATTTATTCAGGAGACCTTTCTAGCACACTAGCCACCCCACACAGGACACCCTGGTGCCTCCGGTGACAAAGCTGGTCCTGATCATAAATAATGTCAATGTAGGTACCTTTTGCATGGTAAAGTAGAGAGGCAACAAAACAGAGGAAAAGCGCCTAGGGACAATTGTGAGGATGGCGCAGGACCGGGCAGCATTTTGTGCTGTTGGGCGTCTGGTTGCTATGGGTCAGAACCAACACCGTGGCCCCTAAGGACCACAACAAGAGGCGGGCACCTTTCAGCAGCCATTTTCCCAGCACACCGAGAGATTCCGTGAGTCATTCTTTGTAACAAGATTGATGAATCGTCTTTTGTGAAGAGAGGTCTCGTAAATGACAGAGTATCGGTTCTGGAATCCTTGCAGAAACAGGAAGAGAAGTCCCAAGATTCTGACTCACCGTGCTACCCCTGACCCTGAGCAACCCAGCCCAGTCCTGGTCCTAGAATCTGTTATGCTCTCTCTCCGGCGCCTTTGATTTTGCAAACGCTGAGTCATCTCTGAAGATTCCAGGGGACCGCTGGGTGGCCACCTTCCAGCTGTGCGGGGGATTGCCTTGATGGACGTGCATCTGCTGCAGCACGTGCTCTGGGCACCTGGACCTCCGCCCTTTGGAGAACCAGCTGGGAGCCTTCACTTCCACTTACTTATCTGTCGCACTCGGCCCATTGGATTCTCACCAGCAGCGTTTTTCTTTCCTCCTCATGGATTTGTCTGACAAATCCCTTTCCTTATGACAACGTTTTAAGCTTTGTGTCATCTCCAAACAGATGAATAATTCATATTTGTGCACGTCAATGGGCTTGATGGAACCTTCAGGGTTCAGAGGTACAGCTAGAAACACTTCCAGAAAGATGAGTCAAATACTATCGGACTGGATTGGGAATGAGAAGAAAAGGCCCCGCCACACCTCAAATGCATGCCAGCAGGCCCGATGTGAACTTCGTGTCCCTGTTTCCAGTTTCCAAAGCCTTGGCTGCCAACTGGAAATGTCTGCCTCTTTGTTCTGCCTCCCATTTTCTCTTCCTTCTCTTCCTCCTCCTCCTCCTCCTCCTCCTCCTCCTCGACTCTTCCAAGGCCCCCTTCCAAGAAGAGCCTGTGTAATGCTAACAGATAACCCCAGGGTCTCTCTTTGGTCTCTTAGGAGAGTCCCTTTCTGGCAGTCAAGGTCAGAATCACCAACACTTGCCAGAAGGAGGATCACACCCAAGTGGAAGCCAATGTCCCCTTCCCTGGTTGTAAACATGTCCAGAAGAGACTCTTGGCGTCTTTCTGACTCGATGATATGGCTCATGCAAATGTGGATATTTTCTCGGAGAACCCCCTGGTTTCAAGGGTATCTGTAGATTATTCAAGATTTTTAACCTATCCACATGCACCCCCACCCTAGACCAAAATCCACACCAACCTCTCATAACAACCTTACCTCAGAGTGTGGCCCAAAATTAATTAAGGATTTCCCTGTGTGGTAGTTTCTGGTGTTTTTAAGGTGGCATTAAGGCATTCTGTTAATAAAGTATGCAAACTCTAGGGCTGGAAAAATATAACAAGTGTAAGAATCGGGGGACTGGTTTAATGGGGTCTGACTACAAAGGCGCTGATGATGGGTAGGAGGAGAAGCACTCCCAGACGTAATTATGGGGGGCAGCTCTCAATACCAGCCTTGAAACAGGGCTTCCCACAGAATGGTGACCTTCCACTGCAGCATCCAGACACTTTGAAGAGCTCTAGTGCAGCGGTTCTGAACTGAGGGTCGGAGACCCCTTTGGGGATCGAACGACCTTTTCACAGGGGTCGCCCAATTCATAACAGTAGCAAAATGACAGTGATGAAGTAGCAATGAAAATCATTTTATGGTTGAGGTCACCACCACATGAGAAACTGTATGAAAGGGTGGCAGCCTTAGGAAGGTTCTAGGGCAAGTCTTTCCCTGTGTACAAATAATAGAAGCCACACCTGGAGCAAGCAGTTCAGCTTTCACCTCTCCTGGCAACACAGCAGGATTCCTACCCAGGGCCTTTGCTCCTAAGTGGTAGTGAGCATCAGTTCAGCCACCGGAAATGAAGGCTTGTGCTCGCTGGGAGCCACAATGCCCCAAGAGCTTCTGTTGCTAGGGCACCACACTTAATCCCACAGCACAAGCTTTGCTCACCTGACTACCCCTTCTCAGTTACTTTCCTGGGCTCCACCTCTTCCATCCAGCCTTTGCCTGTTCATATATCTTAATTAAGCTTCTCTGTTTGGCCCACTGCCTCTTATACCCTTTAAAACCTTCATACACTCCCTTGGCTCCAGCCCAGACAGAAGCGGAAAGGCGCTTGCTCCCTATACTTCCTTGCTATTCCAGAACCAGCCTAGCCCACTCTTCCAGATTTCCTCCTGCGCTAGCCCCAATCTGTCAGTATACCCTAACTCTCCTTTAACTCCTGGGCCTGAAATTTGCCTAATTGGGAAGCAGGATGATACAGTGAAAAATACACGGGTCTCGAGCTTTTAGTCTCGCTCCCTAATTGAAGAACTGGGTGGCTGGGGCAGCTAGTTCCACTCAGTTTCTTCATCAGGACAATGCAATGAATGAGCTCGAAACCAAACTCTGGGATACCAATGATGATTAATAAGACAATGCCTATAAAGTAGTCCGCACAGAGCTTTGCTGACAGGTGGCACTAAATATATGATCCTGAAGCAACAAGCACAATATCAATCATATTGCAACCACAACAAGGTCCTTCTGGTTCCCACCTGGGTCAATTGTGCCATGAAAGCCATGCCCGTGTTCTCTGCAGCCTCCTGTTCATTTTCCACGTAGGTCCCTTCCTAGCCCATCTACCTTTCCACAATTAGAGTAAATCACTTTAGCTGCTCCCAAGAAACGCCAACATATGACAGGAAATACTGCTGGTAACAAAACACCTCTGATGTCCTATATAAAACAAGACTATATTGTTCATGTTTTCTGAAAAATCTCATTTGCAGAACAACCTCTACTCTTGATGGCTTGTGTAGATTAATCCACCTGCACTCACACAAGGGCCTTGTCGATGGCAGCTGATGCCAGTGGCTGCATACGGCTACAAAGGACCACAGGACATGGAGAAACAGAGGAGTCACAGAGATGCACCAAAGAGTCTCATATTCTGTCCTTGACCGTGAAGCCCACGTCTCTTTCGCGCTCTGGTTGTGGTGGTGCATGATCATCTCATTGGCTCAGCTTTTCCTTTGAAAGTACTGCATTCTCTTTCAAGCACAGTAAAATGTCACGTATGCTCTAAAACCAAACAAAAGCAGGGACACTTGGGGAGCTCCAGGTTCTCCGTTTGAGGGAATTTTTCTTCTTAATTTTTGAATAACCATGAGTGACATAACTTTCTTTTCTTAGCTACTCATCAACTTATTTCTGCATTTCTCAAAGAATGCCCCTTTCATTCACGAATCCTGTCATTGATAAGTGAAGACGTACTTAATGCCATCCATGCCTCTCGAGGCTTCACGGATACCACTCAGCACCTTTCCAACCTTACGAATGTCGTGCATACCATATATTTACTATTTTCTTGTTATCTTTTCTTTTGGTAACATGTGTTAGTCTGGCTGGCATGGTTCTGCCTTTGTGAATGAGTGCTACTGAAAGCTGTGCCCTATCACTAACCCTCACTGCTTGTGTCAGTAGTGTCTAGTCACTTAAACTTTTAATGTGTACATGTTAACAACTCATGCATTTTCAACTTAAAAGCTGGCCTATCCATGTATATGATTGCCTTTTCACAACAGTGTTTTCCATTGTATGCCATTGGCTAAATTAATGATACTCTCAACGGAATTCCTTTATGCCCTATGGAAATGATTTATAATGTTTTCCAATAAAATGATAAAGATGTCTCTAACATGAATCAGGAACATTTGTATGTAAGCTATAGATAAATGAATTGAGTCTAGCTCAGATTTAGTCATAGTCCTAATCTAAGAACAATTAGTTCTTATGAATTGGCCCCCATCCTCGTGGAGAGATCACAGAAAATATGGGTGCTATTGCAAAGTGTGGTAAAGACAGATGTCACATGGTGCCTGGCTATCAGAAGGAATAGTGTCTGGGGTCTTAAAGCCTTTTCTTAAAACAAGCAACCATCTAAGTGAACCTTCTGTAATTCCACATGGAAGAAGTATACCACTCTCAGTGCTCCAAGGATTATAAATAATAAAATCCATATCAGAGGAGGAAACAGTATCAGAGCTTACATTTTGAACACCTAGTTTTCAGAAGGTTGTGCATAATGATGGAAGTCCAAAATCCATTTGCAAGGTTCTCACATGGATTAAGCCTCTAGTGAATTCTCTGTGATCATATTCCGGGGTTGTGAATAGCCTTGTTATCAGTCAGAGGGCATTATAAAGTCAATGATGGCAGAAGGAGTTGGGTCAAAATGTAAGACCTTATCCTTTGATCTCCCTTTAGACTCATTTTAAAGTTGTTTCAGCTTTTAATGTGTTCTGCTTTCTTTTTGATTGAAGTTTTTCTGTTTTATTTTGTCATTGGGGTGTTGTTGTTTTGCCTTATTTTTGTTTTCTGTACATGAAACCCAGAATAGGTAAATCTATAGAGACAGGAACTAGGTCAATAGTTATCTAGGGGGTTGGCAGGGGACATTGGGTGGGGACTAAATGGAGAGCTAACAACAATACACGAAAGAATAAAATGTGCTCAAATTGGTGATGATTGCACCATTTTTCTTAATATGATTGAACTATCGAATTATGTTAATTTTATACCAATTTAAAAAAGAAAGCAGTCTATATATTTTTTTAAAAAACCAAATTCACCACCATTAAGTTGATGCTGACTCAGAGGGACCCTACAGGGTGGAGCAGAACTGCCCTTGTGAGTTTCCCAGACTGTAACTCTTCACTGGAGCAAAAAGCCCCGTCTTACTCCTGAGGAGTGGCCAGTGGTTTTGAACTGCAGAGCTTGCAGTTGGCAGCCCAATTCATAACCACTATGCCACCAGAGCTCCCATCCGTACTCCAAGGATGCACTACAGTCCTTATTTAAACAGAGCTCATCTTAGCGTCAGACCACTGAGGCTCATAGACTTCACAACATGGTACCAGGTTCTGCAGGTATCATCTAAACTTGTACAGCTCCTCAACTTTTTTAGTTCCTCATCTTGATACACATAGAAAATGATACCATCTATATGGCTCTCTAAAGTTAGCAGATGAAGCGTCTCACAGCTGGAGATAAAGAAACCATGGTTCTGGGGGTGGTGGGAGACCAGGACCTGCTTAGTTTCCTCAAGTATTAAGGAGATCAGTATCTCAGATACACCTGCAACCCATTTGTAGCAACTCGGCAAGCCAAGGCACCCCCCATTACGAAGCTTTACCTAAAAGATTGTCTTATTGCTTAGAGACCAATACAACACTCATTCCATTAACTAAGACCTTCTTTTCACAAGGTCCTAGGTCTATTTTTTCACCTCAGCACTAGCTCCTCTGAAATATGTTTCCCATTCAGTAGTCAGTTCTTTGTCATGCTCGGTGAGGAAGCTGATGTGGTGGTCATAATAGAGAATCAGGAGCGGTGTGGTGTCTGAATTTATGAGTCAGCAGTCACAGCTTCTGACTCACAAACACTAGATGACCTGTGGAAAACCACTGGACTTTGACAGCCCTAATCAGACTAGCTGGAAAATGACATCAGAGTAGGTTTCTACTGGAAACCAAACACTGCATGAAAATTGAAACTTCCTGAGCAGATAAATTAAAAGCAAGCTGTACAGGAGAGGCATGACAAAAGCCATATGTTACATTTCAGCAGATGCAAGACAAAAACTAACCATAGATTGTAATATCACACAACGGCATAGTCTTGTAAACCTGTAAACCATGGAACTGTGTCAACAAAGCCACCTGGTAGTTGTCCTTGCTGTGTCACAAGCATGAAGTTGTAAAGTCCATGGGCTTTGAGCCAAGGAGACCTGTGAGGGACCCCTGACTCTGGTATGTCCTAAATGTGACATTGATGACTTTACTCTAACTTTCTTGAGTCTCAGATTTCTGATCTGGAAAAATATAGATGAAAACATTGTCACTGTTGATAGACACTTACATTGTTTCATATTCTGGACTACTATAGAAAATATACTAAATTATCTTTGCGCACTACGGACTATATCATTCACATTTTAGAAGTAAATCGGTAATGGGAAATGCTGATACAATGTGAAATTGTTTTGTTATGATATTACCATATATACTCATATATAAACCGAGTTTTTCCAGCACATTTTTAATGCAGTTTTTGTGGTAAAATCAGGTGCCTCAGATGATATCCAAGTCAGCTGATACTTGGATATATATGGTATCTATTTCCTTGCTGCCTCATTTAAGGACATGGCATTTCATTCTCCAACCAGGAATGAATGTGTGAATTCCTATTTTGCAGTAGTCTCACTAGTAGTATGTACAGTCATTTTGGAAGATTGAAAATATGATGGGGAAAAATTGGTAGCTGAGCTAACTTCTCATTTTCATTTGTTTTACTTTGGGCAAAGTTAAGCATCATTTAATTATTGAAGGAAAAGTGGTACCTGTTTTTCTGTGGAATATGTCTGGTTTATTTGTCGGTTCCAAACGCATTGCCATCAAGTCAATGCTGACTCATAGTGACCCCTCAGTGGGTTTCTGAGACTGTAACTGTTTACAGGAGCAGAAAGCTCAGTCTTTTTCCTGAGGAGCTGCTAGGGATTTTGAACTGCTGACCATAGCCCAACGCGTGGCCCCTACACTACCACGAATCCTATTAGGGCATTGTTTTTTTCCTCTTAATTTTGTAAAGATTTTTATCAATTAGGTATACTAAAACTTTGTTTATAACATATTGAATTTTTAAAGTTTGTCATTAGTCTTTTCACTTTATGCTTTTATTTTACTTTTTTCTAAAAGAAGTTTTTGTAATGAAGTTAAATTTATCAAACTCTTCTTTTATAGCTCCTGGATTTTGAACTCTGTTATAAGGGCCATCTTCTTTTCTGGTTTAGGATAGGATTATTCCATGTTTTTATACTCAGATGATTTGTTTTTCTGTTTACGTGTTTGATCCATTTGGAGGGGGTTAAATATATTGCTTATCTTTAGATTTTGGTATACTAGAAATGCACATTTAAATTTCTAGGGAAACAACTAGATGAAAAGAAATAAATAACTTCCCAGCAATTAGAAACCCTGGAGAAATAAGAAAGTACTAGATTTCATCAACTTAAAGTTGAAATTTTGGTTGTTTTCACTTAACTCTCTTGCATATGTGAGAACACGGTAATTCCTCATGGTAGCAGGATCAGACCATGACAAGCCTTTGGTGTTTCAAACTACATAAAGGATATAAAAACAAGAAATATGAGACTCAGTTATTTCCTCAAAACTTTTCATCACTTTCTTTGGTGAAAGCACCACATTGAAAACTAGCAGATTTGTTTTCAGAATCTTAGAATAAAATCTCAGAGGTCATAGAGGAGCAGCCTTTAAAAAACAAACGCATCATTTATTGGTTCAGAATATGAAGAAGTTTTAAAGAAACCTTAATAAATTTATTGTGCTTATGTTTGTCTTTTTAATGTATGCACAAGAATGGAGGAATTTAAAACGTGTCTATATTAGTACAAAAGTACTGTTCCATTAAGTACGGAATAATCATTCTAAATACTAAAGCAATACATTGTAGTTAAAATGGCAGTTTGGTTTGTTTTTGTTTTTGTTTTTCGTGAAAGAAAATAACGATGTGCTTACAAGCAATAAAAACCTCAGGGTCAGTGAAATATAATAATAAACGTCAAAGAAGACAGTGATTAAAGAGAAACAGAGAAAATTGAAACTCTGATAAGACTGTACAAACAACATAGAGCAGAATTCAGAAATAAAACGCAAATGGAAGTGCCTCTACAGGGTCTTTTCAGTTGAGTCATTGTGTATTGTAAGCTTTTATCGCCCAATGTATAAGAAATAAGTACAGGGGCAGGGGATCAAGATGGTGTCCAGGTAGAATTACCTGCCCAGCACTCCTGCTGCAAGACCAGGAAATTAGGAGTTAAGGATGCCAAGACTGAGAGACTGGGTGCTAAAAGTAGATTCAGTGTACTACGGTCCAGCTCAGACCACCACCATCCCCCCACTTTGATTTTCACCCACAAAGTGATTTGAGAATGCACTGAAATGCTTTAAATTCATTGTGTCTGCCTTCACTAACCCCGAAGGATGGTGTCTCCAGAGCATAGTGTAGGGCAACAGTTCTCAACCTTCCTAATGCCATGACCCTTTAAAATAGTTCCTCATATTGTGGTGACACCTCCACCCAACCATAAAATTATTTTTGTTGATAATTCATAACTAATTTTTCTACTGTTATGAATTGTGTGACCCCTGTGAAAGGGTCATTCAATCCCCCAAATTGTCAAAAACTACAGGTTGAGAACTGCTGGCCTATGGGTTTTATCATAACCCTTTCCTGCACCCTAATCCCACAGCAAGCAGTAATTTCCCCAGGCTATCTAAAAGTGGTTGTAATCCCAGGCTCACAGAGAGCCTCTGAGAGCTAGTCACAAGACCCCACCATTGAGTTCCCCATGCTGCTAGCCACCCTAGGCCTGCAGTCTAGGGCTTAGCAACTCCTCTCCGCAGCCTGGAATGGAGGGAATACAACAACCATCCCCTCCCTACCTCTCCCCAGTTCGATGCCTGTCAGCATGGATAATGATAGATAGTTAGACTTTAATTTGCAGTCATTGAAGAGCTGCTGCAATATTTACCTATGTCAAACGCAGTTCCACAGAGCACAACCGGAGAGCCAGAGGATGATAAATTCAGTTGCATTAGCCCCACCCCCTGAACCCTCTCTGCAAAGCTAGCCCCCCTACCCTGGGGGCCAGTACAGCACAGCACAGCCCCAATCCACAGCAACGTACAAGCCCAATGTAAAAAGGGGGAAAATTTCTTGGTAAAAATGCTTTCAATTCAAAGCAGTAGTCCTTTGTGTAACTTTGAATGTAAGCTGCAGAACACTGTTCTTTATCATATGTTAACATAATAAGGTAGCCCAAGCTAATCTCCAGAGCACAGCCTAGGGGTTTTTAACATAACAAAATGGGAAAGGCTAATAGGCTCTACCACTCTTTGAATGGCTGCAAATCCTGACCTGACAGCCCGTACAAGACCCATGGCCAACCTACAAGCCTACCCCAACATGACCCAGGGTCACACCTATAGTTACCAGCCTCATTCCAGACTCTGAGGCTCACCCCCACCAACACTGGCCACTGAGTCACCTCGGCACCCTGCCTACAAAACAGTCCCACCCACTTCTATAGTAGGTCACAGGCAATCCTCAAAAACACTCTTACCAGTCACACAGAGAAAGAACCACAGGTCCCTCAGTTTCCCAGAAATATGGCACCCAGTTCTTCCAAAATGGCACACAAACAGCAACATACCACAACACCCTCAACAAGAACATAAGAAAGACAAAACACAACAGTAGTAGAGACAACAATGTTCATAGAAGAATCAGACATGGATCTGCCACAAAAATAAATCTTCATAAGATTGCTTGAAGTAATACAGGAGATGAGGGAAGACACACAGAATAAGGACAAAATGATAGAGGAAATGAAGCCCATGATAGAGGGGATGAAGTCCATGCACCATAGGGAAATAGAAGAGATTATGGGTAAGGTAACAGAAGCAGAACACAGACCATGCATCTCACAAACAGACTAGAAGAGGCAGAGAATCCTACCAGAGATCTTGAGGATGACCAGGCAAACTTCAACAAATGGGAGACAGTCAAACAAGATAATCAGAGAGGCAGAAGGAAACCTGAGATCACTGACAGATGCTATTAAAAGAAACAACATTTGAATAATTGGTCTTCCAGAACAAGACACAATGAAATCAACAGCTAAATTGGGGAGGGAATTTCTGCAAACTTCCCCATCTTAATGAATGAGAATCAGATACTCATACAGGAAACAGAGAGGACACCAATTAGACAAGACCCCAGGAAGAACTCACCAAGGCATATAAGAGTTAAATTATCCAACTTTTGAGGTCAAAAAGAAAACTTTAAGAGCATCAAGTGAAAATGAGGTGGTCACATATAACAGTGCTCAGGTAAGAATATGCTCAGACCTATCAGCAGAAACCGTGAAGAGGAGGAGAGAGTGGAGTAACATCTTCCGGAAGATGAAAGAAAAAATCACCTGCCTGAGATTCCTCTACCCTGCCAAACTATCTATTAGGATTGACGGCAAGATAAGAGTCTTCCAGGACAAGGAAAAATACTCAAAGAATACGCTGTAAGACACCCAACCTTGAGGAAAATCTTTGCCAACTCACTATGATCAGAAGACTAACATGCACTAAGCCCAAGCAGGAGACCACCATGTAGCCCAATTACACCCAGAAGCCAATGCTCTGATAACAATTACCAAGACAGCATGGCCTCAGAGGGAAAAGAATGCCAGAATGAAGCCCCACACACAAACACAGCACAATGATATGAAGGAAGATAGGAAAACACCCAACACCAAAAATCTGAGATGACAGCATTGAATCCACAGATTGTGTTAATAACTGAATGTCAATGGCCTTAATTCATCCATTAAAAGACAAAGGCTAGCAGACTGGCTCTGAAAACACAAGCATCAATCTGTTGCCTGCAAGAGACTCATCTTAAATTCACAGACAACAATAGGCTAAGAATCAAAGACTGGTGGAAAGTATACCAGGCAAACGGCAACTTAAAAGAAGCAGAGGTTGCACTCCTAATCTCTGGCAAATATGATTTCAAGGTGCAAACCATAACAAGAGACTAGGAGGGCACTTTATAATTCTCAAAAGATCAGTAAGCCAGGATTCAGTGATCATAATAAATATATATGTACCTAATGAGAGACCCATAACATTTGACAAACTACTCAAAAGATAAAAAATGAAATTACAGAGTCAACTCATTATAGTAGGTGACTTTAACACACCGCTATCAGAGAAAGATAGATTATTGGGAAAGAATCTCAGCAAGGAGGCGACAGAGCTAAATACTACAATTAGGCAACTGGACCTGATAGATATTTATAAAGCCTTCCATCTAAATGCAAAAAAAAAATCACATTCTTTTCAAGTGCACATGGCTCATTTTCAAAAATAAACCATATCCTAAGGTATAAATTGACCCTGGGTAAATTCAAAGGCATAGAGATTACTCAAAAAGTACTTCTCAGATTACCATGCCATAAACCTGGAGATCAACAAAAGAATGATCAGAAAAACAAGGACAAACAATTGGAAGATGAATAACGATCTTTTGAGACATGAATAGGTACTGGTGCACACTACAGAGGATCTTAGGAAAATTCTAGAAACTAAGGAGAATGAGAATATAACATATCAAAACCTATGGTTTACCAGAAAAATAATTATCAGAGGTAGCTTCATAGCAATAAGTACATATATTAAAAAGAAAGAGAGACTTATGACTGATACGCTACCCCAAAGCATCTAGCAATTAGAACAGAGTCAACGGAACAACCCCTCCAATAGCAAAGGAAAAAAGAACTAATAAAAATCAGGGCAGAGTTAAGCAAGTGGGAAGACAAGAGAACAATGAAAAAAATGGATACAGCTCAAAGCTGGTTCTTTGAAAGAATCAACAGCCTCGACAAACTGCTGGCAAGCCTAACCAAGGAAAGGCAGAAGCAAACATCAGTAGCCAGGATGAGAGATAAGACAGGGAAAATCACAACAAACCGGGATGAGATTAAAAGGACAATCACTAATTTCTATGAAAGTCTATAATCTAATGAATTCAACAATGTGGAAGACATGGACAAATACTTGAAAAATCAATCCCTCCCTAGATTATCCCAGACAGAGATAAAAAACCTCAACAGACCCATAGCAAAAAAAAAAAAAAGAAGAAATATATATTGTTATCAAGAAATTACCAACAAAAAAAGCTCCTTCAGACAGCTTCACAGGAAAATTCTACCAAACATTCAGCAAAAAGCTGACACTGATCCCCCACAAACTATTCCGGAGCATAGAAAAGGATGGCAAACTCCCAAACTTATTCCATGAAGCCAGTATAACCTTGATACCCAAACAGGGGAAGGATCCCACAGGAATAGAGAACTACAGACTGATATCTTTAATGAACATAGAGGGAAAAAATTTTAACAAGACATTGGCCAATAGAATACGAAAGTATATCAAACATATCATCCACTATGATCAGGTAGAATTCATCCCAGGGATACAGGGATGGCTTAACATCCCAAAAGCTATCAATATTATGAACTACATTGAGCATAAAAAGTATAAGAATCACATGATCATATCAATAGATACAGGAAAAGCATTTAACAACATCCAACAGTCATTCCTAATTAAGACACTCAAAAAGATAGTAATAGGGGAAAAATCCCTCAAGTTAATACAAGCTATCTGCAAAAAACTAATGACCAACTGGGTATCCAACTGGAAGAGGAAGAGGTGAAACTATCGTTATTTGCAGATGACATGATTCTATACATTGAAAATCCCCAAATCTTCACAACAGGAGTACTGACAATGATAAAGGAATATGGAAGAGTGTCAGGATACACGATCAACAAACAGAAATCGATTGGCTTGTGATATACATCATACAAGACCATGGAAGAGAAGATCAAGAAGGCAGTGCCCTTCACAATATCCAAGAACAAATTGAAATATCTAGAAACATATTTAACCAAAAAAAACAAGAGACTTAAACAAGGAAAACTATAGTACCCAATTATAGAAAACCAAAAGCAACCTCCACAAATGGAAGAATATCCCATGCTCATGGATTGGAAGACTCAATATAGTAAAGATGTTGATCGTACCCAATGCACTATATAAATTTAATGCTCTCTCGATTCAAATACCAACAACCTTCTTCAAAGAATTGGAAAAATTGACCAGCAATTTTCATATGGAGAGGTAAGAAGCCCGGAATAAGCAGAGAACTCCTCAAGAAGGACAAAGCCAGAAGGCTTGCTTTACCTGAATTTAACACCTACTACACAGCCACAGTGGTCGGAACAGCATGGTATGGTATAATGACAGATACTTAGACCAATGGAAAAGAACAGAAAACCCATAAATAAAACCATCAGCATATAGACAATTGATCTTCAACAAGGGCCCCAAAAGCATTAAGTGGAAGGCGGATGCCCTCTTTAATAAGTGATGCTGTAAGCAACGGATATCCACCTTTAGAAAAATGAAACAAGATGTGTACCTCATTCCATGCACAAGAAAAAGCTCAAGGTGGATCACGGGCCTAGAAGTAAAACTCAAAACTATCAGGACCATCAATGAAGGAATTGGGACAAACCTAAGATCTTTGGCTCAGGGAATGCATAAACTAACTGCAATAGGGAAGGGTACACACACACACACACACACACACACACAGGTGAACCTGAAATCAGCAAGTGGGATATACTAAGCATAAAACACCTGTGTATGCCGCAAGACTTTCACCAAGAGGGTAGCAAGAGAACCCACAGACTGGGAGAGGATTTTTTAGCAATGACACAACAGACAAAGAGCTTATTACTAAAACTTAAAATACCCCCCTGGCCTACAAAAAGAGGAAAACAGTTAACCTCCTGAGGAAGTGGGCAAAAGGAATGAAAAGAAGTTTCACTAGGGAAGAGACCTATATGACCAATAAACATATGAGAAAATGCTCCTGATCATTAGCCATCAGAGAAATGCAAATTAAAACAACCATGAGATACCATCTTGAGGTTAACCCAAATTAGAAAATCAGAGAGCAACAAATGCTGGAAGGGATGTGGTGAGATAGGAACTCTCCTGCACTGCTGGTGGTTGTGTAGATATGTACAGCCTCTATGGAAAGCGATCTGGCAATATTTAAAGAGAATGGAAATTGATCTACCTTATGACCCAGCTATCCTTACACTGGGCATATACCCAGAAGACGTAAGAAATAAAACACAATCAGTTGTCTGCACTACAATGTTTATTACGGTACAATTCACAATCAGAAAGAGTTGGAAACAACCTAAATTTCCATCTATAGATGAGTGGATTAGTGCAATCTGTCACAAACACACATTGAAGTACTACGCATTACTAAAAAGCACTGATAATCACATGAAACACATCGTTTCATGGGAATAGTTGGAGGGAATTATGCTAAGCATATGAAGCTAGAGATAAAGTGAGCAAGGATGGAAGGTGGAAGGGGCAGAGAGTGTTTTGGGGAAGTATCAATAAACTCTGGCCAGAGGGGGAGCAGCAAATAGGCAAGGGTCTGTCTGGCTTCTGTTCTGATAGCTATTTGCAAAATGGGGAGAAAGACAAACTTTCTACTCCCATAAAGTTACTGTCTTAGAAACCCACAGGAGCAGCTGTCCTATAGGGCCACTAAGAGTTGGAACGGACTAGATGGCAGAGAATGATCTTTAAAACGTGGGGTCCGTGCCTGCTGGGTTCTGGTGTGGCCAGTAGTGTCCATACCAGGGCCAGAGATAAAGTCCCTCTCACCCTTCTACTCTTGAACCCAAGAGTCAGACGGTAGAGCCATCTCGCTCCCAAGGGCCAATTTGAAAAAGAAAGGTTTTCAGCCGTATGGAAAAGCTGATTTATGGTGAGAGCACAGGTCAGCTGTTTAGGCAAACAGCACCCACTCCAATGTAGGGTCCCTAAACTCTATGGTCACCATCTTGAAATTCCTAGTTATTGTATCTTTCAATGTGCGTTGTAGATGTAAAGCCAAAGGCACAGTGGAAACTACACAATCGGATGCTCAACTTCCATGCAGTCCTATCTCTTACCATCTTTCTGCCTCCTTGAGACAAGTCCCTGACTGCTTACACCTTGGCCTCATTTAGTAACCACCAGCTCCCTCCCCACAAGCCAGACATGAGGAAGGTCAGAGTGCACACATCCTAAATCACAGCCTGGCCCTGTGGGTGTGATTGTCCTGTGAATATTCTCAATGCCCTGTGAAGAAACTTGTCCTGTGAATATTCTCAAGTACCAAGTTTAACAGTAAATTTAAAATACCTTGATAGGTTGAGGAAAAGACCACCAAAAAGAAAGAAAAGAAAAAGAGAGAAGGTAACAGGATTTTTTTTTTGGGGGGGGGGGCTTTTTCCATAGGGGACCTTCCATTTTTCTTCAATTTGCAACAGACCCCATAAATTAAACAAACAACTTTGCGGGAGAATGATGAAGTCAATGCACTGGAAGACAACATGAAACAAACAAACGAAAGAAAAGAAAGTCTGGCCATTTTGAAGCCCCTTGCTCTACCTGTTCTTGCAGCCCAGGTGCATGCTAGGTGTGGCTTCCTTGAAACACACTGCCGTCACTGCTATGTGTCGTGGAGTCAGTTCTGACTCATAGATTCTATGTACAACAGAACAAAGCACTGTCCAGTCCTGTGCCATCCTCACAATAGTTCTTAGGTTTGAGCCCATTGTTGCAGCCACTGCGTCAATCCATCTTGCCGGGACCTCACTCTTTTCTAATGCCTTTCTACTTTACCAGAGAACCCTGGTCATATAATGGCCGCACGTTGGGCTGTAAGCAGTAACCAGGTAGAAACCACCAGCTGCTCCACGGAAGAAAGACAGGGCTTTCTACGCCCGCAAACAATTGTAGTCTAAGAAACCCACAGGGGGTGGCTATGAGTTGGCATCAACATGATTGCAGGGAGCTGTTTAGGGTTTGTTTGTTTTGGATTTACCAAGCATCAGGTCTTTTCCCAGGGACTTCTCTCTCTCCTAACATGCCCAAAGTACATGAGATGAGGTCTAGCCATCCTTGCCTTCAAGGAGTATTCTGGCTGTACTTTTTCCAAGACAACTTTATTGGTTCTTCTGACAGTCCACGGTAAGTCCAATATTCTTCACCAACACCATAATTCAAATCCATCATTCTTCTTCAGCCTTCTTTATTCAGTGTTCAACTTTCACGTGCATCGGAAGCAATTGAAAATGTCATGGCTTAAGTCAGGGTCACCTCAGTCCTCAAAGTAACATCCTTGCTTTTCAATACTTTAAGGAGGTCTTGTGCATCAGATTTACCCAATGCAATATGGTGTTAGATCTCTTGACTAGTATCTGTATAATACATTCCTTGGTTTATTTAAGAAAGGTTGAGCTAATTGCTCTTATCACCTATAGACAAGAGAATCTCACTAAATTATCACAGGGCTGCTATTAATTTGAACTTAATTTTAAGTATCAAATTTTGAAAGAGTATAAAATTAAAAAATTAACTTTGTATACGAATTTTGGAATCATGCAAATGCTCCCATTTTTTAAAAAATCCCAATGGGATCACATCATTTCAAAGCTAACTGACTGGATGAATTAAAAATTGTTTCACATTAAGATCACATGTTCTAAACATTTTAGTTATTAGAACCATCTTTAAACAACATCCCACAAATCATGCTGTCATATTTGTGCTCGCCACTTGTGTGGGTTATTTAACATTTACTATTATTATAACTGAAAACCTTTTTATATCCTATAGCAACATCATCCAAACATCCACGGAGTGGTAATGGTGCCAGCAGCACGCAGACTTTGGAACCAAAATAAGATGTGATCGCGTGCTTTTGAGGAAAAGGAAACCACTGCTACTCTGTATCGCACTTCAATGTCTGCAGGCAGCAGCTAATGCTAGCCCCGTGAACACAATATTAAAGCAGTTACACCTTTAATACTGTATAAAACAAAGGACAATGGAAATGGTGCTGCTGACACGACAACACAGGGATGTCATGCGATACGCCCCAAACTCCAAAGATTGAAGTGTACATACTTGAAGAATGCATTCACTTAGCTTTATACATTTTAATGACGGTATTTATCAAAGAGTTATTTATAGGAAAAATTAGTCTCGAATTATGTAAGATTTGAATTAGGCAGGTCTTCAGCAATGTGCCACTCACGTACAATGTGGCCACTCTGCTCTGCCTCCCTCTTAGCTCGGAAGCCAAACCATAAAATGATGCCAGGAGAGTGTGTCTGGGACAGGCCCTCATTGTTTCTTGGCTTGTCATCAAAGGGCAGCTCCTCATCACCAGCCTCACAAAGGCAAAGCTGAGAAAGCATCCTTCCAGGAGCTGAGCAGTGGCCAGCACACATCTCCCCATCTCCCACCAGCACAGGGGGCAGGAGAATCAGCTCTCAACATCCGCCACCCCACGGAGGATGCCACAGCCAAGATTCAGGCAAGGCCTGCCTGGCAAGGTGCCCCTGTTTTCCTCCTTGTCATGTGAAAGCTACAATTTCATCACATGGAAAACCTCTTGGGAGAAACACATTTTTCCCCCTACAATGAGCAGATGCCACACAGATTCGGTGCATCATTTGTAAATGATTTCAAAGTTTATTTGTCTATTCCAAGGAGATTACTGGAATCTCCAACTGCATTTTACTGTAATTGTTTCCATGCTGCATAGGAGGTTTTGGCAGCAAGAGCAATCACCTCTGATGTACAATTAGATGACTGAGAATCAACATCTGCATGAGAGCCTCGACCCTACAAAGCGTCATACTTCTGTTGTTGTTGTTGTCATTACTAGCTGCTGTAGGATTGGTCCCCAACTCCTGGAGACCCCATGCACAATGAGATGAAATATTGTCCAATCTTGTGGTATCCCCTAGATATGTTGGGGATTATACCATTTTGATCCATGGGGTGTTCAGTTAGAAGTAGATCATTTGGTCTTTCTTCTCATTCTGGCTCTCTGTAGAAGTGCCACTGAGACCTGCTCATCGTCGCCGCAATAGGAAAGCCTCCATAGACAGACAGAGGGTAGCTGCACTTAAAGTGCATTGGCTAAGAGTCCAATCAATGCCTCTGAAATGGAAGGTAAGAATTCTACCACAGAACCACCCTGAATGCAACAGCTGCTTGCTGAAAGTCTTTAAGGTGCAAAGCAGGGACTCATCACCCTGTACAAGAAGCAGATCTCCTCTACTGTGTCTTTCACCTGCGTGTGACTGTAAAGCGCTATGGCCACATGACTCTTTAAGTAATCAGTCACCAATGGAAGAAGCACACCAGCCTATGTGATCACGAGGTGTTGAAGG
>NW_022103906.1:86223027-86225125 GCF_000313985.2 Echinops telfairi | reverse complement strand
CCATTTCTTTTTTTTTTTCCCCTTTTCCCCTCCTTTTTAGTTGGCTACCCTGATGCTCCCTTCTTAAGGCAAAATCTGGCTCCTCTACTGTTTACTCAGCATACAGATTGCATAATTATGGTGAAAGGATACAACCCTGACACATACCTTTCACTGTTTAAAACCATGCAGGATACCCTGTTTCTGTTTACAAAATTGCCTCTTGATCCATAAACAAGTTCTGCATGAGCACAATGTAGTAGTTTGGAATTCCTATTCTTCTCAAGACTATCCATAGTTTACTATGATCCAAACAGTCAAATGTCTTAGCATAGAGTTATCTAATCAATAATTGATTGGTACTAGCCACCAGCATTTTAGAATACTGAACAAATGATGGTGCTTCTTATCCTAACACCTGCCTGGATGACCAGGTCTATGTGCATTGTTTCTTTAAGGTCTACTTAAGTTGTACTTATGCATGGAGGCTTCCCCAAGGCCCAGAAATGGGGCTAACACACAGGCTGACACACACATCCCAGGAGCCCAGCTATTCCTGATTATCAGTCCCTTTCCAATGAGTGCTTGGCCAAGTCAGTCTTTAGTATTTGTGCATGACACTTGATGGCACAGTGGGTTAAGTATCAGTCTGCTTGTTGCAAGGCCATTGGTTCAAACTCACCAGCCACTCTGTGGGAGAAAGATGAACCTGTCTACGCTTGTAAACAATTTCAGCCTCAAAGGCAGTGGTGGGATTCAACTGGTTTGGCAGAAATCATACCTAATCCCTACTGTGGAAATCACAAGTTTACATTCCTTGCTCATTTTTAATGTTCATTCTCCAACAGTGTATTCTAAGCACCCATAGTAATGTTCATTACATCTATAGGTATAAAAACCTTGACAGAACTATACTTGTAATATTTATTCATTTCATAAAACTCATTGTACTTTTGATGAAATACTATATTTTTATTCCTTTGCCTTTGTTACTTCAGTAAACAAATATAGAACGCAAACAGGAAAAAGTGCCAACTAACCAGAGGGTGACAATTTGTTTCAGTTTTGTGTTACACCCCAAATTCCCACAAATATCATGAGTGAGTTCTGCAATTTCTGAGAGTTAAAAACACTGTCAGAACAATTGCTGCTGTAGGTTCCGCAGAAGCAGAAAGGGATTTCTCAAAGATGAAAATAGTCTGCTCAGAGGACAGAAGTTGCCTGTTTCTAATCTATCAAGACAATCACTATTGTTTAATTGGCCTACCTATAAAGGAATGGGAGCCTACTCCTACAGAGAAAAGATGGTGAAGAATAAGTCACACGGCTGATGAGGCTCGGATAAAAGCACAGAATGCTACAAGTGAGGATGCCAATTAAGAAAAAAATATGGAAATGTCTTAACACTTGGATTGTTTTTTGTCAGGTATAACTTAGTTTTTTTCATTAATATTTTAAAACTATTATAACACAGTCTAGTTTGTGTACCTCCTTTATTATTCTTATTTAAGTATTCATAGGATGAGATAATAAACTACCTTCTGATTTATCTTTTTTTATATACTTAAAATGGTCATTAGGGCAGCAAACCAATTGTTAAATTATTCAAATCACATCACTGCTCAAAGCCCTAGGGAACACTTATACTCTGCCCTGTTGGGTCACTAAGACTTGAACTCACTTCCTAAGTAGATTACAAACACCTTGAAGAAAATGTTGGGTTATTTTGTTTTGTTTCAAAATCTATATATATAGCTTTAATTTGCTCTGTAGGTCTATCTAGATAAGATAGGCTGGATAAACAATCTGGAGGATAAAAAAATGGGCCCGACAGTTCTTGGGGGGCATGGGAGAAGGGGGGGCGAGGAAGTGGTGTTAACAAACCCAGGGACAAGGGAACAACAAGTAATCCAAAATCAGTAGCGAGGAGCGTATAAGAGGTCTGGTAGGTCTTGATGAAGGGCAATGTAACCAAGAGGAATTACTGAAACCCAAATGAAGAATGCGCATGATAGTGGGACAAGAGGAAAGTAAAAGGAAGCAGAAGAAAGAACTAGGAGGCAGAGCATTTATAGAGGTCTAAATGTAGGCATGTACATATGTAAATATATTTATATAT
>NW_022103906.1:86220083-86222152 GCF_000313985.2 Echinops telfairi | reverse complement strand
GAGGGGAAAAAATGAGGAGCTGATGCCAGGGGCTTAAGTGGAGAGCATATGTTTTGAGAATGGTGAGGGCAATGAATGTGCAAATGTGCTTGACACAACAGATGTATGTATGGATTGTATTAAGAGTTGTATGAGCCCCTAATAAAACGATTAAAAAAAATGTAACATCCTCACTAAAAATAATTACAAATGTTTTTTCTTTCTATTTTTTTTGCCAGAGATAACTTTACAAGATCTTAGTGATTATCCTTTTCAGCCTTTTAATGTACAATTTTATTTTCTTCTTCAAAAAATATGATCATACCATGCATAACATGTTAGAGCTTCTTTTTTGACATAAAAGCATAGCATAGGTGTTTTTATCAGTAAATGGAATTCTACAGATACCATTACTACCTTCCTTCTCTCATGAGAAACTGGGGCTTAGGAAAATAAATTTCTGTCAAAATCCACACGGTTTACTTAGTGGCAGAGCTAAGATTTGAACATAGATGTCCTACTTCCAAGACCAATATACTTTCTACTTTACAAAATCAATGGGTTAGTATTTTAAAGGCCCATGATTGTCATCAGGACCCCAGATTGGAGACTCAATCTAGGCAATCTCTTCAAGACACACATGGCTTTGTTGGAACATGAATGCCTAAGAGCCAGTGCCATCGTCCCATAGTTTTCTGGAACAAGATGCAGAATGGAGTGAGAGCCAGAGCAGTCCACTTCCCATGCCCCACCACCAGGAATTGTGGAGATATGGTCTTGCAGAAGGCTTATCTTCAAACAGAGAGGAGAGGGTTGGGAAATTGAAAGGAAGTAGGCTATGAGTTTAATAGCTGAAGCTGAGCTTAATAACCGAGGTCATAGTCTATATACCCTGACATCAGAGATACAGAGGAAAATGCCCTAAACCTCAGAATCTATTGTTAGCCTGGAAAAATCTGCTTTCATTCTCTCTTTTCAATACTCAACAGCAATAACAATAGTATATAATTAGTATTGTCGATAGCATGTGTGAAGTGCTTTTCTTTTTCTAAGAGCGATACATCAATTACACCATTAAATTCTCAAACCAATTAAACAGATAAGCATCATTTTTATTCCTATTTTATACATAGGAACACCAAGGCTCATTAAGACTACCTAAAGTTACATACTTAGTGTATCGAATTAGAAGCAGCATTTTTATCTTACTGTCAGTGTTTGAAGGGGGAAACCCTCACCCCCACCATTTTAGCCTCAAAATGTTCTTTCCCTGACAACCCCCGTTAGCAAAGAAAGGAAAAAGCTTTCACTCCGGACTTTCCTAAAGGCCTTGTGCCCAGTTAATCAGCGATGATATGTAAGAATTTCGATGCTGTGATTGTATCACAGATGGGATTTTGCTCCAGGAAATGGGCTATTGAAGACTTGAATTCAGGACCTCTGGCCGGCTTCCTGAGAACTTTCTATTCAGGGAACCCCAACCATGTTAAAAAAAAAATTATGTGCATGGTATTATTCAAGACATTTGCTAAAATTAACATTCAAGGGCTAGAAATACCATTAAAAACCACTCCGTCCAAGTCCAACCCTCATAATTAACTGAAAAAACTGAACTTCAAGTCCCATTTCTAGTGTCAGTGAGTGTGTTATAATGTATTACATCCCCATAAAAATGGGTCTCAGAAAAAAATCCACATGTTAGTCTCGTCCACCAGATTTTTGTCATCCATCATTGGAGGAGTAAATTCTGGCTAAAAGCTCTCTGAGTCTGTTTTCACAAAACAAAATTTTAAAAGTAATTAATGCCAGGCCCTCCTTTTGTAGAAGAAGAAGTAGATTCCCCAAGATCTTCAATGAGCACAGCAATTGTGAAAGCTCTGTTATTAAGAGTAACTCAGTAACTGATGTACTGTCATTGGGTATAGCCCTCTTGAATTTTTGCTACATGTTTTAAAGTATATGAAACCCAGGATTGTTAAACCTACAGAGACAGTAAGTAGAATAGGGGTTCCTAGGGGTACAGTGTGGAAGGGTGGGCAGGGGGTGGTGGTGGGGTAAATGGGAGATGATACCAAGGAGTTCAAGAAGAA
>NW_022103906.1:86196068-86218276 GCF_000313985.2 Echinops telfairi | reverse complement strand
TGTCTTTGTATGCTCTATAAATAGATCTCTGCATGTGCCACAGCATCCTGGAAGCCAAGTTGAAAAAACATCTTAGCCAGAACCAAACACCTTGTGAAAATGAATCACTGGGCCTGGGGGCTTAGGCACAGTCATGGGGAAAGGGCAACACTGTCAACTGGTAAAGCATAGTTCACACAGGCAGCCTTCTATATTCTACTGACTGAGTAGTGACTGAGGTTTGAACAGCTTACACGAGGCTACCCAAGATGCCACTGTTGGTCCCTCCTCAGCCAGAGGAGGAGTCCTACGGACATACAGGTTAGTGTCGGGCTGCGAACTCCAACGTCAGCAGTTTGAAACCACCAGCAGGGGAGCAAGATGGGGCTTTCTACTCCCACAGACTTGCAGTCGGGGAAGCCCGCAGGGGCAGTCCTTCTGAGTCTGAGTCAACTCGACGGCAGTGAGTTGGAGGGTTTTCTCCACCCACAGGAAAGAAGAATGAATGAAAGAAAAAACTCAAGCAAACAATTAGTCCCAGGGAATAATTTATCACAGGAGCAATGGCCTCTACTATCCCAAGATCAGCTACTTTGATGCGGCTTCAGAAGGTCCTGAGCAGAATGGGAGAGAAATGTGGAGCAAACTCCAAAATCTAAAAAAAAACAAAAACCCACCCAATTTCCTGGTCTAATACAGACTGATGGAACACCAGAGGCTACTGTAGACACCCTTCGAATGTGGGATGGAACCCCCTGCAGGGATCCCCTTTCCAACAAGCAAACAAACAAAGAAAAACCAGTCCGCAAGAGAGTTGACTCTGCTTCGTAGTAACATGTCTGAGACTGAACATCTTTAAGGAAGCAGAAAGCCTTATCTTCCACCTGCAGAGCGGCTGGTGGTTTCGAACTGCTGACTTTGCAGTTAGCAGCTCAATGCATAACCCACTCTGCCATCAGGACTCCCCAGACAGACCTCTAAAGTGAACAGTAACTCCCATGAGGAGCCGACGCCTCAGAATAATCAGCCGCCAGAGACCAAAAGGACAGCGTCTGCCCATAAACAGAGCCCAAATGGCCAGAAGGGGTCATAAAGAAGGAAACCGGAAATGAGGAAGCAAGGCAGCCGGAAGAGCAGCCGTACACTGCGGGGAGGGCAAGGAAATCAACAAAACACGACGTGCCTGCAAAGTATTGAATGGAAAATACGTGTGCTCTGTAAACATTCCCACAATGTGTGTGTGTGAGAAAGAGAGACAGACAGACAGACCATGGAAAGCTAGGGTAAGCTTTTCCCTGGAACAGAACTGGGTGTCCTCACAATGGTCATTCTAAGTACTGGCAGCCAAAAGCCTCCTTGCCAGTGTTCTGAAGGCAACAAACAACAGGGAATAAAAAGAGCTTGGTAGAAGCCACTTGGGGACTTGGGGGGCATGGGGGTGGGAGGCGCGGTGAAGAGAGAGAGCACAACATAAAACTAGTTGTTATCAAATCATTTCTGACTCCTGGTGACCCTACATGCAGCAGAGGGTAACTACTGTTCACATGACTTATGAGGGCTGTTTTAGGAATTTGATCTCCACGCCTTTCTTCCGGGGACAACCATTGGGTGGATTTGAACTTCCAACCTGTCAGTTAGCTGCCGACCATATTAGCCCTGCACACCACTCAGCTAAAGTTTGGGAAGATGGTGAGGGTTGGAAATATGTTTGGTTGGGTTGAAATGCAGAATGGGACTCCGTGTGAGCCTGTACATTCGTGAAGCCAGCATGTCACTCATGCAGACATGTTGTGGCGCTTCCAGAACACAGCTGGAATGGATAGGTTGCATCAGAGTAGTAACCCATCTATTTTTCATTAGATAAGGAGGCAGTATGATCAGATAAAGATGAGGCTCTTTGGGTTGGAATTTGTGAACGCTAATTTCAAGAGAGTCCAATAAGCATAGTTATGGTAGTGGGGTTTTTGGTTTGTTTTTGTTTTTCTTCGAGATTATGATGGTTAGGGTTTATGTCAACTCGACACTTGGGAGGGTGGGGGTCAAGGTTAGGGGCGGAGCTTAGCTTATCGATCATGTTGAAGACGAATGACATCTCCTTGGTGTCATAAGCCTTTTTCCCCTTTGGTTCTGCTGGAGCTAGGTCTTGCGTCTGGTTCCTTGACCTCCTGTTGTGTCACCTGTTGTGCCGAACCTAGGAGCAGTCAGCAGACCATTGACTATGGATTTATTCAGCCAACTGCAGACCTCTACATCTGTCTCTACCCTGGTTGTCTTCAGCTTCATCGTCCTGCTTCCTGGAGTGAGGAAAAGCCTGACTTGAAGTGAACAGGATTTGCCTATTTCTACAACCGTGTCAAGCAGTTTTTGATATCGAGCTCTTCCTACATACAAACACATACAAGCTTCAGTGGTTTAGCTGCTCTAGGGAACCCAACCTAACACAGAAGTATACAGATGCTCAGCTACAATGCAAATAGGGAGATTAAAGTGGGTCTCACCAAGCGGAGCATTTCTGGGAAAATGCGATATGGAGGGAAATAGGCATGTAAGCATTTTAGCGTGTTGATCAAGAAGTCAGAGATTTGTAAGCAAGGACCTGAGACTCTGAGACTCTGAGAGGAATGAGAATAAGTCAGGATCAATGGACTAAGCAGCTCAGAGAGGAGAGGGGGTGGCTAGAGTGAAGAGAACAAATAGAGGAAAAGCAATGGAAGGCGAGTAAATGTATTCCTTATGCAGAGCCAGACATGCAAGCACGTGGTATGAAACACAGTGGACTCAGAACTGCAGCAGAGATCCATAAAGGCATTTAGACATCTAGGAAAACCTTGGCAGAAAAACCTCTGACAGGGAAACCTTGAACCAAAAGGACTGTGTTCCCTGCAATCTGCCTTGAAAACTCTGTGCTAGAAGCCTGGAGGGTTCTCAAACCATTTCTCAAACCTTCATGGCCCCTAGGAAGTCCACCAGTACCTTCCCTTCCTCCATGAGCCCATGTTCATCGTCTCACCAAACCGAAACCAAACTCACTGCCACCGAGTCTATCGGTACAGGGGTTTATCACTCAGCGAGGTCAGCCGTTCAAAACAACCAGCTACAGGCTTTTGACTCCTGTAGAGATCCACCGTCTTGAAACCCCACAAGGGCAGTTTTACTCTGTCCTGTAGGGTGTAGTTCTGAGCTGGAGTTCCATCACAGGCCCTGATAATCCCCCCTTCCTCTGATCAAGCCACCTCCCTTGTTATGAATCACGTCTACAAGAATATGAAACTCAGCCACACCTGTTCCTCCCTGGTGGTGACGCTGGATTGTGAGGTCCAGGGCTTTAGTGCTTGCTGCTCACTGGGATTAAACAAGCAGCACACATCTATGGTCCATAACTGCCCACTTGCAGCGTACTAAAGGAAATTATCCAAGTGTCTTTATGTTGAGAGGAGGGGGTCAGTGAAGGATTTGAAGGATCTTATTTGTCTCCTCCCCTCATTCAAGATCTACCCCCAGGTTTCACCTCTTCATGTTCATGTTTAGGGGACCACGAGCAACAAATCCCTAGAGCACTAAGTTGTCTCAGTTTTGTCTTTGGTTGTAATTACTGGGAAGAAGCCAAGAGGGTAGGCAGAAATTCACTTTCCATGAGATGTTCTTGAATATGCTTTTGTTTCTTACACAGCAACCACCGTCAACAGGGCAAAAGAATGAACATGCACAAGATTTTATAGCATCGAAAGCAAATGGTGCCTATTCAATACCTCCCATACCTATACACTGTGTCTGAGGCTTTCCCAGTGGTAAGTATTGCTAACATCCCTAACAGTTTTGAAAGGTGGAGATAATTTACTCCCTTGCATTGCACAAACGACAGACTAGAAACTCAGAAATCAATTCTCGCGTCCAGCATCTCATAGTTAGCAAGTAAGGGAGCTGAGCCTTGAACCACAGATGTTGATCCCTGAAGCCCATACTTCTTCCATCATTAGTAAAATAGGGGGGTTGGGGAGAAAAAGAGAAATTGTGGCTTCTTTGAAACACTGAACACATAATTGGGGATGTTCTTCACTATGTTCATCCTGAATCCACATCAAACGGCTTTGCATGCCTGCAGTTCCTGGGCTGTCCTTAAGCCTGTCCTGATTGGTCCTGCCTAGGCAGAGGAAGCACAGCAATATTTGGTTTAAATGAATGCCAGACCAGGCTGTAACTCAAAGAACTGCATAAAGAATATCAGTTTCACTTTCTGTCTTATGTTTAAAACAAGACACCTCCCCCCGCCACCAACAAATATTTGCTGTGGAAAACATCCTTCAAAAACCCCAAGTCATGATTTTACAACACAAGAAACCACGTGGTCAGACCCACTGTTGCCTGTACAAAACTGCAAACGGGAAAGCATTTTGGCCTAAAGTGCGTGAAAACAAGAAACGCTGTCTCAAAGATGGCAAATCTATTTTAGATTTTCCCCTGTGTCTAACTATCTTTACAATTAAGAAACATGATTTCAAAAAGTGAACCATTAGCTGAAGTATTTCTATTGACATTTTGAAGTCTTGGCCTTCCAGTGCATTGCCTTTTGCTAAAAGTATTTTATAGTAAGGGCTTTTTCTTTTTTAAAGTTGCCTTTGGGTCCACTCTGATGCGTGGTGGCCTCCTGGGTGGCAGAGGAGAACTGTGCTCCGTAGGATTCTCAAGGGCTGAGTTTTCCGAAGTAGATCCCCTGGCCTTTCTTCCCAGGTGTGTCTGGGTAGACTCAGATATCCAACGTTTCAGTGGACTGCTGATCAAGTTAACTATTTATAACCGCCCAGGGAACCGTGGTCCTTCAATGTAAATACAGGCAGGAAACTCAGGGATAAACTATTACTAGCCAGGAAATTGATGCCTGCGTGGGAATGCTCAGAGAGGGAAGTGGAGGAGAGGAGAGGCCAGAGGCATGTCGAGGGGAATCCTAAGCTTCTTGAGAACTTGAGAACGATGGATGGACTGGGCCAGGGGAACTTTATGAGTTCGGCTCTGAGAAGTTACCTTGTGATGATGATAGTTGATTGGAAGTTGGTTTCCTTTTGTTTTTCTAATGACTGCCACTTGGCCCAGGCACAGGCTCCCCGCAAGCACAGTGAAGTAAAATTACAGAGATAACACATTTGTGATTCAGCATTTGCCATTTGTACAAGTCAAGGAAGCCAAGTACACCAACCAGCCCTCACCAATGATCGTTGACATAGTTTCCATCACCATGAGTGATAACAGTACTTCTGGGACAGGACGGCCCTCCTCCCCCTTCTCTCTTGTCCTGGTAAACTGCCATAAAATTGATCTTCAGATGACATGCTTCAAAAGGATTTTGAAAGAATTCCATTAACTTTTCATTGAGATGCTATTTGCCCTTTTGTGATTGACGTATTTCATCCAGCATCTTTCCGAGGTCCATTCCTGTTGTTTCATGCATCGGGACTCCATTTGTCTGTACAGCAGAATAATATTCCATCATATTTTGAATCCATTTTATTCGTCCTTTCTTTGGTTGGTGGGCATTGGGATTGATCCCATCTTTTGGCCATTGCCAGTGCTGTTGCAATGAGCACTGATAGACGCGTGTCTGTTCACATCACTGCTTTCAGGAAGTGAAGTCATTATCTCATTGTGTTTGGGGTTTGCATTTCTCTAAAGGTTACAGATGTTGAGCATCTTGTCATGGTCCTGTTGGCCATTTGGGGATACTCTTTGGTTAAATATCTGAGTCCTTGGCCTGTTTTCTAATTGGTTTATCTTTTCCTTGTTAAGTGTTAGGAGTTCTTGATACCTTCTGCTAAAGAAAATCTTGTTGGGTATATGGTTCCCCCAAATTGTCACTCCATCTGTAGATGGTCTCTTCAGTTTGTTGTGTCAAATTTTGAGAGAAGAGTGAGAGTTGTCCAGCTGGGTTAAGAAGGTAAAGAAGGCATTTCGAATTGGCCATGGGCAGACAGGAAGTGAGTGGCATAGAATGACATGGAGTACCCTAGAAAGAGAGCCTTGACCTGAATCAGCTAGAGGCAGGTGGCAGGACAGACCCGAGACTTGGACAGAAAGGCTGTCAGTCATGGCCTTATGGTGGGCATTCCATAGTTCTGGAAACTAAGACTACCTAGCCAACAGAGGGCTCCTGTAAGCCTTAGTAAATGCCACTAGGGGAACAAACTGTTAAATTCCTATTGTCTGCACTGATGACATTGGAAAAATCTTTGGATAGAGTCAGAAAGGGAGGATGAGGCCCTGAAATTTCCTAGACAGGAGACTTTAAGGAGCTTGAGGAATTGAGGCCCCAGGTTCTCTGGCCACTAGAATTTAGATCTCGAACGATGTGCACAGTTAGAGGTATCAGGGTGAAAAGGGCTTGCCTTCACCCAGTTCACATCCTGGCTAGAAAGAGGCAGAGGAAAATCACTTGGGCGACTTCAGGTTCAAATGCTACAGACTCTGGGTTATCTAGAGAAACAAAATCAGTGGCACGGATATATGTATAAAAAAGAAATGGCATCCCAGTCCCGCCCAACTCCAGTCCCTGCGCCTAATGCTAGCCAGAGCCCTCCTTCGACTCATGTGGCTACTGGCTGATGCCAAAGGAAGATGAAGCAGGGAGATGACAGGCTAGTGGAGCCAAGGCCCCTGGCAACATGCCAGGGAGAAGACAGCTCCCAGGGTCAGTGACCCACATGGGACTGTGCCTGGAGGCAGACAGAAGATCTCAGTAAGCAGCGACCATGAAGGGCCAGTGGAAGGGAAGTTCTCACTGTCTCTCACAGAAAAAGGTCACACCCCCAAGGGGGCATCACCAGGCTACCACCTGATTGACAGGTTTGATTCCACCCCCACCTCAACACAGGTACCATCAAGTGGGCATAACATCTAACTACCACACTCTGCAACTGGGGAATCAGAGAAATGCAAGTCAGCGTGGTCTGGTACAGTCCAAAGAGCATGTCCCCACCCCCACCCAGGACTTCTGGGGTAAAGACTTTCAGTGAACTGGTAAGTGCTAGATCAGGTACCATTGAGATGATCACGCTGATGAATTGAGCCAGGTGTGTCTATGAGCACTTTATGGAGGCATTTCAATCCCCCGCCCCCCCCCGCCCTGAGATTGAATATGTATAGTCATGTTCCATACACTCCATGCAGTTCAATGGGATCTAAATCCCACTGTTAGGCCCACTGCTCTGTGTCCATGCTTTCGTGCTAATGTTGGTTAACCAGAAACCAAGATAAGCAAAATGCTGAGATAGTCTGGTCGGCCAACTTGGAGATGACCCATAGAGACATATCCTGTAGCGAGGAGCCCAACCCTGTACATGATTGTGTAAAAATTGTAAGATTTGTCCAGCTCTGAAACGAACTGCAAGAGAGAAATTCGGGAAGGTGGTGTGCTGTGTTTGGGAGTCAGGGAATGCTCAAATCAGTGACCTTGGAGAGTGTCTTTTCTCTCTGTGGGTACTTCTAGGGTCTGAAGTCCAGCCCACACACCAACTCACTTAGATCTTCATAATGAATCCTACTGACATTGCACTGAAGCATCACTTCATAGTACAAGGACTATCCCAAAAACTACCAAAGGAGGCTGGCCAAATGGGGATTAACTTTGTATCCTGCTAAGCCAGGTCTGGGTATGTGGGAGGCCAAGCAGGCTTACTCCTTTGACTTCTGTCTTGAATGATGCCGTGTCTCCTTTGTCTTGCCTTTTCTTCTTTCACACCTTTATGCCCTCGTGTTCTGCAATTGGTTTTCCAATTGTTTTCCCTCATCATTATTTTCTACGAGAGAGAATACGAAGCACTCACCTCTGCACTGACTTAGATGCCTCTCCTGTCAGCCCCACTTTCCTGGGACTGAAACCTGCACCATTCTTCTCCGGGCCCTCGACCTGCAGACCCAAGGACAAACCAGTTGCCTCAGGGTCAATCCCAAGGTATAGAGCCCCCACGTGTACCAGAGTGTAGCAGTGCAATGAGAAGTTGTCAACAGCTGATTGACAGAAGCAGATCTCCAAGCCTTTCTGCCCAGTTGCCCCTGGGTAGATTCAAGCCTCCAATCTTCAGGCGAATGGCCAAGTGCATTCACTGTTTGCCCCACGCAGGGACTCCGTCGATCAAGGAAGCCCTTGTTAAGTGCGCAGCCAGATGGCCATGCACTTCTTTAGCCTCCTCCTCCAAGCAATACATGCCTCCATCTCAAGAAGCCCTGGAAAATCCAAACAGCCCATTCTCCTCCAATACTGTAAATCTGTAATCGTTGAATAAGCATCTCCTATTAGAGAAGGGAAAAAAATGACTGCAGAGTGGTAGTCAGCAGGAGGCAGGGCCTCTTCCAACGTAATGACTTGCAAATCAAAACATGAAAACCAGAGCGCACCTTTTGAACCCCTTTCCCCTTCAGCCTAGATGTCCTCATCGTTTTCTCCCAGAGTGTTCCTGTTATTTCTGCTACCAGAGCAATAACCTTCCTCGTGCATTTTTAAAATGTTGGAGGAGGAGCTGTCCAGTGATCTCAAAGCATATGTTTTTGATTCTCATAAGATTATGGATACCAAAGGAATAAAAATGGAAATCACTACTGCCAAGATATGAAAGAAAGTTTGCATAGTAAAATAATTTAAACCCAACATTTGGACCCAATAAGGCATACGGAACGTTTTTTCCATATTTTTGGAAAATGTGCATTTTCTTCACATTAAGTGGTACCAATAAAAAATAATGATTCTCACTCAGTTTATTTCTATAAATTAGATTGGCTTATAGTTTTCCAGGACATGGTTTTGTATCGAGCTATATAGCAAACACCTGGGCATAAAATACACTCAGCTATTTATTTCCATGTGGGAGGAACGGGTCCCCATTCTTCTTTTAGAACTAGAGCAAAGGTCATCTGGAAACAGTATATTAAGGACTCTCTATCTATCTGCCAAGAATGTATGTTACATCAACAACTTGGAGATGTGCAGTGGTGAGCACACTTAGGAAGTACCTCAGATCCAGAACAACTTTGATCTGATTAGATCAGAGCCCAGGTGATAACTACAATACTGGTGGGTATGGACACTGAACTCATCTTGAAATCAAAGAAAGAAAACTAGTAAGATGAAATAACAAAGCCAAACTAACAAACAAAGAAATGTACTGCCCTTGAGTCAATGCTGACTCAGAGTGGGTTTCTGAGTCTGTAACTGTTGATAGGAGTAGAAAGCCCAGTCCTTCACCCTCGGAGTTGCTGGTGGTTTTGAGCTGCCAAACATTCGGATTGCAACCCAAGGCATAACCACTATGCCACCAGTGCTGAGGCGCATGTATCTGTAGTCCACTCAAAGAGACACTCATCTGGAGGTTTGGCTGGTGCTGTTGTTTAGTCAGGCCCGGGCTCAAGCTCACAGGCAAGGCGATTGGACTGTTGTGATCCACAGAGGTTTTTCCCATGGGCTACTTTTCCAGAAGTCGAGCTCTAGACTTTTCTTCCTGCTCCATATTTGTCTGGAAGCTCCACTGAGGAGCATGGGTTGGGGATGGAACTAGAGTCTCCTGCATAAAAGGAAAGAATTCTACCAGTGGACCAACATTGGGGCAAAATCCGTCAAGTGAAGGTATCGCCACAGACTTTAATGAAGGAGTGAATGGAGACAGAAGAGAAGACAGAGCATCTGGGTAAGAAGGATGAACAAGGAATCAAAAAGGAAATGTCAGAAGAACAAAGAAAGCATAATTAGAAGAGAGGGGAAATGTTAAAGCAAGCCAGCCAAAAAAAAGCAGTCAAGGCAGAAGGTCTTCCTCTAACGTTGCCGTGGTAGGAAAAGCAAACCTCAGCCTGGAATGGGGGGATGACAACCCGTCTCATACAAAATTGTGATGGGCCCATTCATTTCAAATCCCACCATGCAATACAGTACAAGCTGTAGACTCAGAGAGCCACCCTTTAACAGCAATTGCATGTCACGAATTCCTCTCTCTTCCGTTCTCATGGGGATTTCAATGCTTGTAGATTGACAAAGGATAGTGAGAGGATACCACCCTGACACGGAGCTTTCCTGATTCTAAACCACACGGTAGTCCCTTGTTCTAAGGCCTGCCTCTTGGTCTATGTACAGATTCCGCATGAGCACAATGCAGTCTTCTGGAATTCCTATTCTTCCCAGTGGTATTTATAATTTGTTGTGGTTCACACAGTAGAATGCCTTTTCATAATCGATAAAACACAAGTAAACAGCAGCTGTCTATTAATGTACAGCTGCATCTACTTTTAAATTACTTTTGGCAAAATTTCACTTGCATGAAATATCACTGATATTATTCAATAATTTCAGCATCCTGCTCAGCCCCACCCCTTTTTAGGAATGGACAAAAATATGGTGGTCTTCCAGCCAATTGGCCAGGCGGCCGTCTTTCGCCATGTCTTGGAATCGATGAGTGAACGCAGTCCCTCCCTGTGCTTCATCAGCTAGTTATAGCACTTCAATTACTATTTTGTCAATTCCTGGAGTCTTGTTATTGTTTTTGTTGGCGGGCGGGTGCTGTTTTTTGTTTTTTAATACCTGCAGTGCAGCTTGAACTTCTTCCTCCAGTACTCCAGGTTTTTGATCATATGCTAGCTCTTGAACTGGTTGAACCTGAGCCCATTCTTTTCCGCACTAACACTCATAGCATGAGGCATGCTAAGTTGTGGGGCAGCATGAAGAGCATCATACAGGAGGGAAGCCAATGTTCGTTTAAAAAGGAAGAGAAAACCCAAGTGAATGTCAGAAGAGACTATGAAACTTTCGCTGGAATGCAGAGCGGCTAAAGCAAACGGGCGTTTTCCTAGAGAGCCTCAACCTACTACCATGACCTTCACGTCTCCCTCCTCCTCCCAACTCCAGCCACAGCCCCTTGGGATGACCGTATTTTGCCTTTCCTTCATTTTTTTTTTTGCTCAAGCTGTCAAGCCCCTCAATCTCATCACTATTCTCCGTGCCTTCCTTGTTTCTAGCCCCTGTGCATTTCAGTCTTGGCTACCCATTTTAGAATCTCCTGAGAAGGTTTAAAATATCTATGGATGCTCAGACCCCACTCCGGAATGCATGAGTCTCCAAAGTAGGGCACACACACACACACACACACACACACTTTCTCCAAGGCTCCTTGACTGATTCCAATAGGCAGCCAAGGTTGAAAACCATCTCTGCTCTAGCTCATCCAAGCCACGTCCGAGGGTGAGCTCCACCTCCGTATTGGGGGGAAAAAAAAAAAAAGCTATCAAAGTATTTTGCTAAACAAAAGACAATTCTCCCCTTGAGAGAACTGCAGCCAATTTTTCATCAGAACATTATTTTTTCCTGCCACAATTATTACCTGAAGAAATTTGCCAGTGATCCAGACTGCATTGTCCAAGGGTCAGGGTCTTAACCCCAACATAAACGTTTCTTGGCAAATCCCTGGCTCTTGGCTTCCTGGCTCCGTTTTCCAGGTCAGAAAGCGTGCAGAGGGTTCAGGGAAGAATCCACACAAAGAGGAACCTGGTGACTTTGATGAGAGATTTTACAGCAGGTAAGAAATTCAAACCTGAACTGGGAAGCTGGTGCTATCTTGGCAGACCCGGTCTCAACCTAGTGAGAAAAGCCCGTGGCCTTTTGGTGGGGTGGTGTTTGGTTTGGTTTAAAGAATAGACACAGAGATGTTATTTTTTCTGAATGTTTCTGGTAACTTGCAAAGAAATTTCATTGATTCCACCTTAATTTGATTTGCCATTTATTTTGCCTGTTCAAGGTCTGGGCTTCCATTTTTCACTCTGAAATGAGAGCACTTATTTAGGTCATCGCTAAAGGTCTTAGCGGGTTCCTATTAGTTTGTAATAGCCCCCTCTTCTACTTATTTGTTGATGGCATATGGTTTGTTTCTAGGATAGGGAACAATGTTTCATAGACACCCTCTTCTTTTTTCCAACACCCTGTGAAAAAGATAAACAGGTAGAACTTATTACCATATCTAGTCATGTATAAGCTGAGTTTTTAAGCACATTTTTAATGCAGTTTTTGTGGTAAAATTAGGTGCCTCAGCTGATATTCAGGTCAGCTTATACTTGAGTATATATGGTACCTATCCTTCCAACAGAGTAAATTCATGTTCAGAGAGGGGTAGTGATTTGCTCAAGACCACGTTCTCTGAGATAGTGAAGGTTTATTGTGTCGATCTGGCTGTTAAACACATGTGGGATGAACTGAAGGGTGAAGGGATAAAAGGCTCAGTGAGCCTTGCCTTTCTAGTTCTCGAGTCTCTTGCTTTCTGATGGTTGGACCAGGGTGCAGCAGCTGTTTTAGCCAGTTCCCCACTTCAGCTGGCAAGGCTCACTTCCTGCAAGACATCCCTGAGGAGAAGCTGCATGGACCTACCCTGATGCAGCCCTGGGTGCTGGAGCACCCGTGTGGAGACCCCTGCCAGTGCTGAGATGCTTACACATTCACTGATTCGGCTTTCTTCCTGCAGTTGGCATCACTGCATGTATTTTGTGAAATTAAGGAGGACTTTATAAACTGGTGTCGGACATATGGACTAATGTTGGACTTATGGGCTTGGACAGCACTGGGTTGGGATGCTTTCTTAATGTAAACTTTTTAATATAAAACTTTTTAATAAAAAACTTGTACATATATGAGTTTCTCTCAATTTGTTTCCCTAGTTTCCCCAGACTAACACACTGTCTCTACATAGAAAAGCTGTTGCTTCAAACAGTCTTCTAACTCCAAATTAAGTGGCCTTTTCTCCCTCAGGATGCTGTCTTTCTTTGCATTTTCTAGCCACCATTTTGGCTCTCCACACGTTTGAACACACACAAACACACACACACACACACACATACACACACACACACACACCTTCCCTTTATAGACCAAGACTGCACTCCAGGCAAAGAATGTGCTGACCAGGGTTGATCAAAAAATGGCATCCATTTCCCAGGAACACGCGGGTCTACTATTATCAGGCTGGGAGAGGGGCAAGCTTATTTGAGAACTGAGACCCACCACTGCCAGGTTCTTTTCCCTACCCCCCCTCTCCTGTGTTGCCATCAGCTCCCCCTTCAGACTTTGCATACCAGCTCTAGGACAGGAGCTAATCTCAGGCTCTGCCTTTGTCCCAACAAGTCTTTGTCACCTCTTTCTTTCTTTCTTTGGGGGAAATGAAAGTTAACTCACAGTCTTTTCTCACAGAGAGCTCACGAAACATTTGCTGAATAATCCATTCCTAAACCTCAGAGCTGAAAAGGGATTTAGAAAGGCGAGACTCACTGCACCATCTTAAGGCAGGAAAGACTTGGGAAGAGTCACACAGCAGACAGGGGAGATTATGGGATGGTAATCTTCTACAGGGCTGCTACCTTTGCACCTAGTGCCGGGCTAGTCCACAAGGTCGCTGTTTCAACCCACTGAGCAATGAAGCTCTCTGCTCCTATAATGATTTACAAAGCCCCCAAACCCTATATAGGCTCACTGTGACCCAGAATTGATTTAGAGGCGGTACTGGGGATATGTTTGTCTGTCTGTCTGTCTGTCTGTCTGTCTGTTTGTTTGTTTGTTTTCCTTCAAAGTCAGAAGCTACTGTCCTGAAGACAAGTTGCTCTTGGGACTGCCAGGCTAAAGAAGTAACGTCAGGGTGTTGGCCTCCTAGTGCTGGAATATGTTTGTGGTTTTGAAATATTTCTCAAAATCCCTGCAAGCTCAAGTCTGTGCAGACAACCTTGGATGAGGGAGAAGAAAAGAGGGGGAGCCATGGGGGAGGGGAAGTTTCTGAATCATTGCCTCAAAAGAGACCCGTTGTTTGCGGGGCGATTTCATCACTGAGTGCCGGGAAGCATCAGAAAGCCCCTTCCACACCCTTTTACCGCTCCGTCTTCCCTTGTGCTGCGGAGACCCGGTTGGGAGACTGAACACATATGGGTCTTGTTGGGCGATCCCGTGGTCCTCCGAGGCGGTAAATTCCGACGGCCACAAATCAGTTTCAGCGCAACATCAGACACGCACGCGCTCCCAGTAAAATCCAGTGTCCAGCCTGAATTATGGCCGCATGTGTTGGCCGCTGCACTGCCGCCCTGCCTGCCTGAGATGCCACCCTGTCAGAGAAGGTTTATGGAGCGGGCCAGAGGGGCCGGAGGACAGTGGCCGGCTACCACGCCAGCCCAGGCGCCCAGCGGCTTTGATCTCTAGCAGGTTATCCCCCCGACCCCCCAGCCCCCGTCACGACGGACTGGTGCCTGCTCCTGCAGAGAGAACTGAAGCACAACTTTCCAAAGCACCTCGAGGGCTCTCTCTTCTTCCTGGACTGGACGGAGCACCATCCGTGCTGCCTACTCTTCTTCCCCAAGTAACTCCTTGTGACATCGCATTGTCTCCAGCTACATACAAAGCCTGCCTGGCCCTTCTCATTTCCTGCTGCTGACAGTTGACACCGCGCCTGCGCCTGCCCATCCCTTTCGCGTGAAAATGTTGCTTCTTGGAGGCCTTCGTCCAAGACTCTGTGCTTGGTCGCCAGCAGGCCCTGAACTTGAAGCAAGTTTCAAGCAGGAGTTTCTTGTAACCAAGGAACAAATGTAAAGTATGGGTCAGGGACTGGGCTGCTAACCATGGGTCAAAACCATCAGAAGGAGAAAGATGGGGTTGTCTGCTCCTCCAAATATTTACAGTCTGGGAACACTGTAGAGCAGGGGTCCTCAAACTTTTGAAACAGGAGGCCAGTTCACTGTCCCTCAGACCCAAAGGAGGGCCGGACTATAGTTTTAAAAAAAACTATAGTTTTTCCTGTGCACACTGCACATATCTTATTTTGAAGTAAAAAAACAAACGAGGCAAAAACACCCTGCGGGCCAGATAAATGTGCTCGGCAGGCCGCATGTGGCTCGCGGGCTGTATTTTGAGGACCCCTGCTATAGAGGGTCACACGGAGTCCAGATCTACTCTGTGGCCTGTCATATCTGGCTCCTAGTGGTTGGAATCCTGGTTAACCACAAGGTAGCAGGTGCAAACCCACCAGCCGCTCTGCTCAGAAACCCTAGGAAGAAGTTCTACTCTGTTCCATAGGCCCCCAGGAGTCAGAAACAACTCCATTCAAGCCTGGTTTCTTGTTTCTCTTTTTCTTTTTGGGTTGCCTCCTAGATGACCAATAACAAAATCACTCCCATTGAATCAATTCTAACATATCGAACCTATAGTCTAACTTCCAGCAACCCTGGGAGTTTCCAAGGCTAACTCTCTAAGGGAGTAGCAAGTCTCATCTTTCTCCCAAAGAGCCATTGGTGGTTTTGAACCGCTAACCTAGAGATAAATAGCCCAATGTAAAACCACAATGCCGCCGGGCCTCCTAACAAACTCATAACTGCCTCTAAGTAAACTCTCCTTGAGCCCTGGATAAGCCCACAACTGAGCCAGTGTAGACAAAATGCTCTTAGGTAGCACCTGTGCCTGGGGCCCTCCCCTGCCTGAGAGGTGTGGTTGAGAGGAAAACGAAACGGCACCAGTGCTTCTCACCCGCAGAACCCAGCAAAGTCACCAGCAGAGCTGAACTGTGCTCCCTGGGTTTGCAATAGATTCATCTTCACAAATATATCACCTGGCCTTTCTGCAAAGGTGTCGGTGGGTGGACTAGAACTCATATCCTCTTAGTCAGTCGTCAAGCATGTTAACTGTTTACACCACCCACGTAACAGTAAAAAGATCTGAGTTCTTGACCTCAAGGAATTTTCCATCTTACGAAAGGGGCCGTCTTCTGCAGGCTCCCTGGCGGAGCTGGCCTTGATCTGGGCTGCGAGGGTCAGTCCAGCATGGCTGAGTGCCGTGGGAGGCAGAACTCAAGAAGGACAAAGAACTGCCCTCTGAGGTACAACCAAGAGTTTCAGAAAATGACTTACAGAAAATGTCAATGGGAATTTCTCCCCGACTCCTCATTTCTCCAGGCGTCACATCTGGATTCCCCCGTTTTTAAGGGAGTGTCTTTCTCACTGCTACAACTCTATATCTTCCACCCATGACATCCAAATGGAAGCTGCCATTCTCTGACGTAATCCCTCCTACTGTGAAATAAAGGGTGAATAAGGAACCCAAGTAGGACCAGTCATTTATGTCACCTTTTGACCATAGTAATTGGTCCATGGATGGGCACTGAGCCAAGCCAAGATAATTAGTCTCATTCTGGTACTTTTTATTATTCAAACTGGTGTAACAGAGCCCACTCGATCACCTCCTTCTATCTGTCCACAGGTCTGTATGAACATAAACCTGAAGTTGCTCAGAGATGTAGATCTATAATATCTACAAGTAAGAAAAGGAGCTAAAATAATCCTTATATCATTAAAATCTCTGGCTCTAGCTTCTGAGGTTTCTGGAGCTACCATCTGACTTTTTACTTTACCATTTTCAACTCTTTCATCAAGTCTTCGAACTACCAGAACAGCCTTCCCTTCACACACAAAAACAAAAACAAATAAATGACGTAAATGAAAATCCAATCATTCCATTGAGTTTCCATCGCTTGCTACCTACCAAACGATACAAAACTAGTATATTATTGGAGAAAGGAAATTGCCTAAATCCTAAAGAATTTTGGATGCCAGGCCACAGGGTTGAAGGTCAACTAAACAGAGATTTTTAATGAGAATCTGAAGAACATTAATGTTTCCCATGAAGCCCTAAAAATTACATGTAAAAAAACCTATATAATAAATATTTACCTGGGCAAAGGCAGCATTAATATCATATCTTGATCCCCACATACACACAAAAAAGTAAACTGATCGTGGTAGCCATTGTACAATACTGTTTGATGAGATTGAACTATGGCATGAAATGATATCTGTATTACCACCTGTGTAAGTAATGTTATAACCTTTACAAACATCAGGAGCACAGACAGCATTATCTTCCAGTCACTAGTACTATTCTTAATGTTATTATAGAGTTGATTCCAACTCACCGTCACCCCAAGGATGCAGACAGATTTTCCCCTTTGCTATAAACCTTCTAAAGTAGATCACCAGGCAGGCCTGTCTTCCAAGGCCCCTCTGGGGGACTTGAACTGTCAACCTTTTGACTTACTAGTGTTCAACTGACCACCTGTACCAAAGGTGGACTCCTAACAGTTATCAAAGACCCTGAGAGTCAGTCATTTATTGAGCAAACGTATAGGGTAAACCCCAGGGTCAAGAACTGTTGGTGATCTTACATGATGTGATTTTTACCCTTAAGGAGTTGCAGTCTGCTCAGGCGGTGATGAGCATGGACATCATTTTAATAGGAAGGGATACCAAGAAAGAGAGGTAAATTCTATAGTAGGTCAGGGGCTCGTATCTAGGACTTTCCGCACAGCCTTTAATAAGCTGTTGTGCTGCAGTAAATAGAGTCCCGGACTTTGGCAAGACATTCGATCTCTTAGTCTCAGTTTTTTTTAAAATATGTGTTTTAATCCTGCCCTGACATTTCACAAGACGGTTACACGGTTCTAAAGAGAGGGAAAATTTCTTGCTAACTTTCTCAGAGACTAGATACACTTAAACACGATACACAACTTATTCTCCCTAAAAGAAATTGCCTTGGGAACGAGTTTTTGCTATTCAGAGAGTAAGCAAGGTACTATGTATTGGGTCTTGCAACATCGACATCTCCTGAGGATTTGTGAAACTGCAGGTCTCAAATCCATCTCAGAATTCTGATCGGAATTTACAGGGGGTATATTTATGTCTGATGTGTTTTGGCATTGAGGATCGCCCTCTTGAAGGTTGCTTATGTGTATTTCTGTCTTTCGATACGTGAACCCCAGGACTGATGAAGCTATGGAAACAACAAGTAGAAGAAGGGATCCAGGGGAGTGCTGTAGGGAAGGGGGGGGGTGTAAAGTGGAGCTGCTATCAAGTAGTTGAAGAAAGACGAGAATGGTTTTAAACTGATCGTGGTAGCAATTGTACAATACTGTTTGATGTGATTGAACTATGGCATGAAATGATATCTGTATTAGCTCCCAATAAAATGGTTTTGAATTTAACGAAAAATAAAAAGAATGGATAACATTTCAAAGATGAGAATTGCAGAAGGCTTAATGTGCTCGTGTGGAATCTATAGGTAGATCAGGAGACAGTTGTTTAAACAGGGGATACTGCATGGTTTAAAATTTTTTAAAAGTGTGTGTCCAGATTGCATCCTTTCACCATACTTATTCAATCGTATGCTGAGCAAATCATCCCAAAAGTTGGACTACAGGAAGAAGAACATGCATCAGGAGTAGAGAAGGCTCCTTAAAGAACAAATACGTCAGTCACTTTGAGGACTAAGGTAAGCCTGAACCAAGCCAGGATGTTTTCAAACCTTAGATGCATGTGAAAGCCAGATACTGAATAAGGAAGACTGAAGAAATGCAGATGGATCTGAATTACGGTGCTGGCACTATGGATGGCCAGAAAAACAACACCAACAAATCTGTCTTGGAGGAAATGCAGCCTGAAGGTTCCTTAGAGGTGAGGATGGTGAGACTTCATCTCACGAGCTTTGGGCATGTTGTCAAGAGAGCCCAGTCCCTGGAAAAGGACATCAAGCTACTATGGAAAGCAGAGAGTCAGGGAAAACAGTGTAAGACTGTCAACAGATGGAGTAACACAGTGGCTGCGACAATGAGCTTGCGCCTAATGACAGCTATGAGGCGGACACAGGAGGGGCCAGTGCTTCCTGCTGTGGTCTATCAGGTCCCTAGGACTTGGGGCTAACTCAATGGCACCTGACAATGACCTCTACAGAAATCACAGTTTGAAAAACACTCAGTGTGTTGTCTTGTCATCTGGTAGTTAAGAAAACCCATTTGGGGGCCCAATGTGCCATAAGGGAACAAAGATCAGCAGAAGAGGGGACCTGGTGTGCCTTTGGGCTTGCTGCCATCTGGATCAAGTGGGGCCTCATCGAACAGAGAGATGCACGGGACATGATCGCGATGGGCCCCAGGACGCAGTGAACAGAATCAGTGGGGCAATACCAGGACCAGCCTTTGGTGTACAGCAATCTCAGGCCTGCCTGAGACTGTCGCTGCCTCAACATATGGTCTCCTTGTATCTCTAGGCAGAGGAACACCAGCATACTTCACATCCATCAGCACATTCAGAAGGGGAGCAAGCAGTCTACCACGTTTGGCTAGTTTGAGGGTCCCCAGTGACTCCAGGGGACCATGCAATCTCCAAGTGGCCACACAACTGAGGCTCCAAGCCAGCAGGGTTCTGGAGATGCACCCCAGAACTCACGGTCTGTGGGGGTAGGAAAGGCTGAAGAGGGTTGATTTCCTTGGCATAGTCACGCCACATTAAACAAAGGTGAATTCGTTTCTTTATAGAAATACATTCAACCTGAAAGAGTCATTGTGACTTTTCGAGAAAATATTCACTAAGCGTTCTGTCTCCTGGGATCAACATGGATCCCAGGACCTTTCCTATATTGCCTTACCTAAGAAGTCCTCAGAGCAGATGTTGGGAAGGAGGAGCCATGGTGGATCTGAGTTACTCATTGGGGCTGCCAGCCCCAAGGTTTGCAGTTCAAAGCTATCCACCCCTCTGAGGGGAAATCCCTTTATAAGATTGCTGTGAGGCAGAATTGACTAGAGGGCAGGGTTGGCTGGGTGGGTTGTGGGGGCTGGACAGATCAAAGAATTGACTGGATGACGTGGGTTGCTGGTTGGTTGGTGTAAGTCAAGATGGCGGTCAGGGAGCTTCCTTGGGGCACAGAAGAATGCACGAGCATCTTCTTCAGGAATTCGGAACCTTTTCTTGCTCAGGTTAAGAGGCGTGATCGAAGCTTACTGCTGGTGGTGCTGAACACGCTAAATGTACCAAGTGGCCTGAAAACTCACATTTACTGGGCACCCATTAGGAGTGGAGCCCTGGGCCAAGTGTTTGTCTGCATTGTCTGGTTTAATCATACGGGTTTTTATCTGAAGAAATGACTCTACTTATCCCCATTTTTAGATGTTGAAAACCAGGCTTTAAGAAACCCAGTGAGTCCTCTTCAGTCTTACAGCTAGTTTGTGGTCAGTGAAAACACATGGCCGTCATGCCAATTCTGAGGAATGGTGTGACTCCGTGTGTCACCGTGGAGAACTGCTCCATAGCATTTCCAGACTGCCACCCTTCGGCGGGCAGCACACCACGTCACCTGCTCTGCCGCCAGGGGTCCTTAAAGTCACAGGTAGTCGAATGCTAAGGAAACCTGACTCCAAAAGTGTGTTAAGATACAAGATGCCTTCAAAAAAGTTCCTTTTAAGAATTCCATTATCTTTTCAACCCATCTTCCATGAAATGCGAAGCCCCCTCTTCTTCCTCAGCCCTTGGCACACTAAGACACGTTACTTCCCAGAAATCACCATCCCTTAGACGGGCAGCGTGACCTTTAGGATCAGAAGTCAGGCCTGGTGACCTGGGAGAGGACTTATGCAGATCAAAGCCCTGGCTGATACATAGGCTCCCTCTCTTCTTGGTTTCCTGTCTTATGTTTATCATCTTCATCTTGCCACCATATTTTCATCTACCAGTTTCCTCAAGCTTACCATCTGGTGAATTGAAAGACGAGGATGTTCAGGAACAGTAAGCACGGGGACTGTGTTGATTTGCTGACATTAATCCCCAGGCCCCACCTCAGTAATTAGCTGCCGGTTGGGTAAAATGAATAACTTCTGTGTCTCACGCATCCATGAGCCCAGGCAATATTTTCATATTTACACATTTCAAAAGGGGGAAAGCTTGTCACTCTCAATCAATAAACCTGGCTTCTTGCAAGGGAAGTACTAAAAAGTTTTCCTCTGGGCCAAATACTTTCAAGGATTTACCACAAGCCAACAGGAAGACACACTTTGTCAAGAAGGAATCATGGCCTCCTTGGGAATTTCCTCGGAACTTAAGAATCACCCTTCTATAGGCCACATTCATTCCCAATGGAAGATTAAATGAGGGAGGGAGGGAGGAAAAATGAAAGGAAGAGAGAAAAACTTTAAAATTGGCCTTTTCAGATGTAAGGGAGTACACACAAAAGAAGTTCTGGCCAGCAAGCAGGAACCAGATTTCATACCCTGGCTTCACAATGAACAAACTGGATGAATCCCCCTTCCCACAACTCCTAATAGCCCCCACCACTCACCTACCCAGCAAGGGCTGGACAGGTAGCACTCAGATTCTAGCCCTGGGATTCGGAGTGATGGAACTGATCCTGACATTTGTGAACCACCCCTCGTTCAGATGCCTAGGAAATGCTGAACCTGTCTAATTCACCCCAGAGAAGTTTTGATCAGAAGAATCCCAGGAACAAAAGGCTTTATCCTAAACCATTCCAGACAGATGGAAATTCAGCTGCTCTTTCAAGTTCGTTGAAAGGGTATTCTAAACACCACACAGTAGTCAGTTTCGGTGTTTAAACAGCATTCAACCTTTCTATGTTCTTCTTTGTCTCTGGGCCACATTTTTCTACTGAAGTAAAAAGATTAAGACCAGCTTTCCATTGCATTCCAGGTCATGAAATTATTTATGGTTGATGATAGTAATTAAATTGCTTTCCAATCTGTTCTTTGTCTTCATTTTTCTGATAAGTTTAAAATTCTTTATCATTTTCAATAACTGGACGGGTGTTCAAAATGACACAACAGAGAACTGTCTACACGCCACCCAGATTGAAACCATTTTGCTGAAGCAGAAAAGCGATTTTCAAAAGAGACGCAAAACACTGGAGAGGTGGGTAGTCCCACTGTCACTCTCAACCCAGGGCCTTTCCTCTTTCTGCAGAGGCGACCACTGTGAACCATTGGTGGGAACCCTCTTGTTCAGGAAGGGCAGGGAAGCTGGAAAATTCCACGGAGGAAAACAAAACACCCTAAGAATAAGGGAGTAGCCAAGACGAGTGTAGCTGATAAACAGCCCCCCAAGGGCCCTGCAGTTAGAGAACACTCACATCTTGAGCGTGCCTGATGGGGAAAGAAATGACCTCAAGAAATCGTGTTGCCATGGAAGAAGCACACCAGCCTGTGCGATCATGAGGTGTTGATGGGATCAGGTATCAGGCATCAAAGACCCAGAGCAAAAAATTGTATCGATACGAATGAGGGGGAGGGCGGAGTGGAGACCCAAAGCCCATCTGTAGACAATAGGACATCCCCTTACAGAAGGGCAATATAGCACCGACAAAACAAAACTTTCCTCTAGTTCTTTAATGCTTTCTCCCCCTTCCCCACCCCCCATCA
>NW_022103906.1:86194005-86194933 GCF_000313985.2 Echinops telfairi | reverse complement strand
ACGGCCGTAAAGCTTTGCTTTATTGATTTTAATGTTACATGCATGTTATCTGATGAACGCATCAATTTAAAATTGCTATTCCTCTTCAACCAATATTTAGACATGTCCATATAGCAGAATAGATTTTGGTCATTTTGTTTTATCTGCTGTGTGACTAGACCAGGAATACATCATGAAATGGGACAATGAAGGTGATCCTCCCCTGGTGGTGCAGGGGACTGCTAACCACAAGGTCGGCAGTTCAAGCCCACAGCCTGCTTTCACACAAAGATTTAGTCTCAGAAACTCACAGGGGCAGTTCTACCCTGCCCTATGGGGTCACTATGAGGTGGGATTGGCTCGATGGTAATGAGTTTTTGGTCCCCCACCCACCTTTTCTAGTTTGCTGTTATACACATACCACCATGAAAATCCTTGTTACTGTTGATGTTAATACACACAAACAGAAGCTCTTCTCTAGGGCAGATACCTCGCAGTGTTTGTGCTGTTTCAGTTTTGCCAGTGTAAAATTTCTCAATTCCCCACATCTTTACTTGTAACATTGTTTGCACCAGATTTTTCCATTTTCGTCAAACAAATGAGTATGAAATGGAATTTACTGCTTTCCTTCATTACTAGTGAGTTTAAACATATTTTTATACTTTTAACAGGCATTTATGTATTCTTTCCTGTGACTAGTCTAATAAAATTATTTGCCGGGGTTTTTAATTGGGCTACTTTCCACTCCTTTTCTGATTTGTCAAGATTCTTTATATGTTCTGGATACTAATCCTTTATTGTTGTATGTGCTACAAATATCTCCCACCCCATAGCTGGTCTGTTAATTTTGTTTCAGGGTTTTTTGGTCACCCAGAAGTTCTTAATTTTAATACAGGCAAATATATCAGTTCATTTCTTTATAGTTTGCTCTTTCTGATTTTTCTTTAAC
>NW_022103906.1:86187736-86193153 GCF_000313985.2 Echinops telfairi | reverse complement strand
ATAGCCAATGAGGCTTCTGTGTGGGCATGGCCTTCTCCTGAGGATTCTGGGAATTCCTGTATTCCTCGTTGGAGGTGGGAGACATACTCTCTCTCTCTCTCTCTCTCTGCTCACTCCCTGCGAAACATCCCTGTGGAGAAGACACATAGAGAGAAGCTAATGGAGCCAAACCTCTGGAGCAGGAGAAGTCACATGGAGACCCCTGCCAGCGCTGAGATGCTTACAACGCCACTGGAGCCACAACGTCACTGGAGCCACAAGACTTACCACCCACTAGTCTGTGATCTTCCTGCATTTGGCATCATTGCATGTGTTTCATGACTCTGAAGAGGACTTTATAGATTGGTATCAGACATATGGGCTAATATCAGACTATGGACTTGATATAGACTGGACTAGGATGTTTTCTCAATATTCAGCTGCTCTTGTACATAAAGTTCTTCCGTGTACACATATGAGTCTCTATGAATTTGTTTCTCTAGTCTACTCAGACTGACACAGTGTGCTAGCCTGCTTCCATAAAGAGCAGTTCTACTCTACCTCATAGGGACACTATGAATTGAAATAGACTATGAACTAGTGCAGGAGCCCTGGTGACGTGGTGGGTGCAAGTTGGGCTGCAATCCACACGGTTGAAAGTTCAAAACCATCAACTGCTCCATGAGTGAAAGATGGGGTTTTCTACTCCCATAAACAGTGACAGTCTCAGAAACACACAGGATCAGTTCTACCCTGTCCTATAGGGTCACTATGGGTCAGTCCTGACTGGATGGCAGTGAGTATAGATGTGAGGATGGGTAGCAAGCGTTTGCTTTGTGTACCACAGTGTCCTCATCTGTAAGACTGGAACCACCAACTACTGAACTAGTTGTTACCAGTCCCAATTTCTATGAAAATGCACACAATAGGACTACGGTTGGCAATTCTATGAGTTCCCTGCCCCGTAATACACTCATGTCCAAACACAAGAATAGAGCCATGGACATGCACCTTGGCTCAAAGGTGAGTGATGAACAGGAGGCAAGCAAAGATAACTTCCAAATCTGTAATCATGCCAGGGAAGCAACCACGCTAATGTCCGAGCCAATGGGCACTGGACTCCTTCCTCCATTTACAAAAACACACTGCAGACAGCGCCTAAAAGGGCATGGAAAACTAGTCTCAAAGCAAAAGCCACCAACTGACCTCATCCTCAGCATGGCCCCGCTCAAAGGAGTTAATTAGCAGCAGGGAAAACAATTGACTTTTTTGGTATTATATAATTGCATTGTATTTTTGCCAAGTGTGGAATTTCGCCACCCACTGCCTCGGTGTCACACACAAGAAAGAGCTTATTGTTACCTGCACCAAACAAGGTCCAACTCATAACTTTGTAAGAAGCACAATTCCACATTCTTTGTCTCATTACAATAAAAAATCTTCAGGTCAATAGGCAGTTACATTCACGAAACATGCCGTGCTTTGAATGAACATTGTTCCTGTTGAGATGGCCCTCGCTTACAGAAAGACCGTTTTTAGAAAGCTTGGCAAACAGAATTAAAGTGCTCAGTCCAAGCATGCCCTGCCACATGAATTCTACCGAATTCTTTCTTACCAAAAAATAAGAGAAACACTGAAAGAAAAACACTTTCTCTTCACCATTTTGGGACTGATCTCGCAATGTCTAATTCCCTTTAGTGGTCTGAATCTCCTCCACAGTATTTTGAAAACAGCTTCCCAGCAAAATGATAACATTGGAAAGTCAAAGTGAAGGTCATCAGATGGGAATCTCTTGGCTTTGCATGTCATGGAGGAAACGCATTGCCTTCCTGCTGAAGTTGAAAGTCGGAGTCGAGCCTGACCAGGTTCATTGTGAAGAACTGCAGGGCTATGGAGATCAGCTATCGTCTTCAACAGGAAAGCTCAATAGTAAAAATGTAAAGGATAATACCATATATGTGCTCTTCACTGTTGGATAAAACCAAATAGTTTCATTTTCTAATAAAGACTGATTTTTAAATGAAACATTGACTTGTTAGACTGACCCGTTCTCCACTTACTAGGGACAATGGAAGAGTGAGATCTGAGTTCCAGTCTTGGCACTGTGTCTTTGTACATCGAAGTCGCCCCTCTGAGCAGCAATCCTTCTGCACTGCTGGTCTATCAGCATATAGATGTATATTTGAACCCCCTAGCTGGTTTCCCTACCCTCAGTTTCTTACTTCTTCTCAAGTACCCTCTACACCAGTGATTTCCAACCTTCCTAATGCCACTACCCTTTAATACAGTTCCTCATGTTGTGGTGACCCCCCCCAATCATATAAAATTATTTTGTTGCTACTTCATAACTGTAATTTTGCTACTGTTATGAATCGTAATGTAAATATGTATTTTCATTGTTACATAATTAAACACAATTAAAGCATAGTGATCACAAAACAATATGTAATTATATATTATGAAATATTTTTGTGTTTTCTGATGGTCTTAGGTGACCCCTGTGAAAGGGTCATTCAACCACCAAAGAGGTTGCCACCCACATTGAGAACAACTGCTCTACACCCTGGATCTCTAAGTTTGGTCCCCAGACAGCCAGTGTCAGTGCCACCTGGAATCTACCTAAAGAAGGCAAATTTGGGGGATCTCCCTCTATAGCTAACACATCATGAACCCTTGAGTTGAATCAGTGTTTGAAGAAGTTCTCTGTGGTGTTTGAAAATCATTAATCTCTACTGGTTATTGACAGTAAAATGGAAGCTCCTGAGCATCGCTCCAAAGCCTTTTAAGGTCAGGCTCTTTTTAGACCTCCAGGTTCAGCCTCTAATCCTCGTTGCATCCCCTGCTCTATGCCCACAGTGCACTATATACACTACAGAGCAACACTGACTCCTGGAGATGCGACATGCTCCATTCGGCTCTTCTTTCCTCTCCCCTCACCCAGTTAGCCCCTTTGTGTCTCCTGATTTTCCTCCTGCCTCTATTGTCACATTTTTATGATACCTTGTAAAAAATATTTGGATAGCTTAGTTAACTCTATTAGCCAGTGAGGACTTTGAAGACATATGTTCATTCTTTCTTTCTTTTAACAACTAATTGAACCCTAATTTTAACACTAATTGAACCCCTAGCATACAACTAATTGAACCCTAATTTTAACACTAATTGAACCCCTAGCATACAAGTGGGTGCTCAGGGCACAAGAGCACAGATGGAGCTTGGAATTGTCAGCACTTAGAACAGAAATATTGTGATTCAAGACTTGTAAATGAGGAGACTAGAATTTAAGATATTTAATGTTCCCTATGATTGGAAATTGATCTATCTTTCTATACCGAACCTTCAGTTACCCTATATAATCCTAGATGGATCCCCACCGCCCTTTTCTTTTGGTCCAGCTGAATTTTACTAACTTTATACTGCCCAGATCAAGAACTAAGTTGTCCAGAAAGCCACCCCGATAATCTCTTTATTAGCAACATTTATTAACCATCTTATTCCATCAATTGTTACCTTCTATTATTATTCATTTGTTTTATAGCCCTAAACTAGATCTTTACCTGATCTCTTTCTTTTCCTGAGATAAGTATAGCAAAATGGCTGAGAGTCAGGAAACTATGTCCTAATACTGTTCTCTCACTTTGTACACCTGAGTTTCCCTTTGTAAAATATGAATAGTAATAGTAATCATATCTCATATGAAAACCAAACTCACTGCCATCAACTCAATTCCAACTCAAAGCAACCCTATATAGGGTTTGTGATACGATAAATCTTTACAGGCGCAAAACACCTCATCTTTCTCCCACGCAGTGGCTGGTGAGTTTGAACTACCAACCTTACAGTTAGTAGTCCAATGCTCACCTGACAGTGTCACCAGGGTGATACAGTATCATGACTTTCAGCTGCTTTAAAGGGGAGGAGAGCTTTGTTGATTATCCAGAACAAAGAGTTGAACAGCCTCAATGAAAACCTTCTTAGTCATGAACCAAAATGGAGTGAGTCCACGAGTGTCTCTCTGTATTGTCATTGCTCTTGATTCTGCAACACAGAGTTTCCATCGATCTCAGGGCAGAATAGGACTGAGGCCCCAAAGAGAAATTTGCCACTGTTTTAACGAGCTTAATTATACGATCTGTCCTGAAAGGACGATTGTTTTTACTACTATGAAAAGGGACAAAGCAGAGTTGAGGTTCCAAAATCTCCACATCTAAACCATTTGGAATCCATTTCTTGATCGATTCCATCTCATACACCCTGGTGTCTGACAGAATACATGCTATCCTCACAATTGCTGCTGCATTTCAACTCATTGTTGTAGCCACCTGTGTCGATCCATCTTGTTGAGGGTCTTCCCCCTCATCACTGACCCTCCACTTTGCCAAGCATGTTGCTATTCCCCAGACAATGGTCTCTCCTGAGAGTGTCCAAAGTATGTGCGACTAAGACTCGCCATCATCCCATCATCCCTTCTAATGAACATTCGGGATGTATTACTTCTTCCAAGACACGTCTGTTTGCTCTTTTGGCAGTCCGTGGTATAGCGTGATATTCTTTGCCAACACTTTAATGCAAATGTATCCATTCTTCTGTAGTCGTTCTTATTCATCGTCCAACTTTTGGAATTGTAGCCTAATGAGAATCCTCAATGAGTCTCCTCCACAAGAAAAGATGGCCACAGAGGTGAAAATATGCACGTGGAGTGATTCTTAAAGTGGATTGATTCTTAAACTTGCCCATCCTTATTTTCAAAAGCATTCTGGTGAAACAACACATTCCCTAAAGTTGATGAATAAATAAGTTTTTTAAAAAGCAAAGCAAACACCCAATATTCTATCTTAAAACTATAATTTGCTTGTGTCTTTATCCTAATAGAGTAAATAAGCAATGAGCTTTTAAAGAGTTGTCCAAAATTTCATCAGAAAACCAGGCATGTGAAAAGACAGTGTCCAAGCTAATGCTGCCAGCTTCTCAGAGCCTGTTAGCTTGATTGCTTTATTCAACTTCAGGACAAGCAACAACAGAGAAAACTAATGCCACTGAGTCAATTAGGACACACAAAAACTTTAGGACTAAAGATTTAAAATTACTATGAACAATGCACTACTAAAATTGTAAAGATCTTCTTTAAATGAATCATGAATATGTTTAGTTCACACAGAATAATTTTGCAAAGAAGGAACGATTTAAGAGTGACCCTGTTTGTTCACTTTTGAAACTGTGACTGCCTCTATCAATTTTTGTTTAAGGACGGTCTCTAGAGGACTTAATCAGTTTGTGATCAACTATTGTTGTTAGGTACTATCAAGTCTCTCTGACTACAGAAACCCTAAAAGTTGGTGGTTTGCAATTACCCAGCAGTACTGCACAAAAAAAGGTCTCCCAATTTGCTTCCATTAGATTTACTGACAGGGGACTAACCAACCCAAAGGGAGGGTATT
>NW_022103906.1:86156566-86185663 GCF_000313985.2 Echinops telfairi | reverse complement strand
TAAAGAGTAGAAGAATTCTATTCAAATGGGGAAATACATAATACAGAATTTCAAACTTTCATGTACTCTGGAACAGATCTTCTTAAATATGTTTCTACTCTCAATCCCAGTTACCCAAGAAATTTGTAACACAAGCAAGTGCTGCCAAGAAATACCTTGGGTCTTAAATTAAATTTTGGTCATTGTTCATCCAGAAATCTTTTACTGTTGCCCAATTTTTCATGACCCCCCCTTTCAGTTATAAAACCACATATGGGTTGGTGACCCACAATCTGAGAGGCTTTGCTCTAGACTTTCTAGGGTCATGGAAGGTGAATAAATACATGGAACTTTCACCCTAAGATCATCTTTTAAACTTTAAATTAAAAATATCTTCTGAAGCCATCTGTGATCGTTAGGTTTATTATGTCAACAGGGCCTCCATAGAAACATGTGGGCAGAGTCGAATCAGGTCGCAGCTTGATTGGAAAGCGACTGAGATAAATACTTTCCACTGTCAGCACCCAGTCTCTCTCTTCCTCCCTGGTGATCAGACCAGTGTGCTGTTGCCTGAGCTAGTTCTTTGCCTCAACCATGCACTGCCCTACCTGTGGGCCAAGCCAACTCCTGGATTGTGCTGCTGGAGCTTGAGGCTTCTTTGAGACCTGCTTCACGATGCTGCAGTAGCACTTGAGTTCGGCTTGCCTGTCTTGCCTGAGGGCAGACTCCTGCTATCTGCTTCCTTGACCCTGGACCAAGAGCCCAAGTGAGTTGAAGGACCTTCAGTATATTTAAACTGTTCCATGAAAGTGAGTTGAACTGAGCCCTCTGTACTGTTGTGTGGACTAATTAGCCATTATATTCCTTCTCACTGTATAAACCTATCCTTTTTTATATGTATAATCACAGGTGTCCTGGTTTTGTTTCTCTAGAGAACCCTGCCTAACACATCATCTTTAAACCAAGGAAGACACTCGGGTGGCTAACAAACATATGAAGAAAGGCTCATAGACATTAGCGCTTCAATTCAAAAAGAGCAAATCAAAACAATGATATATAATCCTACCCCAATATTAAGAGCAAAGTTAAATTTTTTTTAAAAACAAAAACAACAAATTTTGGTGAGGCTATGGAAAGACTGGAACCCTTCTACATTGCTGGTGGGATTTTTATAAAGTGATGCAACTCCTATGGAAATAGTATAGCAACTTCTCAAACTGTTGAAAGTAGAAATACCATATGACCTAATGTGATAGTTAGGTGTGTGTCAACAAGTCACATCTGGAGAGGCAGAGGTGGAGTCCAACCTCTCAATCAGGGCATACCTTTATGACTTGTCCTTGAAGGTGTAGCTTTTTAAAATTTTTATTTTTAAAGAGAGACACTGAGGAGAGCTGATCTCTCTCTCTCTTGCCCTGTGCCTTCCAGCTTGTCTAGATTTCTCTGGTTCTGGGACGTGCAGCTTATGTGGTATGCCAACCCTGGCAGCTGTAGTGCCCTACTATTCTCCTTGGTTCACTCGGCTTTACATCCACCAGGCTGTGATATCTCCCAACTTCACACTTCATCCATCAGTAGCTGCACGAGTCTGAGGGTCTGACCCAAGAACTTTAGTCAGACTGGGCTGGGCTGCTTTCTTGATATGAAACCCTTCCTTGATATAAACGTCTATCTCATACATACATGAACAGCATTGGTTCTGTTTGTCTAGAAAACTCATACACCTAGCAATCCCTTTCAAATCCACCTCACTGCAATCAAGTCGAATCCGGCTCTCTAGGGCAGTATAGATAGAACTGACCCTGGGGGTTTCCAAGACTTCACAGAAGTAGACAGCCTCCTCTTTCTTTGTCAGAATGACTGGTAGTTTCGAACTGCTGTCCCTGTGGATTGCAGCCCAAGGCATAACCACTGTGCCACCAGAGCTCATCAATCCCTCTAGTTGGTATATATCCTTTAAAATAAATATTAACAGCTATAACGCATGCACATCCATGTGCATCACAGCACTACTCACAATATCAAAATGCTGGAAATACACTAAATGCCCATCAATGTAAGAATGGATAAACACATCTCAGTCAATATATACAATATAATACTATACATGATGAAAGAGTAAAATGGTGGATCTGAAAACATCTCCTAATATGGATGTACCTGGAGGATATTATGCTGAGTGAATTTTCAATCAGGAAAGGACAGATCTTTTAGGAGACCACGACGATAAAACATCAGGAACATTTTTTTCTTTTCAGGAACATTCTTTGATGATTGCCAGGAGCTCAAGGGGCAAGGAGGGTAAGCCACTGGCTGGGGTGTGCTAACTGAAGTCAAGGGGAAGACAATAAGCAACGAGAGAAAGGCTGGTAAAAAGAAAAAACTATAGAGGGAGCGGAAGAATGCTGGGGGAAAGTCCCAGAGCTAAAGGCCACTGAAGTGAACACTACTGTAGACACCATCCTGCAGTAATGGAGCTCTCTGGGTTGTTGCATGGATAGATGCTCAAGCTGAACAAGTGTGGGAGAGAGAGTGGGAGTAACCTACAACTATGTGTCGGCTTCACCAAGGATATTTGTACATGGTTATTTACCTTTGCTGCAAAGTATATTCATGAATGAGGTGAATAGTACAAGAGGCAATTTTATGAAAACATCATAGACACTAGCAAACAGTCTGAGAGACTGAGTCACCAGGCCTGAGGGCTGCAAGGACAACAGGCGTAACACCAGTCATAAAGATAATGTTCAACATCCAATTTCAGTTTGCAGCAATGCGATTCTTAAAGCTGGTGAGCAACGATCGAAGATACAACTATTGGTCTCTCCCTGTCTGGAGGAAATAAGACTGGTGGAAATCCAAGGCATATGGAAACAATTCGTCCAGTGGAGCCCAGGGCCACATGAACATCACTTTACTGAGAACAGAAGCACTAGATGGTGCCTGGTAACCACTCCCAACCGTTCTGGGGATTACACGAGAAGGACGGCCCGAGAGAGAATGGGAGAAAAAAATACAAAACTCAATAGCATGAAAGAGAAGAGCCTTGTTGGTAGAACTTTGGAGACTGTGGCCCTGAGCCAACCTTCAGGTCAAAACAGAACTCCCTCCCATGGTTCAATTTTCAGCCGAACAATAGACAAATGTACACATGGAACACAAGTGAGGGACATACACTTTAGAACACCCAATTATTTGGGATCAAAAGGACAGCATCCATGTAAGGACAAAGTTCAGAAAGTGAGAAGAGAAGGGGAAGGAAACTTGGAAGCCCAGGGAGGGCGTCGGTAAGAGATGCTGCAAGGAAGAGATGACCGTGAATGAGATGAAACGACGTGTGTATGAAGTGTGGAATGTAAAACTAGTGATCTGCTCTGTACACTTTCATCCGATTAACAAGAAAAAAGTTTGAAAAAAAGCAAACAGACCGAACTGCAGTTTAGCTGAACTAATGAAAAACCGTCTGCCTTGAGCACTATGCTCTTTTAAAATATATCTATGTGGGACCAAACTGACAAACAGCAAATTGGAAAATTGGATACGAATCTTCGGTGACAGAGTCGATGTTAATGAGGGAGGGACAACTCAGCAAAGAAGGGTGAGAGCGTCGTCTACCTGGGAAAAGGCCATCAGTGCTCCAGACGGCCCCGCAAGAAGCTGCTGCCCTGTATATTCTCAGCAACGGCAAAGTAAAATGCAGAGGGAAAAGCGTCCAGATGCCGGCCAAGAGTAACTTATGAAGCCGTTCTACTCTGTACGCAGACGGGCGCTGCCATGATTCAAACTCCACGCAAAGGTGCCAGTCGATAGTTTGAGTCATGGGCACCTCACCGGCGATTTTTAAAGAACTTGGAATTTCTAGGAAAGTGTGATAAGGGCAGCAGACCTTCCTTATCCCAAAGCTGCCAGCGTCCCACCCCAGGGGTGTTGCCTGCTGAGCGTATACAGCAGGGGTTCCAGAGAACCCCAGGCTGGGGGAACTCCAGCTTCTGGAGTGTGGATGGGGGGTGGGTGGGAGGGTGAGGTGACTGGTGGGTCCGACAGGAATTATGGGTATTTGTGTGGACTTTTTCCTCTTTGCATGTTCTCCTAGGTGCTCAGAGGTGCATGTTTCTGGCCATGAAGGGAGAGAAGATGCCTTTTCGGCATGCCCTAATTGAAAAGCCCGCTTAATAATGGCCGCAGCTCAGAGCTGCTTTCCACAGGAAGTTCGCTTTGCTTCAGCGCTAGAAAGCAGTGTGACGTCTAGCATAGCCAAGTGTCCCTGCAGGACCCCACTGGGAAATCAATAGAGTTTTATGAGGTTAGCTGCAGTTTTTTGTGTAAACAACATAACGTTTTATGATGGGAAACCTAGCCCTTTGCTTTTTATGTCAAAGCATCGGTTAAGGCTTTTTTAATGTTTGAAAAGTAAAGAAGTGTGAAAAACTAATGTTTCAGAAATGGGCTAAGGGAAAAGATACTGCAGTAGCTAGAAGTTTAATGACCTTCCTCATAAAATTATGGAGGGGATCTGTGATGTGCTGTAATAAAAATGGTTTTGTTGCCTTTCACTCTCCCAGCTGTGAACTAAATACTTTTTAATGGATAGTACCCTGGCTGTCTATCTTCATTATTTATTCCAGCAAGTCATTTACAGTATTTTCAGGAGAAATGCCAATAAATTCACACATTAGATTATTTCGTAGAAATATTTTTTAAATAGCAAGATTCGGGGCAATAGGGCAAGGCAGTTGGGGGAGGGGTTGCTAAAATTAATTGTAAAAAAATCAGCTTAAAAAATCAAATATATTGGAGAGTTATTAGTGAACTATGTAGCTGGCTAAGTTTATTTATTAAGGGTTACTTTCATTTTTTAGATAACCTGTGCATTAAGGCTAACCATCTTTCTGTGTCGTGTCTCTGTGTAACAGTAGAAATCTTCCTAAAAGGTGTTAGCCCTAATGGTACGGCTGGTGGCTCCCATCATTAGTCAGTGGAGGCGACTCATTTCCCTCAAAATTCTGCAGACAGGATTCGAGACCAAAGAGTAGATGGGCCTGAAGGTAGGTTCCCCCAAAGGCATATCTTGAAATTTGCTTTCTAGGCTAAATCTTTGGCATACATGTACTAAGATCCTACTTGACTTCTTTGAAAAAGTGGAAGTTGGAGGGGAAAAGGAGGAACCCCCACATTGGCTTTTTCTGGAGCTGCTGCTCTTTCCGTCTCTGGTAAACAAGGTATCCCCACAAGGCTCCCTCGCCACGTGATCATACATGACACCCATCATCAAGGGAACCAACTTTCTTCTGCAGATCTTCATACAAGAACTTGGAAAGCTAAAGCATTGATTGGGATTTCCAGAACAGTCCTTGTCTAGGTTCAGTTATCCTGTTACGGTAGAACAAAACCTGGCACACTTTCGGCACCATTGATCAACAGCCAAAACCATGTGCCAAGGTGGGTGGTATTTAACAAGAAAAGGCAAGACTTTATTTTTTTTCCTAAAGTCAGCCAAGCGTATACAGTGGCTCTAGGAATGACAGGTCAGATTGGATACTGAAGTGGACCCTGGGGTAGCCTCTTAAGCACCATGCCCAAGTGTCTGCACCCTCTTTCCTGGCTCTGACCCACCGTGAACTGAGACTTCCTGACAGGGAGCTTTCTGTGGGGGATCTGAGCCAGGACATCCTACAATAATCAATGAGTTCATGCTCTCGTTCATTTATTAGAGTTGTCTGTGCTCCGAGTAGTTCTGAGGAAGACACAAACACAAACAAGCAAACCAATAAAAACCATAGACACTGCCGAATCAGCTCACCATCGCTGGGTAACGATTCCACCTTGGGGAAAGCAGATAGCGAGCAGACAAGTCTTGCCCGCCCCTTACTGGCCTGAAAAGTCTGGGGGTCCTTCGACAGGGCCTGCCCCCGCCCCTGCCAGAGGCACAGCTGCCTGTGAGCCTGCGCTGCTGCTCTCTGACCTCAGGCCTGACCTGTGGAGACCACACTTATTAAGGAGAGAGGTCATTTCCCCCGTTCTTAACATGCAATGGCCTATTATGGGCTGAAACCGGGAATTACATATGGTGTTTTATGAGACGATCAAGTGTCTGGGAGAGATGGTGTGGGGGCCGCCACAGAAATTCAGATGCAGACCCCAGAGTAAGGGGCCTGAGACCTTCCCACAGAGCCATCCTGGCTGCCCCCCACCCGGCCGTCTACCCAGCCACACGGAAAGCCTTTGTACCTTTCCCTCTGGATCCCCCAGAAGTTCACTTCCCTAAGAGAACAACTCCCTTTCTGCATCTTTTGCTTCCCCTTTCTTTGCAGTAAGGGGAAAAAAGCAAAGAAAGATTCCCTAGAAAAATAGAAACCGAGGAGCTTACGCTGAATGTTTGAAACATATGCCCAAGAAGGCAGGCAAAAGAGAGACGACCGAATGGGATCCGTTCTTCTCAACGATCAGGATCAGGCCTTGTTGCAAGAGGAGTGGAAGAGCTGAGGCTTTCAAAAAAGCATGACTCCCAAAAACTGATTAATTTTTAAATCTTAAAAAGCTGTACAGTCTCTTTAAAGGGCCATGAAAGCCTGATGCGAGCTGTTAAGTTTTATGTCGTGTGTAATGTTGTAATTGATGTCAACCCTTTCACCTTTTCTTACCACTGACATTGGGCAGTCTACCCCGCTCATGGGGTCAGTTACCGGAGGTGAGATGAAGTAACCTGCCCAGGAAATAAGGGCAGAATGGAATTTTATGACATGGAATTAAGAAGTTCAAATGCAAAATAATTAAGTCTGAGTCAAATATAGCCATTCCCTCTCCCATCAGTTTATTTTGGTGGATAATTGGCTGTATTAGGTATTTCACTGAGCTGCATATAAAACTTTATTGCCCTTGTAAAGCGCATGCTGTGAATTCTGATGCTTCTGTGTGTTTGGGGGAAACATAATTGTTCCCTGTGCAGGAAAAGCATTGCTTACCTAGATCCTGAAACCAAACTAGGCTTCCAGGACGCCTGCTGCTGCTGCTGAAAGCCTCCTGTGCCACCAGAGGTGTGTGTGTGAGGAGCTTCATTGGAAGAAGAGGAGGGAAAGCCAGGTTGCAACTTGGGGCATGAGCTGCTTGTCCCTGACAACACAGGGTGGATAAAAGCAGAGACATCTGTCCTGTCTGATATGGGCGTGGCAGGGCGCGCTGGGGTTAAGGACTCTCCTTGTGACTGCTCGGTCATAAAGAAGTCGGGAGGGCTGCTCACCAGAGCTCAAGGCTTGTGACAAATGGATCCATTTTAATACATGGGGTCTTTCCCGAGGTGGTCTCACCACTCCTTTCAGAAGTGCAGGCTGTTTGCATCCTACTGAGGTTTTGCTGTGTCTCCAATACCATCAGAACAATATGGAACTGACCTAATTATGCTCCCTTTCTGTGACAAACAATATGTGGCTACATAAGGTTTCAGTTAGGCTCCAAAAGCGTTCCTATTCTTTTGACGCCAACAATACTCCTGCATCGCCATCTCTGATGAGTGTTACCAGCATTTTTCACAATATATTCTCCCAGGTAGCCCAGTGTGGCCCCACTCCTCTTCCGGGACCAGATGGGACCGACCCCTTGCTCTCTTCCCAGCGTCTGGGCAGTACAGTGGGTAAGACTTCTGCTCTCCCAACATCAGAACAGCGACAGACTCCAGAGCTGGAAGAAACAGCAGAGCTGAGCCACTTGGGGGAGGCGGGGAGAGAACATTCTCTCATTCTATACTTCTTCCTGAAAGTTCTTTGCTAGGCATCGGGAAAACGGGGATAAATCAGACAGACAGGGTTCCCAGCAGTTGGAGCAATTGGCATGGCATGCATCTTTCCATACCCTGGTTCTATAGCCCTGATGGAAGACATTGAAGTCCCTAAAACGATACACAAAATGGTGCATGTGTGTGTGCTTCCTTACGCAAAGAGACTGTAGCTCTTCCAGGACTTCAAAAGTTAGAAACTGCTGTGTGTGTGTGTGTGTGTGTGTGTGTGTGTGTGTGTAACTAATAGTCATAATGCATAAAGAGCTTTTATAAGAGAAGTGTGTGCCTAGCACAGTTCCTAGCTCACTCAATAAACACTGGTTGAATTGGTACAAAGTGCATTGGAAGCTGCGGGGAGGGAGGGGAGTGGGGGAAGTGAACAATTCTTTCTTCCTGTAGGGGCAGGGGAAGGGGAGTGTTCAGAAACGCTTCCAGAGCAGGTAACTCCTGAATGCCTTCTGAGGGATGAGTGGGAGTATGCCCGAGCAGAAGGCATTCTGGGCAAAAGCACTCCTCCACGGGAAACATGGAGACCTGAAGGAGCCAGGGGAGTTCAGGGAAGGGCAAAATGCTCCGAGGTCCAGAGGCCTGAGATGAAACTCTCAAGTGAGAAGGCGCCCAGCCTGCTAAAGAATGCGTGTGTCTCCCACAAGGAGCTGTGCTTTGTCTGGATCAAGGCGTTTGCCAGCAGGGAAATCGCCTGATCGGGTTTCTTGCTTTAGAACGTAACTGGGGGCCCAACGTTCAGAGGCAGTCATTTGAAGCAGCCAGAATCATCCGGGTACCTCAGAGGTGGATGGCTGCTGGGGAGATGCAGGCCTGCCAGGTTTGCCTGGCACTTTCCTGGGGGTAGCGCTCAATGGAAGTCAGTGTCCCCGGAAGCCCCTTGACCCAGGAGCTGCCAGGCTTCTGTCACCAGCGCTTCGCTCCAGTCACACTTGGTCAGCAATGTTCCTGCAGGCAGGCAGATAAAAAGACACACTCCCGGGACCCGAGCCCAGAAAGTGGGCAACACACCTTTCAAGTTGTGAAGGAATGAGTCAGAAGAGAGACTTCTCTGGGGGCCTGGGTTTAAGACTTGGAAATTTGACCAGGATTGGAGTGAAAAGTATTTCTCAATGGCACAAGCCATTTCCCTGCAGGTCATCAAGCCTGAAAACCCCTGAGGGCCAGAAGGAAGCATCAGATCTCCCTCCAAAAAGCAGTGTGGTTGGAGACAGGGAGAGTAGTCTAAAAGCTGCTGCCGTGCCCTAACTAAAGATGGGGTGAGACAAGGGATGAGGGGGTGTCCTTGATGGTACAGGCTACAGATACCACAGATTCTAACAACCAGTTTCTGGAGCCAAGTTTACCCCTAACGTGTGCAGGGCCTGGGCTAGCACATCAAAGGGTACCATTTACCACCGCATAGATAGTTAGAAACTATGAATCAAGCGAATGCATTGCTGAAGAAATAAGTCCTATCCTCCTACCTAGACACGTATACCTTTAAAATACCTGGAGGGCTAGGTTCACCTTTAGAACTCTGATTGCTTAACGGTCTGCCTCAGAAGGTGGAGTCCCTTTAATATGCACTGGACGGAGTGGCACTGGCCAGAGTTGAACTGCCGATTCCAGTGACGAATTGTGCCAGGCTCCTTCCAAACCTCTGCAGTCTTTTTGCCTTAACTTTCAATTCTGTTTCCCACGGGTTGTGTGGCCTTGGATGAAGCATCGGATCCCTCCGAGTAGGCTTCCATATCACTACAGCACATGGAACCATCTTCTCCACATAGTTCCCAGGAGATTCCCAGGCTCCTAAGGGTCTCTGCTAATGGGACCTGCCTTGTTGAAGGAAGGTGGGTTCTAGGAGTCGATGAGGACAGAGAACACAGCCATCAATTTTTCACCTTTGAACTGAGTTCCAACCTGGGCTTGTGGCCACCATGTTGAGGCTTCTCTGGGTGTTTGCACAGCACACTTGAACTCCTACCAGAGTTCTTGTCTCACTTGGGTCTGACCTCTTTAAGAGCCTCCCCAAGAGCTCTAAGAAGTACGTTGTAGTTGAAGAAACCGAGACTTACTGAGGGCAAACTGCCTACTTGTGATCCAGCTGGTACTGAAGTCATGATTTGAATTCAGACAGACAGACAGACAGATCGCGGAATCTGCCTTCACAAAGACACAATCACCAACTTACTTACTACTCACTGCAGGGGAGTCAATTCTGATTCACGATGACCCTACCAGGCAGGGTAGAACTGCTCTTTGGGTTTCCAAAGTCTTTACGGGAGGAGAAAATCTTATCTTTCTCTAGCTCAGTGGTTCTCAGCCTTCCTAATGCCACAACTCTTTCATATAGTTCCTCATCTTGTGATGACACTCCCACAAACCATAAAATTATTTTCGTTGCTACTTCATCACTGTAATTTCTCTACTGTTATGAATCGGACGAGCCCTGTGAAAGGGTCATTTGACCCCCAAAGGGGTCACAACCCGCAGGTTGAGAATCACAGCTCTAGCTGCTCCCTGGATTCAAACTGCTGACCTTTCAGTTAGAAGCCAGATTCATAATCCACTACACCACCGGGGCTAACCTTAGCAGTAAAATTAAGAAACTTCTCCATCGTGGGCTTAGCGAAGACCCTAAACAGAATGAGAAGTGATTGATCATAGAAGATTTCATTTGATTCTTACAATCCTGAAAGGTAGTTAAGGTGCGGATAAGGAATGCTGACAGGGATAAGGACGCTTTCCCCATTCTTCCCAGCCTTGGTGGGGGAAAAAGTAGCCCCAAATCCATATTTCACTCAGTTGGCCTCCTCAAATGAAACCCAAGAAGCCAGCCATTCTGACTATGGGGCAGAGACAGTAGCTCATCCCACGACTCTGTGGGGTGTCCAGCGATAAGCCACATCGCTGCCAGCCTTGGAGGCAAAGGGAGCCTCCATCCAGCTCCACACCTACGCAGCCATTTCTCATGGTGCCTGCAGGTGCCACTCAAGGACAAGCAGGGCCTCGCACCAGTTCATTCTGGTTCAATCCCCTGTTGAGCGCATGCTCTTCCACCCCAGGTAGACTGAATCAGAACCGATATTGTAACGAACTCCCCAGTTTGCTCAAACGTCCAACCTGATTCAGTCTACCTGGGGTGGAAATGCAGAATTCTCAGCAGTGGGCCTGAAACAGAAGGACCCGGTTCAAAGCCCTAAAGAACATCAGTACAGAATATGAATACTGGTGGACTATTTTCCTCTCCTTTTGAGAAACAAAATGTCAGCGGCTCAGCCCTGCAAAGACGGCTTCAATCACATTCCAGGGCTCCTTCATCACTAGGGGCTCGGGGATGGAATCTGTTGAGAAATCGTCCTTTTTTTTTTTTCTTTCCCCTCTCTCTCCTTTCCCCAGACTTAAACGATCTGAAGAATTATTAACAAAAGACAATGAGGCTTTAAAAACACACTGACAGTGCCCCTTTAAAAACACACCCAAGCCCAAGATGAATGCTAGAATGACAAGATACTGTACTGATTAATTATTAAGAACACATTTTGTGCGGTTTGACAGCTATGCCAGGGCGCTCTGCTTCATAGTGATTAAACCTCAATAAATGTGGTTCTAATAATGAGCTGGTATTGAATTATCATACAATGGCAGCCTTCGTAAATCATAATTAGTTTTGTCTTTTGAGACCTTCATTTAAATTCTGAGTAATACAAAATGCCATCCTGAGCAGAGTAAGGGAGGCATGGCCGCCCTCCTGCCACGGGTGTGCCGCCCCCGGCTCGTGACCTCCCAGCCCCACAATGTTGCTCACAGAGTTCCAAGCCCAGGGTGCAGGCCTGGAGGATGCCGGATGCTGGGGAGGCAACTGGGATGGAATGTAGGGGCCCACAGCCTTTCTGGGAAGTTTGTCTTCCAACAGACAGAGCGAGCCAGCCCTTCTTCTAACGCCTCCAAGGAGAGAAAACCTTCTTGGGCCAAACAAGAGTTTGGGGTAAAAACAATTATTTCTGAAATGTGGAGTGCTGAGAGGGGCCTGGGGAGAAGATGGGAATCCTTACAGCGAGGTGGCTTAGAGTGAGGAAGAGGAGCCGGAAGAGTGGTGGGACAAATGTGTGACTGCGTGATGGGGGCCAGACTCAAGATGCGTCAAACTCAAGACATTTCAAGGTAAACAAACTGGCCCGGGCCCACAGTGACACATTTTATTGCTCGGTGTTACAAGATGATGGTATCTCGAACGAAGGTGACAGCGAGTTAACAGATCTGTCCCTGAGGGTGCCTGGCCCAGACCTGTAGACTCCCTTCTCCAAACAGACCTGGAGACACTTTCAAAAGGAGACATTGCTCCGCTTTGGGAGCCGAGGTAAAGGCCAGTCCGTGTACCTCCTTCACCCCCTCCCTGCACACATTTTGGTACTAATTAACTCCTAATTTGGGAAGCGGGTGAAGGGAGGACCTCTTTCAAGAATTTCCCCTCTGGAGATGGCATCTCCCAGCAGCAGCATTTGGCTGTAAAACGCAACAAATGTCAGAGGAGAGTGGCTGCGGGGCTCGGATTTATGACTCGGTTCCGGAATGCTGTTAGCTAGTCTGATTCCAGATTGGGATGGATTTGGCTAATTATGCAAGTCAGTGAGCCCTGGCCTGAAAAGCAAGAGAACTGGGTCCTCTCTTTGCTATTAACTCCCTGTGTGACCCTGGGCAAGTTCCTTCTCCTCTCTGGGCCTGATTCGATATACCCTTTATGGAAAATGAAAGTGTGGTATTTGGGATTTCTAAGGGTACTTCCATACCCAAAATTGTATGACTCTAAGATTCTAAAGACTAAGAGACATTTTCCCAACACACACACACCCTCTCTCTCTCTTTCTCCCCTGCCTCTCTCTTTCTCCTCTCTCTCTCTTCTCTCTCTCCTCTTTCTTCTCTCTCTTCTCTCTCTCTCTCTCTCTCTCTCATCAAGGATACCCAGAAGTCTGGTGGTGGAGGGTATTGAACCTGCAAGAGATGGGTTACAGAATTAAAAGCTGATCATGGCAGAGTGCCCCCATTTTTGTCCTCACAACTTTTAGCATCGCTGGGAACTCATTCTTTCTCATCATAAGCTTCACTCAGAGAGGTAAGGAAGCAGAGGATCACCTCTCTTCTCTGAGCAGCCTGGAGTCTTCCTCCTATACCTCAGTGAATACAAATATCTTCCCCTGGGTCACTATCTGTTCTCTGAGCAATAGTCACCAGGGTTCTCTGGTCATTTTGACCCCAGTGGATGGAGAAAATTCTGGCCCTCGTCATAAGCAGCTTGTCACTCTGGACTTAAAGGGGTTGTTAGGTAGGTCTTCTTACTTTGCTTCGAGTTAGTTTAGACCCAGACTGGCCCCTGGGCCCCATGGCACCAAGGCAAGTATGACACCACTTCATGACTTCATTTGCCTTTGGGAAAACTCAAGCTTGGGCAGCTGCTCCAGAGAATAACTGAAGAACAGGAGAAAGAACCACATTTTCGCTGGGAGCCGAAAGCTACAAATTTAACCTTCGGAATTCCTGAACTGACTCAGGGGGTAGAATGGCATTTCTTTCCCAGATGGACAATTCTCCCTCCCCACCCACTACCCTCTGCCCTGTACTCTTTTCTTTTTTATATAAAGGGTCATCTTGTCTTTCCCATAACAGTCCCTGCTGCTCATGACTGGAGCCAAAACTTTATCAATTAAGGTCAAGATGACCAGGCTGCAATTTTCCCAGGGCCTCTCTCTACAGAAGATGCCACTAGGAGAAGGAGCTTAGTGCCTGTCGAATAGGATGAATGGTTAAAAAAAAAAACCTGATAAAAAATAACAGTCCACATTCAGAGAGAGCTCACCATGCATCTGCAATATCCTGAAAAGCTGCAAAATTGACTGAATAGTTTAATAACTCTGAAATGTAGGTATTACAAGAGAATTTGATCCCAATCCTCAGAGAGGTTCAGTAACTTGCCTCTAAGGTCACACAACTAGTAAGTAGTCGTGTTGGAAGTTAAGCCTGGTCTTGTCTTAAGCACCATCCCACCCTCCTTATAAATCTCTGCATTTTCTCCACGGGTCAAGAGTGGGCGCTCTGTACTGCAGCTGCCTCATGAAGACACGTGACTATAGATGCTCTTGCCCAGAGCTCATGACAAGAACAGCAAATCCGGAGAGAAAGGCCTTTGAGTTGCTGAGCAGGCGTGCAAAGATGGTGGCAAGGAGGTTGTTACGTTGTGATGAGCTGAAGTAGTCAGCCAATTCTATCTACAGTCTCTTAGCAACCCAAGAGACCTCAGAAGTCACCCTTTCATCCAAGAACTGGACACCAAGTAGCCTTCTTGGAGCAGAGAACAACTAACCCACCCTAGTCCTCTTCTATGATTTTGAGTGCTGTTACACATTTTTCCCGCTCTCTACCTAGAAATCAAAAAATGGTCATCATATCAGTTTTAGTGACTGTGTTAGGCCGGGTTGACTAGAGAAACAAATCCAAAGACGCTCATCTATGTGTAGGAAAGAGCTTTACATCAAGAAATAATCATATCCTCTAAGAACAACCCAGCCCAGTACAAATCAAGTCCATAAATCCAATACTATTCCATGAGTCCAATCCTAGTCCATAAATCCCTCTTCAGACTCACGCAGCCACACACAATGATACGGAATGCAAGAAGATCTACAGGCCAGTTGGTGCAAAGTTGTGTGGATCCACTGGAGGTGGACGCATCTCTATTTACTCTGGCTGCCATCAGCATGGCTCAAAGTGGCTCATCAACAGGGATGTGAAAGAGAGAGCGAGAGTGGCCTCCTGCCTCCACCCAGCCATTTATCTCAGTTGCCCTCCAATCAAGATGTGACTTGACTGACAGGCTAAACACTTCACCCACATGTTCCTACAGGAGCCATCTTGGCGTGCGCGCGCGCGCGCACACACACACCACCTAACTATCGCTGTGACTTCAAAGGACAGAGTAGAATTGCCCTTGTGGGTTTGTGAGACTATAAATCTTTCCTGGAACAGAAAGCCTCATCTTTCTCTTACAGAGTACCTTGTGGTTTCAAACTGCTGTTCTTGCAGTTAGCAGGCTCAGATGTAACCCACTCTACCACCAGGGCGCCTTTTCCAGGACTTTCTACCATCACTTTTAGAGCAGTTGGTTATAGTAGCCCAGCCCCATCTAGAGCTCAGGAGCAGAAGGAGGTTGAGTCCCCCTGGTTCATCAGTCCATTGGACTAAGTGTTTCCATGGATCTTCTATTTTTTTTCATGTGTGTTTTCTTCGGATAGAGAGATACCAAATAGGTGCACCTTGAAGGACCACCCACAAGTGGTCCCTACTCAGTCCCTGAGACTTCCAGGCCCAACAGCTCACTCCCTTGAGGTGTTCGATTATGTCCAAGAAGTTTTCATGACTTCACCACCATGTGCCCCTCCCCCACTTCATACATGTGTTTCCACAAATACAACTATCCTCTGCCAAACCTATGACTATTCATGAGAACAGCCTCGTTTTCCTTCTCAGGCTTGCTCAGCTTGCCTGTCTATCTGCCATCCAATCCTGTAGATGATACTCTAAGTGAGCTGGGGCTCTAACGAATCTGCTTAGGGTCCTGGTTTTCAGTTTCCATGAAAACCTTTCACACTCACTCCCTTTTGTCTTGCCTGGCTATCTCCGCTCAGGCTTTCTTGAGCAGTTGTTTCTTGTTTATTTGTTTGGGGTTTTCTTTTCCTCCCCAGACCTCTAAATAAAGCTTTCCATGTTTGCCAAATCTTTTCCCCATCAAGCAACATTTAGCAGCAGAGTGCAACAAATGGATCGAATATCATAGGCTTATTTTCAAATCCTGGAAATATTTTCCAAATCATGTCTTGTTCTTTTTTCTTTCCTCTTTAGACACATCATCAACCTCCTGACAATGTTGGCAGGAGCTGCAGTAGGCAACCATGGCTGTCTAGCTCTGGCCACGACAGGCCGTGCAGCCTAGGGCAGGCACCTCCATGAGGAGGTCTCCCCTCTTGTAGGTATGTGCAGGGTGAGGAGCGGTTGTGATGAAATGGTGCCTTGATGTTTGGTGCACTCAGGGAGCGGTGTGTGATGCCTGTGTGAGTGGTGTGTGATGCCATTTACAGAGTCTATTCATTCTACAAGACTGTGTGTGATGTGCAGACAGGGTAGAACAATGGTTCTCAACCTGTGGATCATGACCCCTTTGGGGCTCGAATGACCCTTTCACAAGGGTCGCCTAAGACCATCAGAAAACACGTAAATATTTCATAATATATAATTACATATTGTTTTGTGATTAATCACTGTGCTTTAATTATGTTCAATTTGTAACAATGAAACAACATCCTGCATATCAGATATTTACATTATGAGTCATAACAGTAGCAAAATTATAGTTGTAAAGTAGCAAAGAGAATAATGTTATGGTTGGGGGGTCGCCACCACATGAGGAACTGTATGAAAGGGCCACAGCATTAGGAAGGTGAAGAACCACTTGGGTAGAACGAGACTGAGAATAGAGGCATCATAGGTGGACAACCCATGCTATGGTGTGATGTGTAGGGCACCTGAGTCTCTGTGTGAGTTTGTCCTCATTCCCTAGAGAGGCTAGAGCCAGAATACCACCAGTGGGTGACTTGAACAAACACTTATTTATTCTCTCACTATGTAGAAAGCTAGAAGACTGAATTCTAGGGGAAAGCTTCCCCCCTATGCTGGATCACTGTCTAGGAGCATCCCTTGGGCCAGAATTCCCTGGAGATCACCCTGTATCTTGGCACCAGTCTTCCCCTGGGTCTGTTAGCTCCCCAACACAGGGATCTTAGGTCCAAGGAGGCCCTCCTGGCTCCTGGCTCTTCGTGCTTTGTGGTAGTAAATCCTTCACTCTCTGCGCTCATCTCTCCTCTTTTATCTCTTCTAAGATAAAAGGTGCTTCTGGCTATACCTCGGGGAAACCTCCCTCACATGAGATCCAGGCAGTGATCAGAATATGAGTGTAGCATCCCACCCAAACCCCCCTCCTGACTGGCTGATCACATCAGATCCCAACGTGTGGGATGATCACACCATAGCCATCAGTTATGCCAAGCCACTGGGAATCATAGACAGGCAAGTTGGCACAGCTTTTCCAGGGACACAACCCAATCCATGACAGAGTGATGTTTTTCGTGAGATATGAACAACTCTGAGATGTATGTATAGATGTGTGTGTGGTGTGCAGTATGCGGTATGTGTGAGGTGCTTATTTTGTGTGTAAAAGTGTGTGTGAGGTGGTGTGCTTCTGTATACGACAAACCTGGTATGATAGTGGCTGCAAACAAGTTGGGTTGTGATTCACATGGTCAGCAGTTCAAAACCACCAGCAGCTCCACGTGGAAAACTTGGCTTTCTACTCCCTGAAGCAGTTCGAGTCTCAGGAACCCACAGGGGGTCACTCTGAGTCCACACTGACTCCATGGCAGGGAGTCTGGTAGACCCGAGTGTTAGTGTCTGAGTGGTGTGATGAGTGGCCAGATGTCTTGTGGGTGCTGTTGGGTCAATACAGGAAGGGAAGTTGTATTGCAAATAATATCCTGATTACCAGAAAGTTGTGTGAGAGTAGGCCAGACCTGGGCTTTGAGACCATCTAAAGGAGCCAGGGGAGCTGCCCATATCAGAGCAGAGTTCTTGGCAGGGTGACCTCCATATCAAGGCTCCACTCCAGAAAGGGATCCCATTATTGGGGAAGCCCAGTGTCTATCACAAGATGCTGGTACCCAAGGAAATGAAAAGATAGCCAATGAGCAAACCAAGCATCATTTTGTTAGTTGTGAGCAGCTTCCATCCCAGTTCAAGGGCCCGAGGAAAGCATAGGAGACATTCTCCCGAATAATGCTTACAAAGAGATCAAGAATGATTTTAATTTTAATACCTGGAGCCATATTACCACCAATAATAACTCCGGCCCGTAGGAAACATAGTCCATTTTCTTAATGAAAAGACAGTGTATCCCCAAGATCCAGAGAAGGCTGTGCTACTGCAGGCTGCCCAGGTTGGTACTTCTGCTCTAAAGACTGTCCCAGAGAAGGTTCTAGCTGGACAAATAGCCCCTCATTCTTATGTATATGACTCCTTCAGTGACTCTTAATATCTTTAAAGTTCAACTCCATGGTCTGTTCATGAAAGCCCACAAGTATCTTGCCCCACTCCTTTGACTAGCCTTATGCCCTCTCCCTAGTTCACCCCATTACAGCCAACCTGAGGCAAGAGAACAGTCCTCGGTATTCATAATTCAAGACAATGACAAAGCCCTGCTGTAGAAGTACTGGAGAAGTACAGGGCCTGTGGAGGCAGCCCAGAAGAGAGGCGGGGCGCTTCTCTCTCTCTCTCTCTCTCTCTCTCTCTCTCTCTCTCTCTCTCTCTCTCACACACACACACACACACACACACACACACACACACAATCTCCAAACCTACTGCCACCGACTTAATTCCAACTCATAGCAACCCTGATAAGACAGGATAGAACTGTCACTGAGGATTTCCAAAATGCAAACTCTTTATGGGAGCAGAGAGCTTCATCTTTCTCCAGAGGAGAGGCTGGTGGTTTTGAACTGCTGACCTTGCAGTTAGCAGCCCAGCATGCAACCAATATACGATTAGGGCTCTTCTGATAGAGGAAGGAAATCAGAAAGAACTTTTGAAGTGGCACTTAAATATTGAATTCCAGACCTAGTATTTATAAATACTCAGGACGCTGTGTGATTGGTTTTATCATTTAAAAGTTCAACAGTTTACTAACCAAGATGGCTTTAGACAGGGAGTCATGAGGCAGGAAAAGGTTCTGAAAATGCCTTGCTGAGAACAAGAAACTCAAGGCACTGGCCACAGAGGCGCAGGACTATGGGGGTTTGGGCAGTTCTCGAAGACATAGAAAAGCTCTTAGGGAAGGAATCGAGCCAAGTTCATGGCTCTACCAAGCAAAACATCAGATGTCTTTCTTCTGTCCTTTCCCCCACCACAATACACTTTTTGTTGTTGTTTGTTTGTTTGTTTTTGTTTTATATGGTGTGTGCTTATCTTCTGGTGGTCCTAAGCCCCACCCAGGAGCAGAATGAAGAGGAACAGCCATTCTTTCACTTGCCTTCCCTCTTGTTTTCTTTTCTTTGAAAGGACACACTCATTTCTCTCCTGAGGACCGACGAAGGGTTAGCCCATTTCTTAGCAGGAAATTAGAGCTATTCCATCCTTTAAAGTCATGTGGGAATACTTAGCCTTAGGATTTACCCAAAAATCAACTGAGATGGACAGAGGGACTCAAAATTATCCCATCCTAGTAGTCTTTACAAACCATGGCAACAGCCTCCGAACCAATCCCCAGGCTTCCACTGCTGCCCCTGTCCCGTCATCCTCCACATTAAAGCCAAATGTACCTTTCTGAAAACACACACTCAGCGGTGTGTTTCTCTGTTTAAACTCCTTTCATGGCTCCCCGGGTCCATTTATTTGAAAACAACACCCAAGTCTCCCTATGCCTTAGCCATGACACATCCGTTAGCTATATCCATCCGAAGCTGCAGCCTAAAGAGCTCTTTGCATTGTTTCAATCATGCCAGGCTAGTCCTGATTTGAGTTTCTAAGCACTTTATACATTGGATCCCTTCTGCTTAGAAAGTCCTTCTGCATCTACTTATTTAATGAGCACTTCCCCTCGTGCCAAAGTCTGCTCAGTTACCTGCTCCTTTGCAAACACCCTCTCCATCTAGTCCTGACTCTTCCCTAAGACATTGCCTCGCCCGGCTGCACCTCTCAGATATAGGCTGGGATTTTGCTTGTTTGTTTTGCATTGTTTCTCCCTTCCCACTGTTGCTTCCAAGCCATTTCTTTTCCTCCTTAGCAGCCCTTGCCACTTTGAACGGCAAGTCTCTACCACCCTTCTTCTGCCTCGTGTTGTCCTTCACAGACGTCCCTGCCCTTCCACCTCAGTCACGGAGGACTTTAACACTCAAGCCACTGTCTTCGCCCCCATCGCCAGATCGATGGCCCAGCCCCCAATACGCTGGGGACTTTTGAGCTCTTCATCCTGTGGTCCCATCAGATTCATCGATCACGTCTTTCCTTTCATGTAACTTGGTCAAGAGCATCCATTCCAGAAATTGACCCCATTGAGATCTTCAAGCTAGTGGATCTTCCTCTTCCTTATTACTATTATCCTCTCCCAACCAACTACACACACACACACACACACACACACACACATCCTCACCCTCTTCCTTGATTATCTCATCAGCACTATACACATGCCTGTATTGCCTCTTTACCTCTCCATATTACATACCCTAGAAAGATCTGAACCTGGATAAATTAAACTTTCTCCTTACTCTGAGCTTTACCCAACCAACTGTTGGGAAGAATTATGTCACAGTCATGCTTATTAGATTTGCTTTAAATGTATAATCACACATTTCAAATAAGCACAACATACAGCCAATAATCCTACATTGCTGCTTAATCATCTCACTTTCCAGCTCTTTAAGCAACTATTTTCGATATTTTCTACTCCCTTCAAATGTCTGCAGTTCCCTCACAGTCAGCAGTTAACCCTCCTCATTCCTCATTCTCATTGTCATGGTCAAGTATGTATGGTTTTGCTCTAGGAAAGTAAAACCATTCACATGTCATTGGAATCTTTTTTTGTCTCAGCCTATCGAGGCTTTGCTCCTTTCTCTTCAGCTCACCCCACTTAGACTTGCATCATTGCTCCCCTATACAATCAAGTCTTACTAAGATTAGTAATGACATTTTGACATTTTGCCAGGGCCAATGATAAATGTTATTATCGTTATCATAATCAAAGTCTCAGAAACAGGAAATGAAAGCATTCTTCTCAAGGTTGTGGAGATGCTACATATTTCTGGTGGTGCATCGACTTCAACAAGGACTCCCAGGCCCAGCCTCAGTTGTGCTCTCAGTCTTCCTCTCCTCTCTCTCTCTCTCTCTCTCTCTCTCTCTCTCTCTCTCTCTCTCTCTGTAGGTGATCTCAAGCAGTGTCAAAGTTCAAAGGACTCTCATTATTTTGATGATCCCAAATTCCAAAAACTCATCCATACAGCTCCTCTAAATCCATATGCATGTTCCTCTATGGGAGCGGCTATAAGCATTTCAAATCTAAGATGTTCCTAAATCATCTACTGTTTATCTCATTCTTCTTACTCTTTTCTTCTCTTCACCTCTCCTTCCCTCTCCTCTTCTCTGTCTGTCACACACACACACACACACACTTGTGAAATTTGCCTTTCCCCAAGTCTTCATATTATTCAATAACAGTATCATGAATGCAATTTTTAAACAAGTGATCGTTACTAATTACACACTTTTCCTGTGTGTTAGGCAGGGTTCTTTAGAGAAACAAAACCAGGACACTTATGATTATATATATATAAAAAATACACACAAAACCAGGACACTTATGATTTTATATATATATGGATAGGTTTATACAGTAAGGAGGAATATAATAGCTAATCAGTCCACACATCAATACAGAGGACTTAGTTCAACTCACTTTCATGGAACAGTGAATACACTGGAAGTCCTTCAACTCACGTGGGCTGCCAGTCCAAGGTCAAGGAAGCAGACAGTGGAGTCTTCCCTCAGGCAGCAGCAGCCAGTAGCATGGGAGCTTAGTAAAGCAGTCCTCGTGGTATCTCAAACTTAAGTGATGCACAGAGACAGCATCCACCAGCCTCCAGCTCAAATGATGTAAGCACCAGTACAGTGGGGAAGCAGGTATCAATGGAGCCTCAAGCTCTAGTGACCCGATCCATGTGGCTTGGCCCACTGGTAGTGCAGCACACTAGCTCAAGCAGCAGCAGGCTGGCCTGATCACCAGGGAGGAAGAGGAGGTGGGGATACTGCCGTCTTTATTTATCTTGGTTGCCCTCCAATCAAGCTGTGATCTGATTAAACACCATCCACGTATTCCTATTGGCCTAGTGAGCACAATAAGCCTATCAGATCATGATACACTCCACTTAATTAATCAGAAGCTATAGTGGTATAATCTCCAAATATATCCTGAATTTGACGATTTCTCATTATCTTCATCATGAAATTTTTAATCTAAGCCACTGATATCTCTTAGCTGATCTACTATTTTGTATAACTGATCATTTAACCTCATTTTCTTGATTCCATACAAATTATTCTCCACACATTAGCTATAATGGTCTTTTAAATTTTTTCAATATGATTTAGCACCCTCCCCTTTTAAAAACCTCCCAATAACTTCCCACTACAAGTATAAATCTCAAACTCATTACTACGATCCATAAGTAACAATTTGTCTTCTATCCAGCCATAACTGTTCTGATTTGTCAAGATCTATGCCATTCTGGCAATTTAATATTTTATCATCCACTTTATCACCCCCATCATGTACCATTCTACCTGTAGGCACCTTGCTCCAACCTAGCTGACCTACCTTTATTCTTAACCCTGCCAAACCCATTTCTTAACCATATGCATTTGCCACTTATTTTACTAAAGATGTTGTCATACCAGGTCTATATGGACTATCTTTTTGTCATTACTCAAGTCTTAGCTTAAAAGTTAACCTATAAAGAAGGACTACGTTAATGCCAGTCACTTCTGAATGGGTGGGTGAAAGAGGTATAGGCTCTAAAAGCAAGGAAAAGAGGCATGGCTACTGTAAGGTGAAGGACAGAACCAATGAGGGGGGGTGTTACTGAAGAGGAAGAGGGACCAGATAACAGAGGGAGCGGCCATCTGATGTCTGGACTAAAGACTGGTACAGACTGGCAGCATCCAACGAATTAGCCCATGAGCTGGGAAGAGTGTTCAAAATTTGGATGCCTAAGAGCGTGTTCTCAGGATCATGTAAAACATCAGCCCTTAATTCCATCCAGTATATGGAATGAGTGTCAAATGCGTACATGCTGTTCCCCTCCGAAGGTGTCAGACAAAGGTTCTCTGTTTAAGTGAAGGATGAGTAAGCCTGAGCCTGCTGCCTTATAACTCTAGCTTCTATTCAAGTTGTAAAAATGGTATGAGGTTCACACCTGATCTCCTCTGACTTTACAAAGGTGAAAGAGAATCAAACACACCAGCCCAAGGACTGTTCCTATGAGGTAGAGGTCAGACATGCCTCTATTCTCCAACTTTTGTGCTAATTCTGACACCAACCATCCCTCCGTAGAAACCCTTATTCCGCTGCTGGATTCGATTCATTCATCGCCATGGTTACACAGAACTCAGACAATACTCACAACTAAGGGGGTTACATGGGAAGTTAACAGATTACAATTCTGGATCAGAAATGCTCGTCAGTCAGGACACCTTCTGTCTAACCAGGCCTATAGGCAGGCCTCTCAGCCCTGTAGCCCCATGGGTTCTGCCCAGCTTGAATAATATTACAAAACTCTTAGCGCTGCCGATAAGTATCCAAAGGACACTCAAGCCTGCGCTAAGCCTCAGCTTGAAGGTGCTCAGCTCTACCTCCCTAGGTCAGTACACTTAGCTCTCCCTATGAAGTGCCTGAAGGCACCCTATTCTATAAGCGAGGTTCTCCTTTGAAGGCACTTAGCTTTACTTGATCAGTGTGGCAAGAAGCCAACCACTCTGCCTAAGGCTTTTGGTGCGGCTGCCTCTGCTGCTTTTCTGGTATCACAGTTTTGTCTCCTGGATTGAAGAGGTTCATGCAGGGATCTTAGGGTCCAAAGGATGTGCTACATTCCTGTCTCTTCTTTCTGGATGGCAGTAAAATTCACACTACCCGCACGTGCATGCGCAGGTATCACAGAACTGGGGAGGTCTGGAGGGTATCTGAGACTATGTTATTTTATTTTCTACGTGTACGCAATTGCCTTTGGGGAAGTCATGAAAATCAAAGTTTACTACTTTAACAGTATGACTAAATATAATTGGCAACTTTACATCTCCTCTGTAATGGCCTTTTCTTAAACCGTTTCTGATTAAGACATTGTTCAGGTTATGGTGTCTCAAGCTGCAGGTTATGAACCATTAACTTGTTGTGAAATCAATTTAGATGGTTCACAACCAGTGTTTGCTTTTTTTTTTTTAATAAACCAGAGCAGACAAAAATAGAAAATGGCCAAAGTGTACCACAATAGGATGGATAAATATCATTTCAGAAAATACATGTCCCAGTTGTATGATAATACACATGTGTGTGTAATGTATATATGTGTATAAATGGAACATAATGGAAAATGCAGGGTCATGGCCCAAAAGGCAGAAGCTGCTGTTTTTTATTTCTCTTGGCTTTAAAGTGATCCATATAAATATATGTTATGAATAATGTATAAAAATACGCTCTAAAATAACTTCAAAATTCATGTAGAATTAATTCATTTTAATGTAGAGCTGTCAGAGCTAATAAACATCAAAAGCAGCACCCAACAGGTGGAGCAATCTGGAACATTCTATTTTAAGGCTGAGATCCTGACATTCCGCCCGACCACAAGTGGAGAGAACTAGGTTCTAATGTCTTTTCTTTTCCTCTGACATGATGGCTTCAGGAAATCCCCCTCTCACTTTGGGGCCGCAGATCCCTTATCTGCAAACTGAGAGACCTGGTTTCATCTGCTTCTGAGAACTGCTCCATTGAAATCTTGAATTTTTGTGAGAGACTGCATGAAATAATTAAGACCTTTAAAATCAAATGCACCTGGCTTCAAATCCCCATTCTGTCCCGTGCTCAAGAGGTACACTACCAGCTTCCTGGATTCGAAATTGGCGATCATAATCCATACCCTCGGGGAAGTGATGAGGACTGAGACGTTATTGTAAACTTGCTGGCATGGGAGAGGAACATCATAAATGATGTCAGTTACCATCCCACCCTTCTCTGCTTCTTAATAGCTTTATCCGTGTCTGTGTGACTGTAACCACTGCACAGTGTTCGTTCGTCTCCTCCATTTCCTTTCGTCCTAAAGAAATGCTATCCTCTCCCTGGTTGGCTTTCTCACTCATGGCCATCAGCTGGCCATCAGTGGGATTCCCAGCACCTGTGGAAATGGCCCTGCCCCATTTCAGAGCCTTGCCTGCCTGCCTGCCTTCCTGGTCTCCAGACCGGAGATCCCTACAGCTTAGTCCTCTGCTCCTTCCCATTTCAGTATCCATTCGCTTACGTCAACGCCACTTCACAAGCTCTTCAGCCCTTTGGGTACTACGGTCAAGCTGCAAAATGTTGGTTGATTCTAGCCCTATGGAGACGGCCATCATCACACGTCATATAAATGTCACCTCAGTAACTGCCTGTCCTTGTCGCCACACAACATGCCAATCCTTCTGAGTGCACTTCTGGCCCAAGCCAAGCCCCCTTGCTTCCCTCCTCACTGGGCCCTGACATTCATCTCAAGGAAAAAAAGCCATAAGGTAGGAAAAGGCCTAAGAAATCGATCTGCAGAGCAGTCTTACGATTTGTTCCCTGCTGTCTCTGGATCGACTCTGGACCCTGTGCCACCTCGGTCTTCTCCAGGTTGTCTAAGCATTTGCAGAGCTCTCGACACCAGTTTCTCTCAGTGCAGTGCCTGGCAAGCCCATAGTTAAGGTGGCCAGATCTGAACCTTGGTAAAGCGGGACACCATTGATAAAACTCATATCCTGGCAAAATAGCCACATGGCAGCTGAAAACCGTATACCCTAACTTGTCGTGCATTCTTTCCAAAAATCAGGAGTTTTTTAAAACGCTGCAGGACGCGGGAAAAATTGTTAAAAATCGAGACTATCTCACCAAAAGCAGGATGTCTGGTCACCTTACCATAGTTCCCAGTAACAAGAGGCCTTTAGGTCATTCACAGCTTAACACTCACCTAGTGTTCCCTGCTCAGTCGCCTTCTCAGCCACACGCCATGCACTGCTGCTCTCCTCTGCCTGCAGGAGGGCCTGCTGGCTCTCCAGAAGGTTCACTGTGTTCCTGAGTCCTGTGGAAGATGGAGAACTAGACTTTGGGGGGGAACGGGACAAATTCTATTAACCTAGACTCATTCCTGACCCTAACACAAACGTTGCTTGTTCCTATAGGGGTATAATATCTCCTACCTTTGAACTCAGCACAGCACTGAGTCCTCTGTAAAGATCGCAGGTGAGACCCAAATGGCAGGGTAGGTAGTAATTACTGACCATCCAACGCCTTCACCACGGCTCTGTCAGAATGGATAGTTCTTTCCTACTTAGCCCTGGACTCTAGGGCCTAGAGAATGGCCAGCAAGGGACAGCAAGGAAGAAGACAGAAGGCAGAGGAGAACGTGGTAAGGAGACTAAAAGGGCAGAGCAACCCTACACTGAGCTTTGGCTCCCCAGGTAAGTTCTCACTTGTTCCGAGACATTTAAGAGAAATTCAAGTTGCCTGTGAGTGGAAGAAGAGAAGGATCCTCCCACTGTTCGTCTGGGTAGACTAGAGAAACAAATCCTCATATCTGTATGAGAGTTTTATATAATGGGTAAGTGTACATTAAGCATCCCAACCTAGTCCAGTCCAAACCCATAAGTCTGACATTAGCCATCTGTCCAACACGGATCTACAAAGTTCTCCTCAAACTCACGAAACACACACAATGATGCTGAATGCAGGAGGAAAGCCGAATCAGTGAGTGTGTAAGCATCTCGGCGCTGGCAGGGGTCTCCACGCGACTTCTCCAGCACCCAGGGTTGCATCGGGGTAGGTCCGTGTGGCTTCTCAGGGATGTCTCGCAGGAAGTGAGCCCTGCCAGCTGAAGCAGAGAACTAGTTAAGGCAGCTGCACCCTGGTCCAACCATCAGAGAGCAAGAGACCAGAAAGGTGAGACTCTAGCCAAGCCATTTCTCTCTCCATCGTTCCATTAATCTCACATGTGTTCATTGGCCAGGTGAGCACAATACACCTTAACTATCACACTCCTCTAGCTACCGCTTTGGGAGGTACTGATTGAGGGGGCAGGGAACTCTGCTCACAACTTCTTACGCTAACCATGGCAACCCCGGACCTCAAGCGGACTGGAGGGAGCAGGAAGGGGTGTCCTCTGCCCTAAGTGCGCCCCTATCAGCTTGCCCATCTCTGTAGGAGAATTGCCATCTCACTGAAGCTACTGGAAGGTAGCATACATGATGGATTGTATCAATTGCTATCCCTCATGGAGGACCAGACAAGGCCACAGCCCATTGTCCTGCTTCCAGGGAAAGCTGACCCAGGGCCTGCAAGTGTAGCCAATTTGAGGCATAGGCCCACAAGAAGAGAGGAGGGGGGCCCACTCAAAGCATCCTGGGATACTGAATATTAACTGTGAATGTTAACTACTTTCACCTTCCAACTGTCCCTTACTGAAGGTCTCACAGTGTGCCTTCCTAATGGGAATGGGAATATGGAAGGAAGGAAAGAGTGACCCAGGGTCAAACACACACACACACACACACACACAAAGCTTCAAAAGGTTTGTGACTTAGAAGATAATCAAATGACCAGTTGACCTCCCTCTTGACCCAACCTGAATTTTCTCTGGGCTCAAATAGTTCCCACTTGTTCCACAGCAGAAATTTCATCTCTGGCTTTTAAAATATGAACAGATCATCTTTTCTTTCTTAATCTTTCTTTCCATTTTTATCTTTATATTATTATTTTCTTTCTTCTTTCTGCTTCATTTTGGTTTGGTTTTTTATTGTTTCTGTTAGGTTTCCCAGCTTATGAAGCACAGAAGGAGTGGATGCACAGAGACAAGAACTGTTGCAATGGTCTATGGGGACATGGGGGTGGATAGGGTGAGGGGAATTGGGAAGCAAACAATGAATACAGGGGTGGAGGGAGCATGAGAACGGAGTGTGATGTATATACAACTGTTTTAAAAAGCAACTTAACTTTTTTTTTCCTTTCCCCTTTCCTCCCTCCACCCCCCCTTTGTACTTGGCTACCCTATGTACCCCTGGATTTGGTCTGGCCCCTGCCATGCTACCTGGACCTTACTCCCAGAGTGTTTGTATACGACAGAGGAGGGCGGGGGGAGACGTCGGACAGCGTAACTTATGACAAAGCAATAATAAGTTATGAATTATGAAGGGTTCATGATGGGGGAGGGAAGAGAGGGGAAATGAGCAGCTGATATTAAGGGCTAAAGTAGAAGGCAAATGCTTTAAGAATGATGAGGGCGACAAATGTACATATGTGCTTGACACAATGGATGAATGTTTGGATTGTGATAAGAATTGTACGAGCCCCCAACAAAATAAATTTTTAAGTGATTTGGAAATAATGATGGCAACATACGTACAAATATGTACAGTTGATACGATGGATGTATGGATTATTATATAAGAGCTGTAAGTGCCCCTAATAAATGATTTATTTTTAAAAAGCAACTTACCTATGGAAGTGTATGCTATGTGAATATTCTATCAAGAAAACTACTAAAAAAAAAATTAAAAAAAAAAAAACTACTAAAAAGAAAAGAAAGAAACCAAACCTGACCCATGATTACCATGGGTGGAAGGGGAGAGTTTTTGCATCGGGGGCCATTGAGTTTATGCTAATGACGGCGGGATAATATGGAAAAGGATATCAATCATGGGTATCCAACACAAAGAGCATGATCACTGCTGTTGAGTTGGAGAGTGATCATTGTGCATATTTTGCCACAATTAAAAAATAATAATAATTACATGAATAACAGCACAAGGAAGAAGAAAACATTCTAAAACCGATTGCGGTCATGATGTACAACACTTCTCGATATGATTGAACTATTGAATTGTGTGATATGTGGATGAAGTGCCCATAAAGTGGTTTTAAAAATCTGTGAGGGGGAGAAAAAAGATAATAGACATTTTCTATGGAAAGCTCTCCATGAGTCAGCTGGTCTCTACAATGAGCTCTCAATGGCCACACTGTCTACTCACTCACCCCACTTTATTCCACCGGAGCCCCCGCACTCACAAGACAGCCCCTCCAATACTGAAGAGGCTTCTTCATCAGCCCCAGGTTCCGCCACACTGCGTTGACCTGCGCTTTCTCCCCTGGTCCTTGATTAGAAGGGCCACTGATAGAAGGGCCACTATTGGCCGCCGCTCCCATCAAACAGGCAAAGGGCTCACCCCCCTGAATTTGGTTGGAGGAAAAGAGATGGACATTTTGGGGGATTATTTTGGTTCTCTTTCCTGAGAGGAAAATTAATATTTTCAAAAACCAACCAAATTCATTGTCATTAAGTCAATTCTTATGAATTAGTATTCACAGAATAAATGTGCGATTACTATTAAACACATCAGCATTATAAAAAGGTAGTGGATTGAAACAGATTAGCTACATTGCTTATCACTAGAAAAGGTACACAGAAGAGAGGGAGAAGAGAGAGAGAGAGAGAGAG
>NW_022103906.1:86154323-86156466 GCF_000313985.2 Echinops telfairi | reverse complement strand
AGAAAGAAAGAAAGAAAGAAAGAAAGAAAGAAAGAAAGAAAGAAAGAAATGTTCAGACAATGTTTGTGAAAGCTGAATAAACATTTTGGGCTATCTTACTCTCACTTACACTCAAGCCCTCTTGCTGATGGATGAGGGTTATAAGAACTCTCCCGGCTGGGGGTTAGTCTTCATCTAAGCCCCTGAAGCCAAAGCTGTCTCCTTAGCATGAGAAAGATCAACAACCCACTGGCCCTACCACAGACGACCTCACGTTAGGTTCCAGCAAAGAGGAGTCTGAGGGGCCGGTCTTTGCATCCCAAGGAGTATGCAGCACATCCAGGACACGTCGGAGTCTGGTCCCTGCAGTATGTGGCTGAAAGGGAAAGAGCCACCCAGTGTCCCAGTGACCTGAGCCAGTGGCCAATCAATGAGGCAGAAGAGAAATGTAGAAAGTAAACAATGGAGATGAGTGTCACCCACTTTCCGGATGCCTAGCCTGGATGACGTTGGCATTACCCAGCATGCCACTGTGTAGGGTCTAGTAGAACACACAGGTACATGGGAAACAGTGGGCTATGTCTGCCTCAGGTCCAGATATTCAGTTCACCTGAGCAGCTGTGCACGCCTGAAAGAACCCCCCATATTCAGGATCATGGGAACAGTTGCTGGAGCTGTGGCTATCAGTGCTACGTCCTTCAAGGGGATGGGGGGCGCGGGGGGCGGGTCTTGTGCATAGGTGGGCAACCACATGCCAGATGACTAAAGTAATACTTCCTCTGCAAAGGCAAGCAGTGGAACGTGGAGCTAAGGACTGACCTGAGAACGGCCTGATTCCCAGGCTCGTGTCTGGGAATTTTCGCTTTCCAAATATGCAGGAAATAAAAATAGGTAGGCAGGAAGGCCAAAATATGTTTTCAAAACCCCGAGTCTGGTTTTGACATGCCTGCTCCCACCATTTCAAGGCTAAGAATAATGGGAGAAAGTGCGGGCTCTGGCAGCGCCCCAGGGTGTGAGCACACTTGGACCTGCCTGCACGTTGGACGGTCCAGGCCTACACCAAACTCTGTGCAGCTACTCACAAGTGTCAGAAACCTTTAGAGAAATGAATGAGCAGCAGATTAGGAAACGTGGCTGCTGACAAGTAGGAATTAGCCCTATAAAACATTTCAAGGTGCCGGCAATGGAAACCCGCTCAGGAGAGAGGGCAGAACTGCCCACACGCTGCTGAGCTCCACCAGTGGCTCAGGCAGGGAACAGGCAAGCCCAGCCGCTGGGCCTCGAGTCAGGACCACCAGCAATTCAACAAACGGCAAGCAAAATGAAGTGTTCACTTGCCTCCTCCAGATAGTTTAGGCCAAGGTAGAGAGACCAAAGTTTACTACGAGTGACAAGAACAGAGAGGTGGGAGGGCAAAAAGAAGACACCAGGTTTAGGGGACATTGAGCTTCTGTTTAGGAGCCCTCGGGATGTAGTGGCTTACACATCAGGTTGCTGCCCAGAAAGCCAGCAGTTCAAACCCAGCAGCCACTCCATGAGAGAAAGAGAAAGCGTTCATCTCTCGTCAAGACTTACAGACTCAGACACGTATGAGGCAGGACTGACGCAATGGCAGTGAGTTTGGTTATGTTTGTTTCTTTGTGTGTTTGTTTGTTTGTTTGTTTATCAGAGAAGGTAAGAGTAATAAAAATGTGAGACTAATGAATGGTGACAGGTGTACATGGTAAGCATGTGGGATGTTACTGAAAAGTAGGCGTGTCAAGATGGTTGAAACAGCAAGTGTTTGGCTACCCATATATTCACCACACACACACACACACACACATTGCTTTTAAAGAACAGCGTCACGTTTAACTCCTCAATTAAACTGCCATACGCATCTCTGTTTTCCTATAGCAACTGCTCTGTTTGACCCGCGAGCTTAATTTAAGTGGATGAAGGCTCCCCTGTGTTAGAGGAAAGCAAAGGGGAGGGGAGAACCATCTTCAAGCATCTAGAGAGGCAGATAGCTTGGTCTCTGGAGCTCATGAGAATGGAGGAAAGCCCAGCTGTTGAGTGAGGTCTTGGGCTTTGGTGTAAGCTCTTTGCACTCACCATCCTGTAATTCTCACAACCCTCAGAGAAGTAGCCATCGTGTCACACAGGAGGAGAACGGTATTCAGAG
>NW_022103906.1:86148101-86152868 GCF_000313985.2 Echinops telfairi | reverse complement strand
ACCAAGCCATTTATCCCTCCGCCCTTCAATTAACCCTACATGTGTTTATCGGCCAGGTTGGCACAATAAACTAACTACCTCAAACACTGATGGAGCCCCAACAATACATGCAGCACTCTGGCACAGGCACCTCCAGAACATTCCCCAGAACTGAGGTCAGGGTATCCACACTGGATCTTCAATGAGCTCAACCTCTTTTTGGACAGAGTGGAATCTGGCTAAAGATTGCACAAATGGCCTTGGCAGATCAAGACCAAGGCCCCACAGGGCTGGATTAAAACATTTGCTGTGTTTATTCTCACTTGCTCTGATCCAGAGAGGAAAGCGTTGAAACTGGCAGGTCAGTACCACTCCCACTCCACCCCAACTGAGGAAGGACAAGCAGCCCTGCCCTCCTGACAAGGAATGGATGACAAAGGCCAGGCATGGGGCTCAAGGCCTTGCAGTCCTCCAAGACCAGCTGGGGTCACTTTGGTCCCCATGGAAGCCAAATCCTTATGTCGAGACAACAATAGGAAGGCTAGGCACTCAGGCCTGGAGAACACAGGCTCAGAGCTCAGCCTCATTTTGTCCTGAGCTCTGATGCTGATAGCTGGACTGATCTCTTGATCTAAAACGTCTTCCTCGCATCTTCCTTACAAAGAACTCAGGGTCTGGGCTGGCATTCCTTAGTCACCAGGACGTCACTACAGGTCAGAGCTGTGACTTCCCCGGGAAAGCGTTCCTGTCCCCACCAACTGGACCGAGGCTACTCGACTGTACTCTGAAACTCCTAAAATAACGCGGATGACCTTGCTTTCAACTGATCTGTTGCTTTCCCTGCTTCCCTGTTAGGACATAAGCACTTTGAAGGAAAAGAACTTCTTTACAGTTGTATTCTGAATACAGCAGTATTAATTCCTGGCATGGAATAAAAACTCAACACATATTTGTTGAACAGAAAGATATAGAAAAGAACGTATTAAGGAATATTAACATGCTCCCGTGTCTCTGAATGATAAGTCAAAACCATATCGTCCACAGTGCTTATCGGAGGAGACTTCAAGGGACGCTCCAGACTCTCCCTGAAACAAGCGAGTATTAAGACGGAATTGATCACAAGGTGTAAGAGAGTGGGGAGAGAGAAGGGAGTTCCTGTACTGTTTTCTGCCCGGCAGAGAAGAGTTAGCAGTGAGCCGGAGAAGCCTCCAGCGCCTGGCAGGACAGTGTTGCTGAACTTGCAGCGGATGTAAAATGACTGGACTCGGAGACTGCATTAGGAGCTCATCAAACACCGAGACAGCTCCCATCAGGGTTCTTTTGAGAATGTTCCATGACTGTTTGTACTTTCTTACTCAGTGCTTAGTGTCAATATCTCTATTTCCAGATCCAACTGTTAACGACGCTATGGCAAAATCCAAATCGACTTGGTATGGTCTTAATGAAATCCAGTCCACCGTGACTCTCCTGGGACAAGCTACCGGAAGGGAGGGCCTTGGAAAGTGGGGTCCACTGGGCCAAGGCAGGCCAACCAGCTCAACAGCTTTTTACCTTTACCAAGCAACTTTCTGCCTGCAATCAGAGCCACACAGTGGTCTTTAGATATAAGGTTGCCAGATGAGCTACGTCACTGCAGAAGCAAGTATGCTGGGCATGGAGTGTGCAAGGCCCTAGATGCATGAGGAGGGCAGAGCCAGAAAAGCAACTCTAGAATATGTCCGCAAGTCAGCCAATGCCTAAGGCTTCCTCCCCACCCCACTTCCCCACTATCCTGATCTCAAGTCTACCTGACAAATCCGGCTAGACCAGAGCATGTACACGGGTACAGATAAGAGCTGGAAACACAGGGAATCCAGGACCGATAAACCCCTCCGGACCAATAATGAGAGTAGTGATACCAGGAGAGTAGGGAAAAGGTGGGGGGAGAAAGGAGGAATCGATCACAATGATCTACATAGAACCCCCTCCCAGGGGGATGGACAGCCGAAAAATGGGTGAAGGGAAACATCGGTCAGTATAAAACATGAAAAAATAATAATAATTTATAGATGATCAAGGGTTCATGAGGGAGGGAGGGGAGAAATGAGGAGCTGATACCAAGGGCTCAAGTAGAAAGCAAATGTTTTGTGAAGGATGATGGCAACAAATGTACAAATGTGCTGGACACAATGGACTAATGAATATGTTTTGAAACGAGCTGTATGAGCCCCCAATAAAGTGATTACTAATAAGAATCTTTTTTAAAGACCAGGTCTCGTGGTTTCTGTGTCTTTGGTCTTTGAGGATGGCCCAGGTCCAGGTTTTGTTCTGTTGCACTTAGGGTTGCTATGGGTCGTAACCAACTTAAGGGCACCAGCAACAACCGAGTCTAGAATTTAATAGCAGCCGACGCAATTTGCTATAAGTAAAAATGAAGGTACGTCATATGAGCAAAGCATGCACTGCGATTGTGTGGTCATGCCTGGGATTGGGGTGCACAGAGATTCGGTATGTGGACACGCCCGTGTCCCTATGTCAGTCTCTGAGCCTGTGAAAATAAGTGTGTGTGCCCATGTCAGCCTATGTGTGCTGTGTGTACATGAGTGCTAATACGCAGATGCACGCATATTGGTACAGGAGTAGATTGGATGCAGGTGTGCACATCTGCTGGTATCCAAGGTAGGGTGTGCATTTCGGTGTACTCATGTTCGGGGCACATACCTGCTCCATAGAGAATGCGATTGCAGCAGAGTCCCAAGGAACGGTGGGAGAGGGATTGTTAGTGTCCAACCTGGGCACAGACAATACTTAAATGCATTGTTCGCTGATCATTTAAAAGCCATTGTAAAGGTGATGGTCAGTTTATCTGCCTTTTCTTATCACATTGCTCTCTGCGGTCAGTGAAAAACTCACATCCCCGGAAGGACTCACTGCTTCTATCAGCCCATCCTTGCGACACCACCGGGTACCCACGTGAGGCAATAAAGACATTTCAAAAGACCCCAACTCAGCTCTCACCATCTCTCCCATCAGACTTGGAGTACTTCAATGTTACTCTCACTGCACCTTGTTACTCTCTACAGTGTTATTCACTACACAATGCTACTCTCACTCCTCCTCCAGGGAACCCCCCACCCCCACCCCCTGCAGCTACAAGGAGCTTTCCAAACCTCAGACAAGACCAGATGCAACCCTGCTCCTGAACCCTGGGAGATTCCAGACCCGATTGCTTACGTGAACTCTTACGGCTCTTCTGTCCCAAGCCTCCTTCTCCAAGTTTTTCCTTATTCTCCCCTCCCCTCCCATTGTCCCCTCCCCCAACCCCAGCCCACACACACCCTGCTCAAGCCCCCCATCTCATATGGACTATTGCCTGAGTCTGGACTCCCTTTCTCCCTCTCTCAACTACTGTAATCCTGCCCGTTCTTCAAGGCTCAACAGCCTCCCCGCTCCCTCCTCCTGGAAGCTTTCCTAACTTCCCTGCAGGATTCAGTTTTTTACCAGTGCTGATCTGCCCCAGTTCTCCTCGCCCAGACAGCCTAGAGCAGTGGTTCTCAACCTGTAAGTCACGACCCCTTTGGGGATCGAACAACCCTTTCACAGGGGTTGCCCGATTCATAACAGTAGCAAAATGACAGTGATGAAGTAGCAACTAAAATCATTTTATGGTTCCACCACATGAGGAACTGTATGAAAGGGTTGCGGCATTAGGAAGGTTGAGAACCACTGGTCTACAGCATGGGTTCTCTGTACCTGCGCGGATGGCTTTTCCTTTCCCACTGAAATGATAGGAAACTGCAGAGCAAAGACTAACTCCTAACTACTGGGCACCCTCTCTCCCACACAGTGCATAACAGGGCATTCTGTACCTGCTGTGTGCGCTTCCTTCACGCTGTGATGCCCAGATTATCCGAGGCCCTAAAATATTATCAACTAGCTGCATGGTCCTTAGTTTATTACCTCTTGGAGAGAAACACCACGCTCTACCAGAGCAATCCTGCTAGGTTGTGGTCATCTCAGCTTACGGTGAAAGACCCCCTGAGACTTTGAGGTCAGGGATAGCCACAGATGCCAGCCCAGAGACCATCTACACAGTTTCCAAGGCCCAGTGCAAAATGAAAATGTGGGCCTTTGTTCAAATGAAAACAAAAAACATTTTTAAAAAACATAAAAGAATTCAAATATAAACATTTCACCTTCTTCTGCAAGCTGTCTCTCAACCAGGAGTGGGTTCTTTGGTTGTTTAAATAAGCTTTCTTGTTTGTCACAACTTTAGATGTACAGGAAAAATGGTAAGGCATAGGGTCCCTATCTACCCAATGGCAATAAGAGAGAGTTGTACAGAGCTACCAGTTGTGCCTGTTACTAACATTTTGCATAAATATGATAGTTGTTAAGTAAAGCCCATAATTCATATTCTCTTTGTGTTTAGATGCTGACCGTCTACTTTACCAAGCATGATGCCTTTCTCCTGTTACTGGTCCTTCCTGAGAAACTGTCCCAAACATATGAGATGACGTCTCTTCATCCTTCATCATTCTGGTCGTTAGACTTCCAAGACCGATGTGTTCCTTCTCCTGGTGGTCACTGATAGACTCAGCATTCTTTGCCAACCCCATAATTCAAATGTATCAGTTCTTCTTTGTTCTTCCTCCTCCACTGCCCAGCATTTGTGTGCATATGAAGCAATTAAAAGTACTAAGCCTGGAGCTAGATGCTCCTGTCTCCACTTTTCACACTTGAAGGAGGTATTTTGCAGCAAATGTCCCCAAGGCAGTGCAGCATTTGCTCTCTTGCCTGCTGCTTGCC
>NW_022103906.1:86145049-86148001 GCF_000313985.2 Echinops telfairi | reverse complement strand
CTTTTCACACTTGAAGGAGGTATTTTGCAGCAAATGTCCCCAAGGCAGTGCAGCATTTGCTCTCTTGCCTGCTGCTTGCCTGGGATAAAGATCTACGTGTGCTACACTTGCATTCTAGAAATCCTTGACAACTTCAATCTTCTCTTCATTTATCATGATTTTGCTATTGGTCTAGTTGGGAGCATTTTTGTTTTCGGTCTGTTGAACTGTGATTTATACTGCAATCTTTGATCTTCATTAGAAGTTCTTCCAATCCTTGTCTTGTCAGCAAGCAAGACGGTATCATTGCATATTGCAGGTTGTTCGTTGAGCTTCCTCCCATTCTGATGCTTGTTCTTCCTATCACCAGCTTCTCTGGTTACCTGCTTACTACGTTGGAAGAAAGTGACTATGGACAGCCCACACTGAGGGGTCAGGATAGTTAGGCTCTACCCCCTCAAAGACAGATCATCTATCATTTATTTTTTACTTTCTTCTTGTGACTCAAATGTTCCAGTGTGGGCCAGTTTTCTATCATCTTGGACATACCCCTGTCGTGGTGGATTTGATGATTGGTTGTTTGTTCATTTGTCTGCCCTTTTTTTTTTACTTTCTGTCACTACAAAATCCTCTGGCCTCATCTTGCCTATTCCTTGGATGGGCTTGGAATCTTCCATTTCTCCAAGGATGCCTGGTTCCTTTGAGTGGAAAACAGTATTAAAAACCATGATCTGGGGTACCAGATAGGCTCACTGGTGCTGAAGTGTCCTTGCTTTCAGTTGACAGAGCAAGGAAATATATGTATGTATAGTGTCTTGGTTTCTGAAGAAATAGTGTGGGAGCTCTGTTGTCTTAATGCTTTCCATTTTACCACTCTATCTGTTACACAGAACCCACAGACAAAATTCAATACTAAAGGGTTTATTCAGGATATTAACAGGCTGTAATTCTTTTGAGAAATGCTCAGGATAGTTGTTTATGAGGAGATGCTACAAAATTCTTTCAGGTCTACTAATAAATGCCCAAAGGGCATACCACTCCACTGGAAGCCTCAATCCAAAAGCATTCAACCCAAGCTCCCTGAATTAAGTGCCCAGAGGCACCCCATTCCAGGAAGCTTCACCCCAAAGGAACTCAGCTCCACTTCCATGAGTCAGCAAGCCAGCTTCTCCAATTAAGTGCCCAAAGGCACCCCACTCTGCAAGCCACCTCCTGCACAAATGCACGCAGCTTTGCTTGTCCTGTGGATTGGGAAGACCATCACTCTGTTTCAGACTCTGGCTCCTGTTTATGCTGCTACTGCTGCTCCTCTAATGCTTTTCTGGATCCAGGAGGTTCATTGTGCAGGGATTTGCGGTCCAGAGGATGTGCTCCATTCCTGTCTCTGGCTGGTAATGAGACACTCCCCACCCCCTCCTTCTCAGAGGGCTCATTGTATACTCACAGGATGGCATTCCCAGGAATCCTATTTGCAAGTATTCACATGTGAATTCCATCAGTATCTTCCTCCACCTACCTACCAGACCCATGCAAGGGAAAGGTTGTTAGGTAGGAGTTAGAGACTTTGGCCAAGAAAAGTCATATCAAATAACTCACTGCCCCTGCAGGATCCAAGTCTGACCTTCATCAGTGTAGTAAAGAGAAGAAGAATCCAACTAACTCCACACCAGATGAAAGCAGATTGCCGCAAGGCATGCCTCCCCCCTCCATTCTTCTTACTCTATTCTGACACCAACAGTCCACTAGCCCTCCCACCCCCAGCACCTTACTTCTTTTCTGGGTTCAGTAACTCATTGCAATGACCACATAGAACTCATAGACAATATTCATGTGAGGATATAGTTCTTTTATCTGCAATGCCTCTTCTTAGTCATGTTGGCAGGTATGTCTCTCTCTGGTCCTTTGCTTCCCAGCCACATGGTCCCTTGGCCTCTGCCCCCATTGATCAGTAAGTCAGCCACTGCTCTCTCTACTGAGTACTGATCCTCTACTCTGACTCTTGATCTCAGCAAGGCTCCTTTGCTCTGTCTCATGATCACTGTGCTGTGTATATATGCTTCCCCGGTGGCTCTTCTTTCTTGATGGTCACAGGACTCTTTCTCCTTATGAAATGGCTCACTCTTCCATACCCATTGGAATGGCATAGTTGATCAATACTTTATTAGTGTCTCACACACCCTATTTGCCAGAAGATGAGCCCCACAGGACAGAAGGTACACAAAATGTGACAGAGGAACCGTTGCCTTTTCAAAAGAGAATCCAACCATAGTGGACGGAGTAAAGTCTATGAGAGGAGAGCCTTTGGGACCTTCATTTGCTGATGAATCTTGGCTGATAATTAGAAGAAACAGCTGCAAGCGTCAATTAATAATCCAGAACTTGGAACGGATGAAGAATGAATCCAGGAAAACTGGAACTTTCAAAAATGAAATGGAGCACATAAAGAGCTGAAATGGTCATTTTGAATCAGAAAACATATGGTTTACTAGGCTGGGAATGACAGACTCAAGAGTAATTGCTTCCCATTCATAATTGAAAAGGACATTTCAAGATCTATCTTGAAGCACAATGCTGTCTGTGCTAGGATAAGTAATATCAATCCTCATTCAAAGCAATCCAGTCAATATAACTAGTATTTGAATGTATGCACCAACCACTAAAGTTAATGATGAAAAAACTGAAGAATTCTACCAAAGTCTTCAATCTGAAATTGATCAAACCTGCAATCAAGATGCATTCATAATTATTGGAGATTGTAACACAAAAGGTGGAAACAAAGAGAAAGAAACAGTACATGGAAATTATGGTCTGGTGATTGAAACAAAGCTGGAGATCACTTGGTAGAATTTTGAAAGACCAATGACTTCTCCATTACAAAACCTTCTTCCAACAATACAAACAGTGACCAGACTCATGGGCTCTTCCAGATGAAATACACAGAAATCAAATTGGCTACATCTCTGTGAAGAGACC
>NW_022103906.1:86143535-86144949 GCF_000313985.2 Echinops telfairi | reverse complement strand
ACCTTCTTCCAACAATACAAACAGTGACCAGACTCATGGGCTCTTCCAGATGAAATACACAGAAATCAAATTGGCTACATCTCTGTGAAGAGACCAGAGAGGAGTTCAATATCAACAGCTAAAACCAGGCCAGGAGTTGACTATGGGACAGATCATCAATTGTTCCTATGTAAGTTAAGGTTGGAGTTGGAAGAAATTTAAACAAAAGAAGAACTTGAGTCAATCCTACCTAAATATCAAGACTGTCTCAAGAACAGATTTGATGCATTGAGTACCAATGACACTAAACCTGATTAACTGTGGGATGAAATCAAGAACATCATACATAAATAAAGCAAAAGGTCATTAAAAACACAGGAAAGAAAGAAAAGGTTCAAGTAGATGTCAAAAGAGACCCTTAAACTTGCTCTTCACCATAGTGTAGCTACGCAAATGGAAGAAATGATGATGTCAAAGCGCTGAATAGAAAATGTCAAAGGCAGCTCAAGAAGAAAAAGTCAAATATTATAATGAAATGTGCAATGACCGAGAGTTAGAAAACCAAAAAGGAAGAACATGTTCAGTCTATCTTAAACTGAAATAACTCCAGAAAAAATTCAAGCCTTGAGTTGTAATAATGAAAGATTCTGGGGCCAACATATTGAATGATGTAAGAAGCATCAAACGCAGATGGAAAGAATACACAGAGTCACTGTACCAAAACGAACTAGTCAGCATTTCACCATTTCAAGGAGTAGCATATGAGCAAGTACCAATGGCTCTAAAGGAAGATGGTTAAGAGGCACTGAAAACAGTAGCTAAAAGCAAGGCTCCAGGAATGGATGAAATGTCAATTGAAAAGTTTCAACAAGCCTATAAAGCCCTAGAAGCACTCATTCATTTATACCAGGAAATTTGAAGACAGCCTCTTGGCTAACGAACTGGAAGAGATCAATAGATATAGCCATTCAAAAAAAAGTGACCCCAAAATGCTCAAATTATAGAATATCATAAATATCACAAGCAAGTAACTTGTTTCTAAAGTTCATCTAACAGTGGTTGCAGTAGTACATTAACAGGGAGCTAGCAGAGGTTCAGGTTAGATTCAAAGGAGGATGTGGAACAAGGGCTATCATTGCTGATGTCATATGGATCTGACTCAAAGCAGAGAATACCAGAAAGATGTCTACTTGTGTTCTATCGACTGTGCAAAGGTATTCATCTGTGTGGATCATAACAAACTATGGATAGCTTTGAGAAGAATGAGGATTTAGTGTGCTCACACAGAACTTGTCCATGGATCAAGAGACGGTAGTGTGAACAGATGTTTATAAATCAGTACAGGTGTGCATCCAGATTGTATCCTCTCATCATACTTATTCAATCTGTATGCTGAGCAAATCATCAGAGAAGCTGGTTTATATGAAGAAGAATG
>NW_022103906.1:86131165-86143435 GCF_000313985.2 Echinops telfairi | reverse complement strand
GTTGAAGCACTTGCTGATGATCAAGAATTGCAGTCTTCAGTATGGGTTACAACTCAATGTAAAGAAGGCCAAAATAGCACAACTGTAGCAATAGATAGCACCATCGCACATGGAGAAAATGTTGAAGTTATCAAGCATTTTGTCTTGCTTGGATCCACAGTCAATCACATGGAAGCAGCCATCAAGAGATCAAAGGATGGTAAATATGCTAGCCAAGACCCCTTCAAAGTGTTCAACAGCAAGGATATTACTTTGAAGACTAAAGTGCAGTTAACCCAAGCCATGGAATTTTCAATTGCCTCCTATGCAAACTTGAACACGGAATATGGAAGGCCGAAGAAGAAGTGATACCTTTGAATTATGGTGCTGATGAAGAGTATTGAAAGCACATGGTCTGCCCCAAAGAACTCACTAATCTGTCTTAAAAGAAGAAGAGCCAGAGTGCTCCTGCAGGGTAAGAAGGGTGAGCCACTGTCTCACACATACTTTGGACATGTTTTCAGGAGGCAAGTCCCTGGAGAAAGACATCATGACAGGGGTAGTGAGAAAGAGGCAGGCCCTCGACAAGATGAATTGACCCCGTGGCTGCAACAAGGGGACCAAGCACAAGAACCATTGTAAGGATGGCCCAGGACCAGGCAATGTTGTGCTCCGTTACTTGTAGGGTCGCTGGCAGACCTATTAGACAGCCCATAGTAACAGCAGTATTTGTATCATCCTGCCCCATCATTTGGTGGGAATTACAAAGAAATGGATGGAAAAAAAAAAAAAAGAAAGAAAGAAAGAACCATTCTAAGTCATTTCACTTCCTGACAGTTTCGGAGTGCTGCTGGAACACACTATCACAAAGCAGGTGACTTCAAAGAACAGAAATGTATTATCTCATAGTTTTGGGGGCCAGCAATGCAAATCCGGCATCAGCTAGCTTGATTACTTCTAAGAGATCTGAGAGATGAACTTTTTCCAGGCCTCTGTCCTCGTTTCTAGTGACTGTCCTCAAGGCTTGGCCTCCCTTGGCTTGTCAATAAAACTTCATCTTTCTTCTGTGTGTCTCTGTAAAGATTAAACCCCATGGAAGAAGTCCTCCTTTGTCCCACAGGGTTTGGGGTCCGTTCTCTCTTCAATAAGACATCACTCAGAAAGAGTCACGACCCAGCCTACTGCTGTGTGACCTCACAGATACTTAACCGATAATATCACCAAAGAAAAGCCCCACTTCCAAACAAGGTCACAGTCACACGGTTGAGAGTTGGACTGTACCATACCTTTTGAGTGATGCAAAATAGTTATCTCTATCTATGTATACGTACCTGTCTGAATTGACAGTAAGATAAACATGAGTGTATAATAAAATCTCCAATTCTAATCCATCACCACGTGGATCATTTCTGTCTCCTCTCTTTGCTTGCCTGAAACGTCCCACTCCAAAGCTAGCTCCCATACAATCGCATACAATTGTTGAGTCACATAGAAATGTTTGATTGTATGTGTCTAACACTAGCAGCGACCCCTGGTGGTACATTGGTTAACCATCTCTGCTGGCAGGTTCATGACTAGAACCCACCACCTAGCCACTCCATGAAAGAAAGATGTGGCAGTTTGCTTCGGTAACAATTACGGCCTTGGAAACACAGTGGGTGGCTTGGTTGGTTAGTATAGCACTATCGGAATCATTACCCCATACCTCTCTCACAGTGTGTTAATTTGCTACTGAAAGTATTTAATAACATTTCTTTTACAAAAATCGTATTGGTATTTCATCCTCCTATCATGCAAGTCAATAGTTCAATCATATCAAGAAGAGTTGTACAATTTGTACCACATAGCACATTTCTTTAGGTTCGAGACTACTGGCAGGTACAGACCGTTACAGGTGCTCAGGGGTTCTAATGCATGAGTCTACGTACACGCAGACCACCAGCACCTCGATTCCTTTGCTAATCAGCTACGGGACACACACATGGTGCCTCACCTGGTGCCTCAGCCCAGAATGAAGATGTCAAGCCAGGCATTATTCCCTCTCATGGGCCCACCACCCCAACCCATAGCACACTGGCCCCACCGGGACATGACAACCTGGGCAGTAGGCCCACTAGGACAGTGGTTCTCAACCTTCCTAATGCCGAGACCCTTTAATACAGTTCCTCATGTTGTGGTGACCCCCAACCCTAAAATTATTTTCATTGCTACTTCATCACTGTAATTTTGCCACTGGGATGAATTGGGTGACCAATGTGAAAGGGGTCATTTCACCCCCAAAGAGGTTGGGACCCACATGTTGAGAACCACTGCACTAGGAACTTGAAAAGTGCCAAGACTCTTAAGTCTCTGGCATCTGTTCCATGGTTTCACAAACTCCAAGCTCAATTAATAAGATGAGACAAATGAGTAAGCACAGGACTCTACTCAGCATGGGGCCCTATGCAACGACATGGGTCCTGCCTCATGAAGCCAGCCTGGCCCATCCTCTGCTCTTTGGCCTCCCACTGCTTAATCCCCTTCAGCTTGCCATAAGCCACATGTTGTCTTCTTCCACCTCGATGCCACCAGACAGTACCTGTGGGCACTCAGCTTCATTTTAAGAGAGAGCACACAGCTAGAGAAGCCTAAAAGGATTTTGTTTTGTTTTCAAATGGAGAAAGCATCAGGCTAATCCAGTCCCTGCGTGTTTTCTTATTGTTGGAGTCAGGTGCGGGTGAGGAGACTCGGGAAGTTATTTTAATGAATGAAAAAAGGGAGGCTTTACTAACAGGCATTATCAGAAGACTTGTGTTTTCACGATCTAAAAGAAACTCTTCTTTCTGGCTCCTATACCTCCAATTAGATGGAAAAGCAATGGGCTCCATGGTTAGGATACCTGCTCTTGAGGAAAGGTACATGGGGATTTAAATCTGGTTCCACCAACTGTACAACATGGCAGGTCCTCTCTGCTCTGAAATGGTTAGTTCTTCTGCTGTAAAATGGGGGTCCCAAATAAACCTTGGACAGACACACAAGGGGAGACTGTGCATGGCTAAAGAATAATGATGAAACCATGGGGGGAGCACCTCGTGACTTGGATAGATTTGAAGGGCATTATGCTGGGTGAAGTTAGTCAATCACAAAGAGGCAGATATTGTATGAGGCCACTATTATAAAAATAAATAAATAAATAAAAAGGTTTTCCTGCCAGAAGAAACAGACTTTCATGGAGACCAGGGGCAGGAGGGGGAGGGAGAGAAGGGGATATAAAAAAAAAAGGTGAGGGCCATAATGGTCTCCCACAGTTGCTATGATTCTTCCTTGGAAAGGATGTCTAGGAAGCACTTAGTATGGCACCCTGCACAGAGGAAAGGGTCAGGGAACTTTGGCCTTTGAGTGCTTGACCCTCTGAGACCCCCACCCTGATTGCAAGGAACCGAAAAGTAAGACTGTGTATTTCTCTGAGCTCCCAAGGTTGGCTGAAGGTACCTTCTAGGGACCTTGTGTCAGCCGAGATACCCAGGCAAATATTGCTTTTGCAACATGTCTACTCAAGAAAAGTTGGTTCCGAAGACTCACCTCATCAAGACACTGTGCCAAGGACAAATTATGGAAGCCACTTAGGTCAGCAGCACTTTCTGGCCACAGGCCTGGATTGGGCTGATTACCATGAGGACCTCCACCAGAGCGGTTGTTTCTGCTCAGTGACCCTGAGTCATAAAACTCTTCCCAGTGTACTTACCTGAAACCCCAAAAATAAGAGGGCTTCTCCCAGCCTCCATGTCTTAGTCTGGGTTGACTAGAGAAACAAATCCAGAGAGACATTCACATATGTATAAGAGAGAGCTTTATATACCAGAGCAGTTGAATATTGAGAAAACATCCTATCCCAGTCCAGATTAAGTCCCTAAATCCATTATTAGCCCATATGTCTGATACCAATCTATAAAGTCCTCTTCAGACTCAGGCAACACATGCAACGATGCTGAATGCAGGAAGATCATAGGCCAGTGGGTGGGAAGTCTTGTGGATCCAGTGGCATTGTAAGCATCTCAGCGCTGGCAGGGGTCTCCACATGGCTTCTCTGGCTCCAGAGATCTGGCTCCAGCAGCCTCTCTCCATGTGTCTTCTCCACCGGGATGTCTCTCAGGGAGTGAGCAGAGAGAGAGTGTGTGTCTCCTGGCTCCAAGGCGGAATTTTTCTCCTTAGCGGCTCCAAATGAGGTCATCAAGCTGCAACCTGACTGACAGACCAAACACCACCCCTTCACTCTTAATACTCAAATTGACAACAGATTATGTAAATACCACACTCCAGACCCTTCTACCCTCCCTTTCAGCTTCTTGAAAAACCAAGACCTGAGAATTGTTTCTTTCGGGCCACAGAAGGACTCTGAATCAAGGTTGGGCAGTATCCCTGGGTCCAAGGCTCTACCCATAATGCTTGAGACCACGCAGCAGCCTCTGGCTGGCACAGGAAGAGGTGTACCAGGCGTCTGACCTTTTCCAGGAGGAACATGTAGAACATTTTCCACAGAGTAGGCTGGGGACCCTCACCCTCCAGCCCCCTCCTCTTCTTCCTTCCATAGATGAGGCACCTCTTGGCTCTGGAAACCCACTCACTGGCAAGACTGACCAGGGCAAAAGATTTCTGCTGGCAGCCCCTTGGTGACTCTTCCTCTGGTACGGCTTGTGGGAGTCTTCACCCAGATCAAATCACAAAAATTGGTTCAAGGCTTCATTACCACTCTGGCTGAAAAACTTCACTTAGCCTCCCTGACCCCCATCCAGCCACTACACCTTCACCAACTATCTCCCATGTGCCGACCTTCGAGCCTGGTTCATGGTGCGAGCAGTCGATGACTGCGGAGGATGTACTCTCGAAAACCGGTGATTCAGGGGAGGTAAAGGCATAAACTTCCATACATCACTATAAGGGCCTTTATTTTTAGCATGTATGATGTGTGAGACATCACAGTAAGCATGTAACAGGCATTGTTTGATTTAACTCAAATACAGTAAAACCATGCTATTTTACATGTAACCCTATTTCACAGATGAAGAAACTGGGGGACAGGCTGGTTAAGAATTTGTCTAATATCAAAGACTGTGTCCATGCATGCTCTTGAAAACAAACTCCAAGACAGAGTAGGAAGCTGAAGAGCTTTGTTGGGGCAATGTCTGAGACAGAAAGGGGAGAGGGAATTCCGGAGCAGCGGAGGGAAGCTTCCCACTGCAGTGGTGGTCTGGACACTGAGAAAGGAGGAGGAGGCTGCAGAGAGACCAGGCAGGAGGAGCTCAGGCTGCTATGCAAATCTAAGAACATTTCAGCCAGCCCCCAAGGCAGCTTCCATGCAAAGATCAGCAGCAGAGCAGAAAAGGCCAGGCCCCGTTTCCTACTCCTAAGCTTGGCCATGACGGGAAGGAGCCCAAGAGGGTAGTGATGTTGGTTCCAACCCAGCAGGGGATCCCCGAGATGCTGCAGCTGAAGACGGCCACTCCTGGTAGTCGTGAGATGCGTTCTTCTTGAAGAGAAGTTCAAGCAGGCCACTCTGCACCTGCCACATCGAAGAACCCCTGTCAAATCCAGGTATTCCCCTAATTTAGAACTGACACTCTTATTCAATATGATAGATAGACCAATTCAAAGACAATAAAGTACCTGTTCAGTAGAGGAGCTCTATGGAATACTACTGGTACTCAGGCCAAGAAAGCGTGCCCTCCTACTCACAAAAACAGTAGACATAAACTACCATCCATGCCTTTAGAAGGGTCACAAACTAAATTGTACCAGCAACCAAACAGTTACAAAAGAGTCAGATAAATGTCACCACAGGGGAAGGGACGAGAAAGAACCCCGATCCAGACCTGGTGGGGTCCTAGAAAGCTCCCTGGAGGACATTTGAGAACTGATCCGCATCAGCTAGATGGAGAAAGTTATATGCAGGCTGGGTGGAAGGGAGGGAGGAAAAATAAGAAAGGACAGTAGAGGACTAGTGTTTCTGACTGAAGGAGTAGCACCAACCAAGGCCCAAGAGGCAAGTGGAAGGACATTCACAGAACCACCATCTCTTCTGGAAGGATGCAAATGAGGTAGCCTGTCCTACAGCCTTGTTGGCCCTTGCAGGCCATTGTTCTGAGAGCAAATTCAAATTCACCTTCATAGACTTGATGCTGAGTCTTAGTGACCCTATAAGATTCAGTAGGAAATTACCCCTGTTTTCCGAGACTGTAAATCTTTCTGGGAGTAGAAAACCTCCATCTTTCTCCTGAGGTGTAGCTAGTGGTTTTGAACTGCTGACCTTGTGGTTAGCAGCCCAAAGCATAACTCACCGTGCCAGGGCTCCAATTGGAGAGTGACAGTAAGTAAGCAACAATGGCTCAGTTCCAAAGTACCCTTCTCCCCAAGCGCTGGCCTCTCATGGACCTTTGTCACCCTTCTGTAAGTAGGAGGGGCCCTGAAATATAGTAAAGATGTAGTTGTGGCCATCCTCCGTGATAGAACATCCCGATGGGAAGAGGGAAGGCTTTCCTCTTCTTCCTGGGTCCCCCTGTCATTCCAAGGTCTGGAAATCATTGAAAAGCAACCAGAGCTCACACGGCCAGTTGCATCTCCTCAGATTCCAACCTGCCTCCCTGGCACGGAATAGGACACCCAACAATGTCTGAGGTGTAACATACGCGGAGAGACCTGCCAGAATGATCTCAGAGTGCAGCCCACCCCAGGCATTGGCCTGGCTAGGACTGTGACTCTCCAAGGGTCCTGCCTGTCAGTTCCTCCCTCCTCTGACTTGGAAGCTGCTGGTCTTAATATGTCAGCAGGAAATGGCTCTTTAGTCACTGCTGATTGTAGAGATTAGATTATCTTTGGCCTGCAGGACCTCCTCGTCCAAGTCCAAGTTACCCGGGCTCACATTTGAGAGTGATTAGCAACGCTGAGCACCAGCCCGCATTCACAGCTTGGTCTGATTACATGCATTGCAGGTCTAAGCAGAACGCAGGACGCAGAGAAGAGAGGCTGAGAAGGGCAGACTTTATGAAGAACGGGCAAAGGAAAGGAGGCGGTTTGAGTTGGCGGAGCCACTGGAAATCCACACGGGGTTTTGGCTTACATGCAGCCCATCTGAGACCCGGTCTCAGATACCCACCATGCTCCAGTCTTCTCTTAGTCTAGGCTTTGAACCCATGGCAACCTACCTATGAAACTTGACCCAGGTGAAACTATGGCCGTAGAGTCCCTTGTGATGCATAGTGACCCTACAGGACAGGATCGAAGCACTCGCTAGGTCTCTGAGGCTATACAGTTTTTAAGGAACAGATTGTCTCCAGTGGAGTGGCTATTGAGCTTGTCTTGAACTACCAACCTCGTGGTTAGCATCCCAACACTTAGCCCTCTGGGCCACCATGGCTCCTGGATCCACGTGAGGGCGATTGGATTTTTCCAACCTTCTTTCGGTCCCTGAACATATGCTATTCATTTGTAGATGAATACCATACCAGTGGGTGACAGCCCAGACACCAAACCAGCAGGGCCAAACTCCGATGACAAGCTCAGTCTGCAGATGTCACCGATCACCCAGCATGTAACCTTATCACTACCCCCTTTCATTCGACCCCAGAAAGCTATAGTCCACGCCAGTTCACTAGCTATCGTGATTAGCAAACCACCTGTGGCTCAGTCTCAGCGCCCCCCCTAACATGACCCAAAAGAAAAGCACTTGGGCTGACGAGTTAACCAGCCCATGTCACAGGCCTCTGTCACCTACACAGGGTTGCTGTAACCAAGGCCTCCACTGGTGTGGCCTCAGAGCTCTCTCTCATCTCGTTTCCTTGGGGTTGGTGTTCCGCCTTTGAGGATGCGTCTGAACATCCCTGTGTATTTGAAAATGTCTTCCCAGACATGACCCACTGGGTCCATCCCTGACAGGTGGGGTTCACTTTCATGATTCTGGGAGTACCTACTAGGTACTGAGCATTGTTCTAGTGGTGAACAAAACAAAGACCTTCTGCCTGCCCTCTGGAGGCTTACACTCTAGCGGAGAGGGGATATTTTAAAAATAAGCACTCTGGATGGAATATAACTGGTGTGATAGGGGGAAGAAAGGAGGGGAAAGGAAGGGTGAGGTGAATCAACTGCACTAAGGCAGGGAGGGGCACAGGTTACTGAATTAAACAAGCTGAGCAGTGTAGACCTCATAACACAGGTAAAATCCGAGCCTAGAGTCGAAGCCATTTAAGTAGATCAAGGGGGAGCAGGGGTCCAGGAGAAGGGAACAGATAGGACAAAGATGCTGAGAAAGCAGCATGCAGAGGGAGAGTGCCGCTGCCTGCTGGGAGATGAGTCTGGCCATAGTGATGTCTGCAGATTGAGACTATCTGCAGATTGTCAGGGTCGGTTTGGCATCTGCAGCCCGAAGCCCACTGAAGCAGGTATTTTAGGACTGCAATGACTAACATGTTTAAGGTCTGAAGGAAGGAGGGAAAATACCTTTGCCTCATGGGCAGGGTCTTTTGAAGTTGAAGTAGGCACACCTAGGGGGATCGGCAAGGAATCAGCTGTGACTGGAACAGAGTCAGCCACAGAAGTTGGTGGACAGGAGGATAACCTGCCCCATCAATCAAGAAAGTGGATTCCAGAGAAACAGAACACCTCATGAGTTCATGGGTAATCCAGGCTGGAGACAAGCCTTTTGCTCCCAAAAGCCATCCTACTGCTTTCAGTCTCCAATTCCAAGCTAGCAAACCCAGTACCCAGCCACCACACCATAGAGGAAGAACACCCAGTGGCTGCTCGCTGGGTCTCCTATGAAAGCCATTCTGACTCACCCTCTGCTCTTAGCTGTGCCCCACTGTCAGGAGGGCTAATGACCATGAAAACCTGAATTACAAACCCCACGAGGAATCAGAGGCCCTCTCCTTGCCTGCACACCAGGCTCCGAAATCCCAGATTACAGATCCAAGCTCCTTGGATCTCTCAATCAAAAACTGGCACTTCCAAGGAAGTGGCAAGCCAGATGCAAGTCGTGGAGTTCTCGCCTTCCACACAGCCAGGGCCCAGCCGCCATCTGGCCAGGCTTCCCATAGACAATCAGACACCAAAAGGGCCCACCCCAGGGCTGCCAGGCCAACAGGGCTGCAGGAGGATTCTGAGGCAATGCTCCCCAGCTGCTTAGACTGAAACAGGGCTTGGTGAAAAGGGAAAAGAGTGCATTACCAACCACCAGTCATGCCAAGAACGCCTCGGATCTACTCTTCCTCTCGTGCCTCACCCTCTCCTTGGGTGCAACATGTCAGAGCTGAATGGCTCTATTTATTACCATCCAATTTCTCTGCTTGGCTGACCCAGTGGTGGTTGACCTAAACCAGCAGGAACAAGGGGCCACAGTCAGTTTGCAGACATCAAGGTCATTGCCATTTTACAGCAGCCCCACGTCCTCCCTTTCCTTCGCTCTTTCACATACAAGCCTCAGGCAGACTCAAAGAGGCAAGAAACTCAGCAAGAGCAGATAGAAAGCTCACCGACTCTCGCAGGGGCTTCCAGCAAGGCCAAGGGCGGTTTTAACTGTGTAAACACAGGCTGACTAAGTGCTCGACCTTGAGCGCATGGAAGCACGTCCCATTGCTAGAGAGAAATGAAGGGAGACAGAGACCTGGATACCAACTGCTGTTCTGAGATTGCTGCAAGGAGAAAGGATCTGGAGGATCCAAAATTACCTGGAGGAAGAATCTGGGATGGATGGAATGAAAGGTCTGGGATGGGGGCTGGGAATGCAGACATGAGGGAATAAATAACAGAATTGGGATGAGAGACATTTGCGTGTCCGATGCCTCTGGTCACCCTGGAGTCCTGGCACTGTGTACTCACAGGGATCAAGAGAGGGAACATTAAAAATCCAACCGCCAGGAACACCCAGGGTAAAACCAAGGAGCTAGCTCCAGGTGAAAAACGGGTTAATGAGAAAGCTACTGCCGGAGAGACCCGGTCCAGGTGACCAGCTTCGCTGTTGACTGAAATAGGGGGAATGATGGACGAGATACATTTGTATGGGCAAAATGAAAAGTCCGGTTTGGGCATGTTTGATCATGGGGTTCCTGTTAAAGATCCAAGTGGAACTAGGCAACAGGCTGGTAGAAATCAGAAATATCAGAAATCAGAAAAGAGGACAGGGTGGAGAGTCAGATGTGGGAAGTATCGAAGAAGGAGCGGAGTGGGTGAAGGACAAAAGAAAGCTCTAGACTGAGGGCATATTAGATCATATTGGAAATATCTGTCTTCCGGTGTTGAGAGTAGGAAGGAGGCAAGATTTCCAAGAAGGGGGCAAAGGAGAGACATTCAAAGAGAAGAGAAAGTGTATTGCTGTTCGTACCAGTCAGGTGCAACCAATAGTCCTGTCTCCCCTTCTAGGCACACGACAGGCACGTCATTCTTGACTCCCTTTGGAGTTGTGGGAACATATGATTTGCTCTCTTCAATGCGTTGTGGGTGAGAGTGATGTCGGTTTCAGGGTGGACATTGAAGACCAATATGAAAGACAGCCAAGTTTTCCTTCATTCTGCTATCATGTCTCATTCTGCTAAATGTTCCAGAGAGTGTCCAAGAACGATGACCTGGAACAAAACCATAGCTGACTCAAAGAATCTGTAACAAGGAGTCAGAAGCAAGTCTTGTTTGTTTAAACCAGTTACTGTTTGTAAATAAAGTACAAATTGGCTTCTGGGTGATACCTCAGGGGCTACAGTTATCAAAGGAAACAAGAAGACGGTGGCCAACGATGCCGAGTGCTGCAAAGAAGGTTAAAAACCGGGACAGGTCGTTGACGTGGAAAACAAGTCAGGACGAGTCATCCTCGAGCTTGGGTTGTAGGATCAAGAGCCAGGCTTCAAGCCACAGACTAATGAAGGAATGAAAGCTGAAAATGAAGACTTGTCCTTTAAATATTTGGGGACATATTGGAAAAGAAGCGGAGTAACATGAGGACCAGTAGAGTAAAGGAAAAGCTTAAGTGTTCATTCTTAAGAGAAGAAATAAGTGGGCAAAATGAATGGTGATCGCAGTGGCCCAAGGTTATTCATTCTCGATCCGACTGGGAAGCAACGTAGCTAGATATTGGGTATTTTGCCAGGTGTTCCTTTCTGTGTGCCATACTCACCCGACAAGCTGACCAAGGGCACCAAATCCGAAATTGGTAAAGGTGAGGATCACAGAATCACAAGGTGGAAGAGTTCTTGGAAGGTCCTGGCAAGAGAAATAAGAGATAGAAACAGAGTCTATGATTATCAACATAGAGGAAACGGCCATTCAGGTGCCTCTATGACTGACCTCCATAACTGTGGGTTTCTACATCACACAGAGCCAATGCTTACAGCACATGGTTGTGGGGGGGAGATTGGAAAGGATGGTGCATGCATGCTAACCTATTACTGACTGTAAAGTTCCCTGTACATGCGAGGGTTGGCACTGTTTGAGGTACTGTTACCCAAATAATCCATGACCTCTGGTGGCTGCCAATGAAGCTGTCATGGCTTGCCAGTGGAGCACCCTCATCTATCCACCCTGTCTAGGAACCGAATCATCACACACGTCAGACTAAACAGAGGCAGCCATCTGAGTTCCTTCTATACCTTCAATTGTGATTCTGGGTTAGTAACCCCTCATTTTTTTTAAATCATTTTATTGGGGGCTCATACAGCTCTTATCACAATCCATACTCACTTACATCCATGTGTCAAGCACATTTGTACATATGTTGCCAACATCATTTTCAAAAAATTTCCTTTCTACTTGAGCCCTTGGTATCGGCTCCTCATTTCCCCTCCCTCCCCTCCCTTCCCTCCCTCAAGAACCCTTGATAATTTATAAATTATTATTATTTTTTCATGTCTTATACTGACCGATGTCTCCCTTCACCCACTTTTCAGCTGTCCATCCCCCTGAGAGGGGGTTCTGTGTAGATCATTGTGATCAGTTCCTCCCCCCACCCCCTTCTCCTTATTCTCCTGGTATCTCTACTCTAATTATTGGTCCTGAGGGGTTTATCGGTCCTGGATTCCCTGTGTTTCCAGCTCTGATCTATACACGTGAACATGTTCTGGGTTAGGCGGATTTGTAAGGTAGAATTGGTGTCATGACAGCAGGGGAGAGGAAGCATTAAAGAACTAGAGGAAAGTTGTATGTTTTGCTATACTGTACCCTGATTGTCTTGTCTCCTCCCCACTACTCTTCTGTAAGGGGATGTCCAATTGTCTACAGATGGGCTTTGGGTCTCCACTCGGAACTCCCCCTCATTCACATTGATATGATTTTTTGAGT
>NW_022103906.1:86128854-86130923 GCF_000313985.2 Echinops telfairi | reverse complement strand
TTATAAATTATCATTTTGTCATATTTTACACTATCCAATGTCTCCCTTCACCCACTTTTCTGTTGTCCATCCCCCAGGAAGGAGGTTATATGTAGATCCTTGTAATCAGTTCCCCCTTTCCACCCCACCCTCCCTCCATTAGCCCCTCATTTTAAGGCCCCAATTTTCTGATCTTTCAAACAGGGTAGTTGGGACAAGAAAATCTTTTAAAGGACCTTCTATTTCCAACATTTTAAGATACTTGAATTCAATTACTCCCCTGGTAACATATAAATGAATTTTTAAACTGCTTAAAATCAATTAAGCAGAAAATGGTTGCCATGCTACTAAACAGATGAAGACACACACACACATACACACACACATAAACACAATAACTCATAACTATCAAATTCTATATTGGGGTCTCTAATCCCATTGACTCTGTTCTCCATCTCACTGCGCACATACTTCGGCCACATTAAAACCCTTCCGCTGCCAGCGCAGGCTCCAGGGAAGGCAGGCAGCCAGAGCTATGCCCTCTCATGGGCTGACTCAGAGTGCCCCAGTCCTGCTGTTGCCCTTGCCAACCTAAGCTCAGCTACCAGGTGCCGTCAACAGGCTATGCCCACATGGCTCCAACCTGTCTTCACATTGTGGCCCTCCCTGTAATGGATACAAAGTGTATCAAGCAGTGGAACATAAAATTGGCCCTTAGATCTGTGTTCACCCTGAACTTGACAGCTGGAAACCAAAGACAAAAGCTAAGCTCCAGGGGAAAATGCGAAGTTCGAGTTTCAGACCTATTTTAGCTTCCAGGGAAAAGTCAAACCGGGGATATGCTAAGGAAAGTGATCCCCAGAAGGACCTCCCCTTTATGATCGTACCTGATCTGTGTGGCAATCAACCAATCCCTCTCTCTCCGGATCTCTCACAGATACACTCCACCAATGGACCTTGTTCTTGGATTTGATCCCTGGGCTGGCTTTATTCTCTCTTGTCTCCTTGGTCTAATTGGGGTCACACAAGGCTATAGGACTTGGTTATAAATAATCCCACAAGAGTGGAGCCACTTTCTGTAGGAAGCAAGCCCCAGGCCCCACCACTGCCTGTCCTCACACAGCTTGGTTTGCAGTCTGGTAAAGACAGAACACATGTTTTCAGGCCAGACTCAGTTTCAGGGTGGATATTTTAGACCAATCTAAAACACAGCAAGACTCTCCTTCATTCTGCTATAATGACTATACATGTCTACACTGCTACAATGCTCTTCTGCTATTCTGCCACAATGACTATGCAGTGACTATACCTGTTCCAGAGAGTCCAAGAATGAAGATGACATGGAGCAAAGCCAGAGCTGACTGAAAAGACATGTTACATGGAGTACGCAGCAAACCAATTACTGCTTAGAAAGCTGAGAATCTTCTTTTCCCCAGCCAGCTCTAGTTAGTTAAGTATGTTTGCTGAGTGAGTATAATTCAGAGGCCTTGAATAAAATGGAAGCTCTACAAGATTAAGGGGTGGGGGGAGGGGAGATTCCTTTGGACTAGGTAATCAATAGCCACTCTTTGAAATGCAAACAGGTGAGCTAGCATGGCAGGGGTAGTTCAAGGTTTCCACCAGGTCAGAAAGTGGGTTCCCAAATGCAAGCTGCTTTGGAACATTATCCACAGGATTGGACATAGGCAAATACCTGCTGAGAGGAGAGGTGGTCAAAAAATGAGGATGCCCTTTTTGAGAACAAAGACTTCATCATCTGAATGGAAAGACCAAGCTCCCTTTCCAAAATCAAGCTCACGGGCCAGGGCTCTCTCTTTCCCAGGTTGGCTTAGGGTCTGAAGATGGCTACTGGATTATTTGGATGCTGTGTCATTGCCAAAGATTCCTGAAGGCTTAGTGGCCACATTATGAAAGATAGGAACAGAAGGACCTCCAGGTTCACTTTCTGAGCAAAGATCAGGCACCAAGAGAGGATTCCTCCCAATATGACATCCCTGATATTCCAGCAACCTCAATTGGTTGCCAGAATTTGGTATTTTTATCTGTGTTTTCTGTGGGTTCCCTGCAAACAGGTCAAAGTCCCAGGTGTG
>NW_022103906.1:86125887-86127038 GCF_000313985.2 Echinops telfairi | reverse complement strand
TACTAACTGAAAGGTTGGCAGTTCAAACCCACCCACCCAGTGGCTTCAAGGGAAAAAGAACTGACAATCTATTGCCAGACAGATTACAGCCCAGGACACCCTACAAGGCAGTTCTACTCTGTCACACATACTTGATAAAAGTTGAAGTTGCCTCAATGTCATTTAACCTAACACAATACTATCTGTGTACATACAAATAAAAATACACTTATAAACCTATAGATCCATTGTACTTATAAAAATGGATACAAAAATCCCAAATAAAACACACTAATAAATAAAATCCAAGAAAATATTTTAAAAGGAGTTCAACATGAGGAATATTTAGAATGTTATGGTGGCCTAAGACTAGAAACAGGTATTAGTGCACATTAATGTCATAGAAAAATCATAAGTTCATCCTCATAGATTCTACAGATATATTTGATCATTACTAATACTACTTTTGCATTCAAAAAGAAAGCTTAGTGATCTACAGTGAACTTACACCTGTAAATAGTATACTGCTTCTGGGGAAAGAATGTGTCGGTGTTTACTAAAATTCGAAGCCAGGCAAGTAAGGCTTGTCTCACTACCCTGAATCCACATTTTCTATTTCTAGTTAATACGGGAGACAAACCCATATGCAAAACGATGAGCCCAAAGGAGCATTTGTAAAAGATACAGTAGACCTCCAATAAATAACTAAGCATTTCCAAAAGCATCAACTGAAGAAAATATCAGAACTAAACACTACTGAGTTTTGTAAAATTTATGGTAATTATGCACCACAGGTAACTACTTAGACAATAGAGCAGGAAAGAAGATTCTATTCAAGTTAGCATTGGAAACATCCTATTAATATAAGAGCATGAAATGTCTAGTAAAAGCATTGTGAAGAACCACGATGAGGTGTAAAAGCAGGCTTGAATAGAAGCAATGCTGTGTTACCATTGAGCAAACTGCTTTTGGTTTTGCTTTCAAAATATTTGCCAAACACTTTTTAATAGAAAAGTAATCTATGGCAAGAGAAGAGCAAGGTTTTCAGAACGATACTGTCCATCCTACTGCTGGTGGTGTTAGCTGACACCCAGGGGCACAGTGCCCACCTTGCCAGGCCAGTGAGTCATGTGCTAATGTCCCAGTGAAGGCAAAGTCTGTTAAGTTTTAGA
>NW_022103906.1:86120327-86124569 GCF_000313985.2 Echinops telfairi | reverse complement strand
ACCATTGTTCGATCTCCATGGAAATGGTGAGATGTCAAAGCGCTGGCAAGAACCCTTTGCAAGATGAAGTCAAGGGGAAAGACCTGCCCCTTCGCCAGCAGATCGAAACCATACGCGAAGGAGCTCATGAAGTTGTCAAGGGTACTGTTTGGAAAGCTCACAGAACCTTTCAGCCCAGCCCAGCCCAACATATGGCTGCAATTCAGCCAGTGCCCAAACCCAAATGATGATGTCTTCGTCCCTTTAAACCCCTGTGGGCTGACTGGTGACCTCGCCCTGGAATTCTCAACTTGGCCTTCCCATGTCCTGTCTGTCATTCTATGACATCATCTTTGCCCTCCATACCCCCTGCAGATTCACTTGTTCTAATCAGTTTTCTCCTCTGCTTCCAAGGCATTCTCTTTAAGACAAAAATGTGACTCATTTTCTAATATTTCTTCAGTGACTAGCCATTGTTCTAATGGGGGGTGGGGTGGAGGATCTAAATTCCTTACGCTGTTATTCACACTCTTTAGATCTGTCCCCTGCTTCTATTTCCAACCTAGCTACCTACCACATGCTTCTTTCTACTCTCCTCCATTCATATACCGCCTAGCGTTTCAAAACGCTGACTTTACCATCTAACAGCTCGTGTTGCTGTTAGGTGCCATCCTGTTGTCTCTGACCCATAGCAACCCTGTGCACAACAGAATGAACCCCTGCATGCATCAGCGCCAATTCACAATTGTTCCTCTGGTCTGGTGAGCATGATAACTTGAACACTTGCCCCTGGTGAGAACGCGGATGTGAAACACCGGAAGAAGCAAAAGAACAAGTCCCTTTGTTCGGTGAGGAGAAGAGTTCGGGTTCAGGATGACTCTGATTTATTCAAACAAGCCCCACTCCTCTGCTGTGCACTTCCTAGAATCAAAACCACTTGACATTTGTCGAAACAACAGCCTCTCTTCCCACTGGCAGCACTTAAGCATCTCCCCCCTGAAGGAGGGACCCATATTGGGTCCAGCCTCCCTGCTGAATTTGTCCACGATGAAAGCGACGTGCCCTGGCCCCTCACAACTACACTCTGGGAAGACTTGGAGAAGCGTTAGGGAGTAAATCTAATTACAGTTGTTGGAATAAAAACAGAAGAGGAAAGGTCAGGAATAATGAGGAAAGACGCGATATAAAAAGTAAGAAATAGTGTTCAGAAAACCGTAGGAGGCTGAGAACTGAGTGACCAAACACACATTTGCACCAATAATGATCAAGAAGGGACGATTTGTATTATCCTTCAACATGGCCAGCACTCCAGAGTTCCCTGAGTCCCTACACAAATGTCCATTAGCTCATATTACCCCTGCATCCAACGTCTGGGGTTAGGACAAAAATGATTATTAGTCCTATGGTGCAGAAGGCCAATTTGAGACAGAGAAGTTCAGCAATTTACCAAGTCCCCAGATTACAAGAAACAGAAGACACAAGCAAACCCTAGTCTGCTTGACTCCAACTATTATTCATTTAACAACCCCAAGAGAGATCAAGATATAATTTACTATGTGTCAGGCACTTTTTCTCTAAGTTTTACAAATATTCTCTCCTTGACTCTGAGCTGTCCTCTTTGCTCCACCCTCATCTCCTTCAGCTCCTGCCCTCTGTCTCACTTTGGCATCCCACATGTCTTGAGAGCTATCCCGATGCTAAGTGAACATTACTTAATTTGCTGCAGAGCTACCTTAAGAAATTAGGTGAAAGGCAGAAGAACACTTACATCTCCTAATCAAGGAATCCAGTCCTTGAAAATGAGCATGGGTTTCTGCATTCATTCCACCAACGTTTACCAACTTTATGAGTAGCCAGCATGCTCCATACCTGGAGCCAGGAACCGTGGGAGGTCAAGCCCAAGTCCCAGGTTCTCCTCCCACTGCAGAGACATTGGTCAGTCCCTGCCCATGTGCCATCTGAGGCCAGGCAATTAACGAGCTGGAGTAATGGGAAAGTTTAGGATTCGGGAAGAAACAGAACTGGATGAAAGAAAAATAATCCTGAGATCCAACACAAAATAAGGTCAAACGATTGTATCCAATGTCCTGTTGTCATCTCTGGCCACTGAGTCAGCCCATGCACAGGGAGAGAAAATGCTGCCCACTCCTAAACCTTCCCCAAGATTGGTTGCAGGTCAGAACATTCTCTTTCACAGAGTTTTCATAGGCTGAGTTTTCAGGAGTAGATTGCTAGGCCTTTCTCCCTAATTCCCCTGCCTCTGAAAACTACCCTGAAACCTGTTAAGCATCATTGACCTCCCCAACCCACTGCTGTGGGGTCATTTCCAACTCAGTGCCCTTAAAGGTTGGCGTAGAACTGCCCCTAGGGATTGCATGCCTGTCAGTATTTACAGAAGCAGACTGCCACATGTTTCTAACCTCAGATAGGTTCGAACTGCTGACCTTTTGCAGAGCAACCCAGGACTTTAACCACAGTACCAGCAGAGTTCCCTGTTGAGCATCATAGCAACAGAGAAGCCTCCAACTGACACACTGGTGTTGTCTTCGCCTGAGTAGCATGGGCTCGAACTTGGTGACAAATTCTACCCTCTACCTGCCAGTGCCTCAGCCAGTACCCTAGTTGGCAGAAAATCCAGGCACCACTAGGCCAGTGGTTTGGGCATCCGTGATGACGTTTCTTTTTCATACCGCAAGATAGACACCTCGTTCAGGAAACAGCCAGCTTTAACTACATTTGGAGGGTCATCTGTGCACCAAATCCTACTGGTGTCTAAGATTCTTTAAAAATATACATAAAGAGATAGAGTAAACATTGATTAGGATTTTTCAACTGCTCTGAAGGCCAATGAGCCCGCAGACAAGACACTGTTCTGACTACTGCAAACAAGGAACGTTCCACAGGTATTCTCAGCCAATGGGAGACCACGCTCCCTAATGCCAAGGCTCCCCTATCGTAATCAGTAAGAATAAATTACATAGAGTGGTTGGCAGAAAACCCTCAGATTTAGTAAGATATACGTCTAACTCTGTCCAGTGAAAGACAACAGCATGTACTTACCTGTGGATGGCATGAAGGGGTGCGGGTTGGATAGAGACAGCAATGTCTGCTTTCTGAAGAGACAGAAGAAGCATTAACATCTCGCTCATTATCAAGTTGTCTAGGACCTTTAGTTGTGTCCACAACCAAGGCCCATGAAAGCCAGTCAGTAATCAAATGACATATTGCATAGGGCAAGTCTGCTGCAAGACCTTTAAATATCTTTAAGTGTTTTAAAATGCAAAAATAATTTGTCACCTTAAGGACATGAGGGGCACTTGGACTTAAGAGGCACCTAGTCCAAGCTATTATATTTTCAATCAGCTCATATGCGTATGAAAGCTAGACAACTCATAGAAAAGGCTGAAGAAGTAATGCCTTTGAATTACTGTGGTGTTGAAGAATAGCAAATACGCCATAGATGGACTGCCAGAAGAATAAACAAAACTGTTTGTGAAAGACAGCCAGCCAAAATGCCCCTTATAAGTGAGCATGGAGAGACTCAGGCTCAGATACTTTGGACATGTTATCCAGAGGGTCCAGTTCTGGGAGAAGGATGCCTTGGAGGAGGACTTGGTAAAACAGAGAATCATGAGACAAGATGAATGCTCTCGACAATATGGATGAATAGAGTGGCTACAACAACGGGGTCAAACATAGCAGCAATGTGGGGATACCACAGGACTGACTAGCATCTTGTTCTGCTTTATCTACGGTTGTTATGATTAGGAACCTATGCAACAAAACCTATAAACAACAACAATTATTGATATGCAGACAGTCTTCCAAAGTATATGACAGTGTTCATACATAGTTACATCAGAATTTAAACTTTGTAAGTTAACACTAAAAAGCAAGGAGACCAGAGCAATGAAGCTTCCGGAGAATACCAAAAATAGACTGTAGGACCAGGCCTCAACCACCCCATCATGGCCATCCCATGGCCACCCCATGGCCACCCCATCAGCCTCAACCAGAAAACACTCTTAACGGTCAACAAACAGACCTTGAACTATTTATAGGCTTTTCTCTTTTTTTTGGCATTGGTTTTTTTTTGGTTTGTTGTTGTTGTTCTTTTGTTTGCTTTTTTTGCTTTGATGTGATCTGTCTTGTTTTTGTAGATATTATCTCTGCATGTCTATCTAAATAAGATAGGTGGGATAAACAATCCTTAGGAAAAAACAATGGGACCAACAGTTCCAGGGGGACATGAGAGAGGGGGAG
>NW_022103906.1:86101463-86118806 GCF_000313985.2 Echinops telfairi | reverse complement strand
AGGAAGGAAGGGAGGAAGGGAGGAAGGGAGGGAGGAAGGATGGGTTGTGTTTAGAGCTGTACAAGCCCCCAATAAAATTGAAACATGGTATTTTGAAAATTGTTTGAAAAATTTTGAAAAATTGTTTAACATGGTATTTTTTAAATGTGTGGATAATCCAGCAAGAAATAGCTGTTAACAAATAAAACCAATATCTTCATGCACTTGAAAGGATTTGTTATTGTTGCTGCTTTATTGACTGTGCTAAGGCATGCAGTATTCAACTCTGTGGACCAGAACAAATTAAGGATAACATTGTGGAGAATGGGAATTCTAGAACACTAATCGTGTTCACACGGAGCCTGGACCTAGACTAGGAGACAGTCATTCAAACAAAATCCTGCTGGGCTTCAAACCAAGAAGCATGTGTGTCCTTTCCCCATTAAGTCCATGGCTGTATCCTTTGACCATAAATATCCAATCTTCCACATGAAGAACAGCATCACGAAGAATCACTAACAAGTTATGCTATCCAGACCATGCCACCTTACCTGCTTAACATAAAGAAGAATGAAAGCACTCTCTGATGAGGATCAAGGACTACAGCCTTCAGTAGTGATTATACCTCAACACAGGAAAGCAACACTCTTCACACCTGGACCAATAAGAGATACCATAATCAATGGAGAATATATTGAAACTGTCAAATATTTCATTTTCCTTGAGAAACTTATACAAAGTAGCGGTTAAATTAATTTCATGAAAGTAGTATTCACTCTCTACCAGCCCCTTCCTGTGTTTAGGAAGTAACACACAGACCCACACCAAGTGGCACATCATACATATCCAAATGGGAAAAAGCTCTTAAAGTATGCTGTTGTTGCTGTTGGATATTATCCAATCAATTCTGACTCATAGTGACCATATGTGACAGAGTAGAACTGTCTCGTAGGGGTCCCTAGGTTGTAATCTTTACATGAGCAGATCACGGAGTTTTTTCCTCACAGGGATCCGCTGCGTGGATTCAAACTGCCAACCCCTCAGTTAGTAGCCACGTGTTCGACCTTTGTGCCTCCAGAACTCATTTAAAAAGCATTTATTTTGGCAACACATCATTATTCTAGTTAAATTTTTTTGAAACAGCTTTATTGGTACCTAATCCAGACATACAACTCTGTAATTCAATCCTATCAAGAAGAGTTGCACAATCATTACCACAATCGATTTTAGAATATGTTCTTCTTTCTTGTGCTCATTGTGACTAGCTGCCTATTCACCCCAACCTTCCCTGCCAAATTCTCAAGAAGCCATTAATCAGTTACTGTCTCTATTGATTCACTCATCCCGGACTTCTGATACAGGAAAACATTCCAAAAACCAAATATAACAACAATGAAAAAAATGAACAACAAGAAGGTAAAACAGGAAAATCTCAATCGAAAAGAAAGTAGAAAATATTAAAAACTAGAAGAAAACTTAAAATGGGTCAAAAGGAAGATCAAATGATAAGGTGTTACATTTTAACCTAACCACGTCTGCAATGACCATCTTTCCAAAGCAGTCTGCATGTAGCAAGGCTGTTCACATCCCTGGAATATGGTCAGAGGGGACTCATCGGAGGCTTCATCCACGTGTGCTTTCCTTTCATTTAAATAGTATGTTTAAACATTATTCGAATGGATCACCCCTGAGGGACCCAGTGAGTTGTTTGTTTGTTTTTACCTTGAGATTTTTCAGTAAATTTAGTATCACCCATCCTCCTCAATTAGCCCATCACATGAGTTGCAGCTTGACCTGTCTCTGACCTAGCAGAACATGCCACCTGAGCATTAAAGACCCACAGAGTGCTTTAGGATTGCCTGGAGAGCCAAAGTTAAGGAGGGAATAACTATGAACTGGTGGCCATGCTCAACCTAACAGAAAAGAATCCATCCCAGAATCCCAATGCCAATGGCCTAGGAAAGCGCCACTGTAGCTTAAAACCTCTGGTGACAGAAGGCGGCCCAGAAGTATTTGGGGCTGCATGCTCACGCGCATGTCCCACAGTAAAAGCCTGCAGTCTCTGCAGTAGGTAAACACTCGGGCGTATTTCTCCTTCCTTCCACTCCCTGTTCCCTCTCTCCAGATGCGATCTCTATGTAACTGCGGAGGTGGCACAAGGGACCATGTGCTGAAGAGCAAGAGGAAGGGACACTGTACCCGGAGCAAGGCTCAGGCCAGGTGGTTGCTGTTGTTGGCAGGTGCCATTGAGTCAGTTCTGACCCCTAGCGACGTTGTGCACAACACAAGACACTGCTTGCTCCTGCGCTGTCTTGACAATGCTTCCTACGCCCGAGCCCAGCATTGTCCCCCAGTGTCAATCTGTCTCCGGGAGGGCCTTCCCCTCCTTCGCTGCCTCTCTACTGGACCAAGAACGATGCTCTTCCCCAGGGACTGGTCTCTCCCGACATGTGTAAAGCATCTAAGACTAAGTCTCAGCATCCTTGCCTCTAAGGGACACTCAGACCATACATCTTCCAGACAGATGGGCTTGTCCTTTCAGCAGTCCATGATACGTTCCAGGTTCTCCTCCAATACCATCATTCGAGTGCATGGATCTTCTTTGGTCTTTTTTATTCAAGTAAGGGAGCATAAGCCAGCCCCCCAAATTTTCTCCACCCCAATTCTGTCAGACTAACATTCCCTGCTACAGCCAAGTCCACGCTGATAATCCAGTTGCCTCACAGCATTTGAACCCAGCTCTCCCTGTCTGGGAAACTCTTCCAGGCTGCAGTGTTACCCAGCAATCTGAGCTTGATATGACTTTTCTGTAAGAGGCCACTGCACACTCGGGTGGTCAGGCAGCATCTTACCCAGAAAAATCCAGAGAAGCCTCTGGTTTGGGGCCCAGTTGGGGTCTGCTTGGATCCAGTGAGAGGGGAAATCTTGGCCCCTAAGTCTCCATCAGGCACACTTGGGATGCATGAATCAGGGCCAGATGGAGGAAATTATCCTTGAAATGTGAGCAAGATTACAATCCTGGGCCAGGCCGGAGGACACAGGCATTCAGGGGTGAAAATGCCTGGGCCGTGGTGTGTTGGAATCCAGCCATAGGGGAGAACATTTGAACGTGGTGACAAAGCTCATGGTATTGCCAAGTTTGGAAAGTGAACTCCAGGTTTGGGGGTGGAGAGGCAGAGATTCTGATTACTAATCAAAGGCAGCACCTAAGAAGGGGTCTAGCGTCTCAACGTCTTTACCACCCAGGCCAAAGCCTTCACTCCAAATGCTGTCCACACTCATGCTCACTAGATGCTTGACACAGAGTAGAACTTTCCAAATTGCCTCCGGACCAGGACCATGGCCAGCCTCAGCCTTTTCAGCACAGATGACCATGGGGTTGAATGCAGGTAGACAACCATGTGGAAGAGGAAAAAGAAAGGCTAACTCTCTGAATGGGAAGATGAGAACCTGCCGTTGGGCCACTAGATTTAGACTAGATGTATGACCATCTAGATCAGCAGTTCACAACCTATGGGTCACGACCCATTTGGGGGTCGAATGACCCTTTCACAGGGATCGCCCGATCCATAACAGTAGTAAAATTACAGTTGTGAAGAAAATTACATTTTATGGCTGGGGGAGTCACCACCATATGAGGAACTGTATTAAGGGGTCACCGCATTAGGAAGGTTAGGAACCACTGATCTAGATAAATGAATAGGAGCAGATGAAGCAAAAGAGAGGTGCGTACCAGGGTCCAGGTGCCTGGTACAAACACCTTAGCGAGGTAAACAAGTGCGCAGGGAGAGAGGCCACGGCCAGGGGCAAAGAGAGGGGGAGAGCAGCTCGCAGAAAGGGCCTGCTACAATGATGGAGCAAAATTCTGAGCCAGAGGTCATCCAACAAGCCGTCCTTCCTCTCAAATCTGGTGCCTTGTTTCCCCCTCCCAGTGCATTGCCATGTGACTTCATGCAAATGTCGGCGTCTGTCCCCTTAGACTTTGGGGTGTGTGTGTGTGTGTGTGTGTGTCCCTGGGAGTGAGTGGACAGGACCCAGAGTTGGTGCTCAGTGAGTGTGATGACACAATGAGTACATGGCCATACTTCAGAGCGGAAGCCGGAAGCACGCCAACCTAGAGAGCTTACCGGGGTCTCCCTGCTCCCCACCCCTGGGACTCCAGGACAAACTCTCCCCTGCAGCCTCCATCTTTCTGGGAGCCCAGCGACTGAGTCTACAGTTCACCTCTGACGGGGCAGACAGACACCTCCACCCAAGCACCGATTTCCTGACAAGAGAGTGGCCCAGACGAACAGTGCCTTCTGCACGCTCTCGTTTCCTGGTCTCCAAATGCAATCTCTTACCATGGGATGGCTTCGAATTCCCTGTCTCCAGCCCTATCACCCAGACAGCCCACTCCCTAGTCGGATGTCTAATCAGCGCCTCAAACTCCACATAAGCAGACTGAGCTACTGACTAACCCAGCCCCACCTATGTGACCCAGAGCCTTTCCCTCCTCAGTAAACGGTAACTCCAGTCTACTGAAAGTCATCTTGGATTGCCCCTTCACCCGCCCCACCCCACCCAGCAGCAAATGAGATCAAGTCTACTTTCAAGTGACGTCTAGTCTCCAGTAACTTACCACCTACGCCACTTCTCGCCTCCAATGTGACTGATCTTCACCTCGCCTCTACGACACCTGGGACCCAGCTCTCTGTTTCGGCCAAAGTGACCGTTTGAAAACCACAGCAGCCTCCGGCTCCTCCCCACTTGACTCATGAAGGGTTGGCATCCGTACATCGCCTTAGACTACCTGGGAGATACCCCAATTTGCATGTTATCAACCTAAAGCCATCCCCTGTTCAGGCCTCTCAAACTGCAGTAGCTTTGGGGCTATTTCTTGAGCCCCAGGCACGTCCTCCCTTAGGGCCTTTGAACTGCTGCCCTCTGTTTGGAACGCTGCTTCCTCAGAACACCCTGGCTCCCCACTTCCCTCCTTCAGAGCCTTATTCAAATCAACCTATTTGCCAAGCTGTCTCTAGCCACCCTACCAAAAATGGAACACTCTACCCACCCGCGTTCTCTTTCTCATTGTAGTCTGTATCAATAGTTAATATTCTATTTGCACTGATCATTTCATCTATCCAATACCTGTACTCCTTTTCTAGCACTGCCTTTAAAAAATGACCACACATTGGGCAGCTTAAAACAACAGAACAGTGTTCTCCCCCAGTTCTGCTGAAGGTTGAAATCCAGGAATCTGGAATCAAGGCACCAAAGGAGCTGTCATTCCTCTCAAGTCTCTAAGAGGGATCTTTTTTTATTTGTTTTTTAACCAGTCACCTTTTTATTGATCTTTTGGAAACAGGAATTTATTTGCCAGAAAGAATGATCCCATGATCCTTCTGCTGGAACCAGCGCAAGGCCGCCTCTTTGCCAATTCTGTTTGGCCCCAATGCAGCCTATTCCGTGCTTCTTATTGGCAATGCTGAAGCCTGGCCTCCCCAGCACCACGTAGAAGTCCAGGTCGTAGATACTGATGCTGGGGTCATATTTGATCCCCAGGTTGATGTGTTCCTGGATCCCCAGTCCAAAGTTTCTAATATCAGAGAAGTTATTTTTCTGTAACTCAGACTCCCGCACCTTTAGACTTTTCTCCAAGATTTCCTCTGCCTTGGCCACACGGACTATGCAGTAGAGAGCAATTTTTTTTCATTTCTCCTAATTCCTGCCTCTTCCTAGCTTCTACTGGTTGCAACTGTGAGCCTTCCTTGGCTGGTAGCTGCTTCATCCCAATTTCTGCCTCATTGTCCCATGACCTTCTCCCGTATGTATTGCTCTGTTTGATGTCCCCATGAGTAAATCTCCTCCCCTTTATAATTCAATATGTCCCTGCCTCTCTTGACTCTATATGCATAGGCTGAATTCACAAATAAGAATACAGTCCTAAATACTGGGAATACTTCAACAATCTTTTGGGGGGATACAACTCAACCCCCAAATCTCCAGCCTCCCCTCACTAAAGTGCATAACCCACAAGAACAAAAAGGTGTGTCCCTTTTGCTTACTTCTCTGTCCTCAGGCCTAAACAGTGCCTGGTAAGTAAAATATTCAATAAACACTTAAGACAGAAAAAAGGGGGCTTCTGTCATTAACTGGCACATGTAGGGCATCTCTATTGCTTTACGTATGGAATCAACTCAAGAGATTTCGGAAGCAAAATTTTTGTTACCTGGGCTGCTAGTGATCGTTGGTCCTGGCGCTCTAAAATAAAACACTTAAGACAGGAAGGAGTGGGCTACATCGCACCATGCAAGAAGTGGGATCCTCCTGGTTCTGCTCCTGAAGCCAACACATCAGTTTTTGAATCTGTGTGCCAGCCTTCATCATGCTCCTGAGCAGTGGAGCAGGGCAGAGCTCAAGGGCTGGAAATGAGCCCTCCATGTCTCGTGACTGGCAGTGTGCCGAATGAAAGTTCTGTGTCACACACAGTATTAACTCAACCCTTGGACAAGGCCCTTTACCAAGCCTCCTTCCTAATCTCTGGGTCATTCTGAATGCTCAACTGGAAACGTTGAGCACTGAAGGACCATGACTGGGGTTCTGAAAACATAGCAAAAATGTCAATATGTGATCCCCACTGCTCTTTCCCATCAGGCTCTGCGTGAGTGGCAGTTGCAGCCCAAGGCCCTCTAACCCCTGCTCATTCCCAGGAGAGTGGATCTTTCCTCACTATCTTTCCAGAAACCACTGCTTTTAATGAAGCTCAGGGATGAGTTGATTGTTAAGGCGTCTTATTCTCTAAGGCATGAAGCCTGGAGACACCCAGAACGGCCACCTGGGAGAAACACTAGACACAGAGAGCCGGACTTCAACACAATTCCAAACAAAGTCCAAATTGTTCCATTTGATTCTCTGCTGGTAATTAACTTTCCCTGCGACTCCCCTGTTGTCGTGACAACCTGTCAACAAACAAGTGGCTGGGAGGGATGGGATGGGTGCAGGGGCTGGGGAGAGCCTGTCCACCTCCCAAGCAGCCTCCCCATTCTGCCCTCCAATGGTTCATGAGTGGAGAACCCAGGCTGTGGCTTCTGGCCTCAAGGCTGGAGACTTGTTCTGTGTCTCCATTCTAGACTGTGCTCAGCTTACTGAAGGGGCAGTTGTCACCAGAGGAGAAGATACTGGAAACACTTGTGCTCAGAACGGGTATCAACAACTCCATACCCATGAAGGCCATTCCCATCCAAGGCAGAGAAGAGAGTTCAATGCTTGCTTCCCTGGGGGTTCTGAGGCTGCAGACTGCCACATCTTTTCCCCCTGGAGCAGCTGTTGGGTTCAAATGGCCAACTTGTGGCTAGCAGTCAAGTGTTCAAACACTGTGCCTCCAGGACCCCTCTCCAGAACAATGCCTAGTATTGAAACCCCACTATTGTAGAGTCCAGGCCGACTCACTCTTGGGGCCCTGGTGCATGTCAGTCTGGAACTCTGCACCATGAGCTTTTCAAGGACTGATCTTTCAGAAGTAAGCTACCAGGTCTTTCCTCCAAGGTGCTTCTGGGTGGATTTAAGTCTCCAAACTTTCAGTTAGTAGCCAGTGTGTTAACCTACAACTCCTATCTGGCTGATAGGTATTCAGTATGTACTGAATTGGTATATTAATCATTAGTGTACAAAAGAGAAGGAAACCCCAGAGCAAGACTCTGGGCTCTCCTCAATGCATGAGCAACAAAGGGAAGCTCAGCATCATCTCCACTCCCACGGCACCAAGCGGCATAGCCCTGCCTTTGTAGCCCTGCCCACTGGCTGCGCCTTGCAGCTCAAGTTAAGTGTTTCCTGTGGAGGGCAGTGGGGCGGGGGGGAAGGAGGAACGGGGGACAGATCAATGACCTAGACCTGCAATGTCCAATGAAGCCATTAAGGGAGAGAGATATGGCTATTGAATGTGTGCAGTGCAGCTAGTGTGACTGAGGAAAAGAACTTTTTATTTTATCTGAATTTATTTAAATTTAAAAAGTGATGTACCCATCTAAGATACAATGGTGGGTCTCTACCTGTCTGGTGGGAAAAGGGGTGAAGAAAACCAAAGTTTCAAGAAACAATCCAATGCTCACCTTCCTGACATGATCGCTGAAGTCAAAATGGGTGCATAAGTAAATGTGGTGAAGAAAGCTGATGGTACCCAGCTATTACCAGATATAGCATCTGAGGTCTTAAAGGCTTGAAGTTAAGCAAGTGACCATCTAGCAGGGAAGTTACAAAGACCGCATGGAAGAAGCACACCAGATAATGAGGTGTCAACTGGATCACCTATCAGGCATCAGATGACCCAAAGCCAAGAATTATATTGATTCAAATGAGGCGGGGTAGAGTGAAGACCCAAATCCCATCTGTAGACAATTTGACATCCCCTCACAGAAGGGACACAGGAAGAGATGAGTCAGCCAGGGTACAGTATAGCACAGAGGAAACACACAGCATTCCTCTAGTTCATTAACATTTCCTCCCCTTAACTATCATGACCCCAGTTCTATCTTACAAATCTGGCTGGACCGGAGCATGTACACTGGTACAGAGGAGAACTCGTGACACATGGAATCCAGGACATATAAACCCCTCAGGAACAGTAATGGGAGTAGTGATACAATGAGTGTAGAGGGCAGGTGGGGAAAGAAGGGGGAGCAAGGGGGAAGTGATCGCAATGATGGACATATAACACATATACCCAAGGAGGATGAACAACAGAAACATAGGTGAAGAGAGACAGAGATCAGTGTAAGATATTAAAATAATAAAAATGGATCATGTATCAAGGGTTCGTGAGGGTGGGAGGATGGGGGAGGGAGGGGAATAAAGAGGACCTGATACCAAGAGCTTCAAGTAGAAAGAAAATGTTTGATGGCTACATATATATAAATGTGCTTGATACAATTGATGTATGGATTGCTATAAGAGCTGTAAGAGCCCCCAATAAAATGATTTATTTAAAGAAAGAAAGAAAAACCATCCAAAGGATTACGGAATGCCAGACTTCACTAGGCTGAGACCAGAAGGCCCATCTACCCCTACCAATTCTCTGATTGGGATCCCAATAGTCCATCCCAGGCAGAATTACAGAAGACTGTAGAATAAAACTCAGAATCTACAGACCAGGCTTACTGGTCTGATAGTATCTGGTGGAACCCGTGAGGCTGTGGCCCTTCGACACCCTTTGAAACCTGGAACTGAAGTCACCACTAGATATCACCTTTCAGCCCATCGCTCGAGAAACCTATAAAAATAACACCCATGAAGAATGTGCTTCTCAGAACAATCAACCACATGAGACCAAAAGGGCAGAGTTTTCCCAAAAGCAAAGTTCAGAAGTTGATAAAAGGAAGGGAAGACAGGCAAACAGAAGCGGGGTGCTAAAGTGACAGAATTGTAACTGAAGGCACCAAAAAAGCCTCGTATCAGTTGTTGAATAGGAAACTCATTTGCCCTGTAGATTTTCACCCAAACCACAATCAAATGTTCAAACGATCCAATGAATACCATAACTGATCCAGTGATTGAAAGACTTTTAAGTATGCTTGGAACAATGTGGGTGTGTGAAACTACCATGTCAACACTTTCTTTTAGGTAGTCTAAATACACGTATTGCCAATGAAAATTTAACATCTGAATCGAGGTATGTTCTAAGTATAAAATACACACTCTGTTTTGAAAGGCATTTTTAAAATAAAAAATAAAGCACATTGTTAATGTTTCCCTATAGATTATGTGTTGACATAATCAATATCATGCGTGCACTGGGTATATGGAGTTAAATAAAATGTACTGCTGAGAATAACTTCACCTATTTGTCTTTATGTTTTAATGTGGTAACTAGAAAATTATAAATGGTCGATTCTATTTCGCTTAAACTTCTGTTAGACAAGGTCGCTACCACTGAACTTCAGTAACAGCAATAACTGAACTTCTGACTTAAAATATAGACTCAGCATGCATCCTAGCTGGAATAAAACTATAGAATTGTCAGAGGGAAGATCCCATCGCTGATCATGTTGATCACTAGAGTACTGAGGAGAAAATCAGAAACCCTGGGTCAGTGGAACAACACGAGTCAAAGAGCCACACAATAAACCCAATTCAGGCCCAGCAGATGGTCCAAAGACCCCAGTCCAGAGTTCAAAGTCCCTTGGCTTTAGGCCCCGGAACTCCATTATCTCTCATAGTCAGACTATTTCACTTCCTCTCCTAGAAATAAATGTTGTTCCTCACTGCAAGATTATATGTTCTATTTTTTAAATTTACATTAAAGATATTCCCAAATTAATCTGGCTGTACAAAAAAGGTCTTCTTCCCACAGGAGGAGGCCTAGGGGGGAAGTTTAACAGTTTCTCCATAAACCTTATTTAAAATCAGTGGTCAAGTTTCCAATGCTTTTTGTGGCTGCTGGCCGCACGAACCTTGTCCTTGTACTCACTGATGCCCTGAGGAAAGAATCTTCGGGCAACTGACTCCCTTCAAGCAGCGACATTCTCCCCCATCCTGACCACATCAAGACCTTCAGGGTCCCTGGACAACGCAACCAACCCATTAGGAAGGCCTGATAAAGTGGAGAGAAAGCCTAATGGCTGCACCCAATTCAATGCTCCTCTGAGCTCAGCCACACAATGCCGCAAAATGCAAACAAGCAAGCAGAACCCCAAAGGAGGCAGGTGAGGCTAGAGAGGTCCAGGGTCTGGGAAGTCTTTTATGGCATCTCTCAGACAATAAATTGTACTGAGGAAAGGTTCCTGGTAAGCATATCAGAGGCCTCCGTTCAGAGTTGTTGACATTTTAAAGGGACTTAAACCTCTACACAGTAGGGAAAGAGTTAACAGCCTTCAATGGGTCTATTATATTCATCTCCCTTTGTGGGGTGAATGAACTTGGCTCACCTGCAATTTTGACTTCCTCACTCCCACCCCCACCCCCCAAAAACTAATGGCTGAAAGAAGGACTACCTTCAACCTGAGGAAGCTTGCTTTCCAGGAGTCCGAGGTGGTCATTATTAACAGTCCCTACTTCAAGGAAGGGAAAAGCACCAGGCTGGAGGGTGCCCCAAGAGGCAGCCAGATTTCTCAGAAGGCTGTCCTGGAAATAATCTTTGAGAGTGACGGGGTAGGCCAGACACTCTTCTTAGTTTGGGCTGGGGGCAGGCAGTCTGGGCTGGATACTGCCCTTGGCAAATTAACCTCTGACGTAGGTGGAATAATAACTACCCTATTTCACAGAACCTGGTGGCATCCTATTTCACAGAACCTGTGGATATACTACCTTATATGGCAAAGGGGGGTTGCGGTAGCATTTGAAATTCAGGTTGCTCTTCAGCTGAGCTTCAAAGAGAGGAAGTTGTCTTGGATTAACTGGTGGACTCAAAGTAATCCCAAGGAGCCTTTGCTGTGGAAGATGCCGGCAAAGGGGGTGTTGGTGGAGCAATGTGAGTTAAGAGGGACTCAACCGGCCTTTGCAGACTTTGAAGACTGACAGAGGCCACAAGCCAAGGAAGGCAGGCAGTCTCCAGAAGATAGAAAAGGTCAGAAACCGATCCTTCCCTCGACCCTTAGGAAAAGGTCTCAGTTCCCATGTGATCCTGGTTTGTGCCCAGTGAGACCCATGGCAGATGGCAACCTCCCTAACTGCAGGTAATAAATCCAGGTTGTTTTAAACCCCTAAGCTTGAGGTGATTTGTTGTAGCAGCTAGGGAATCACATTCTTTTCTCTTCCTAAGTGGTTTCTAAATAACCACCTTCCTCTTTCACAGACTGTGCAGGAAATCAAGCTTTGGATCACTGTTGCGTGTACTTCTTTGTAAGGACTTCCTCTTCCTGCAGGAGTCTTGTTCCTGAGAGGCCAGACCCAAGCTGCGGCACCCTGTCCAGTCACCTCACTGGCTGTTTAGTTTTAGACCCTCAGCTTCCTCCTGTATCTTTCATTGCAAATTTACCTCACATCTGGGAAGAGGTGGGATCATTGTGATCAAAGAGAAAAATAGGCCAATTACATGTTCTCTACCAACTCGCAGCCAAGGAGTCGATGCTGACATAGAGCAACCACCTGGGGGGTTCCGAGACTACTTACAGGCTCTCTACAGTCTTTCACCCAACATGGTTTGGAACTGCCAACCATGAGGACCACAGCCCATTGCATAACCACTATACCACCAGAGTGGTGTAGAACTAGAGCCAATCTTTTCATAGGGGTCCAGCTATCACCTAGTGCATGCTGACTCAAGGAAATCCCTGAGTGTCCCAGTACCACAAGGCTCCACAGGATGTTCTGTGGCTGGTTTTTTGAAAGTGGATCACCAGGTCTTTCTTCAAAGGTCTTTTTTTTCTGCCTCTGAGTGAATTCAAACCTCCCAGTTAGTTACAGAGGACATTAGCTATTTGCACCAGCCAGGGCCTTTGAAAGGCCCTTCCACTCTGATTCCACAAGATGAGGATGGAATCAGCCCAGCAATGGCAGAGACACCCTCTAAGTCACACAGCCAGTGAATGGCAGGATTGGGGTTTTAACCCAGGTTCTTGACTCTCAGGCCAGAAATTCTCATTTCCCTGTTCTGGTTTCAAAATGCCTTCAACCCTCCCTTCTGGAACCTTCCCACAGCATAGAAAAGCAAAATCCTACACTGCTCACAGGGCTCAGGATCCCCTTGCCCTGCACGTTCAAGTCCTCCTCACCCCCTCCTTCGTCGCTTGACCCTTCCCCGGTTTCTTCCACTGAGGGCTGTCAGGCTTTGAGTTTCTCACCCCATAGTTCAGGGTCGCGAAGCTGCCTTGGCTTAAACAGGCAACACAAAAGGCTTAGGACACATTAGCTCCTTGCACAGAAAAGCTGTTTTAACCACAGCCTTGAGAGAGAGCTCGGGTTCCCAACATCCTGCCTCCTGTCTCCCCCAACTTACCCTTAGGCTAACCAGACCCAAAGCCCTAAATTCTCAGCCACACCCGTGCCCTGACCACCTTCAGGATTCTGTGCAGTGCAGAGGAAGCCCTGCCTGACTTCCTGAACTCATGGAACTCGGTGCATATCCTAGAATCGGCTCCAAACATCATCACATCATCGGAAGCAGTGGGTGGGAGAGGCAGCCCATCCAGTGGCAGATCGAAGCCTCTTGGTTTGCTGCCTGAGCTCAGCCTGAACATTCCAGTGCAATCTTAATCCATCTCCCCACCCCACCATCCCCCAAACAAAACCCTCCTTGGGGCAAGTAGGGCAGTAATCCTTTAAACCCACTTGAACTTGCGTAAGGCCAGAGCTCTTGTCTCCTTCACCTCAAAGTTCATGGACCAGGAGGGGCTCCTCACCTTCCCCTCCCAGCTGCCCCAGCCCAGCCTCAGCACCTCCACAATTTGTTTCCCAGAGCTGACCATTTGACCTCAGCAACTGCGGCCCAGCGTTCCCTCTTAAGAGGAAACTATTCAAGCTATTTGCATTTGGCCTTCCCTCCGCCTTGCTCCCCACCAAGGCTGCTCCCCCTTCCTCTTAATTATGCAGTAACGAACAACTGTGCTAACTGAAATTGGGGCGGCTACTTGCCTCTAAACGTCAATAATTAGGCCCACGGGAACAACAAATGCTTACAGGGGTCCCCCACCGCCCCTCGGCTGCTGCTGGAAGAAGGCCGCGGCTCAAAGCCCAACTCTCTCCGGCTCCAATCTGGAACGCATATGTTTGCCTTCAATCATTCACTCCTGCAAACGGGGAGGCAGGGCCCGAGGGGCTGGGGAGACCTGCTACACTTTTCTGGAAGTCTCCATTAGCATGCGCGTCCACATTATAAAGGGATGTTGTCTTTGTAGGTAAGCAAGAGTGCCGCGTGCATCTGGGAACACTTTGAGTGATTGCTGGGGAGAGAAGAAAGTTAGGTCATAACTAATGATCGACATCCCCTTTTAATCAAACGAAGCCATCATAATGTGTCTATTCTCCAGGGTAACAAAGCCCTTTCACCTCCTGGAGGTCTGCGGTAGCGTTAACCTCTTCGAGTAAGCCACTTATGTTTTGCCTTGCCCAGGTAGGAAGCCCAGCTGTCAGCTATTGAGCACCTACTGTCTACCAGGCTCTGTGCGGAGCATGCTCACACGTGTTCTAGCCAAGGCTTCCAACCGGAACTGGAGCCCAAACTCGAAAAAAAACCAAATTTGCCCTGGAGTGAATCCTATACCCAAACTGAAGGGGGCTGGGGGAGTGAGTCTGAAACCGAAATCGAAAAACGTATTATTATTTTTTTTTTTTCCCTGCTCTGCTATTTTCGGTTCAACAATCATTTTTCAGTTGTAGACAAAACCATTGGGCTATTTACATTTTGATTTATATCTGGTGCCCTGTGTGCTGAATGCTTCTTAGGAAAATGTCTGGTGGGGGGCAGTTCACTGCTTGGTCAGCGGCGCTGGACAGCTGCACTGTGGACAAGAGAGGTTCACAAACTGCGGTTGTTTGCGCTTCGTGGTGGACCTCAGTCACAGGAACACAAGCCACGATGTGGGGCCCTCTCAATGCGGAGAAACACGCATTCGGAAAACGGCAAGTGGATCAAACCCAATAGGGTTCTGAACTGAGTTTATGCAGACGGGAATTTGTCTGTTAGGTGTCAAAATTTTAAACATACATTTTTCACTTTTGGAAGGGTCATATTTAAACTCAAGATAGAGGACAGTGTGCATATCTTTATGATTCTATTCTTATATCCAAACTCAATTTAAATGCTCTATCGTACATAGTTTATACTCATATGTTTACATTTAATAATTAAAAGATCAAAACGTTAACAAGCAGCAGCAGCCTGAGGGAAGAAATGGATGTGTCCGTGGCAAACCACCATTATTTCATGGAAAACATTTGATGATGTTTCATCAAAAGTTACTGGATAATTGTATGAGGATGTTATAAAACATGACATCAAATAAAAGAAATCAGCAAACCCAGTGAATTTGAATTCAAGTTATTCCAGTTTTTCTAATAAACCAAGGACAGGTGGCTAGAAAAAAATTTACTATCTACTGGCTCCAATTCCTATCTAACCCTATAATACCTGAATTTTAATTTCAGGAAAAAAAATTTTTTTGTTTTTATGCTTTACTTTCATAGTTATCAATATATATATATTAATATATACATTTTAATTAAATGTTATGAAAACGTCGTGCTCAGCATTATAGAGCTAAAAGTATATTTATGCATGCCATTCTCTTGCTGTTATCAAGGTCTAAGATTGATCTTTGTGCTACCATTGTGGTTAGGTACTGAGTTAGTTAATTGTGCCAGCCTGGCCGATAATCACATGTGGGGCTAATTGAAAGGCAGAGGGATAAATGGGTGGTGAGCCTCGCCTTTCTAGTTCTCGGGTCTCTTGTTTTGTGATGGTTGCATCGGGTGCAGCTGCCTTAGCAGTTCCCTGCTTCAGCTTGCAAGATTGACTTCCTACAAGACATCCCCAAGGAGAAGCCACATGGATCTATCCCGATGCAGCCCTGGGTGCTGGAGCAGCCGTGTGGAGACCTCTGCTAGTGCTGAGATGCTTGTTCGTTCACTGACTCAGCTTTCCTCCTGCAGTTGGCATCATTGCCTCTGTTTTGTGAGGTGGAGGACTTTGTGGACTGGTGTTGGGTTAATGGGTTCATGTTGGACTTGTGGGCTTGGGCAGCATTGGGTTGGGATGTTTTCGTGATGCACATTTTCTTTACATAGAACTCTCTCTTATCCATGAGTTGCTGTGGATTTGTTTCTCCAAAGTACCTAGACGAATACAGGTACCATCGAGTCAGTTCATCTCATAGCAACCCTGCGGACAACAGAACAAAATGCTGCCTGGTTGCCCACCATCCTCACAGTCGCTGTTTGAGCCCATAGTTGGGTTGCAGCCCCTAGATCAAGCCATACTGCCGAAGGCCTTCAACATTTGTGCTAGCCCACAAGTTTATCGAGGATGATGCTCTTTTCCAGGGACTAGTCCCTCTTGAGAGCATGGCCGGAGTACTTGAGACAACGTCTAACCATCCAGACCTGTAAGGATCACTCATTCTGCCTGTCCTTGCTCCAAGCCAGATGGGTTCAAGTTCGTTCTTCCGACAGTCCGTGCACTTTCAATATTCTTTGCCAACACCATAACTCAGAGACAGCAATTCTTCTCTGATCAACCTTATTCATCCTCCAGCTTTCACACACATATGAGACTATTGAAAATACCGGTGACTGAGTCAGCCAAACCTCAGTTCCCCATTTAAGGAGGTCTTGAGCAATAGATGTACCCAATGCTATACATTGCTTGATTTATTGATCATTTATGGTGGATCCAAGTAAGATTAAATCCTTGATAGCTTCAGTCTTTTCTTCATTTATCACGATGTTGTCTATTGGTCCTGCTGTAGGAATATTTATTTTCTTTGCGTTGAGTTGCAATTCACAATGAGTAATGATTAAGCAGTCAGTAAGTGCTTCCAATCCTTCCTTTCCATGTTGAGACAGCCTCTTCAGGTTTGAATTTTACCTTTCCAGACAACAGTGATAGTGTAATTAAGAAAAAAAATAATTAGAAGCAATACTTTTTTCATTTGACTTCTTGCAATGATTTTTCTTAAGAAATTATATAATTATATAATAATCAAATCTTTATCTGTAATAAAATATTTTTATGGAGTGCTCTGGTAATTCTTCACATTAGAATTGAGCTAGACCTTAAGGTATTAAATATTTTATTGTGCTTTGCCCTTATGTTTTGATATATTAGGCATGATAGCACACTTTGTATTCCTCGTATTTTATGAATAAATTCTTAACATTTTGCATGGTATTGTGTTAGCCAGCCTGTGGTTAAGAGTTGGGCTGCTAACCTCAAGGTCTGCAGTTCAAAACCAGAAAGAGGCGCCTTTCTACTCCCCTAAAGAGTTATAATCTCAGAAGCCCAGAAGGGCAGTTCTAACTCTGTCTTTTTGGGTTGCTATCAGTCAGCATCGACTCAATGGCAAGGAATTCTGTTCTTGGAGTGTGTTAGTCACATAAAATACTGGTCACATCGCAAAATGTTGCTTATATGAAAATTAAATTTGTTTTCAGTATATTTCATAATATTAAGCTGAGAATTTTCTACTAAAAAAAGTATTTTAGATCTTCAATTTAATACAAGGGTAAATGGGAAAAAAAAGTCTTAAAACAAAAGTATTAAAATGCAGAACATTCTTAAGATACGTTCCATCTCGGTCTACACACTTCTAAAGATGTCTCCATCTCTCTAACCCTTTCCCAAAACAACAGATTGGGCATCCTCACGGGAGTCAAATAATGTTTCTTTTCATTATTGTTTGAGTTCATGGGACAAAAAGAACTCAGAAGAGGCAAGGCGTGGGGGGGGGGGGGGGG
>NW_022103906.1:86083745-86101363 GCF_000313985.2 Echinops telfairi | reverse complement strand
GGGGGGGGCTGCCGAATGGATAGGGTGAGGTTTCCCAACAAAGCCCTCATAGGACAGCCTTGCTACCCACAGAGCAGGTGCTGCATTGTGGTGGAGACAATTCTGCAGTGTGTCCTACTGGCCTTCTGGTCACCCATGCAGTTTTCAACTTTCTTTAAACTCCTTCATGTGCCCTTTGGAAAATTTATGAAGATTACAAATTTAGACCCTCTGCCTCCTGCCCCACCACCCCCCACCCTCCCACCTCCACCCCCTCAAAAGGAGCATAACCTTGTGGTCTGACTTTTCTTTCTTGAAGTTAACTGGCCCAGCAGACCGTTGCAGCAGCCACGTTTGGGTTGTGTCTGCTCTTTTGGAAGGCACTCTACCGAGACTAAGACAGGTGCATGGCTGAGGGAACTTGTCTGCTGCCCTCCGCTGAAACGTGCTTAAAGTCGATTTGTTTGGAGCATGCCGGCATACATGAACTTAGAACTCGAGCACAATCCTTTTGTACTTCCCCTCTTATTGAGACAGCTCATTGTTGCTACCGTTGCTAGGTTCCACCGACTCAGTTCCTACTCCTATAGGCCCACAACCGAATAAAACAGGGCCCGGATCCGTGTCATTCGCACAATTAGGGTGTTGGTGCTCGTTGCTGCAGCCAGTGTGACCAGTCAACTCCTTGAGGGTCTGTCTGGTTTTCAGTGACCCTCCACTTTACCTAGCGTGGTGTCCTTTTCCAGGGACGAATCTCTCCTGAGAATATATCCAAAGTATGGGAGATGAAATCGTGTCCACCCTAAGGGACATTCTGGCTTCACTTTCTTCCATGACAGATTTTCTTGTGTTTCTGGCAGTTCACAGTACCTGTGGTATTCTTCAACAACACCCTAATGCAAACGCATCGAGTTTTCCTCAGTCCTCCTTAGCATTGTTCAAGTCTCCTATGCATATGGGGCGATTCAAATACCGTGGTTTGGGTCAGGCACAGTGCACTAGGGGGCTTTTTATCATACTGCTGTTTCTATAGTGACTCAGTGCTGCTGCGAATATTAGTACGTTTCAAAATGCCACTTTAACACATATCTATTTTTTGCATCGTGTTTTTCTTTGTTTTGAAACTTTTGAGACCGTAATCAAAATTGAACATCACTATTATTTGATTTGTTAATGGGTTTGTCAAAAATATTTTAATACTGCTGCTTTCAAAATGAATTATGAACTCTTGGGATGAACAAAACTCCAGTTAACATAAAAATGCTATATGCTTTGCAATAGAAGGAATAAAGTTGGCAGCCATCATTCTTGAGATAACCCCCAGGTTATCCATTTGGAGAATATAAATTTGAGGGCTGAGAGTAAACGTAGAAATGGAATCAGTTCAAACTGGTTCAGTCATGATCCAGGAAGTGAATGAAGAACAAAACGAAATTATTTTTAAATCTTGGTGATCCAGAATGACTAGCAGAGAAAAAACCCTTGCCCCAATATAGGTCCATCTATACCACACCATGCTGTGACTGGCTCCCACTGAGCCCCTGCTGACGCGTAGTGACGCTGTGCACCACAGAACAAAGCACTGCTCCGTCCTGTACCACCCTCACAATGCTTCCATGCTGGAGCACATTGTTGTAGCCGTGGTACCAATTAATCGTGTTGAGGGCCTCCCTCTTCTTTGTTGCCCCTCTACTTTACCAAATATGATGTCTTTCTCCAAGGACTGGTCTCTCCTGACAAGATGTCCAATATGTGAGACTACGTCTCACCATCCTTGCCTCTCAGGGGCACTCTGGCTGTACTTATTCATAGACACATCAGTTCTCCCTTCTATTACGTTCAATATTCTTCTCCAAAACAACAATTCACATGCACTTATTCTTATTCAGTCTTCCTTACTCAATATCCAATCTTCACATGCATTTGCGACGACTGGAAATGCCATGGCTTGGGTCAGGCAGGTGCGTCTTAGTCTTCAAGGTAACGTCCTTCCTTTTCTATGCTCTAAAGAGGTCTTGTGCGCAGATTTAGCAAATGCAATGTGTCTTTTGATCTCTTGACTGCTGCTTCCATAAGTATTGATGGTGGATCTAAGCAAGACAAACTCTTTGGCAACTTCAACCTTTTCTCCCTTTATCCTGATGTTACATACTAGTCTCATTATGAGGATTTTGGCCTTCTTAACATTGAGTTGTAACCCATACTGAAGGCTGCAATCCTTGATCTTCTTCAGCAAGGACTTCAATTCCTCCTTCCTCTCAGCAAGCAAGTTGCATTATCTGCATATTAGTGGTGGCTAATAAGCCTTCCTCCAACTCCTAATGTCATATTCTTCTTCATGTAAGTCAGCTTCTCTGATGATTTGCTCAGTTTACAGATTGAACCAGTACGATGAGAGGATACAACCCTATCACGCACCTTTCCTGACTTTAAATCAGGTGATATTCCCTTGTTCCATTTGCACCGTTTTCCCTTGATCCATATCCAAGTTCTGCATGTTCAAGCATTCTGGAGTTCCCATTCCTCTCAAGGTTATCCATCGTTTGTTATGATTCATACAGTCGAATTCCTTGGCACAGTCAATGAAACAAAGTCGGTGTGTTTGTGGTATTCTCTGCCTTCAGCCAAGATCCATCTGACATCAGTAATGATACTCCACAACAAAATGAATCTCAAAAACATTATGCCGAGCAAAATACTTCAGGTGCAACGGGTAAATGCTGCATGGTCTCATTTATGTGAAATAAGCAAATAGAGAGAGACCAAATATATATTAATGACTACCAGGGGTGGGTAAAGAACCTTGGTGGACAAATGGGTTATACATTGGGCTGCTAACAGCAAGGCCGGCCGTTTGAAACTGTTCCAACCGGAAGAAAGATGAGGCTTTCAGCTCCAGTAAAGATCTACAGCCCAAGACACGCTCAGGAGCAGTTCCACTCTGTCCTACGAAGTTGCTATGAGTTGAAATCAGCTCTATGGCAGTGAGGTTTTGGTACCAGGGATGGGAGAGAAGGGGAAAGTGGCAATTTTTGTTTAGGAATGAGTTGATGTTAATGGTGATAGAACATTTAAGATCGGGATAGTGATAATGGTAGCACCATATGAAACACGTCACCAATGCCATTGGCTGGTGCATGTGGACACTGCTGTATTGGTGATGCTTTCACATGTGTGCTTGCACCACAATAGGAAAGAGAAAAATCATAACAGTCTTCACAAGAATCCAATGTGGTGCTCTCATTATTATTACTATTCTCTATCGCTAATAATAGATGGACTATTATGAATACCATTTTATAAGGAAACAAGCACTGAAAGATAAAATCACCTGCCCATGCTACACAGTTAGCCAGCAACTGTGAGCCAGGATACCAACTGAACCAGGATGCCAACTAAGAGCCAGGATGCCAACTGAACCCACCTGATCCCAGAGCTCACGCTTGCAACTATGCTGTGTTTATAGAAAGATAAAAGATTAATTCTCTGAACTTTGTCCTCCAAGTGACCCTAGGAGGAGGACGTGATGGTGGAAGGGGAATAGAGAGTAGGAGGTACCCGCACACCTGCAGCAGAAACATTAAAATCATTACGTTAACAGGAGAAACAGTAAAGTAATTGTCAGTTTTGTATCGCCTTTGAGTGGTGCGGCTCGAGGGATAGCATGGGGATTAGTTCCAGAACCAGACAAGGTTCAGAGCCTGGCTCCACTCCGTAATAGATCGTGTGGCCTAAGACAATGTATTCAGCTTCTCTGAGACTCAACTTTTTAATCAATGAAATGGGTATAGAAATGTTATCTACCTTGTATGTATCATAAGGATTAAATGGCAGGATTCATATGAAATATTTAGTGCAGTACATGCTTGATGGATGTTAAGTGGGAGGGTAGCAGACAGAAATACATAAGGCAGGGCAGCAGGCCTATGAATATTCCAATGCTGCCGAGGGTGTTAGATGAGAGCAAGAGTGAAGTTAATATAAGAAAAGATTCCGAGAAAATAGCAAGAGGGCCAGATCCCGATCTAGAAAGGTTTCTCTGAGCAAGTGGAATTTGACTGGAAGCTCACTTCAAGGTGTGACACCCTGGTGTCCCGCACATTGTCCAGCTGTGGAAAACAAGCCATGTACCCCCAGCAGGGACCCACTCTCCTGGCTTCCACACCTTGTTCTTAGAGCTACCCCCACCCTTATCCTTTCCCCTTTACCCCTTGTCTGCCCTTCATTGCCTCAGCCCAGCCACTTGGTGCTGCAATGGCCCCTGTCCCATTCTTTGTTAGCTATTTCCTTCTGCTTCATCCCTGGGAGTGGGAAGGACCCTCCTACCTGCTTCCCTTACAAGCATGCCCAAGTGCCTCATGCACTGCCTGGTGTTCTTCGGGGCTTCTATTGAGGAGCAGAAGTAGGACTGTTACGTCGGCTGGTTAAGAAGTTTCTAGTTAGGCCCACCAGTGGCACGGCTAAGTCCAAGTATTAGCACATGCTTTGGGAGACAGTCTTGTTCATAGTCTCAGCCCTCTGGGGACTCTGTGGTCCATTACCACCAACCCAAATAATAGAGGCAAAACCATTTTGTTAGCAGTATTGACCTGCATGGTACTGGCTCTGCCTTCCTAAGTCCGGTCATAATGAGAGAGGTTCCTGGGGCACTTCCCTCTGAAAGCCACCCTGTCTTCCTTCCACCCAATTGCTCATTTGCTTAGTGAACTCTCTCCTCACTGTGATAAAGGCTTTCATGTAAATTTTGCCATGAATCCCTGTAGCAACAAGTGCTAGGTTAATATGTAGATTCCTATTGTACTGGGCAGGAAACAGAAAATCAGAGACGCTAAGCCAATCCCCGAGGGTTATACAGCTGGAATATAACAGAGCCAAGCTTTGAAACCAGGTCTCTCTGACCCTTCCCAATATGCCTCTCTCTTAAAAAGAAAATCCTGAGCTGTTGAGGTTGAGTTAATCCCAACTCATAGCCACACTACAGGACAGAGTAGACCTGCTCCATAGGGCTTCTAAGACAGTAATCTTTATGGAAGCAGACTGCCGCCTCTGGCTCCCAGGAAGCAATGAGTGGGTTCCAACCACCTACCTCTCATTGAGCAGCTGGGCAGGAAGCACTGCAGCATCAGGACACCCCTGTCTGTAAAGTCCGTGGGATTCAGGGGAAGGACAAGCTCCTAAGGCTGAGATGACGAGTGAAGGTTTTTTGTTTTTTTAAAAAGGTGAGACTTGTTCTGGTCTGAGAAGTGGCAATGGATGTGGATGAGCACAATGGAGGGAAAACACCAGAAAGTAATAACAGCATAAACAGAAACAAGGAGGCTAAGAATTAGGAGGTAGTTTGGGGGGCAATGAGTGGGCAGTAACAAGGGCACTGAAACTAAGTGAGACCCCACTGGTCCATAAGGATGGAAAGGCTCAGTGGGGCTGACCACAGGCCCACTGCATTGTACTAATTAGAATTTCTTCTGGATGCAGTGGGGGCCACCAAGCCTTTCTACTGGAGACAATGTGATAGGAGCAGCCCGTTAGCAAAGCCACCTTGACAGGCTGGGCTTGTAAGGAAAGACTGAGGGAAGATGTGCCACTGAAGGGGACCGCAGCCATCCTTCCCAAGTAACTGCCGATTGCTAAATAGGTTCCAGTGTTATGCACAGACAGTGTTTTTGAAGTGCTTTTTAAATCTAAACTACATTTCAAGGTATGATTTTCCAAATGTCAGGGGGTAAAAAAATTCCACAGTAACCTCCAACTGTGAACCAATAATACAGGCAGCAAAGCATCTGACTCTTGCCCAACCTGTAATAAAACATCATTCTGGGTTCAAGAAGTCAGGGCAAGAAGTGACTGCTGAACCAGTCTTCCACTTAGCAATGCAGCTTTTTGCTCAAGAAATTCAGTCGTCCTTCTCTGGGTCTATATTAATAACATAATGGGGGCCATGCAACTAAGTCCGCCAACCTTCCCGGAGAATGCACCCCTAAGTGTCTCAAGATGTCCAAAGAACATCAAAGGACAAGAGAATTATTCATTGGCTATACTGTAGGATACTAATCCTGATACCCCACTGCTGGAAACAAAAACCCGGGACAGCTCCCACCGTGCCAGTAAAAAATATGGGCTCAGAAGATTGACTGGCTCCAATGTTGCAATGCCTTAGTCAACCATCACCTGGCATTTTATATCAGAAGGAAGGGGAAAAAAGAAGCCTTTATTAATATGGCTTGCCAAGTTTCCCAGGAGGCCTGAGGTAGGACTCACTTTGGCCTACCTTTGCCCTTGGAAAATGCAGAGCTTGCCTCTTGCCAAAGCATTTAACTCCTTGTGGTTCCATTCCACCTGCTGGGCCACGCACAGCCAACCAGACCTCATCACCACTCAGAAGGCTGCCCTGCCCGTGGTTCATCTCATCCCCACACTGTTTCTATGAGGCAAGTGCAAAGGAAGATCCTATGGGGATGGTGGTCTACTGACAGAGTCTGAATCACTGCCATCAGGATCATTCTAGAAACTCAGAAACCCCCTTCCGTGGTGGAACTGCTACGCAGGGTTCACAACGCTATAATCTTTACAGGGTCAGATTACCACCTCTTTCTCCTACAGAACCACTGATAGCTTCTATCTATCTTTCTTTCTTTCTTTCCTTTTTGTCTTTTGCTAGGATTGAACCATTATGCCCCAAAGGCTCCTTAGGCAATCAGTTAAATACCAGAAACCTGAACTTGTTGCCGCTGAGTTGATAGTGACCTTAAAGGACGAAATAGCCCCACTGGAGCGTCCAAGGCTGTAAGCTTTACAGAATCTTAATCATTGCACAATCTGGACTCACGGGAACAGCTAGAGGAACAATGTTTCTTGGCATGAACTTGGAGAAAGGACAGCATCTCAGGTCTCAGCGGTAAGAGGGCTTTTTCAACTGACTCACTTTCAGAGGAGACTCGAGATCAATTTCCTGCTGTTGACAAAACTTGGTTGAGTTGAGTTGCTTCTCTCAGCAATGAGATTTCAGCAGCCTTGGATTAAAAAGTTGTCCTCGCCCATTCAGTAAATCTTTCTGAGTAGCCACTAAGCTGCTAAGGACATGCATCATGAACTAATGAAATGTTCCCAAGTCAAAAAGCAGAATTTTGTTTTCTTATTTATTAATTGGTTAATTGTTTAACCAATGCATTTATTAATTAAAATGTATTAATTGGTTAATACATATACTATATCATTTCATAGTTCAATCACGTCAAGCAGGGTTATACCATTGCCACTACAATCCGTTTCCAGGAAGAAACAGAATGTTTGGAAATAATTGTCTTTAATATAAACTATATGCTTTCTTAAAAAGTGGACAAAGCAATAGACTCTCCTTTCACATGAACCACTTTTTTCAGACTCCAAATTCTGAAGTACACATACCCCTGAACCCTGTCCCTCCCAATGGGACACAAAGATGGTTCCGGTATGAGTGCCACCAGAAGTGAAGCAGAAAAGGTCCTTCAAGATGCCCAGAATCAACAGTGACCTTAGAATGGCGCAGCCTCCTGTAGGCACAACCTTTCTGATGCCCCTGGCAATCCCACTCCTTCCCCATCCTTTCTCAGTCCACATACCTATGACATTCCAAATACTTTCGCATTCCAGTTAACTAGGAGCTGCTGTCCATTCGCATTGCCTGTGTCACCTGCATCCCATCCTCATGCACTTGTTGATTGGTCCACTTGGAATTCTCCCTCGGGGGCAGTACTCATCATTATATCTCAGTTTAGAAGAAGACACAGTAAGATGATCCACAGTTTATTTGAAGTAGATATTTGGATGGGTGGGTGAGCGGGTGGATGGATGAGTGGAACAACAGATCAATGGATAGATTGATTCATTAATGGATTAACAAATGCCCTTGGCAGCACTGCTGCCCTGATGACTGGGAGGTTAATTCCCCTGAGGTCCATTCAGAGAGACACATCCAGTAGGAGCCAAAAGGCATTCCCAGAATGTCACAAGGACCTCATTAATTTGCCGTGACAGCAGTCCAAGGAGGGAGCAGCGAATGTTACTACTTTCACACGTCTGAGAGAGGTCAGATTGGGTTCTCAGGAAAAGAAAGGAAAAAGCATGGTCTTTCTGTTTGGTATCTACACTCTCCTACGAGGTCATCCTCTGGGACCCAGGACCTCTCCACTCCCCTTGTGTCTGAACCATGGGTATGACTGTCCACAGAAAGCCGAGGCTTACCAGAACTCTGGATGCCAAACAGGGGTCTTTAACTGCCTGCGACTCAACCCCACCTTCACTCCCAACACTTCCAGGAATAAAGGAATCTGATTTGGGAGGTAGTGCATGTTTTCTCAAGTCTGAGATGGAAGTTTTCCCACAATGATTGCCTGTGAAAACAGAACTGCCCTTGGGAGTTCCCACATGATCTCAGTGATGGATGTGAGCATTGAATCCACCCCTCAGGATTCTTTTCTAGGGGACACCAATGAGATTCCTCCCACCAACTGGATGTGCCAAGTTTCAGAGCAGAGACAGGGTGGACACGTGCTTTCTCTAAGGTCAGTCTCCCATGCATCATTGAGGGCGAGGGGGACACATGGAGATGCTGAAGATATAGTTCTCCATCTGGGGTTTTCCAAACCCATAAGTTAAAAAACATTAAAAAGCGAGGGCCTCCCTGTCCACACTAGCGTTGTATACATAGGGAAGCTGAGACGGGGCCAAGAAGGACAAGTCTCCTATCTCTCCGCCTCAAGCAGCCTGGCTGACTGGAGGCTAGAGTGTGGCAATGCCACCGGGTCAGGAGTGAGGAGCCCCGAGACCCTTCAGAAGGCCACCATTAACAAGCACACGCTTCCTGCAGCAGCCACTGAGTGGAGGAAATGATCATGGAGATTGAAAGGCATTCTGCATTTGACCTTCCGCAACCCAATCGTTTTTTCAGTAGAACCCGATAGGGATCCGTCACATCTGCTCTCAATAGCAAATGTAAAAAATGACCCACAGCTTTCAGGTCTGAAAAACATAAACTCGTGTTAAAAGACTGACCCAAAAAAATCTATCCATTCAATACCATGATGTCATTCAACTGCGCACACGTTGCAATAACAATCATGCCCTAGAGCCCGTGCCCTGGGCCTGAGCTCCCCTGTTCTGGGAATTAGAGGCTGGTCCGGTCGCCCTGCATGTCAGCTGTGCAGCTGCTCCTGTCACAATGCAGGGAGCCTCCCGGCCCGTGTAATCAGGGCCAGGCTGCTTGGCTTGACTGGACCCTGAGCTACAGCAGGTATCAACTTACTCCACTCCCCACTTCAAACACTCGGGCCCGCTGCAGGCAAGCTGATGGGAAGCACATTCTGGGAAGCCCAGAACAAACTTGGCTTTGCCAGGAATCTTGGGAGCAACCCGGAGCTGGCCAGAGGTCAGCGGGGCCTTTAGAAGTCAGGAAGCTACTTGTCAGCCACGTGCAGAAGTCAACCCGAGCACCCTTCAGACTGGCTGGAGGTGTCCTGTATGAGTCCGTAAGGTCTCCTTCATCCACCCACTGCTGCCTCGCCACCACACCATCACCCCGCTCTCTCAGCTGGTTACCCCAGCTCCCCTGGAGGCCTATGGTATCCTGGTTGCCTAGAGCCTCTTTGACAGAGCTTTCACCAATGAGTGGTGTTAAAGAACAGAAATGGATCTTCCCCCTAGTTCTGGAAACTAATAGTCTCATGCAGGGTCTCGGCCACCTCCTTGTCTACCTTGTTGGTAGCTGTGGCAAGCCTGCCGGGCCTTCTGTGTTCTCCAGTGTGTTCCTGCCTGGTCCTCATACAATGTGTATGGTACTGGAAGGAAAGAAGCCCGTACCGAGCGAGCGAGTGTCGCCATGCTGGGTGCTGAGAGAACCTGAGCTGGGCTGCACAGGGAATGCTGAAGCACAAAGCACAAAGGGCCGAGGGCAGTTCGACGTGGGGGCAGCATGAAGTGTGCAGGTCGGGTAGTGCGTGGTCTGGAAATTCTTGGACTATGTCCCGGGTCCAGGAGAATCAGGGCTGGAGAGGAAATAATCCCTGTCACAGAAAACCTTAAACAGTCAGACAGGTGCCATGGAGTCAGCACCGGTGCATGGCGGCCTTCGGGAAGTCAGAGTAGAACTCCGCTGCACAGTGTTTTCAAAGACTGCTACTTCAGAAGGACATCACCGGTCCTTTGGAGGCGCCTCTGGGTGTCCTTGCACTGTAATCATCCAGCTGTTCAGGGTTTGGACCCTTCTAGGGATTCCCCACGTTCCCACAAAAAAACAATCAAATCCAAACCCATTACCCTTGAGTGATTCTCATGCATGGCCACCCCATGGAGAACCATGCCACAAGGGGGCTTTCTTGGCTATTCTATTTATGGAAGCAGATTGCTATGTCTTGCTTCTGTGGTGCTTCTGGGTGGGTTTGAACTGCCAACCTTTAGATTAGTAGTAGAACCATTTACCCCAGTGGTTCTCAACCTTCCTAGTGCCGCAAGCCTTGAATAAAGTTCCTCATGTTGTGGTGACCCCCAACCATAAAATTATTTTTGTTGTTACTTCATCACTGTCACTTTGCTACTGTTATGAATCGGGTGACCCCTGTGAAAAGGTCATTCGACCCCCAAAGGGTCACGACTCACAGGTTGAGAACAGCTGACCTACACTCTCACTAGCAAAACAGTATCAACTGCTTTGATCTGCTGAGGGAAAACAAACAGGAGATATTGCTAGAGACCCATCTGAGGACCGGTACATCACACGTCCTTAATATGCTGAATTAAATTACCTGGGGCAGAAGCAGTCAGAGCAAGGTGCCTAGAAGATCGCACCTGGGCTAGGCTCCCATGCGTGAGCTTTGAATAAGAAGAGCTGAGTTCGAGAACATTCCAGGCAGGGAAATACCTAGCGTCGTAGTGGGGTATTGATGCGATGACGACATTTCAAACTGGCTTTCAGAGTCAGGTTGGAATCCCAAGCTCTGTTCTCAAGTCACAGGGCCAGTACCCCAGGGTCACCGTCCTCTCCTGGACCCACCCCAGTAGCTAGTAGCCTCCAGCCGCAGTCAGGAGCTCCGTTCTGCCCAGGCCCCAAGGAGAGCTCAGGGATCATGGAAACGTCCCCAAATTTGGATTAAACAAACAGCTACTCACGGCCTTCTCCACAGGATACATAGCTTCTCTCTAAGTCAGCAGGAACCCATCACTAAAGCTATGAGAAAATAAACAAAGGGAATCTGATTTCAAGGGACACTCAGGCTCCAAGAAGAACGGCATGCTCAGACAGGCCTTTTTCCTTCCAGGGCACGCTGCGTTGTGGGGAATCTCACAGCTCCAGTGCCAGCAGATTCAGGAGCACTTGCTGCCAGTGATGGAGCGATAGAGTCACATTCTTGGATCCCTGGGACCATGCCAGCACTAGGGGGCTGAGAGGTGTGTCCATAGAAAACAAGAGCAAAGCCAGGAAACTCTTGCCGTGCCTTGAGCCAAGGGCTCAAGCCAGTAAATGCTATCTCTTGTCACCTCTCCTGAACCTGAGAACTCCTCTATTGACCCCCTCAAAGCCCATGGTTACTTGGATACCAGCTGCCCAGCTGTGTAATGCATGTGCTACACAGAGGAAGGCCTTCAACAAGATGGATTGGCACAGTGGCTGCAACAATGGGCTCAGGCCTAGGAACCCCTGTGAAGATGGCCCAGGCCTAGGCCCAGGCGGTGTTTTGTTCTGTTGTGAATGGGGTCACTATGGGTCTGGGCCAACTCAGTGGCACCGAACAACATCATACTGGGAAAACCTAGCTTCTCTGCATGACGATTTCCTCCACCACTCATGGCCACCCAGTCACCTCCAGTATTACTATTTGGCTAGGTCTAATTTGTGGGCAGAAACCTGCCATCGCTCTTTCAGAAGCAAGCTGGACCTCCAATGGGACTCCCCTACAAGGACTGGACAGCAGCTGTTTCAGTGACAGCACGTACGTCTTGGGGTTGGGGGCGGTGGATCACCCCTGAAAAGTAAAACAACAATGAAACAGAAAGCACAAAAATCACTGCGGGAAATCCCAGAAGTTATGGGAGCTGGGAAGAACTCTGCTGGTGTGACAATTATAGCTCAGTAGAGAACAGCAAGAACGGATGCCCTCTTAACCTCTCACCCCACAGAGGACTCGCCAAAGGCAACAGCATCCAAGGGCATAATGAAGAGGGAAGAAGGCTCCCTGGCTCTAGGAGAGGGGGAGCTCAGGTCCCAGGGGCAGAGAGTGTGAGTTATGCTGACCACTCTCCCAGGGACTTACTACAGTGCATGGGCACAAGCTCCTCCTTTCTGGGGGTCTCAGTTTCCAGGTCTGTACGATAAACTTGGTCAGGGTGATTTTGGAGGGCCTTTTTTGTTGATCTGTCAGTATTATGTTACTTTAGGAGTGATGTTGAATCTGTCAACGGGAAGGAAAAGGTGCCCTGTCTAAACTCTCAGATTGCACCATCAAGCTCAGTGAAAGCTAGAGTTCTCTTAAGCCCAGAGATTTCTAGAGATGAGAGAGAGAAAGAAGGAGGAGGAGGAGAAAGGCAGAAGAGGGAAGGAAGAGGTTTAGATGATGTGATAGTTACGTTTATTGTGCCAACTAGGCTTCCATAGGAAAATGTGGGTGGAGGTTAATCAGGTTGCAGCTTGTTTGAAGGGCAACAAGTTAAATGGCTTTCAAAGGGCGGCCTCCTCCTTTGTTTTCTCCCTGGTGATCAGACTAGCGTGCCGCTACTTGAACTAGTTATTTGCCTTAACCATGAGCAGCGCTACCTATGGGCCGAGCCAACCCATGGATCATGTTGCTCCTTCAAGACCTGCTTTGCTAGGTTGTTGGTGGATTGTGTAGCTGCCCGTGGATCCTGTCAACGTGGTATGTCACTGGAGGTCTAGACTCCATTGGGGCCTGCTTCGTTATGCCCCATGCCACTGACTTTTGCTGCCCCACCCTGCTGTCTGCTGCCTGTGGGTAGCTCTATCCATCTTGCCTGAAGGCAGACTCTGCTGTCTACTTCTTTGATTTTGGACTAGCAGCCCATGTGAGTTGAAGGACCTCAGTATACTAACAGTTCCATGAAACTGAGTTGACCTGAGCCCTCCGTACTGCTGTGCAGACTAATTAGCTGTTATATTACTCCTCGCTGTATAAACCTATCCTTCATAAATATATCATCATAAGTGTCCTGGTTTTGTTTCTCTAGAGAACCCTGTGTAACACAGATGGGAACATAAAGACATTTCCATATTTCTATACAGAGAGATAAACACATGCAGATCCTACTGGGCCCTTTCCCATAGCTAGGACACTGCTGATTCTGAGTCTATCTCCTATATTTCACCCCCCAAATCCTCCCCATTCTTCAAAACCCACTTCAGGAACTCATGCAAAGGGCCTTGCTCTAACTTCACAAAGGAGGAGCCCTCCCTCCTCTAAACTCCTCCCAGTAGCCATGTGTCTCAAGCACGACCTGTTATAGCCTAGCTAATTGAATATTGTCCTTGGAAGGGCTCCCCTCAGGCAGAGAAGTCATCTCACACCTAGAGAGACGGTCAAGGGCAGACACCTGTTGCTTTGGGCTGCCTCCATGAAAATGCTGGTGAGGAAACTGTTTCCTTTAGCAGAAAAGGTGCTCAGCGATGTTTATCTATGGAATTCATTCATCAGAGGCTGAGATCTGACCTATGCTCCATGCCATACTCAAACACTACCTCCAGCTTTCTGTGTAGACTCGAATCCAGAACCTGAAAAACTTAAGAAGGAAAAAAAACTCCTAGAAAGAAACATAGGAGACTATTAAACCTGTAAGTGAGATTCCCTAGAGAGAGCACTAAAATCACTCACTATAGTATAATAAGTTAATATATTGAACTTCTTTCTGCTCATTAAAAGACACATGAAGGAATAAATGGGTGTGTCACGGAGTGCTAGAAAATAAACACCACACTCATGTTCAGCCAAGAACTAGATTTCAAATTACATAAAGAATGTCTGTAAATGAATGGTGAAAGGTTTAAACACCTCACAAAGAAGAAATCCAAGAAGATCCTATAGAAAGATGGTCACTTTAGTAATCAGGGAAATACAAATAAAAAACACAATGAATTATGACGGCATAGAAACTAGAATGGCAAGAATTAAAAAGACTATCTATACCAAATATTGGAGAGGATGCTGTGCAACGGGGTCTCTCGCATGTTGTCCATGAGAGTGTGAAATGGAATAACCACGTCAGAAAACTCTGTGAGTTACACTTTCTTACTCCTAGCTCAGAGTGCAGTCATGTTATACTTAGGGATTTACCCAAAAGCAGCAAAAACACCTATAAACATGCTTACATGCTCAGACACAAAGTAGCATTTATAAATAAATAAATAAGCAACCCCAACATTTAGCAAAAGAAACATGAATAAACAAGTTGGGGCCAAGAGCTATAATGTAATACTACGCAGCAACAACAAGGAACGGACTACTGATATCCATAGCAATATAGATAAACCTTAAAAACAATATTCTCAACTAATGAGGCCAGGGAAAATATATCAATATAGTTTGATTCCATTTTAAAACAAATTTCAAGAAAAGGCAAAGTAAATACATAGGAATAGTTTTCACAACAGTAATTATTTATATAAGGGAAGAGAATAGACAGGAAACAGCTCAGGAGGACTTTCTTGGGTGATGGAAATGTTTTTAAAGTTATTTGATTCAACAGTTACTTATAATATGACTTCTTTGTACCAGACCTAAGGAACACTGATAGTATATTGGTTATGCATTGGACTGCTAACCACAACTTCAGCAGTTCGAAACCACCAGCTGCTCTGCAGAGTTACAGTCTCAGTAACCCATAGGGGGCACTTCTACTCTGTCCTGTAGGGTCACTACACGTGGGAATCCACTCAATGCAGTGAGTGAGTACCAGGCCCTGGACTAGGGAGTGGGGTTGGATTATGGTCATGAATAGGGCATGGCCTCCTCCCGTTCTAGAAAGAAGGAAAGGAAAATGATTGCTTTAATATTTCCCATACCTCCAGCTTCCAAGTGAGTGACTAAGCAATAAGTAAACTCACTACCATGGAGTTGATTCTGACTCATAGCAACCCCATAGGACAGGATGGTAGTGCCCCTGTGAGCTTCTGAGACTGTAACTCTTTACAGGAGTATCTATCTATGCTGCTAGGCCCTGGTGGTGCAGTGGTTTAAGCACTATGCTTCTAACTGAAAGATCAGTGGTTCAATTCGACCAGTCTCCCTGAGGGAGAGAAATGTGTCTGCCTGCTTCCACAGAGATGACAGCCTTGGGAACACAGCTGGGCAGTTCTACTCTGCCCTGTAAGATCACTGTGAATCAAAATAGACTCGGTGGCAATAGGTTAGGAGTTGTTTGTTGTTGCTGTTTTGTCAATCACCTTTATACTAAGAGAGAGAGCTAGCACACTACTGACGCCTCTTACTACCTTATCTCACTTTGGAGGCCTCTGGCTGTATTGTTGGGTACTATGAAGTTAATTCCATCTCATAGTGACCTTGTGTACAACAAAAGAAAACTGTTTCTAATCTTATGCCTTATTCATAAGCATTGTTATGCTTGAGGGCATTGTTACAACCACTGTGTCAGTTCTCTCTTGTCCTGACTTCAACTTCGCCAAGTATATTGTCCTTCCCCATGGATTGGTCCCTCCCGATAACGTGTCCGAAGTACTTCACATTAGGTCTCACCAGCCTCACATCTAAGGAACATTCTAGATATACTTCTTCTAGGTTAAATTTGTTTGTTCACCAGGCACTCATGGTATAGCCATATAGCCAATATTCCTCGCCAACACTGCAACTCAAATGCATCTTCTTGGTTTTCTTTATTCATTGTCCAGTTTCCCCAAGCACATGAGACGGTTGGTAATACCATGGTGTGGGTCAGGTACACCTTAGTCCTGAATTATGGGCATCCAACGTATGCTCTGTCTACTCTAAAAGAAGATCATTTCTTGACTATTGCAACTTCTGGGAGCCCCAGCCATTTCTTGGAATTCCTTAGTTTGTAGACAGTGATGTCTCTGCTATGTGCATCCCTCCTTTCCCTTTTATAAGACACCAAAAACAAAACAAACCCCAAAAAAACCTCACTGGCATTGAGTCGATGCTGAATCACGGCGACCCGTTCCCCCAGCCCCAATGGGTTTCTGAGACGGTAACTGTTTACAGGAGTAGAAAGCCCAGTCTTTCCCCCTCAGAGCTGCTGGGGGTTTCCAACCACCAACCATGCAGGTCACAGCCCAATGCATAACCACTACACCACCAGGGCTCCTTATAAGACACCACTCAGGGGAATTAATTTTATAACCTACCTACTTCAGTATGGCTTCATTAGCATGGTCAAAGACAAAGCTTGTTTTCAAACAGGGTCACATTCACAGGCAAAGGGCTTAGGGCTTCGACATATCTTTTGAGGAACACAATTCAGTTCATCACATCGTGACCTCTGATTTGTGACTGTGCATAAACATTCCGGTCTCAAGGAACACACCACAACTGCCACCCAAGAAGACCGCACAAGCAGCTTCCAGAATCACTCCTCAAGCATAGGCAAGCAAGGAGTCCTCCTGCCCACAAGCTCTCCTTCTCAAGCTGTGGATCTTGTCTACAGAGCCGGAGTGGCCAAGGGAGGAAGTGATATTTTTCAGATTGCCTCACCTACTAATCTGGGGAGAAGTGAAATCCAAACTCACAGGCCCTCCTTAGAAGAGAAACCAGAGATGCTGGCTCTGCTGTGAACCAGGTGGTGGAATGCAGAAACCCAAATGCCTGCAGAGTGTGATGGGAAAAGAAAGGGACCCAAAGGTGGAAGACAAGGGACAGCGGCCACCCATAGCCTGTAGACACCTTGATCTCCAGTCACCATTTATTTTCCTGGAAAGGATTTGATTTGCAATCAGCTGGGAGTATTCCATGACTTTAGATAGCTCAAATCCTAAATGAGAGAGCCTCTTCCATCTGAGCTTTGAATGTCTCATCTGTAAAATGGGAATCCTAATTCCCAACTTGCCCACTTCATTGGCATGATATATGGCTTCACAGAAAACAGCAATGTGAATCAACTTTGTCAACTACGAGTTACTGCACACATTAGCCACGGTCAAGGTGGATTGCTTTTTGCCGCCTTTGAGAGGATGTGAATTGTTTAAGGAGAAAAAGGCTCCATTAGAATTCTGACTCCCGCAAATAAGAACGATGTCAACTTGGGTGAGGACTAGTTTTCGGAGCCGATGTCCTCTCCTGTAGAATGGCAATGTTAATATCTATATCAAAGTGTGCAGCAAAATTTAGAAAAAGAGCTATCAAGTCTCAAGGAGGTTCTCTGGTACACAGCTGGCATTCAAGAAATGGGAGTGGCTGTCGTTCTTACTGCAGAAAAGAGATTTTCCCATCCCTGCCTCCTTCAGCCTCTAAAAGCGGAAAACAGCAGTCCTCAAGAGTTGGCCAGATCAAATCCCATGCACACACACACACACACACACGCGCTCAAACTTCCTGGGCAAGTTCCTTTGGCCCCCTGAAAGCATCAACAGCTACTACCATCTCCTGAGAGGTCCTGGTGGTACAACTGGGTAACGAGCTAACCGAAATGCTGCC
>NW_022103906.1:86070670-86083627 GCF_000313985.2 Echinops telfairi | reverse complement strand
GCCCATAGGCTGAGCACCTCCTCTAGCCTACGAGACAGTGCTCAACGCCATAGCCTACAGTAGCACACCCAGGGACACCCCAGGAGCAGGAAGGAGGCTGGGTTCTCGCAGCCAGAGAGTGACACGAGCAGCACACGCCACCAGGACTGTCTCAGTCTCCAGCCCACACCCACAAAGTGAGGGTCCCTGGCATTCGGACATTCAGACCTCACGTTGCAGGCTAAACCCAGGTGAGAAACCTTGCCAACCGCAAGGCAAACATCACTCTCCGAAGGTATACGGGCTCTAGCCTGAAGACTCTTGCTTAGCAGTCTGCATGCCCCATACGCTCCACTAAACTTTCAGGGACAATGCTACCTCTCATTTCCACCTTCTGGTCTCCAGGAGAGGTTGATGAGGGCACCACCCAAAAGCAGAAGCCAAAACCTCCCCATACAACAAGAAGACCCCAAGAGACCCAATATTCAAGACCCCGCGGATAGTCCCTGAAGCTTTGGCTACTTAGTGAGTCTTGGTGAAAGTGGTGTCTGTGCCAAGGTCTGGGTATGGAGCAAGGGCGCAGAGAGAGAGGCATCGAGAACTGAGTAACCCTGGAAATCAGCCTTTGGAATTGCAGCCCAGACGGGGGCAACAAGCCCTGGTTAAGGCAACTCTGTCCTTCCCGGAATGGAAAGAAAAGGGGAAGGGGAAACTGGGTTGCCAATCAAAAGACAAGACACCCTCTTATACTGTGACGTAAAATCACCAAGGAAGAGACAGACCCCCAAGAGCCCAGAAATGTCCCAACTCTACATCCATCTTCACCACACGCCTCCAGACACACCGCGCTGAGCAAGCCACAGCTGGTATCTGGACCATGCAGCCTTTTCATTTCTCCTTCACAGACACTGAAACATATGCAGAGTTACTGCACATAGCAGCCATGGTCACTGGGATGGGTGCAAAGGACACTCCATGAGGAGGACACAGTTATTACCTCAAACAGGTTATTATCCTGAAGGGGAGAAGGTAGTCCTGGACAGAGATGACCCTAATTCAGGGTGCTAGGGGCCGTGCAGCATGAGCTTTGGTGGCGTAGTGGTTACAAGTTGGGCTATTAACTGCAAGGTCTGAAGTTCAAAAGCACCAGCCCCTCCTCTGGAGAAAAGACAGGGCTTGCTACTCCCATAAGAGTCTGGGAAACCCACAGGGACAGTTCTACCCTGTCCTATCGAGTTGCTATGAGTCAGCATGGACTTGGTGGCGGTGAGCCCTGCACTGTAGCACAGTGGCTGTGGCACGTGCTGTGAGAATCCAGAGCAGGGACCCAGGGCCAACGGAGGGAAGGTGGGGGAGGTATCCCAGGGTGAATGATACCGACCCCGAGTGCTCAGGGCTATGAGACAAACGGCCAGGTGAACAGCAGAGACAGTTTCCTGGCAGAGGAAACCCTGAGTCCAACGGTGTGTCAAAGAACAGAACTCAAGTCCTAGAAACATCCTGGCATCTCTAGGCCAGAGCCCAGGAAGCAGAGAGACTGAGGACAGATGGGGAGCACCACCTGGGTGGCACAAGTCTGGCCTTTATTGCAAGGATGATGCGCAGACGAACGTTGAGGCGGAGGCGTGCTGTGGTCCAGCACATGCCTTGGGACTGTACTGTCCAAGGTGGTAGTCACTGGCCATTCAGAACTATTTAAATGTAACTTGATACCTATCAAAATGAAACCGAAAGGTTCAGTTCATCCGTTGCAATAGGCACAAGCCAAGTGCCACCGGTGGCAAGCGGGTCCTGTACAGAACCGTGCTGCTATTGACCATTTCCATTATCACGGAGGGTTCAACGTCCGTCCTCGCATCATCCTTGCAACAAAGGCCAGACTTGTGCCACCCAGGTAGTGCTGCCCATCTGTCTTCAGTCTCTCTGCTTCCTGGGCTCTGGCCTAGGAGACTCCAGGATGTTTCTAGGACTTAAGTTCTGCTCTTTGACACACTGCTGGACTCAGGGTTTCCTCTGCCAGGACGCTGTCTCTGCCATTCACAGCACTTCTTTCTAATGATCCTTCCTAATACATGATAAAGAAATGGTTTCGGAGTAAGGTTTCAGGGCAGAGGAGACAGAGGCCCTAGCTCTGCACAAGGCCAGAATCAGATGTGTGAAGCATCGAAGAGCAGAAGAAACAGGACTTCTAAACGATTGACTAGAACCATTAAACCCTTGTTGGTTGATGCCCGTTGGACCTGATCTGGCTGTCAACATTCTCTGTGTGTTGTTTCTTTTCATATTGGGGTTCGTCTCAGATGTACTGTGTCATTAGGAGTCACCCCTTGAATTTCTGTGATCTGTTTTCCTGGTCTTCGATATACAAGGCCCAGGACTGATGAATCCATAGACAGCAAGTAGAATAAGGGCTCCTGGGGGGTACAGTGGAGGAAGAGGGGGGTAATGGGGAGCTGATGTCAAGGAGTTCAAGAAGACAAGAATGTTTTGAAACTGATTGTGGTCGCAATTATATAATGCTGCTTGATATGATTGAACTATGGGAATGATAGCTATACTAGCTCCCCAAAAAATATCTATACTAGCTCCCAAGAAAAAGCAGCAAATGACTGTTGGCTGAGGGGACAGAGTGGGTGGAGTTGGTCAGGAGGTCAAGAATGGAGTCTTTTGTCTGATGTGGACAATTGCAGGCTGATTAGCACTCAGAGGAAGAAAGAGCATGGGGAGAAAGATAATGATGGGTTCAGCCTCCGGTGCCTTTGGCCGTCCATGGTCAATAGCAGGGCAGCAGGTGTTCCTGCCAGTCCGCAGCTCAGGCTGTGAGCTGTGCGCTGCCAGAAGGACCCGGCTGTGCATTCAGATGTTGGGAAGTAACAGGAGCTGCGAGTTGTGGGGCTGAAGATTGAGGGTGCATAGGCCATCGGTGGACCATGTTCTTTGTGCTGTATGGAGGAGGGCCTGAGGAGCCGAGAGGAGACCAGAGCTGTATCGCTGTGTGTAGAGGGGCTGATGCGCACGGCATTGGAGGCTCCAGAGCTGTAAACCACAGCCTTTGCGCTGTGGGGTGAGGAGATTCGGGTTGCAGGACCGGGAGATTTGTGCATGGAGAGGCTGAGGGCCGGTGGGCTCTGCCTGGGCTCTGAGCATTTGGAGAACTGTGGGCTGAGAGCTGGTTTTGGAAACTAGCCCCACATGCAAAGCTGTCTCTGTCAGTTGCTGGGTAAGCCCCAGAGGCGCTCTGACTTGCAGCAGCCTGGGAGACGGGGGAGACAAACGGCAGTGGGGCTGGCGGCCCTGGCAGTGGGGTGCATACACACACACACACACACACACACACACACACACACACACACACGAGGTGGGGAAGCCGCTGAGCCCAAGCTCTCGCGCTGGCGCCAACACACAGGAAAGCCGCCAGGCCCTGCTTCCACCTCGCTGTTCCAAGTGCCCCGGAGGGTGGCGGCTCCCACGAAGGTTATTCTCCAAAGCCACTGGGACACTTCCTGTCAGTTCACGTAATTGAGTATTACAGTATTGAAATTACAAATTTGAAGATTATTTTTACAGGTGTCATTTTAAATATAACACGAAATTCCTTGACATGACATCAGCCCCACCACACCAACAGCTGCGTGGGCCGCTGGCACGTGCGCGGCACATGGCGGTAGGGCTTGTCATGGTGCAGCGTGTGCCACAAGAGCGCGCCCAGGGGGCAGGAGTCCCTGAGGGTAGGGGTGCATGAGGTGATTCTGAGATGCCATGGGATGAGGACGAACACTCTGTGCTGCTAGGCGTGGGTTTGCCTGTGTGGGCATGTGGGGGGAGGGGAGAGTGCACCCATAGGGAGGTGTGTGTGTGTGTGTGTGTGTGTGTGTGTGTGTGTGTGTGTGTAGGAGAAAAAGAACAAGAACACAATGTTGGCAGCTCGTGGAACCTGGCAGATCTCTGTCTCCCTCTAGAGTTAACCACAAGGTTCCAGAAAGTGGCCAAGCACAGCTTCTTGGGTAGAGGGGCCATGGGAGACGGCCCAAGGTGGCGCTGCAGTGCCCTCCAGTGGACACTGCCCCATCCCAAGGACCGGCCAGACCCTCAACCTGATTGCAAAAAGGTGCCCAGTGCCCTCCTTAGGATGGTGGTCCACATGCGCTTGTGCCCCCCTCAAGAGAGAGTTCAGGAAGACTTTTCCCTGAGGTTCCTTTCCCTTTTAAAGTCAGACATTTACTGGAGCCGGAATCATGGCTCCATTGCTCCATCTAAGACCCTCCAGCTTTTCCCTCTTGCTGGGCAAACAAAAGCCCAAGCACACCCCACTCCTTCCCCATTGAGCAGCATTCCCTTTAAGGAAAGCCACCAAGTCTTCCTCTTCTAGGACGTTTCCCAAGAGAAGCCCAGCGACCAGGCAAGGCACTTCCCAGAGGGTCTTCAGATTCCCATGGGTCTCGCTAACTAAGTGGCCACCCCAGAGGCTAAGACCTGGGTTGGCACATCTCTCACCTCCCTGACGGGGCAGAATGCAGAGCAAGACCAGGAAAAATGCTCTCCGAAGCAAAATGAGAGGCATCGCAAAGGTCTTTAGAGAAAGAGACAGAAGACCGAGAATTGAGAGACCACGCAGCCTTGGCTCCTCACTCACTGGAATCCTGCTTAGGACCCTGGTCTCAGCAGAGGCCGGGCAGGAGGACTGAGCAGGGAGTGTGCCGCTCAAATACACCAACTGTTCACGGCGGCTATTTTTAGAGTGGAAAAGAGGGATCTCGCAGGGAGAGACTTAAACCTAACAAATCAGGAATTCTCTGGGCTTCCACATGAGCGAAATGTTATTCATGGCACACGCAAGCACCCAGTCGCAGTCTGGCCTCTGGGCAAAGGAGCAGCAGGAAGTCCTGTCCAGCCAGCCACAAGACTGCCGGGCCAACCTCAACCAGGTCTCCCAAGCCGCCCCAACCCCCAAGGGACTGTCACTGGGGATGGCTGGTGGATAGACCAGCCGTCCACTGTCATTCTAGCCTCCTTTCTTACAACCACCGCTGCTGGAGGGAGGCTGCCTGCCACTCTGGTTGCTGTTTGAAAGCTTCAACTCTTCCAAGAAGTGAGATGCATGTCAAGAAGGAAAGATGGAGAATCAGAACGATGCAGCCCTGAGGAATCGGCCTTGCTGAGGAAAGCAGGGACATCTAACCAACGACCAGGAGAACCATCCCAGGGGCAGCTGTGTCCTGGCATCCCACTCAGCATCATTGACTGTGTCACCAAGCAGTGAGCTCAGCACCCACTAGACTCATCCCCACCAGCTTACCTGCTAGGCCCAGCCTGTAAGGATCTAGGACCATCCAGAGCAGCCAGCCAATCCGGGCCCTAAAGTCCCAGCTCACCCCACCCAGGGCCCTGGCTTCTCCTGCCCTTCCCGCTCTTCCCGGGCTGCAGCTGACATGGCTCTGCTGTGATATCAGCATCCAGGTTCCTTCTTGGGCAGACAAGCAAAGCTAGAGACATCTGACACCGAAAGGAGACAAGGGAGCCCGGCATGGACACAACCCATCAAGCCCACCAAACAAGACGGAGTGATCACGTGAAAGACTCCAAAGAGGAGGTCTCTAGGGCAGTGTCCAAAGGCCGTGCCAGGCGGCCAGCCTCTCCCCTGCATGCCTGAGAGGGCCACTTCCACCCTGGGCCCCGAAGCACCCTCCTGCCCTCGCAGCCCCCTCTCATGAGAACTTTAGAAGGTCAATGCTGAGGGGAAGTGAGACCTGGGGACTAAAGGATGGGAGATGGCACACAGCTCACACGCAGTCACTAGGAGCAAAGATCCCGGGCCACACCAGGGAGCATCCTGGGCGCTGCATCCTGGTCCCCCTCTCAGTCCACCACTGAAGTTGGCGTGCTCTCTTCCCTGCCATATTTCACTAAAGTCACTGGGCTTCTCTCTGTGGCTGCCCCTTGTCTCCATCCACTCACCTGTCATGGGACATGCAAGAAAATCTTTGCACAGGGTATCAGAGGGGACAACCATGTCCTGGCTTCTGTCTCAGAATCACCGTCGGTCCTCGGTGCCCCGTAATTTTCCATCACAGACCCTGATAGTCCCAACCTTCACTGAAACTTTCTTGCATTGTTCTGATTCTATGTCGCCCCTTCTCAATCTTGACCTGCATCTCACTTCTTGGAGTGGCTGGCAGCCTCCTTCCAGCTGCGGTGGTTTTAAGAAAGGAGGCTAGAATGAGAGTGGTCTATCCACCAGCCAAAAGGACAGAAATCAATACCATCACCAGCACACCCAGTGGTTACTAAATACTTAGGTCATGCCTTATGGTAAGCACTTGACACAGATTATCCAGCAAACCCCTGAGGGGCCGAGAATACAGTGGTTATTCCACTTAATTGTATACCAAGGGCAAGACGCCACCATCACTCCCTGGCCTCTTGGCCTCAATAGCTCTCCATGCAAATGCCTCCATGTCCCCACCCAGCATTTGCAAACTGGGGGTGGCAGCTCATTAATGGGTTCGAGCTTTTATAACAAGCATGGTTTGGTCAATGAAAGAATAAAATATTCAGAGTGCATTACACGCAGTAGGAGCGAGCATTGTTTCACATAATTATTGTTTCTGTTAAACACACACAGAGACTTAGAAAGACACACAAGGGGCCTTCAAAAAGTTTGTGCAAAAATGGAATTTGAAGATAATGAAAAAATGCCATTGACTACTGGAAGAGCTCTGGTGGCTTAGTGGCGATGTGACAGGCTGCGATCAGAAAGGTCCGCAGTTCGAAAGCGCCAGCTGCTCTACAGGAGACAGGCAAGGGCTTCTACTCCCTAAAAGGAAACTCACAGGGGCCTACCCTGTCCTATAGAGTGGGTCACTGTGACTCGGTGGCAGTGATGTGTGTGTGTGTGTGTGTGTGTGTGTGTGTGTGTGTGTGTGTGATGGAACGTGATTTTAAATCTATTTCCCACTATGGGTCACAGTCAACGCAGTCAAAAAACTCCAAAAGCTATTGGGCTGGACCCCCCTCCCAGATCAGAGCCTTCTGTATGGGGATGTCTAGCCTACTCTCTCCTCATTTCCCAGGCTGTGGGTGCCTTCTCCCTTAGCAACCCACCCCCCTTCATGGCTGAGGAGCTGCTGTGGGGCCCTGTGGTCTCAAGCAAGGCTGGCCTGGGGCAGGCTAACTAGCCGGACTGATGGAGTTGCCTCTGGTAAATGCTTCCTGCTCTGGTGAAGTGCGCCTGTCTGCTCTGCAGGACGGATGTTTCCCAGAAGAGGCTTAACGACTCCTTCCTCTCTGTGCTGTCAGGTTAGTGCCTTTGTCTACAGAATTAGCACAGGTGCACCTGCAGGCTGGCGTCCTCATTAAACTATTTTCTGCATCTTGATCCCATAAGGACGGCTCCAGGGGAACTTTCAAAGAAGCACTTCATTGGCCGTCGCCTCTCCAGATTGAAGGGGACGGTCCCACGTTCATCGGACCTGGCAAAGGGAGGTCTGCATGCATCTGCATTTTCTGTGCCAACTGACTGCAACTGGAGCATCTCACACAGAAGCCAAGAAGTCAGGAGGGTGAGGCTTCCCTGTGCCTTCTCCTCACCTGTCCTCACCTATTGGCCTGCCAGTTTCTGGGCCCCAGCCAAGCTCCAGGGCAGGAGAATGGACTCCCCTTCTGGATGGTCCCTCTCTGTCAACTGGCAAGAGAACGGTGGGGTCACAAGTGGAGAGATGTGACTGGATAGAAGGATCCAGGTACTTACTCATGCCAGCACTCAACTACTCTGCTTAGGGGTACACCCCTCTTCTATGAAACTCCAGGTCCAACGGTTCCCCCATAGCCACCAGTTCAAGGAGAGGAAGAGTCCAGACATCCCCTGAGTTCTTACTAGTGACTGGACCGAGGTATCAGGGAGGCATCATTGAGCTTTGGCCAGTGGCTTATCATTTTCTTAAGAGATGGAATTCCAAGTGAGAACTTACAGATGACAAATTGCAAGTGCTTAAGGGCAAGCTGCGGGAGCCCTTGACGCATAGTGAGTCTGTTACACATTGGGCTGTCACTGCAAGATCAGTAGCTCAAAACTACCAGCCGCCGCCCTGGAGAACAAGAGGCTTTCTATTCCCACAAAGGGGTCCAGTCCCCGAAACACAGAAGCCTTCCGACCCTGTCCTAGATGGTCACCATGCGTCAGAAGTAGCTCAACGGCAGTAAGAGAAAGACAGCCTGGGAAGTTCAGGACCGGATCACCAGAATCCAAAGGATAAAGAGACTGACGGTCCAAAGGCCTATGAGGATTCTTTGCCAGTGCCTAGAAAGAGGGACGGGAACAAGATCTCAGAAAACTGTCAATAAGGAGACCACAGAGAAGGCAAGGACAGAAAGCCAGGAAGATTGGTGTGAGCAAAGAGAGGAAAAAATACAAACGGTCTTTAGGGGACTCGCCAGGCTAGAGCTGTTTTCAGGGGAGCAGTAAGGCATTGAGAGAAGCTCTTCTCAACGCCCTGAGGTTAGTCAGAGAGGTCTGCAGTACTTAAGCATTGGGGAAGTAACTCCTTGGGGAAGTACTTCCCTGGATAAAGACAAATATTTCTTTAATGTGCCATGACAGGAAGTGGGTGAAACCGCTCACTGCCATCAAGTTGGCTTGACTCATAGCAAATCTCTATAGGCGAGGGAAGAACTGCTCCCTGGGGCTTCTGCGTCTAAGAATCCTTACGGAAGCAGACAGCCTCATCTCTTTCCCTCGCGGTGGCTCGTGGGTTTGAACCACCAACCTTGCAGTTAGCAATCCAATGCTTATTCCACAACACCATTAGGAATCCTTTGAAGGGAGTTAGCAAGGCGTAAATTAGGGCATAACATCCCCCAAATCAATCTTCCTGTCTCTCTTTCTGTGCCTCTCCCAGCCTCTCTATCTACGTCTCTCTTCGTTGTTGTTATTGTTGCTGATGCTGCTGCTGTTAGGTGTCATCAGAAAGATGAAACACCACCTGGTCCTGTAACATCCTCACACTTGTTGTCATGTTGGACTCCATTGAGGTAGCCATTGTTTCAGTCCATCTGGTCGAAGGCCTTCCTCATTTCCGCTGACCCTCTTACTTTACCAAGCTCAAAGTCCTTTCCTAGGAATTGGTCTCTCCCGACAACATGTCCAAAGTTCGCGAGATGAAGTCTTGCCGTCCTTGCTCCTAAGGAGTATCCTGGCTGCCCTTCCTCCAAGACAGATCTGTTTGTACGTCTAGCACGCTCAGTGCCTTCAGGATTCTTTGCCAACACCACCATTCAAAGGCATCGATTCTGTGGTCTCCCTGATGCACGGTCCAACTTCCACATGCAGATGAAGCTATTGAACAGGCCATGGCTTGGCTCAGACATGTGGCCCTCCAAAGCCTCTCCCTGATCTACAGCAAACACTGGCCGAGCACCCACTCTGGCAGGTGGTAAACTGATTCAGAAACAACTCTTACCCTCAGAGGTCACGTAACCTAATAAATAAAATACATGAGTGAAAATTCCGTTCCACTACAAAGCAATCAGAGCTAATAGTGAGGTGGGTACAGGGAACAAGGAGCTACCTAACCCATCTTGGAGAGTTAAAGAAAATGGGCCACAAAACAGATAACTATAAACTGCGTCTTAAAAGAGAGAGCAGGAGTCAGCCAAGGGAAGAAGAGAGAAAAGGCCGTTCCAAGCAAAGGAATAGCTTGACCCAAGGCAAATGATCATGAGCAGCGCTGAAGAATCTACTGGCATTTCAGAGGGTTAGAGGGATGCGGACAAAGGAGGCGGCCCTGTTGTACAACGCAAATGCCTGTTGGAAGGAGCGAGCTCGGGGAGCGAGAACGGAGGCCGAGATCGTTCCCCAACACAGATGTGTTGCTGAGGCAGACATGCCCACCAGGACCCAAGGGAAGGTGGACATCCTTTGGGGAGGTTGGGGGGAGATGTTTCAGAGGCCCCACCAGCTCTGCAGTTGCTGTCCCTGCCGCTGACACCCCAAGTCACCCCACCCCCCAGCGGTGCTGCCCTCAGTAAGGAGCCCTGTCTAAAGCACGCTGCGTATTTTTCCCAAAAAGCCCGTTACCAGTCAGGGTTTGTCTGTGACCTTCCTTGAAGGGGAAAAGACACTCTTCCCTCGACCTGTCTCGCAGCCAGCTTTCCAAACACCCTGCCCTTTGCTGGAGCAGAAATCCTCGGGGATCCGCATTAGGAGAAGCACTGAAGCTAATGGCCAGGGACAGAGAAGAGGGATCTGATTAAAGGCTATCGACTAGGAGGCTGATGTCAAGGCAATTAGACATGACAGGTACATTCCAGTTCACTTAAATTGTTTCACTGGCAGATTCTCCTCAAAACAGAGTTTGGGGGTGGGGGTGGGGGTACAGCTCATAGAAGAGCCAAAAGTGGTTGGTGGATGAAGAACACCAAAAGGTATTTATAGATTTGCTGGGAGAAAGTAAGGAAAACTCCCTGAGCTCCGCACAAGGTCAAGGAAAATCAGATCCATCTCGGTCACTGATATCTTAGGAATCACAAAAGTTACTATTTAGCGAGAAAATTGTACTTTCATGGCATGAAATGCAAGCAACGTGTGCTTCCCACCCACCCCCCACCCCAAGTGTTGCTATAGAGTTGGTTGCAACTCATAGTGCCCCCATGTGTCATCCAGTAGAACTGCCCCATAGTGTCATCTCTGGAAGCACCGGCCTTTCTTCCGTGGAGCAGCGGGGGTGGGGGTGGGGGTGGGGTCGGCGGTGAACCAGCAACCTTGAAGTATTTAGCAGACAATCACAAAATATGAAGCATGAAGTAAAATAAAGCAAAACCAAAAAGAATGGACAGCCAGGAAGGTCAAAATGCCAGCAGCCGAGTGCCTGGGCGCCACCCTCTGGTCTAGCAGGTGCCACAGCCAAGCGGATGCCCTCTTACAGGGGTCAGAGAGAATCAGCTCCTCATCTCTGCCCCAGACCTACAGTTCATTCTGACACCCTGTCCCGCGTGGCCCCTTGGCTTCCCAGAAAGACAGTGTCCAGCTTCCCAGAAAGGCGGTGGGTACCCAGAGCAACCGTGACCATGGCTCACGGAGGAGACGAAGAAGTTAGTCCCTTGGGAGCCTGAGCCGTATCAGCCTGACCAAAAACTGAAAGAGGTGGATCGCACACTCACGTGGCAACCTGCTTCCTCCAACGGGCCTTCTTGCCTCGTTCCTTCCTGGCCCGTCTCTTCGTGTTGGTGACCCTAGCTGTATTTTCAGGAGGGACGTGCCTGGATGGAGGAAAATCTTTCAGCATCCGCTCACCAAAGAAGGGACGCTGTCAGCAGAAGACCTGAGAGCCTCCTCGCTGCTCTTTGACGAAGCCTCTGTGAGCCCTTTGACTGAGACTTTCCTTCTGTCCAAGATATGTCTAAATGCTTCAATAGCTCCTGAAAATCAGACCCGATGCTTCTCATTTTCCCTCATTTTTCATCCTATAGTCACTCCACAGTAGGCCCTCGGGTTTGCCCTTGTCTACTCACCCAAGAGTTCAAGTCTACCCAGTGAGTCCATAGAGGCAAAGGGCAACCCATGGAATAAGAAAGAACCTGCCAATCGGTTTCCCTCAATACCGCAGCCAAGAAACCCCTGTGGAGCAGTTCCCCTGTCACCCCAGGAGTTGGAATCAGTGTGACAATAACGGGTGGTTGGGGTTCTTCGATGTGTTTCAAGTTCTTCCACCACCATTTTTCAGCTCAGTGTGCAGAGAGAGTAAATGGCTACGTCCCTCCTGCATATGTTTTCCCATGAAACAGAAAAGGGATTGAAATCGAGGTATCAACTACAGCTTTCTCTCCCACAAATCTAAAATACGGTTAGTCCAAATCCCTTACCCTTACCTTTTCAACAGTTTGATGGCCTCCCATTATCCCTGTAGACTCTACAGAAGGTTAAAATAACAACCTTATGTGCCATTACCTGACATCATTTCTTAATTTTTATTCTTTTCTGGGTGCTGGGTGGCTCTTTATTTCCACCATGCCAGAAATACAAACGTGAGGCTACTTCCCCTTCTGGAGCTACACCACACAATCCCAAGAGTCCTTAGCATATAAATAGTCACGGTCAGTTTAAGGAGGTGAAGAATGTTTACATCTCAAAAATGCCTACAGCTCGCATTGAACTTGAGCTGTTCTGTTCCTGAACAGTCCTTGTTTGGCCCACCATGCTCTTCTTCCGAAGCTGTTCTCCGTAACCCCTGTCCTCTCACTCAGTTCCTATACACAACAGTCTGATAATGTCTTTTCTTGTCTTGTCTTGTCTACTGATAAACCATGTTCCCAGAGTCTCACCTTTATTGAGATGTTTTTCTTTTTAAAAAATCACATTTAAGCCCCAAAAGAAATTCTATATCATCTATGGGGAAAAAATGCATTCTATTACATCCCTATTTAATGTGATCAGTACAAAGATGGTGGCACTATCAAACACTGGGTAAGCATAGAATAGGACAGACGATGATTGAGGGAGAAGAAAGGGCATCCCTAAAGAAGAGATGGCCAAGCAGAGACTTTGGAGAAGGATGGGCTTAAACAGGAGATGAGGAAAGGGGGCATCCAGCCACAAAAAGCACACAGCCCATGGCCAAGAAGAGGAAGCTGGGGATCTTCCATGGACTGCAAGAGCTTGGGAGTGACTGGAAGGGGCAGTGAAAGCTCAGTCAGGAGGGAAATTCAAGCAGCAGCCGGCTCAGGCCATGGGACACCACATGGCTCAGGTGAAGAAATCTGGGCTTTCTCTGGAAGGCACTGGGGAACCACTGAGGAGCTAATGCAGGGAGTGATTCAGCCAGATGTCCACTTTAGAAAGATGGCCTTGGCTGCACGATGAAAGGTGCTTTGTTAGGAGAACAACCAGCAGTGGACAACAGTCTGAGGCCTTCACTACGATGCAACATGAGAATGATTCTGGATCCCAGGGACAGCCTGGAAGATGCTGGGGCCTGGACAAGAGTC
>NW_022103906.1:86065858-86070240 GCF_000313985.2 Echinops telfairi | reverse complement strand
TCCAAATGAGGTCATCAAGCTAGGACCTGATTGACAGGCTAGACTCCACCCCTTCACTCTTAAGTCTCAAATTGACAAGAGATTATGTAACCACCACACAAGAGATGCCCATGACTTCAAAGAATATTGAAGAGAAATAGAATTCCTCCATGGGAGAAGGAAAAGGACAAATGCTTGGACAACATCAAGATCACCAAATGGGGGCATTGAGGCAGGTGGTGCTCCCAGCAGAAATGAAAGAACAGAGGGGAAAGCCATTGATTTGGGAAAGATTTCTCCCTGGCCCCATACACAAAGGCAAATGTGTCCCCATCCTGAAATTTCCCCTCCAGTGGCTCTACCTTACCACATCTGCCCCTTGGAAATCACCTGAGAGAGCAGACCCAAAGAAGCCTGGGGGCTGGGGGGGTGGGGGGTGATGGAGCTCCATCATCTTCACAAGCATTATTGGAAATCAATAGGCAATCTGAATCACTCACACTGGCTAGCCCAGTGCCAACACTGCCCAGCATCTCCTTTCTTTCCCCAATCCCATACCCTTCCTCAAAGGAAAATTTCCAGTCAGAACGCTGCTGCCCAGCCTGGCCTCCCTTCTGGGTTTGCTGAGGTCTAAATTAGACACCACAGCTTTCTCACAGCCCCAGAGAAGACGCCCTGGTTCTATTCTCTTCCACATACACAGCCATCCATCAAGTCCAAGAAAGGCAAACACGAAGGTAATATCACTTAGCCAAGCTGCAATTAGCAGATTAGCGGCTTGTTGCTCTTGTCTGGTGTCCCACTCTATGACCTCACAAAGGCCCAGAAAGCCTTCACACTGGGCTGCTCCAGGAAGGGCCCATCGAGTTCCCTGGAAAAAAAATCCTCCAGCCTGTCACCGTGAGTTTCCCTGGTGTAGAGCTAAAGTGCAATTGATGTTCTGTCTCTATCAATTTTTCAGGAATGCCGGGACGCCAGCCCAGTATTAATGAAGACAGCAGAAAGGAAGGCATGGGTTTGGCTCCCCTCCAAAGCTGACGGAGAGGCGTGGATCCCGAGCAATTCCCAGAGACCTGGAGAGGCCAGAACAAGGCAAAACAACCAGCCCAGGGTCACACACGTGGCTCCGTGGGACAGATGGAGACCAGAAAGGATCGAGAGCAAATTTCTATTAGAACAACAGCCTCAAGATCGCCCCTTTATAATCAGGTGTCATTTTCACTACCTGAAAAAAACTCATTTTACTCCACGCTAAAAAGAACACACCCGTGAGTATAGATACATATGATGAGATCTCCCTCTCTCTCTGTCGCTGACTTTGTCTCTCTCTCTCTCTCTCTCTCTCTCACACACACACACACACACACACACACACACACACACACACACACACGACTTTGTTTACATGACAGATCAGAGGACCGTGGCAAAGCCAGAGCGACCCGTCAGCTAGGAGCTGGTGGTGGATCACCATGTGTTGGAGCAAATCCCTCAGCACCTCTCAGAATTACCTCTCAAATCAGAAGCCTGCCCAGGTCATGAGCGGAGGAAGCCTTGATTGGTGTGGGACACCACACTGGTATTAAATTAAAAGCCAATAAAATGCTTGTCTGCATCCCAGTTTGAAAAGTGAATAGAAAGTAGTCACTAGCTCCTGTTTCTCATTCAGTGTCATTTGGGGGCTTCTGGTTTCAGAACCTTTTTTTTTAAGCACGTTTAATTCCTTAATCCTTCCATCTGACCTGCTTCTTAAAATTGGCTCCAATTAAGCCAGAACAATTTAGCTGAGCCAGAGGTCCCCTCAAGTGGACTCGCCATCCCCTAGTTATAGACCACGCAGGATTCCGCAGATAATGCAGACTGTACAGGTGCACAAATGGTGGCGGAGAGACATCTGGAGCAATGGGGTTTGTAACCATGCCTGCCTTGGAAAGCTCCGTGGACATCGGAACAGGTAATAAGGAAAGGTTCTCTAGTAGCTACTCGATTCAAGAGTCCTAATACTACTAGCTGCAACCGACCTGCTGTCTTGTTCTACTGTGCTGGCTTGCACACGGGTATGATGCTAGTGGCTACGTTACTGCTATTTCAAATATCAGCAGAATCTTCATTAGGGATAGATTTCCATGGAGCTTTCTGGAAGAGACAGACCAGGAAGAAAGGCCTGACTGTCTACTTCTGAAAATTAGCCAAGGAAAACTTCCATGGGTCAAAACAGAAAATGGCTGGACTTGTTTGCTTTGGACACATCGTTAGGAAGAATGACTTGCTGGAGGACACATCGTGTTTGGTGAAGCAAGACAACCAGAAAGGGCAAGGGAGACCCTCGGGAGGTGGGTTGGCGAAATAGCCAAAATCGTCTCAACCTTGTCAACAATCATGAGGCTGATGCGGACCAGGCTGTTTTGTTTGGTTGTACATGAGGTCACCCTGCATCGGAGGCAGCTCAGAAGCAGCTGTCTTTCTAATATATTCGGGACATGATCCCTTTAGCACTGTTCTGAAAAGTTGGGGTGATTGGTCCATGAACTCCCCAAGACCCTCAAACCCTTTAGATATGTATAAACTCCATTAGGACAAACTGTCACTCTCCTTCTGAACCGCCTCGCCGGGGAGTGTGTGATGATCACTGAATGGTTGTAACAATGCAATGCTGCTTTTATGAGCTGTTAAGGGATCATTATGGGAATTCAACTTGTAACAGTTATCATAACTATAATAACCATGTTGATAGAAGAGGAGGGTAGAAATGAAAAAGGCCAGGCAATATAAAAGAAAAAGGAGGAGAATGTAAATGATATCAGAGACCTTCTGTAGAGTAAATGTTTATTAAATATTTGAAAAGGCAAGTTTCAGGAACATGCAAAGAATTACATGTATGAAAAATGAAGTCCCTTGAGGGTGCAAGCGGTTAATGAACTTAACTGCTAACTGAAGGGTTGGAAGTTGAAATCTGCCCAGAGGGTGCCTTGGAAGAAAAGCCTGGTGATCCACTTCCCCAAAATTACCAATAGAAAACCTGAGGGAGCAAAATTCCACTCTGACACAAATGAGCTTGTCATTAGTAGATATCAACTTAAGAGCAGCTAATTTGGGTAAGAAAAATGCACTGGCTCTAGATTTTTTTTTTTATTCCATCCTTGGCATCTTACTAGACTTATAACCTTGGAAAATGCTTCACCTTCTACAAATACTCTATCTTCTCTGAAAGATACACAATCTGAGATTTCATGGGTGAGACTTAAAGTGTATGCATCTTCACTTAGAAGCGCATATTCAAATAGAAGCACCCAGCAATGGGGCTGTCAAAACCCCACGTAACACCAGCTGCGAAATGGTCGGTAAAGAGAGACTATACAGAAAGAGCAGTTTTGAATACACCCCTGAAATCCTATGAGTTTCCAAAAATCTAAAGATTACCTCAAAGTGCAGAAATGGGGAATGACAATGTGCACTTACTTTGGAAGGAATTGGGAAGGACATCACTAGGTGTTCAGGTTTCCAAGAGAATCCAAAACACCCTTCAGCTAGAGATATCTGATACCTGAACACACCCAAGAACAGTGTCTACAGAGCGAGGCGTGGAAACAGAGTGTGCAATCACAAAATGCTTCCCACCGCCACAAAGCGGACAGGGCAGCAGATGCATTGACTTTTCATCACTCAGACCCCTGTGCCCTCTGTGAGCAGTGAACTCAGGGCATGCACAGATGTCTTTGTTGCTCAAAGTTCAGAACAAAACATGCCCTTCCATAGGGCTTTGCATGGAGAAGCTGCCCACTGGGAGCTTCGATGCAAATGACCCCACTCGAATCTTCCAACCCCTGTTCTTACCATTCAGTGGACATGCTCTCACCATGAGGACACCGCGGGTGGATTTGCTTACACAAAGGAGCTCTGTCAGAGTGCTCCTTTGCCTCTGAGGACACATTTCCATTCTCATCTCGAGTAACGCACTCCCTGCCACCAGGCTGACTTTCAAATCTACTTCTGCAGCATCGGTTCTGCTCTATTAGGACATTTTCCGTCCCCAGGCACCGAGGGATCTTTTCTTTGGGCCCCTTCATAAAGGATGATGGTTACCAGTGTGCTTTAAATGCTGGAGGATAATGCCCAGTGTCGTCAAGGCAGCACTGAGGATGAAACGACTGAGGATGAAATGTGGGCATGCTGGTGGTCAGTTCGAGGGCAGTAATTCTTCCACAATGGGCACCTAACAGCACTGCACTATGATTTCTTTAACACCCCTTTGTCACCACAAGACTATGAGTAGCAGCAGGCCCCATATTGGCCTAGCACAGAGGTTCATTGACCATAGACGTGGCCTACTGCAGAAGGTCACATCTACTCTGACTGTTCATTATGGGACTAAATAGTCATAAAGTAGCAACCACTGCATTCAG
>NW_022103906.1:86063299-86064193 GCF_000313985.2 Echinops telfairi | reverse complement strand
CTTATTTATTGCCCAACATTGACATGCATGCCAGGCAATTATACCATGGCTTGGGTCAGGGACACCTTAGTCTTCAAAATGCATACTGAAAGATTATGCATTCCCCCACTTGAAAGAGGTCTTGTACGTACAGCATATTTGATGTCTTGACTGCTGCTTCCATGATTATGGATCCAAGCAAAAGGAAGTCCTGGACAATTTGAACCTTCTCTTTGTTTATTATGAAGTGTCTCTTGGTCCATCTGAGGATTTGGGTTTTCTTTACATTGAGTCGTCCTCCATACTGAAGGCTGCAATCTTGATCTTCATCGGCAAGTGCTTCACATCCTCCTCACTTTCAGCAAGCAAGGCTGTGTCACCTGCATATTGCAGGTCATTAAGAAAAAGCCTTCCAGAAATCCTGAGGTCTCATTCTTCCTCACATAGTCCAGCTTCTTGGATTATTTCTTTGGCATACAGACTGAATACGTACCAAGTGAGCATCCAACCCTGACGCACACTTTTCCTGATTTCAATCCATGAGGTATTTTCTTATTTTGTTCAAACACTGCATCTTCTTCCATGGACAGGTTCTGCATGAGCACAAAGAAGTGTTCTGGTATTCCCATTCTTCTTTACATTATCTGTAGTTGGTTGTGATCCACACAGCAAATGCCTTTGTATGATCAGTACGACACAAGGAAGCATGTTTCTGGTATTCTCTGCTTTTAGCCAAGATTCACCTGTCATCTGTCACCAGCAATCGCCCTCATGCCACATCCTCTTCTGGATCCAGTTTGAATTTCTGGCAGCTCCTTCTCCATGTACTGCTGCAATCATTGTTGAATTATCTTCAGCAAAATTTTGCTTGCGTATGATATTAATAACTTTTTTTTTACTATTTCCGCATTCTGC
>NW_022103906.1:86060357-86062033 GCF_000313985.2 Echinops telfairi | reverse complement strand
GATAAGAGTTGTATGAGCCCCTAATAAAATGTTTAAAAGAAAGAAAATGATGATGGCGGCATATGTGAAAATGTACTTGACATACTGGATGAATGTATGGATTATGGTAAGAGATATAAGAGCCCCCAATAAAGTAAGGGGAAAAAAACAAAAAGAACAAGAAATGAGCATTTCGTTTCCTCATAAGATGTCTTCTTTTGCATTGCAAGGCTTGCCCCTCTGTTCTTTCTCTAAGCCGGGAGGAAGAAAACTAGAGAGGAGTGAGTAGTGTGATGAGAGGATACTGGAAGCAAAAGGGGGGCAGAATGATCCAACCGAGTCCCCAGGTGCAAAGAGGGTACAGACTGTCTGCAGCTTTGGGGCTGACTGAAGCCAGCAATACCTTTAAAAACATTCCACTCAAACAAGTAGAAGGACATGTAGTTCATAAACAGAACCAGAGACCACCATCTTGGACGAGATGGGATGGCCAACTTACTGAGGCACCTCAATGATGGTGGGGTCTCCTTGGAAGCCACCCTTGTGATCAAGGCTCGTTGGAGCTACCACCCAACTTAGTGAGTGAGCTAGGAGAACAGTCGCACTAAGCCACGAACAAGGACCAACACCTCGCCCAGAAAAGAAAGATGCTTGCCCTGCTCCCTACCCCAAAGCTTCTGAGGAACTAAAACGACCGTGCTGTTTGCAGCTATGTACTGGAGCTCACACGCGTGTGCACGCACACACATGCACACACACGCACACACACTCAGAGACATAACAGTTAAATAGTGAAGCTCAAGATTGCTTAGCAGAAAAAAAGAGAAGCTCTGTGCATCGGGTTTGAGATTGAAGGTCGTTTTGAGTTGGCTTGCTCGTTTGTTCTTTTGAAATGACCCAAAATGAGTCTTAAGTCACAAAAGAAAAGCGGTCTCATAACTAAAAGCAACTGAAAAGCTATGGCATTTGGCCTAGATATGGGACTGATTTGTACCTTTTTATTTCTGATAGTTTCTTACCAGTTTTATTGGCATAAAATTCAGATAGCATACAATTCGAAAGTTCAGTCATAGTCAAGAGTTGTACAATCACCACCATAGCCAATCTTAGGACATTTTTTTTCTTTCTGTTACTCATTATTATTAGCTCCCCATTTCCTCCAACCTTCCCTGCCATCTTTTTTTTTTTAAGTCAATTTATTGGGGCTCATACAATTCATCACAATACATAGATCAATTGTGTAGAGCACATCTATACATTTGTTGCCCTCATCATTCTCAAAATTCGCTTGCCTCTTGGGTTCCCGGAATCAGCTCATTTTCCCTGCCATCTTTTTTTAACGGAGTGACTAGGATCTCTCATTGTTCGATGCTTGTTAAGAATCGGATCACCTAAATCCCAAGGAAGGAAAATAGTGTGTGCACGAGACCCAGGAGCGAGGAGTCAGATGTTTGGAGCAGGGCATCGCATGTTGGGGGACAGAGTTCCAAATATCTTGAATAAAGGAACTATGGGGAAGAAGCAGAGGAAGGAAACAGGGTCTCACTGTGGGGGATGGTCAGCGCCAAACTCAGTCGAATGGATCCACCTCACCTCTAACAAGAAACTACCTATCTGGGTTTCTGGCCTTTCGAGCCGTGCCTGGCCCTTCACACTGACTTGCCTACGTAGGTAAACGCATAGCATTTGGTCAGGAT
>NW_022103906.1:86048942-86059671 GCF_000313985.2 Echinops telfairi | reverse complement strand
TCTCATTCCACCGTACCAGACTGCCTTCCAGGAGGCAAGGACTACAGAAATTATTCAAGAAAATGCAAAGAAAGAATCACGGATCCTACGTTAAAGACCCTCTTTCACTAACACCTCACCAAACCCTTGATGACGCCGGATCAAAAGACAAAAGCGGACTCGCCCGATGTTACTCAGAAGGAAAGAAATGAACGGTTACGTACACCCGCCCCCTCCCACCCCACCCCCATCATAATTTGCAGGCACCTTGAAGGCAAGATGAAGGATAAGGAAAGGAGCTAAGGCTGTTTGCAGGCCTGGGGTGGGGGGTGGAATTGAGCTTCCTAACCCTGCTGGTCCAAAGCCCCAGATAGTTCCCATGCACATTGTCACCTTGCTGCTGCTTGTGGGTGATGAGCAGACATCTCAGATGACGTCCACAGATCTGTCTCATTGAGACCTGGTTTCACCAACATCCCAACCACTGGTGACCTAACATTCCCTTCCTTCCCTCTGCACAACCCAGGGCCAAGCACGCAGAAACAGCGCCCTGCCCCCGGTCAAAACGTGGCAGGGCGCTGCCTAAGCTGGGAAGGCGTTTATAAATGATAAACAGTGTTGGCTTGGATAGATGCCTTTAATTAACCAGTGGACCTTGTCCACAATGGCAATTAGGAGAAAAGTAAAAGGAAGGTTGGAGAAACTAAGTAAGAGAGAGAGATGAAAGAAGTAAGGACAGTGAATTTTAAAAGATATCAGAGAAGTTCCAAACCCTCCCTGTCTAAGTTAGGCCAGTAATCCTGGTGGCAAACCTGGATGAGAAGCTGACCCCACAACCATGCTTCAGTGACCATAATAGGAGATCCATGAACCCTCCCCTCACCCATCTAGCTCTCAGCAGTTCACAGGCACCCTGGGTCCTAAGAACCATCCAACTTCTGGTTGGCCATGTCCAGGCCCAATAGGAGCAGGTGGGGCTGTGTCTTAGATCCCTACATCCCAGCACAAGGTAAGGTAATTCTGTCCTAAGTTCTATATTTGGTGGACCTGTGTGGGCCCTTGATTTCAAAACCCACCAGGATACAAATAATGTCTGTACAGATTGCTGTACAGGGCCTGGCAATAGTAGAACATCAGCACATGGGGGGGAAGACCATTATTAACTATGGTGGTCACACACCTACACCAATGTATGGCCCCTAAATTTACAGAGTCTGCAGATGTAACAGCTGGATCCTAAATTCACTTCAGCACACAGACTGCACTCTTCAGCCTACCTTGTCACACTTAGGTGTGGCCATGGTGTGGGTTCCAGCCTCTGAGATGTGGGCACATGGGTTGTATACCACTTCTGGGCTGGGCCCAAAGATACCTTTTAACTGTAAGCCTCTCCTCCTTTCCCCATCCATCAGTCAGATACAGAAATCCCAGCACAGCAGCCCACAGTCCAGAGGAAGGCAGACCCACGAGGCAGAAGGAGCCAAATGTCCTAAATGCCCAGTGCCATCTGGAGGGACATCATATTGGGCTTTGGAAGAGTGAGAAATAAGCATTCTATTGAAATAAGCCACTGAGATTTGAGGATGGGTTTGTCCTAGGAAGATTACTTATCCAACTATCTTGCCTGGGTTAGGGGCTCCACCTTGTTTCCCTTAGAAGACTTCATAAGGGTTGGAGCCCTTGAGTCTATTCTGACACAGTTTTGATGAAGCTTGGACTTTCTGCTTAGATTCTAGAAGCTTCTCTGAGAAGCTCCTGACCCATGTCTCTCTCATCTAGACTTCCACCAGGGGTCCTTTGGCCATTAAGACAGGCCTTACTGGCACTACATCTTCCCCTCCTGCCAATCGGAGAGCCATCCGCCCTACCCCACCCACCTCCATACTTGCTGGGCTTATCTGACTCCTGGGACTACCTAGCAGGCTACGCTAGGAGTCAAGACAACTATTTGTGCTTTTGCTCATAAAGGAGCATCTGGAAGGAATGAACAAAATACCAGATCCAGAGTCAGTCAAAATTAAGAGGCAAAAGCACTTAAGGCCATGTGTTATCATGTGGAAGCACGTTAGATAGCCCAGGAGCAGAGCTATGGGCACGCTCATTCATGCAAACAGGAAGGGAGCCACTACTGTGGAGCAGGAGGTGCAAATCACCAGCAGACGTGGTTAAAAGTAAGTCAGAGAAGACTCTGCTGGGTAGCTGTACGCTCTTAACTTCCTTTGCTTCTCTCCCAAGTAAAACTCTCTTTAAACTTCCTGGTCATGACTTCCCAATAGCCTTTGCTGTTGTCATCAGTTACTATCAGGTCAGTCCCCTAAATTTGGGTGACCCTATGCCTAATGGAACGTAATACCACCACACCATTTCCATAAGGTCTGGCAATTTGAAGAGTATCATTGATTGATTTTCAGAAATCGGTCACCAGGCCTTTTGTCCTAGACCATCAGAGTCGGGAAGGGCTGCTGGAAGCTGCTCAGCATCAAAAGAGCGTACAAGCCATCGCTTCCTGCCGAGCGCATTGACTGGCATCAAACCTTCGTCTGGTGGTGGAAGGTGAGAATTCTAGCACGGACCCACCAATGCTCCTTAGTTAGGGTGGTTTCCCGTACAGGGTGGATTCGCTTGAATGGGAAAAGGCAGCATATGGACAATACGACAGGTGAGTTCTTTACATCCTCATCTCTTTGGCAGCACAAACGTTATCTACCGGGTGACTAGCTCTTCTGTGACAGTGGCTTGTCCCTGGCCCCAAGCATTTCTTCGAGTGGTTGCTGTGTATCATACTGCAGAGGTAGCCCCCAAGGGAGCCTGTTGCCTTCTTCAACTAGAACCTGGTTCCGTCTAACGGATGCCTGGGGTATTCCCTGGACGTCAAACCAAGCACAGTCCTCACCTCCTCCTCGGATTTTCCAATCAAGTCTCAAGGGCGCAGGTGTGAGCTTAGACTGACATTATCCCCGACTGCTTTTCATCTGTCCCCTTCTGAGGGCACTGTGATGCCGAAATCAAAGACCCCCCTTCTCTAGGACCCCCAAGAGAGGCAATGTAGAGAAAGGAGTTGCAAATGTAGCATTTGCATTTTCAAACCAACTTGAACTCAGCACCCTCACCGGAAATCACTGTCTCATGGCAGGAAGTCTCAGGGGTGGCCAAGCTTCATTGTCACCACTGACTAGCTGGATGGCTGTAGCTAACCTTTCTGGGCCTGCTGGGTTTTTTATTATTATGATTATTAAAATGAGGATAAGAATGTGTTCCTGGCGTATTTCAGAATGCTGCTTCTATGATCCTGGGACTCGGTAAACTACAGAGTAGATAGGCCAGGGCAGAGCAGGGTGATGTATAGGCTTCTCCCCAGCCCAGTCTGCCCCTCGCCCTCACAAGTGGCTTCCTTTCTAATCCTTCAAGACTCAGCAAAGCCCATTTCTCCCTCTTACCAGTTAGCTGTTCCACTCACAGTCCTCTCATTGGAGGGCTTGCATGGTTGAGTGCTTTGTCTCCAGGGCGGATGGCTGCATTCAAATCCTGTTGACTAGTTGGGGTGGGGACCGCCTCCACTAGAGTTGCCCCAGCTCCACTGAAGCACATCAGCCATGAGAGGGAGCCGGGCCAGAGACCCCAGCTGGGAAGCCAGGGCTCACGGGGCGGGTCTGCAAACAGACGGGAAATGGGGACTGGGAAAGATTGGGACACCCTTCTCTGCCTCTTCCCCCTTCCGGGCCAGCAGGCGAGACTTGGGCGGGGGAAGTCACCGAGGAAGGGCATCCACATAGGCCTTTGAAAAGGGAAATACCTAAATGCACCTTCCAAGTGGGGGAAATGAGGAAGTCCAAGCTCAAGGGGACTCCTCAGCTGAACCAACACACAGCCTATACCTGGGCATGGGCCGGCGAGTGGGGAGTGCCTCAGAGGAGGAAGCTGGTGAAGCTGGCAGGGTGGGCCAGGCCTCAGCTGGGTGGGCAGATTGTGGGAGGAGGGTGGATACTGGTGTGGGGGGTGGGCAAGGGCAAGGGACAAAGTACTGGCAACTTCTGGCTGATAACGGAAGGGGGAAAATCTTCCAAATACTTGATCTTCCACATGGGCGGCCGTCTTTTCGCCACTTCTAAATCTTGCGATTATATTTCTCTTCTCCCCTAAAGTGGTGACTCAGAAAGCCCTGAGATACCACCCCAAGCTTCTCGGGTCCAGCATCTAGTCCAGACACAGTAATGAGACCAGCAACGGCCCGGGGCAGAGGTGGGCAGCCCAAACTCTCCATGGGGTGCCCGCTCTCCAAGTGTGCGCTGTCTCTCTGCCAGCGGGGACGGGCCACATTATTTCATCCCCTGCTGCCTTGGGCTCCATATTCATATTTTCTTGACACAAACCATACAAGGTTTCAACACTTGGAGCCCGCAAAGTAAACCATTTGTACATACCAGGTCTGGTAACACTTTAAATAATAGGCCGGTTAGTAAATGCTGCACTACAATAAAAATCCCCGTCCAAGTACACATTACGTCCTCATTAATGCCAAGTGAGTTCAGTGTGATTAATGTTATTACAATAAATAACAGGGAGATCATGATGACCATCGGGCTGCGGCAGCCACGAGTAGGGTCCAGAGCCGGCCCAAGCTTTTGCCGTGGACTGAACAAGCCTGGGTCCTGTCTGGCCCCTTCATGGGGTACACTCAAGCCCTTTGACGGCACGAGGCATCAGAGACCCCCTGGGGGTCAGTCTTCTCCTGGTCTTGGCACAGAAGAGGAGTGGAGGCAAGAAGCTCATCAGAACATGGCCTCACCGCTGGCGGGAAGAGAGCTCACGTTGGGGGCTGGCAGTAGGCACTGGTGCCCGGGGGCAGAGAGAGGCTCTCTGTACCCTCCTGAAAGGGGGCTAGCAGGGAGGGGTGAGTCAGCTCCAGTTGTGGTGGTGTCCACCACGAGAAGCTTGGGGACATGCACAGCTCCTTCCTGAGGGACAGGTTAGGGTGTCCCCAGGCAAAGAGAGACTCGGTCATCAACCCTCAGCACCGCAGAGGCCCCAGCAGAGACACAACCCGCCCCACCTCCTCAGCAACCGTCAGTCCCAGCTGGGGATGGAAGCCTACACCTAGTGTAAAAAGCCCGGTGGTCCGCTACACACTCATGCCTTTCCTTGGCATCTCTAAACGATGTGGACTGCGACATGGACGGAATATCAGGCCAGCAAATCGGGCATGGACAATAGGGAAATGAGAATTGGATGCAGGGGCAAGAGAGAAAAATCAGGGAAACTGCTTTCTTTGCCTTTGGAGTATAGAGATACCACGCTAACCCCAGAAGCAGCGCCAGCTCCCTCCTGAGTACTGTGAGGTAGAAGGGACTTACCCCCAATGCCCTTCACATCCAATGCTGGAGTGGCTGTGGACTGAACAGGTGTACTGTGGAAGGCTCAATCCCTGTACTGGTTTCTGTCTTGGACCCCATTCATCTTTGCTGGAGAGGCCTGGCCCCCACCCTGTCCTGCCCACCCCCACCTGCTCCCTGTTCCTGATCTTTGGAAACCAGTGCTCATCTCAGTGCCTGAAATACAATGCTGGTGGAATTAGACTCCCATGAGAGGCAAAAAGTCTCCAGCCGTCCTTCCAATATCACTGGTCTTCTAGTCTTCCCTCCCCGACATTTACCCAAAGCACAGTGCCTCCAGATGGGGGGGACTTGGCTTCTCCCACCCCGGTTCAGCCAAACAGGCAAGACCTGAAGTCCCCGATGGACATGGGGTGAGAAACGGGGATCTTTGTCAGTCCGAGGTGGGAAAGACCAGCTCAGGGTGTCCACTTTGACATCAGAAGGCAAGCCCCATTGATTAATGGGGATGCTGAGTTGACCAAAAACCAGTGAGGACAGGAGGGGCTGGAAATGGGTGTTGACTTTTCAAACAACTATAAATTCCATGAGGGTGACAAAGAGGCTGTGCTCTGTAATTGTGGTCATTATTTACACTAAAGTCTAATTAAAGTCATTATGCTTTTTGTTCATTAAACAAACTTACTGGCGCAGACACCAGCCCAGCAGAAGGGCTGCTGGGATCACGGTGGAAGTGTGAGGGCCTCCTGCCCAGACGGACCCCAACACCCAGCCATCTTCTCAGAGCAGCTTTCCCTGGAGAGGGGGACTTGGTGGGGACAGGGAAAGTAGCACAGAGCTCCCCAGGCTCGCCTGCTTTCTCTTAGCAACCAAGAGCAGAGGAGTCCTTCTCCGCCCTGTTGCAAGGGGATCGAGGCCAGGACAATATGAGGTCGAAGTAAGGCTCCACCAGGAATTCGGGGAAGATGGTATTCCAGGAGTCATTTCCACCATTTCCAGACCTTTCACATGACAAAGTCCAGAGAAGTTCTATGGGAGGAGGCTGTAGGGTGGGGGTAGGGGGGGTTGAGATCTTTCTCTAAAGTCATTGAACATTTTAGAGTTTGTGATGGTTGTCCTCAGGTAAGGAAGATGGTTTGCTAGAAATGATGCAAGGATAGAGCCGGGGGAGACCAGAAAAAATATGAAATTCCCACTGGTTGTGTTCAGAAGAACTTATAGAGAAAATGGTTAGATTGAGATAGATCTTAAAGGGTGGGTACAACTGCAAGCAGGAGTGTTCAAAGGCGGGGCAATGACATGGAAGAATAACAACACAAGACAGGGCGTTCTGTTGTGAGGTGCCATCACGACCTTGTGCACAACAGGACAACACACCGCCCCGCCCTGGGCCGTCCTCACTGCTGCTCTTGTCTGGCATCTACGGCTGCAGCCATGGTGTGAGTCCATCTCCTCTCCTCGACTGCCCCTCTACTTGACCAAATACGACGTCCTTCTCTAGGGACTGGGTCCTCCGAACAGCATGTCCAAAGAATGTAAGGTGAAGTCTTGTCATTCTTGCTCTAAGGAGCATTCTGGCTGTACTTCTTCAAAGACAGATTGGCATCGTTCTTTTGGCAGTCCATGGTATTTTCGATATTCCTAGCCAGCACCATAATTTAAAGGCATGGACACCTCTCCAGTCTTCCTTATTCAATGTCCAACTTTCACACACACAGGAGGCAGGTGAAAATGCCATGGCTTGGGTCAGGCACGCCTTAGTCCTCAAAGTCACATCCTTCCCTTTCCATACTCGAAAGAGGTCTGTGCAGCAGATTCCCACACTGTGAGACATCTTTTGATCTCCGGACTGCTGCTTCCATGAGGAGCATTGATGGTGGGTCTGAGCAAAACAAAATCCTTGACAGTGTCTGTGTATCATGTGTCCCCATGTATCACGATGTTACCTATTGATCCAGTTGTGTCACTTGGCTGTACTACGGAGTCAGTTTGTCATACTGTGGTGACTTGTGTGTTGCTGTGATGCTGGAAGCCATGTCACTGGTATTTCAAATGCCAACAGGGTCACCCAAATCGAACAGGTTTCCGTGGCACTGCTGGACTAAGACCAGACGACAAAGGATTCGCCTGCACACTTCAGAAGGTAAAGCTGCTGAAAACGCAAGACAGAATTCTAGGCCTATGTTACACTTGGGTAGAGAATAGCAGGAGAAGAAATTTGCCACCGTACAATCACAAGAATCAGCATTTGAAATATATCCCGTAAGCTGAGGGAGTTAAGCATCCCCACCGAAGGAGGCACTGCCTTACCCAGAACACATCGCCAATGGGTGGGGTGCCTCTGTAGTTGACCAGCTCTCCACAATCATGGTGGCAGCCAACGTGGACCTTGCTGTTGTCTCTGGCTCCTGTCCACTTCTCCTCAGCCAACGTGAAGGAGATGGCTTCATTTTGAACTTGACCAAGCCCCACGAGAGATGCAAATCCATACCATGTGACACCAAAATGCAAAGACAGTCTCTCTCTAGCACACAAGCACACACTCACGTGTTTTTGTTGGTCCTCAAGGAGCGCGGCACTGTGCGAAGCAGAGTACCACACTGAGTATGGGGTTGTGGATGCGGGAGGCTGGTGAGACTCTGTCTTAGCTGTGTGACCGGTGGTACACTCCAGGCTTGTCGTGGGTCTCAACAGCATTGCAAATGACCATCTGCCTTTTGGTCTCATGTCAGAACCATAACTGTAAATCTGTCAATGCATTCTATAATCCCTGGAAGGTTCTGAAATTAATCACAATTCCCCCAATGATGAATCATCATTGAGACCAAGTGAAAGCCAGACCCAGGTGGGGCTGAAGGGATACCGCTGTCTCTGCTCGGGCCTGGTCCTCCTACTTTGTCCTGCTGCCCTGCTTCTCTGTAGACTCTCGTCCCACCCTGTTCTCTCACGCTGGTCCACAGGTCTGACGATGCTGAGCCCATCTGGTCACCTGAGTGTAGCAGGACTGACATAATTATTGGAGCGAATTCTCCATCCATCTGTGAGTTTCCAAGTTCAGGCATTAAAACACAAAGCCTTTCAGCCTCACCTACCCAGGCTGCCATCTCCACTCTTCCAGCTGTTTGTAACCAGATATGAATTACTGCTCTCCAGATCCACACGGAGCAAGAAATTCCCCTCCTCTGCTGCAAACACATGCATTTATGCCTCTACCAGAAAGCCTTCTGGGATGTGCATGACCTTCAACACCCTCCCCCAGTCTCGGGCTATTGTCCTTATCCTCCATGCTGATACCCCTCGTCTTATTCAAAGATGCTCTTGGAGCCAAAGACGGTCTCATCACTGTTTTTCTGTAGAATCGTGCCATTGGCACAACTACATCATTAACTCTGCCTCTCCCTTAGCAGAGAGTTGAGGCAGATGCAAATGCCAGGTGTAAATATCCCTGATGAAGCCACGCTGAACAACGTGCCCATCTCAAACCAAACCCAGACCAAGGTCGAGTCCCATTCCTAGCAACCCTATAGGACAGAGTAGAGCTGCCTCTGCACGTTTCTGAGCCTGTAACTCTTTATGGAAGTGGAAAGCCTCATCTTTCTCCCGTGCCCATCTCAGACCTTGTAAAAGTGGTACGACATGCAGGCTCACTCTGAGAGACAAGTGGGTGGTCCAAGTCATGATCCCTGAGGTCATCTTAGAAAATCCCTACGTGAAAACTTCACTATATCTGAGGCTGAGTTCCTCTCGGAACTCAAGATGCGTGCATCCAAAGTAGAACACGTTGGCTCTAACTCGTGTTTTTGGTGAAGTTGAGGGTCCTGAGCAGCCAAGTGCTGCCCCCACAGGCCATGATGGGAATTAAGTGTCATCTGGAGGCCATGAAAAGAACCAACACAGTCCCTACTTCCCAATACGGACCTCAGGGGAGATGTCTGTGTGTCCTTTGCCTGCCACATGAGCATGGAAGACACACACTACATCTTCCAAGGAAGAAGAGAAAGCAGCTTGCAAAGAAAAAGTCCGATATTTAAGCTTAGTTGGAGGACCTGAGACGATGGTCTACCCACGGAGGAAACGTGCTAGGAATCATGTGGAAAGTATTCGTTCAGAATTCAGGGACCGTGAGCTAAGCCTTGATGCTTGCTGAGGATCCTAGCCAAGATCTTTGCCCTCCCAGGACTGTATTTCTTCTTTTGCCAAAGGGGAAAGTAAAAACAAGCAAACCAACAAAAATCTCACTGCTATCAAGCCTGTTCCAGCTCACAGCCAGCCTAGAAGACAGAGTAGAACTGCCCTCTCTGTGTTTCCAAGGCTGAAAATCTGCACGGGAGCAGAAAATCTCACCTTTCTCCCGTGGAGGAACCAGTGGAATCAAACTGCTAACCTTGCAGCTAGCAGCCCAACCGACGCCCACTACAACTCACTCACTGCCATCGAGGCAAGGCTCACTCGGAGTGGTCCTACAGATCTGGGCAGAACTGCCCCTGTAGCTTTCCCAGACTGTAACTCCTTAAGGGAGTAGAGAGCCTCATCTTCTTCCCACTGGGAGGCTGGTGGTTTTGAACTGCTGACCTAACAATTAGCAGCTCAGCAAATAACCACTATGTCGCCAGAGCCCCTCAGGCCACAGCGAAGATGGTCTAAGTTGGTGGTTCTTATGCAGAGTACACATCAGAATCCACTTGACAATGTTCTCAAGGTCCTACCCTTACTCATGGGAAACCACCAGCGTATCTCCAGCAGGCTAGCCATAGAAAGTTAAGAAAGGTCCCCATCTGATTCTGCTGTGCACCCACAGCCATCCGTTTGTGGAACAGAACAGAGCACTCTGCTCTGGCAGGAAAATGTAGACAAGTCTGTGTTCTGACACCAGCCTGGGTAAAGTACTTGGCTCTGCTCAAGGCCAGACTTACAACAGAGAGAAACCCTGGCCTGCCAGACCAAGCATGACATCACAGGTCATCTGGTGGGGCCACAGCTGCCTCTGGCCAAGGCAGAACAACTAGACTGGGGAGGAGGGTGCAATCTAACCGCATCCCCTTCTGTGTTTCCCCTGCATTCATCTCCCCACAACGGCCCCGCCGCCCCCATCCATCATGCTGCCCATTCGCCTGTCCCTTCCCGCAGTCCCTCAGCAGGAAAGCGAGTCTATCTTCTGCCACAGTAAAAGCACCACTTTCACTCCATCATTGAAATCAGAAACTTGAGAGTCATCTTTGACCCCATCTGCTCCACGCCATCTACATCCTAAGAGCAGCCAAGTCCTGGGGTTTCTACTTCCGTCTGCTCCGTCTTGGATGCCACCGTCCTTGTAGCTCAGGCTTTTCTCTTGCCTGGAATAAGACAAAAGACCACAAACAGGATGGCCTCTTCAAACCAAGATTCTAACTTAAGGCATCTGCTGCCTTGGTAGATAAGAT
>NW_022103906.1:86046172-86047503 GCF_000313985.2 Echinops telfairi | reverse complement strand
CGTTCTGACCCAGATCATCTTGAAGGGAAGCAGCGTATCCCTCTCCTCACCATCCTGCTTGGTGCCTGGCACAGAAGAGGAGATTCCACACACGTTGAACTGAAGTATTAGCCACGGCCAAGCATGATTGAAGCCATTTGGGAGCGATGCCTTCAAGGACTCTCCCTCACAGGCTAGGAACACAACGAAAATGCTTGGCGCTCTCCTCGCAAGATAACAGCGGAGGACTGTGATGGAAGCCTTCCATGTGCATCAGCTTTGCCAGTGACAGCAAGCCAAGCCAAGGTGGAGGGGATGCGAGGATAGGCTGCCAGCTGCAGCAGGTGATTTATCCTCGGGCATGACTGTGCACGTTTGCAGTGCCAGCCCCTCTGCCCGTGGAGTGAAGTACAGAATCCAGGTCCCCTATGTGATCAGTGGAGTCGCATTCCAAAATCCCTATCCCCCTTCAAGCTTTTTGCCAATCACCACTACAGTCCTGGACTCGAGACAGATGCTGAGCTGTATGCGTCTTGTTCAGAGATTCTTATAGCTCCGGTTCCAGACACAACTTGGAGGACTCTCAAGCTGTAATCTACTTAAGACTAGAATCCATGACGTCTCCTTGGAATCCTAGAGATTCCCAGGGGGTGAGTCCAACCTCTCGTTGGAGGGGTGACTTTCATGGCACACTGTATGGGCAGGTGAGTAATCCTAGAGGGGGGTCAGAACATGCTAAAATGCACACCATGCATTTGCAAAAGGGAGAAAGGAGAATCGCAGAACCACAATTCGCAGGTTGTGTCCAGCCGTTCAAGCCAAGCTCGGAGAGACGGACAGAAAAATCTGCAGTTGCCTCATCTGCGTGGCGTCTTACCCCAGAGAGAGAGAAAGGACAGGCCAATTTTGCAGCCTAGAGCATGGATATTTCTTTCAATGCCTCGGGCTCCCTAAATCCATAGTGATGGGGTCCGAGCACAAACCTATGTGGGGATCCAGACATAGGGCAGAATTCCTAGAAATCTAACTGTGAAGAGAACTGCACTGCCTTCTGGGAACAAAGTCATCCTAAGACAAGACTCAACCGTGGGGACCTGGTTATAACGTTTATGACCTGTCACAAAGGAGGAATCCGGAATGCACTGTGGCCTGTCCTCGGACCCCTCCCCCATTCTGCCCCGTGGGATTCGTGTTTATAGCTTTCTAATTCTTCTAGGCACTGAGACACAAGTTGGCAACCGAAAAGGGCACAAACTAGGGCCCCCGCACATCTAAGATGTGGCAGGCCAGGACTACAGCTCCTGACAGGAGAGGGCCAGGCAGCAAGGGATGACAGCATAGTGACTCACGGA
>NW_022103906.1:86042695-86044725 GCF_000313985.2 Echinops telfairi | reverse complement strand
GTAGCATGGGTAAGTCTTCACGCCCGGTTCTCCTATGTGGGCGTCTCTGCATGTAGGTCGACCGCCTGGAGACAGATAGAGGAGTGGTGTCTCAGTTCCTAAGACCATCAGAAATATGTGTTTTTGGATGGTCTTAGGTGACTCCTGCAAAAGGGCTGTTAGAGCCCTAAAGGGGTCGCGACCCACAGATTGAGAACCACTGGGCTAGAGGAGCATGACATCCCTTCCTGAACGGATGTGATTGAAAGAGAGATGTGATGAGACGTCAATTTGATGTGGGAGAAAGAGGGGTCCAGGCAAAAGCCTGGAAGTCAGATGACAGCATGAGACCCCAGGCAGAACCCAGGGCCTGAGGGCATCCTGAGCCAAGGGAAGATGGGGAGGAAGTGAGCGTGCAGAGGACACGAGGAGTCAGGATCAGACTGCAGCGGGCGCTGGAGGCTGCCACACGGATCGCACATTTTGTCCTCATGAAGATTGGAAGCTGAGGAGGGTCTTGTTACAGGAAAATTGCACAATCTCATTGACTTTAAAAACAAAACAGTTAAGCTAGTTGAGGAGAGGAGATTGGATGTGACGCTCAACTGCAGGGTCGTTCAACAGAGATGGTAGTAGCTTAGACTCGGGTCGCCACGGTGGTGCCGAGATGAATACGTTTCTTCATTTGGAAGACAGAAGCTACAAAATCAGCACCGATGAGTGTGAGAGCAAGGGTGCACGAGGGGCCAGGATGCTGCCGCTGTCCCAGATGGAGCCATTGGGAGGTTGAGGTACTCTTGAGGGAGGCCAAGACTAAGGGTGGAGCCGCTTTGGAAGAGAACAGTAATTGTTCCATTTGGGACAGGTTAAGTTTAAGTCTGAGAGACTTCCAAGTGAAGATATGATGGAGTTTCAAGTTCAGAAAGCAGATAGGACTCTTGGAATGGCCAGCAGGTGGTTGAACACTGGAGTGGGAGCCAGAGAGTTCCAATCACCTGAGCCTCACAGCAGCTCCCGGGAGTGAGAAGGTGTGATACCATCGTCACAGCCCACAGCCCTCCTCATCCATCACAAAGAACTTCTCCACATCCTGCCATGACCGCTTATTACCGAGCAGATAACATCCACATTTCTGAATCTGTCACTCAAGCTGAGGAGCCCTTGTGGCTGCAGCCTGGTAGTGGTTACAATTTCGGCTGCTCACTGCCAGGTCAGTGGTTGGAAACCACCAGCTGCTCCACGGAAGAAAGAAGAGGCTCTCTCCTTCTGGTACAGTCTGGGAAACCCACAGGGGCAGTGCTACCCTATCCTATAGGGTCACTGTGAGTTGAAGTCAACCCAATGGTAGTGAACTTGAGTTCAGATCATTCAAAATCCTTTGGGATGTGGTCTCAACCTTCCTTTTCTCCCGATTGGCCTCCATGTGCCTTCTGCAGCTGCCAGCCTCCCTGTACACACCAGCGCTACCCAACAGCCAGGCCTTTTTACAAATAGCTATGTTGCCTAGGCTCCCTGTACACTGCTTCACTCACGCGAGCAAAGGAGGAGGTGAGCTGAAGAGCTGATAATAAATACACAGCAGCATGACGAGCTTCAGTCTGGAGGAGCCTGGCACACAGAGCAGAGCATCCAGGTGCTAGCTTCCTTTCCTTGTCTGTAAAAAGGAGCGGAAGGAAGATGGTTCTAGGCAAAGCACTGGTCACCAAAATAAATAAATAAGCAAACGCGTTTCTGGAAAAAGAAGGGAAAAAATCTGTTGTGGTTTCCTTGAACTCTGAACGCAGAATTCATTCCCAAAATCAATTCTCAGCAAGATGCATTTGGGATCAAGCTCTCCTATAACTTAAGAATGATCACAGGAAAGAAAGGCGAAGGAGAAAAGATATGAGCAAAGAGGTTGAAAAGACCCTATCTATTGATTGGAAACTGGATCAGGGTCGCATATCAGGCATCATAGCATTGTGAATGAGGGGGAGTGCAGAGTGGGAAATTGGGCATCCTCTTGCAGAAGGGTGCAGTATAGTAATGATGAAGCATACAATTTTCCTCTA
>NW_022103906.1:86032248-86042045 GCF_000313985.2 Echinops telfairi | reverse complement strand
AAGAAGGAAGGAAAGAAATGCTTCCCCACGGGGTGTTTGAAATGCCCGGAGGTTGGGTGAAGGAGAAACCTTCCGGCATTATCCATCCCAGACTGTGATAGGAGGGTGCCAACTGTCCCAGAAGTTGAGGTTGAGCTCTAGAACTTGGGCCCCCGCTGTTGGAGAGTCCAAGGCAATGCCCATGTCACCCTACCATGGGATGCTGGTCAGTTTCTTGTCCTGTCGCCAGGGCTCACTGCCTGCTGGCACTGCCTCCATAGGGGTGAGCGGAGCAGGGGGCTGCTACACAGGGGAGCGTCTGTCATACCTGCTTCTCCAGGCTCACCACATGCCACTGTCCCTCAGCATGCATGTAGGTGTTCCAGCTGTATCAACGTCTTTCTGGACTTTAGATCTACCATGTCGGGTCCCACCTTGCCTGGGTATTCCCTTTGCCTGACTCTTTTCCTAGCTCGTTGGAGATATACTATGATATCATACTTTCCACAAACTCTTGAATTGGGTTAGACATCTTCTTAAGTGCTTCCACTACACATTGCCCTAATCATACTCTGGTTACTTCTCCTCCCAAAGACTGTTTTGCTGAACTCTGCGCTGGAGGAAGGTCTGGGGGTGACTTACCCATTGTTATGTTCCCAATGCCAAGCACATTGAAAGGCTCCATGTATATTTATGGACTAAAGGAGCGAATGAGAATACAAATTGCTCTAAGCTCTCCTCGTAGCCTCAACAGTCACAGAGAAAAGGCCAAGGGTGCTGTGTGAAGGGACACATTGGTCAGTGTAAGGCATGAAAAAATAGTAATCATTTATAGATTATCAAGAGTTAAGCTGATACCAAAGGCTCAACTAGAAAGAAAATGTTTTGAAAATGATAATGTCAACAAATGGACAAATGTGCTTGACATAATGGATGGATGGATGGATGGATTGTGATAAGAGTTGTATGAGCCCCCCAAATGATTATTTTTTTAAAAATGAACAAGGCAACCTTCAGATATCGTCAGCTATGTCAAGACCTAGAAGTCGAAAATGTGTGAAAGAAATGAGTCACCGAAATCAGTTGTGCTCATTTCCAAAAGGTTTGTGTTCGCAGATTCAGCCTTCTCATATAGAAGCTGCCTTTAGGAGCTGGTCTCCTCCTCTCGCCTCAATCCCCTTCCATGCACACATGAACTGGATGAGGAATCAAACAAACCAGACATGAGTGGACGTGTCTGACTAACAGTGAAGACTATGGAGTATGTCAAAGACTGCCCGAAGAAGGGAAAAATCCGTCTTAAAAGCAGTACCTCTAGCAGACCCCGTGGGAACAAGGACAGGGCGATTGTATTCCAAGTGGTTTTAATATGTTATAAAGAGGGCCCAGTCCTTGGAAGGGAACATCATGCTTGGTGAAGTAGAGGGCCAGCAGAAAGAGGTTCTGCAGTTGAAATTCTTCTCTAGAACTTCAGGCCCAACTGTTGGAGATATACATACACACAAGTTCTCTCTCTCTCTCTCTCTCTCTCTCTCTCTCTCTCTCTCTCGCTCTCTCTCTCTCTATCTCATACACACACACTTATGCATATTCAATAACCTCAGGTAGCACAACAGTTAAGCACTCGGCTGCTAACTGAAAGGTTGGAAGTTCAAATCCAACCAGATACAGCACAGAAAGACCTGGTGATGTGCTCTGTGAAGATCGGCACCTAGAAAACCCTCTGGGGAAATTCCACTTTATAACGTGAGTTAAAGTCGACTAGATGACTATGTTAGTACGGGCAGCCTAGAGAAACAAATCCAGGGAGACTCATGTGTATAAGAGAGAGTTTTATATAAAAAGGCATTTGTATATTGAGAAAACATCCCAGCCCAGTCCAGATCAAGTCCGTAAGTCCGATATTATCCCATATGTCGATACTAGTCCATAAATTCCAGAGCAAGTCCATTATTCCAATATTAGCCCATACAATACTAGTCCCCAAATTCCTCTTTAGACTCTTGCAGCCATACAATGACACTGAATGCAAGAATATCACAGGCCATTGGGTAGAAACTCTGGTGGATCCAGTGGCGGTAGAAGCATCTCAGCGCTGCCATGGGTCTCAGCGTGGCTCCTCCAGCTCCAGAGCTCTAGCTACATCAGCATGGGTCCATTAGGTTCATAGTAATGTTTCGCAGGGAGTGTGTGTCCCACCTCCAGTGAGCTATCTATCTCCTTAGCACCTCCAAATGAGGTCATCAAGCTGTGACCTGATTGACAGGCTAGACTCCGCCCCTCCACAAGTTGACACCAGACTATGTAACTACCACAATGACATACTATAGCATATGAATATCCAATATGTATACTCAATAAGTACCTCCATAGTATCTAATACTTATCATGATGCGGGAGGAATTTCTAGAGGACCCTGGGTGGCACAAATGGTTAGGCACTCAACTATTAGCCAAACCCTTGGCCATTTAAATGCACTCAGAGGAGTTTGGGGAGACAGACCTTGTGATCTGCTTCCAAAGGTCACAACCATTGAAAACTCTATGCAAACATGGGATTCTCTGAGTCAAAATCAACTCAACAGTGATGAGCTTGGTGTGTGTATGTGTGTGCGTGTGTGTGTGTGTGTGTGTGTGTGTGTGTGTGTGTGTCCAATGTAATCATAAAAGACTCTCCCAATGCAAATCTCTAAGGCATCATACAGACACTCACATCTTCCTTGACAGTTTTTTGGGTTTTTTTATTGTAGATCCTTTTTCTCCTGCCAACTCGATAGTTAAGGGGAAGGATTGATAAATGGATGGGAAAGGTAAGTAAAAAATAAGAAAGAAGGTGGACCTTATTCATCTGTTTAATAATGAGTGTTTAACAAACACTAGAGAGAGATGGAGGGATATAGAGATGTGCAACCTTCCTCCAGCCTCATCTCGGTGACTACACAGTTCTCAAGAAGCTGTCCTACGAGGTGTAATAACTGTCTTGGAAGTGATCATGGGTATTTGCTTCTATACCTGGACCACATGGACTGCAGCCCAATACATAACCACTACCCCACCAGAGTTCCCATTGTTATAAGAAAGGATTTTTGTATCTACGTATAAATGTGCTTGACACAATTGATGTATGGATTGTTACAAGAGCAGTAAGAACCCGCAATAAAATGTTTTTTTAAAACAAGAGTTTTAAAATATTAATGAAAATTTATTAATAACTGACAAAATCAATAAAACCATTATTTAGGATATTGCTTCTTCCTTTCTTTAATCATTCTATTAGGGGCTCTTACAGTTCTTAGAACAATCTATGCATCCATTGTGTCTAGCACCTTCGTACATAATATGTTGCCATCATCCTTTTCAAAACATTTTTCTCTACTTGAGCCCTTGGGATCAGCTCCTCATTTTTTTCTTCCCTCCCCACCTTCCCACCAGCATGAACCCCTGATAAATTTTAAATTATTATTTTCATATGTTACACCCTCCACTGTCTCCCTTCACCCATGTTTCCATTGCTCATAACCCTGGGGGTGTTGGAGGAGGGAGTAATATATTGAACATTATGATCTGTTCCACCTACCCCCTACACTCATGGTATTGCTACTCCCATTATTGTTCCTGAGGAGTTTATCTGTCCTGGCTTCTGTGTGTCCAGAGCTCTTATCTGTACCAGTGTACATGCTCTGATCTAGCCAGATTTGTAAGGTAGAAGTAGGGTCATGACAGTGGTGGGGAGAAAGCATTAAAGAACTTAAGGAATGTTGTGTACCATCAGTGCTATACTGCACCCTGACTGGCTCATCTCTTCCTTGTGACCCTTCTGTGAGGAGATATCCAATTTTCTATAGATGGGCTTTAGGTATCCTCTCTGCCCCACCTCCAAATTGCAGAGACATGAATGTTTGTTTTAGGTCTTCTGATGCCTGATACCTGATCCTGTTGACACCTCATGATCGCACAGGCTGGTGTGCTAATTCCAGGTGGGCTTTGTTGCTTCTCAGCTAAATGGCCACTTGTTCATCTTCAAGTCTTTAAGACCCCAGATGCTGTATCTTTTAAGAGCCAGGCACCATCAGCTTTCTTCACCACATTTGCTTATGCACCCATTTTGTCTTCAGCAATCATGTTGGGAAGGTGAGCATCACAGAATACCAGATTATTAGAACAAAGTGTTCTTGCATTGAGGGAGTACTTGAGTAGAGACCCAATGTCCATCTGTTACCTTAATACTTAACATATATGGACATAGATCTATGTCCCTATTGTTAGATATATATTTACATATGTACCTGCTTGTATTTATAGTTCTGTAAATGTCTTTTCCCTCCTAGTTCTTTCCTCTATTTCCTTTTACTTTTCTCTTGTCCCACTATCATATTTGGCCTTCATTTGGCTTTCAGTAATTCCTCTCAGCTACATTGCACTTGATCAGACCCTACCAGGCATTCTGTGCCCTCCTCGCCATCAATCTTAGATCACTTGTTGTGCCCTTGTCCCTGGGTTTTTGAGCTCCTCCATGACTTTCCCCCACCTCCCTCTCTCCCATGCCCTCCCAGAATCATGTCCCATGTTGGTCCCATTGTTTTCTCCTTGGGATTGTTTATACTGTCTATCTTATATAGATAGATTTTTTTTAAACAGCCTTCAAATAGTTCCAGGTCTGTCTGTTGACCTTTATGAATATTTTCTGATCGAGTCTGATAAGGTGCCAAGCCCTGCCCCAAAGCCTATTTTGGGGATTCCTTGAGGACTTTATTGCTTTGCTCTCCTTGCTGCTCTGTTGTGCTCCCTCCCTCCTTGTTTCACCCAGGTGGGGATGGGGGGGTCAGACCTGGTAAAATTCCTTCACTGTGTCTCCAGTGTTGTCCCCCGTAGTGCTATTGGTCAGTGAGGGGATGAAGTGTCTCATAGTTGGGCGGGCCCTACGGTCCTCTCTGCATTGGCTCCTCTAAGCAGAAATATCATCCTCTCCTTCCCTCTTAGTTTGCTCCCTGTGTTCTGAACATATCGACCCCTCTCCCCAAGCTGTAGCTTCCGTGATGTCCTCTGTCGTGTATTCTTCTAGGGAAGGTACCCACGTAGCTGGGATTGGGGCCGGCCCTGCAGACCTCTCTGTTGGTTCACTGCTTCATGCCAGTATATGTCCTTCAAGTCTTGGCACACCAGGTTGAGGTCTGGTCCCTCTCTCCCTTTCTTGATTGGCATCCTCATTCAAAATATTCTTCACTTTTATCTGAGCATCATCTGTTGTGTATTTTATCCTTAAACATATTTTAACCATGGGAGTAGAATCCCATTCCTTTAGAGCAGTGGTTCTCAACCTGTGGGTCGCGACCCCTTTGGGGGTCAACTGACCCTTTCACAGGGGTCGCCCGATTCATAACAGTAGCAAAATTATAGTTAGAAAGTAGCCAGGAAAATAATCTTATGGTTGGGGGGGTCACCACAACATAAGAAACTGTAGTAAAGGGTTGCAGCATTAGGAGGTTGAGAACCACTACTTTAGAGGTAGGCAAATTCAAGCAATAGTCATTGTGTTTCATAGATTAGAAAAAAAAACATATCTTGTCTGAACATATCATATTCATCTTTGAAAAATCCCTTTCTGTTTTTGCTGAACTTACAAAAATACTTCTGACAATATTTTTAGCTCTTTGAAAAATTTCAGGAATTGCATAATTCACTCATAATATCTTGTGGGAATTTGGGGCGTAACACTTTCTCTTCATGTTATGTTTGTTCATTGAAGTAATAAATGTAAGGGAATAAAAACATAGTATTTCTCAAAAGTGTAACTAGTTTCATGAAATGAATAAATGAATATTGCAAACACAGTTCCATCTAATTTTTTATATCTACGGATAGAATGAACATTACTACGGGAACTTAGGATACGCTGTGGGGCAGATGAACAGTCAAAAAGAAAAAGGAATATAAAACCGTGATTTCCACATGGGGCAGCTGCCCAGCCACCCACCCTAGAGCAAACCCTGATTACAGCTGCCATTTTAACCACTGGTTCACCGAACTCAACAAAAACATCAGGTATCCCTGTAACAAACCGGTGCCACCGGCTGAATCCCACCATGTACAGAGAAGAGGCTTCAAGAGTGTGATCTTTACAAAAGCAGGTCACAGGTCTTTCTCCCATGAAGCAGCTCGGCAGATTCAAACCTCCAACCTTTTGGTCAGCAGCTGGGTGCTTAAACCATTGCACCACCATATCTCTTATTTTTTTTTTTTAAATAAATCAAGCCTTTATTATGCTCCGCAGGGCCGTGGAAGAAAGACTGGGCTTTCTACTCCGGTCAGAAAACTGTTACTGCCTCGGACACCCACAGGGCGTCCATGAGTCAGCATTGACTGGATAACGGTCAAGGTTTGGTTCTGTTTATGTGCAAAGCACTGTGCTGGGATCCAGACTGACACCCACCACTGTGCAAAGGGGATTAGACCGGGCAGGAGCTGCAGGTGATGTCGTGTCGTCTATAAAAAGCCCAACAGTGGGCAGGCGTGGCTTCCCTGCACAACTCCCTCGCCATCGGTGTCTTCATCTGTAAAACAGACATAATAGTCCTTGGTTCTGTTCCCTCACAATTTTGTAATAAAGCTGATATGAGTCAAAAAATAGAGAGCTATAAAGAAGTGTAAAAAAGAACTGAGAAGCTAAACAAACATAGCTATCATTCTCATTGTAATGGCTATAAACATCACTTCTCTTCCTTGCCCCCACAAATCCCTTGTTTACGCTTATTCTCCGAGAGCTGTGCCAGCACCTGTCGGCTTTGGTTTTCCTCTTTAAACTGGACTGCAGCAGAGGCTCTGCTTCAGATCGCTCTCTTTGGAGAAAGAGCATTTGCTACAAGACGTGGCTCTGTGGCTACAATGGGAGCCCAGGGAACACTGAGTCTGGAAAAGGGCACCCCCCTTTCTGACTGGGTCTCCTCACATGCACTCGGTGACAACCCAATAGCACCCTTCTGTTGGCCCCCTGCTTGGCCTTTCCACTCTCCTCACACTTTTATTCACCCCTACCCAACAGCCCTGCCAAGAATTTAGCCCCTTTCTGCCCATCGGAATTGACTCCCCTTTTGAGGTACAAAGCACCTCTGGCCACCAACCTCCCCAGGAAGATTTCCCCAACCACAACCAAATAAATACACATATTGCATACCGCATGCTCCACCCAACACACACATTAAAGTCGCACTACACACATTACACACAAACTAATAACACACACGGACATACACTACACACATATATACACACCCATACACATAACTACACACAAACTTCTCACCATCCAACCGATGTTGATTTCCCCTTTCCCTGAAGTCTCATATCACTGCCTCCTAGCTAGCCATTAAATAAAATGACATATGCATAGCTCATGAACCATACCTCACACAGTGTTGACCCCTCTCTTTCTCTACCTAAGTCCTCAATACAGCTGCCTGTAACTACACTTGCCTAGCCTCCCTAGTTACATAAGTAACTCAAGGGCTTTGGGCAGAAATAAAATAAAATAACACATTCAGATTGTTTTGAAATCTGCCCAAGAATGAGCTGTCTGAACTCGGTGGGGTGAATACACAGATAGCACTCCCCCTTCTACAGTCGCACTTCACTCTTCAAAGTAAGCACGCCCTCAACTGCTCACCAGCCTTGAACCCAAGCAAACGAGGCAGGCTCCCTAACAAATAAATTAACACCCGGGACTGTGGGTAGGAGAAGGGTTCTCAATTAGCTCTTCCACTAACTCCCTGAACAGCGTTAAGTAAATCACCTGAACTCCCTGAAGGTCTCAGCTTCCCAATCTGTAACATTGGAAAGATTCTTTCCCAGGCCTTTCCACATGGAATCCTGGTGGTGCCGCGCTTATGCGCTGAGCTATGATATGCAAGGTGGGCAGTTTGAAACCATCAGCGGCTCCATGGACGAAAGACAGGATTTTCCACTGCCTTAAACATTTCCAGAATGGGACCCTCACTGGGCAGTTCTACTCTTCCCATGCCCTCGCTATGCGTCTGTATGGACTCAGTGGCAGTGACCTTGGCTTTTTGGTGTGGAGGCTTTCTCACGGGATGGAGATGAGTACCCAACGCGACCTGCAGTTACTAAGAGTTTGCAAGACTAATAGTGCTGCACAAATAGAAGATTCTCTGGTAGCAATTTGCATCTTACTCAACCTCAGCTACCACCTTGAGTATATCCAACCTGAAATGAGAGAGCCTCTCAATGAAAGATTAAATATTAATGACTGAAGACCAGAGGGACTGTGAGATGATATTAAGAGAAGCATACATGAAGAAAGCAAAAGGTCATAAGGAAGACAGGAAAGACGAATGTGCACATCAGAACACTCTAAAACTTGCTCTTGCTGTAAAATAGCTCGAGCCAATGGAAGAAACGATGAAGCAAAGGAGCTAAACAGAATATTTCAAAGTGTAGCTCTGTGCAGACAAAGTGAAACAGTATAATGAAAAGACTTGGAGTTAGAAAGCCAACAAGAAAAAATATGCTTAGTGTTTTATGCTGGGGGGAAAAAGAAAAAAGAAAATTCCAAGCATTTAATTAAAAATAATGACACATTCTATGGGCAAAATATTAAACTGTGAAGAAAGCATAAAAAAAAATGAAAGGACTGCACAGTCACTATGCCAAAGAGAATTAGACAATGTTCAACCATTTTTAAGAGGTAGCCTAGGATAATTGAGCCTGCTGAAAGGAGTAATTTGGGCTGCACTGAAGGCATTGGAAAACACAAGACTCCAGGAATTGACTGAATACTTATTGAAGCATTTCAACAAGCTGATGTAGCCCTGGAAGCACTCACTAGTTCATACCAAAAATTTTGGAAACAGCTGCCTGGCCAACTGACTGGAAGAGATCCATACTTGTGCCTATTCTAAAGAAAGTTAATCCAACAGAATGCAGGAATTACAGAATGGTATTGTTAATATAGCATGCAAGTAGATTTTTGCTGAAGATAATTTTTAAATTATTACAACAGTACATTGACAAGGACCTGCCAGAAATTCAAGCCAGATTCAGAAAAGGATACAAACCAAAGGATATAATTGCTGGTGTCAGATGGGTCTTGGCTGAAAGCCGAGAATATCCTAAAAATGTTTACTTGTGTTTTATTGACTACTCAATGCATTTGACCATATAGATCAGTGGTTCTCAACCTATGGGTCGTGACCCCTGTGGGGGTCAAACAAACATTTCACAGCGTCACCCGACTCATCACAGTAGAAAAATTACAGTGATGAAGTAGCAACGAAAATAATTTTATGGTTGGGGGGTCACCACAATATGAGGAGCTGTATTAAAGGGTCGCAGCATTGGGAACGTTGAGAACCACTGATATAGATCATACCCAACTGTGGAAACAATTGCAAAGAACTGAAAATCCAGAAAGCTTGATAATGCTCCTATGAATCCTATGCATAGACCCCAAAGCAGTAGTTTAAAATAAAGAAAGGTGTGTGCCAGGGTTGTGTCTTTTCACCAGACTTAACTCAATCTGTATACTGAGCAAATAATCCAAGAAGCTAGACGATATGACAAAGAAGGGGCGTCAGGATTGGTGAAAGGCTGATGAATAAACTGCAATATGCAGGTGGCTCAGCCTTGCCTGTGGAAAACAAAGAGGACTTGCTAATAAAGATTAAAGACGGCAGTCTTCCATATGAGTTACAACTCCATGTTTCAAAAAAAATTCCAGCAATAGAACCAATAGACAACATTGTGACAAATGGAGAAAATACTTAAACTGTCAGAAACTCACGTTACTTGCATGCACAGTCAACACTC
>NW_022103906.1:86029568-86031304 GCF_000313985.2 Echinops telfairi | reverse complement strand
ATCAAGGGTTCGTAAAGGAGGGAGGGTGGGGGAGGGAGGGGAAAATATGGAGCCGATACCAAGGCTCAAGTAGAAAGAAAATGTTCTGAGAATGATGCTGATGGCAACAAATGTACAGATGTGCTTGACACCATGGATGGATGTACAGATTGTGATGAGTTGTATGAGTCCCTAATAAAATGATTTTTTTTTTTAAAGAAGTGACGACAGAGAGGTTTCCTCTCATCTGCTTCGGGCCTGTTATCAGGAGTTAAAGGAAGTCGTGCTGGGTAAAGCGTCCGGTGAGTGAAAAAGAGGAAGATGCGCCATGAGATGGACTGACCCTGTGTCTGCAGCAAAGGGTTCAAACACAACACTTGCGAAGATGGCGCAAGATCAGGCGATGTTGCCTTCTGTTCCGCAGAGTCCCGTTGAGTGGGAACAGACTCGACGTCGGAGGATGACTCCACCACCCATCCCGACTAGATGCCGCCAACTAGACCTGCTTCCCCATTTAACCCTAGGATATGCTTCTCAAGCGCTGTAAGAGCGGGAAGGAAATAAAATTACCTTTTCCCTGAGGGCTCTGAGCTAGCCATGTAATGAATACTCTCTTAGTGAAGATCAGAATCAAAAACCCTAAGACCTCCACAGCCTTCCTAACAATTTCAAAACTGAAACTATCAACAACAACCAAAATACTTTTACTACCATCCTCCCTGGACGTAACCCTACTTAGAGCACAAGGCATTTGCATGTTCACCATAAGACTCTGCTCCCACTGGGGCCTCGTGATGATCTAGGGTCTCTGCGGGTCACAAACAGGGTCCAGCTCCCAGAGCCATGGCAGGGACTGACCACCGGCACCCCACTTTAGGGAGATGGAATGAGTGACGTGTAACTGTCAGCATGCCTCAGATCATAACAACCCCTGAATGTGAGGCTGATTAAAGAGGGTTACGTGAATTGCCGAATTAAGCCGTCCGAAATTGGATAAAGCGATTGTGAAATCTGTTTTGAGTCAATCTATACGTGTCTCATTGTAGGAAAATGTCTCGGTAAGAGTTCATGGAGAAAAAAAACTGCAGCAACTCATTGTTGGCTGACCTTCCTGGGCTCCTAATAGTCAGTTCCCCAAAAGGCATCTTAGCCATGTAATTTCCAATATGGGAACAATTTGAGTTGCAATTAGGCAAATCTCAGAAGGCTCTGCCACTGATTTGTTCATTCTCTCAATATTATTCTATAGGACACACTCAAATGCTGCACCAAGTTCATGCAGAGGACATTGAGGAAAGCTGCATTTCGGTTACAGAGGCGAGGTCAACATATCACCGGTCCGTCATGGTAGCGCTAGGCCTCTCGACCTGGACACATGGGTCTGCCACGCCTGTTGGCTCCGCTGGAGATAGCGGCTGTTAGCAGCTTAGAGTCGGAGTTATGGGTGACAGCGAGCCCAGACACTCAGCATAAGGAGTGATGGGGCGAGGGAGTCAGAGCAGTTACCAGCCGGAGTGCAGCCCTGGGCTTTGCTAGGAAAGCAAAAGTGGATGGCTCTTTGCAGTCACGGTAACATGTTATTCAAAACGATGTCTTTCACCGAGGACCTCTCAGGTGCCGTCTCTGAGCAAGGGCCTGGGGACCCTCCGATGAAAAACACACAAGCCTTGACCTCAAAGGACCCACAGCCTAATGAGGGGAGGTGGCAGAAAGTCTTTTGGGATCATTGTTTTCGTACAAGTATGTTTCTCGAACGT
>NW_022103906.1:86027749-86028801 GCF_000313985.2 Echinops telfairi | reverse complement strand
ACTCTTGTAGAATCCAGCGTAAATCCCGTTTTCTTTGTCGGCACCCCGGCTCAAACGTGTTCATTCCTCTAGGGTCTTCCTCGTGCATTGTGTCGTTTTCACATGCATATGAGGCAACTGAGAGTGGCACGACTTGGCTTAGGTGCACCTTCGTCCCCAAAGGGACAGCTTTGCTCTTGGACACTTTCAGGAGGAGGCCTGGTGCAGCAGATTCCCCGATGCAATAATTTTGGGGTTTCTCCATCACTGCATCCCTGGATGTTGACCGCGGACTCAAGGAGAATGAAATCTTTGACAGCCCAGCATCTTCTCCATTTGTCATGGTGTTACTCATTGGTCTAGGTGCAGGGAACTTTGTTTTCTCTATGTTGAAGTGTAACCCTATTGAAGGTAGCCATCTGGCCTGCATCAGGAAGTGCTTCAAGTCCTCTTTGGCTGCAGTAAGCACGGCTGTGCGTTCTGCATGTCACAGGTTGGGAATGAGTCTTCCTCGAATCCGGACGCTAACTTCTTTCTTCCTCAAGGCCCGTTTCTCACAGTCTTTGCTCAGGACGTAGGCTGAAGGAGTGTGGTGAAAGGACACAACCCTGGCACACACGTTTCCTGACTCTGAACTCTGCACTATCTTCTTGTTCTATTCAAATGGCTGCCTCTTAAACTTCGGAAAAGTCTCACTATTACATGTTTTAGAATTGCCTTTCTTCACAATGCTATCCATGGTTCGTAATACATAATCCACATAGTTGAATGCCTTTGCATAGTCAATGCAACACAAGTAAACGTCTTTCTGGTAGTCTTTGCTTTCAGCCAAGAGCCTTCTGACATTTGCATCTGAAAGACAACAACAACAACAAACCCACTGCCATCAAAAACACCAAACCCACTGCCATCAGCTTGACTTCAACTCATAACTATTCTAGATAGGCTTTCCAAGGCTGTGGATCTTTCGGGAAGCTCCCTGTAATAGTCTAGGTACTTTGGAGAAACAAATCCACAGCAACTCATGTATAAGAGAGAGTTTTATGTAAAGAAAATGTGCATCACGAAAACAT
>NW_022103906.1:86023310-86025615 GCF_000313985.2 Echinops telfairi | reverse complement strand
AAAAAAAAAGAGGCATTCACATTGCCTCAATTTCCAGGAAGATGGAAACAATATCCCAGCTTGTTTTCCTTACATAGGTCTGTGGGAAAAGCACATGAGCTGATATGTCAAAAAGCCTGCAGAAATGTGAAAATGCTGCACAAATAAAGAGGTGGTGATGATCATTAAAATGACTGTGACTAATCAGTGACCTGACCCAAAAGTCACTTCCAGGGCTCCCCTCAGACCAGCCCCCACCCCCGTCCAAATAGATAAGATTTTCGAACAGTACAGTTCTTTATCCCTTTGTCCCCTCCTCCAGCAAAGAGACGGCTTCAGAAAAAGTCTGGAACTTGCTACCCAGGCGAGCTGATAATCTGACAGTATGGCAATTGCTTTGTCACCGAATGAAAAATAGAAGTTCAGTTCTAAGGAGGCAGGAGCCATCCATACACCACTAGCACTCACTTGAACAATAATGAGCATCAGTCAGTTCCTACGACATGGGAGGAAACGGTCAAGACCAGAAGTGGCAATCCTCCTGGGACAGAGAGAAGGGCTAGGAGCCTGGATTATGGATGGCCACCATTCCTTCCCCTCACTGCCCCCCCCCCTCCCCACCACCTTCAGCTCTACTTCTCTCAGGTTCCTTTAGGTCCAGAGACCAACCCTCTGAAATACCGACTGGGGCTTTTTGAACTTCCCTCGCCTCTACTCCCCACCTCACATCCCCTGGCCAGGCCTGGTGTGGCAGAGAGAGCTCATAGTCTACCCAGTTTCTGCTCCTCCACCTTCTTTATGGAAGCAGCTCATGGCAGGGCAGGGTAGTGAAGCATTCGGCTGAAGTGTCACATTTCCAGCCCCCACTTCTACTGCTTGGGATACCATGGCTGTCACTCTGGCCAGTGGAAGTCAAGGGACTGTTCAGGTGAAATGCTGCCTTTGACACAGGACCAAGTAGCCCCTTCTTCCCCATTCTTGCTTGAGCATCTTCTCTCTACAATGTAGCTAGGAAACTGGAGTCTAGGCTTCCCTCATGAATATGGGAGCTGCACTCTACGCACAGAGGCGCCTGCACCTGAATGACATCAAAATGAGCCATTGCAGCAACCCGGGACTAGGGTTTGACGGAGAAAAATACACTCTATTTCAGTAAGCCATTTCTCTGTCTTTCTTTGTCACATGCAGTCCAACTCTACCCAAAACTGATATAGCTCCCACTAAGCAAATGCCTAGGAAACGTGCCTCGATTCTCTCACGTCAAGGAGAAAGGAAATCACAGGTCCCCATGGAATAAATCTCTCAACGTGTAACCAGATCGTGCTATCGAACGCTTCTCCTTCACACTTTCTCTCTCCGCTGAGAGCCGAGGTGCTACGATCCCTGTGACGGAATCCGCCCTCCGGGGTGGTTGTTAGGCTGCCAGTGGGGCCGGGGCTGCTTCCCCATGATGCGCCACAGGGATGGAAAGGAAGAGCTTGCCTTTACCTAGAATCCCCCCCACCTCCCAGCCTCAGTCTCCTTTGCTGGTGTTGCTGTTGTTCTCCGCAGTCGAATCAGCCACCAACACAAGGCAATCCCTGGTACCACGGACCCAACCCTTGTGATCCACAAGATTTTCCCTGACTGACCTCCGGAAGTAGATCACTCTGCCTGCTTCCCAGCTTGTCTTCATCTGGAAGTACTGCTGGGGTCTGCGCGGAATCACTGTAACATGCATGCCTCCAGGGACAGGGGGGTAGTCATTGTGAATGGGGGCACTGGATGGGAATCCCACCTGCATGTTCTGCGTGGAAGGTGAGCCTTCCACCGCTAACCATCATCCCCCACTACCAACTGGTGAATGAGGCCGATACAACTGCCCTTGCTATCATGGACAGAGAACAACCCTGTAGGAAGTGAGTTTATTTCTGTTATGGTTAGTGTTGCTTTATTTCTAGCTGAGTGGATAATCGACTGTTTCTTTTTGTTAGTTTGTTTTGGCCAAACTTTTTTATTTAGTACTCTGTAGTTGTTGTTTAACACACACTTTAAATGGTCTTAATGGGGGGAGGGCAAAGGGGAGGCGCTTGCAGATTCCCAAGGGAATGTCAGAAAAGCAGCATATGGGCCAGCAGGATCCTTTGATTTGCATTTGTCTGAGTGAACCACACTTCGCGTAAGTAAGCATCTGATCTCAGCTTCTTCACCCTGAGAACATTTCTGAGGTTTCAGTTTGAAGACACCCTGAAATCTTACAGAGTTGTGGCAAACCCAACCACCCTGTACCCTCTAGCACGTTTACATCGGCAGAATGAGTCATCTCTCCATTTAAAATGGCTAGATG
>NW_022103906.1:86007723-86021979 GCF_000313985.2 Echinops telfairi | reverse complement strand
ATGGGTTAATGTTGGACTTGTGGGCTTGGGCAGCAGTGGGTTGGGATGTTTTCTTGATGTGCACTTACCCTTTATATAAGACTCTCTTATACATGAGTTTCTGTGGATTTGTTTTTCTAACGTACCCAGACTAATACACTTGGGGACAAATGAACGTGTCTGCAGGAGGGCTGGGCCTCCCTTCATGGTGGGCCGCCATAACTATCTTCTCCACAAACCTATCTCTTCCTCCTACGCCACTGCTGCTGCACACTGGTCCTGAAGGAGCTGATCTTTTAGGAGGTGGTCTTCCAGTCATGGTAAAGGTCCTCCTTTTACCGGAGGTGGCCCCTGGAAGAACTCGTGTTGGAATTCATGGAATACCACCATCATCCATATGACCCCACGTGAAGGCAGTTCCTTGGTTCCTCCATTGTTTCCCCTTCTACCTCGAAGACGTCTCCAGGGGACTCTGCTTCTTGAAGGTGATGGGGTCCCACGCCTACCACTTTCAAATGTCAGTTTTAGGGGCTTGTTCAACCTTGATGGCTTTTCCGTCTAAGGACTTTCCATTCATATCTCAGGCTGCACGTTCAGCATCTGCTGGGCTTTCAAAGGTGACAAAAGCAAATCCCTGGGATTTGGTTTCTCGGTCTTTCATCAGGAGTGCTTCCACAATTCGTCCAGGTTTGCCAAGCACTGCTTCAAGGGCCTTCTCATTGGTTTCTGTATTGAGCTCTCTGAGAAAGGGCTTCCCAGGCTGAGCAATGTCAACCATTTTCCGCCAGCAATGAGTTTTAGTGACAGGATGACCACACCAAGACCATGTGAATGAACCCACCAGCCAGGTGCTTCACAGCGATTCAGTAGAGGGTTGGCTAATCGGTGTGAGAGCGAAAGAGGGACGCCACCAGCAGGACTGCGCACCTTCCACTGCTTCTTAAGGAGACTCCGTGGTCACAAAATCATTGTGCCAAGATCATCGTGGCCTCACTGTGGGGCACAGCTCCCTCAAAGCAGACAGATTGGGTCTTCTGTGGTCTCCTAGCTCATCGCCAACACAACCACACAGCCACTGGTGGGACCCAAATAATTTAACAACCAGCTCGCTGCCCTGATGTCCATTCGAAGCACAAAGAGACGATATACCAAAAGGTAGTGTCTTATGTCCTACAGTTAATACTTAAATAAGAACAATAAAAAAGGGACGCAAAACTAGATTATAAGAAAGAATTTTTAAATATTAATGAAAAAATATTAAATAATTCCTGACCAAAAAAGCAATAAAACGGTTTAGAACATTTCCATATTGCTTCTTGATTGGCATCCTTACTTGCGATATTCTTGGCTCTTACCTGCACATCATCAGCTTTGTGATTCATCCCTTAACCACCGCTTCCCTGTAGGAGTAGGACCCCATTTATTTTAGAGGTAGGCCAATTAGACCATAGTCATTGTGTTTGAGCTATTAGAAATAGTTAGGTGACTTCTCTTCCCTGAACGTATGATGTTCATCTTTGAAAAATCCCTTTCTGTCTCTGCTGAACTTAAAGTAATTGTTCAGACAATATTTTTAGCTCTTTGAACACTTCCATCATTCACCCACAATATGTCGTGGGAATTTGAGGCCTGACACAAAGCTGAAATGAATGACAGTGTGTCTCCCTCTGGTTGTTTGACACTTGTTCTCTTTAAGTTATGTTTGTTTACTGAAATAACAAGGCAAGGGAATAAAAATGTAGTATCTCATCAAAAGTATAGTGAGTTCTATGAAATTAATAAAGCAATATTACAAGCACTAACTCATTGCCATCAAGTGGCACCCCCACAGGACAGGGTATAACTGCCCCCTGTGAGCTCCCAAGACTATAACTGTAATGAGAGTAGAAATGAGAGAGGCTGGTGGTTTCTAACTGCTGACCTTCCAGATCATAGCCCAATGTGCAACCACCGAAGTGTAATTCTGTCTAATTTTTTCTACTTATGGATGGAATGACCATGACTGTGAGTGCTTAGAACACACTGTTGCACAGGTGAACATGAAAAAAGCGAGGAATGTAAATTGGTGAGTTGGAGTCAGTCCACACTACCACATCACCTTGACTCCATCTCAACCTCACCAGGTCACTTTTGTCTCCTCAGAGGCGTGCTGTTTCCTCCGTCTTTCGGTGTTCCTCATGACCTTGACAGGCTATTTGGACACTCAAGCCAAAACCAAACTCATTACCATCCAGTCGACACCAACTCACAGCAACCCTATAGGACAAGGTAGACCCGCCCCTGTGAGTTTCCAATAAAACTCTTTACAGGAGTAGACAACCTATCCTTCTCCCTCAGAGTGACTTCGTGCAGGACTGCAAGTAGCCTGCTCCATCAGGTACTGAACACTAAAAGAGTCCACGCTCAGAAGCATCTATAGTTCTTGTGGATTGAGGTCCTCAAAAATAAAATAAAAGCCTAGAGGTACAAAAAGGCATCATTAGTCACAACTGCAGCTTTGTGTTGTGAAAGCCCTCCATAAGTGTCTGCTGAGTTGAGTGGGGTGTGTCCATCTCCCTCGAATCTCCTCACTAGGCCTCCGTCTTCTTGAAGGCTTCTTCAGTCTGCGTCGACTCCACAGCTCTAGACTGGATGCTGTTTGGTTTTGTTTACCCCTTGTGTGTCAGAGCAGGACTGTTCTGGTTACAGTGGCTGTAATCTTACTGGTTATAGAGATACTACAAGTAAGATTTGACGTGATGGCATTTGGCTTGGTTTGGGTTTATTAGGTAATCTTATAGCAACAGATCACCAACCATTTATCACGCAGTGCTGCAGTGTGTATTCAAACCCAACTCTTCAGTTAATAATCAAGCACCAGCCATTTGCACCACGTGCAAAATCTAACTGGATGGCAACCAGAATTCTCTTCTTCCTGTTTTTATTTATTTATCTTTATTGTTGTTGTTGTTGTTTTCCTTAAATGGCTATTAGAGGACTGGGCTGTAGTTTGCAACTATGTATTGTGCTTGTTAAATAGAGATCTCCCTGCTTGCCTTCATTTGCAAAAGAAAAACTTGAAGTGGTCTCACTTGCCTCTCCAACAGGAATGTGCCAGAGTAAGTCCAAAAGTATTGCTAAAAAAAAAAAAATCATAGAAATCTTTAGTAAACAAAAATATAAAAATGTTATGCTATTCATTCTCAATCTATCTTCCACTCAGGTCCATACATTTCCGGAGGTAGTATGTCATCTCTTCGTTTAAGAATTTTGTGCTCCAATGGATGGATGGATGGATTGTGATAAGAGTTGTATGAGCCCCCAATAAAATGATTCTTTTTTTAAAAAGAATTTTGTGCTCTTCAATTTATACCACGTCAACTTGTCAATTGCGGGATACTTGAGAGACTAAAATTGTGCTGGTTTCAATGCTGCTTAAGTTTGGGGTCACAAACAAAATTAACTAGGAAGGAGCAAGATAAATATGTAGGGTGGACGGGCTAAAGTTTCCAAAATTCTGCTAAAACAGCCCTTCTTACCCTTGAAGCATAAGCAGGTACCGTGTCACGATGGAAAACATTTTTTTCAATTGCTCGGGACAATTGTCCTGACGTTTTTCTCCCAGGTGCAGTTTTCCATTTCCTTAAAACTTCTTCCTAATAAGCCCCCACGATTCCCATGCCCTTCAAAAAAAAACAAACCTATGAACAATGATTCCCTTGGGCTTCCCTCCAAGAATCACCGTAATCTTCTCAACTGATCTCCCCATCTTGGATGTTAACTGGTCCAGCAGAGCCTTGGACGCCGCTGTTTGGATTGGCCTTGGCTCGCAGCGTCATATTGATCCATTCAAGGTACATCCCCGATTATAATTCATTCCATAAAGTTGTTTTTATTAGCTTTAACCCAGCTTTTAAAACGAATGGAAAGATCAACTCTTTGAGCTAGCTGATCATTACAAAATGTTTCTGGCGCCCATCGAGGCGAACACTTGCTGAAGCCAAGATGTTCGCTTAAAATTGAAAATGTGTAGAGCTACGTGAGACCCCCACCCCGGCAGCTTTCGCATCCATCAGTGGTAATTCTGCAGGCTTCTTCCACCAGCTGCTGGAGCTCATCCACACAGGTCCTTCCTCCATCTTCCCTCATCTTTGACGTCTTCCTGCACTTGCTGAAAAGGCTCCACCCATCTGAAGACTGTTGTTCTACGTGGGCAAGCATTTCAGTACACCTGTCGCAAAGCTTCCCCGGTTTGGAAAGATGGTCACTTGAGTTTTGTTAAGCGTTTGAAAATATCCCTGACACCAAAATCATTTTTCCCCCAAGGCATGAAAGGATTCCTCTAAAAAAAAGCACCTGAACAAGACTAAGACAAGGGTATGACTGAGAAAACGTGTCTGCAGTCACCCACTGATCGAAGAGACATTTTTCCAGAACTGAAGGTGCAGACACACTCTCTGACGCATCATCTGGAAATGTGGGAGAGTGTTTGACACTAGACTCATCTGATCCCCACGTTCAAGTCACAGTAGAACAGGGGCGTTGCAAAGTGCCTGTTGTTTCTGGGTTCACCCCCCGGATCACTCTGTAATTGTCATCACCCTGACTTCCCAATGTTATAAGGGACCTTGGAACTCATCTGGTCGCACCACCCAACTCTACAACAGACACACTGGGATCTTGCTGGTGAGCAGGGCCTCATTGTAGCCACTGAGCATGTGGGTGGCCGCAGGACAAGAACCTGAGACTTCTGACTCAACTCTAGTGACCGCTCAACGGCACCGGGTTTGTTATACAGGGCAAGTAAATGTTTTAAAATGCATTGCTGCAAAATTCTAAAAATCTTTATCATAATATATATATGAAACTCTTATTTCTCAATCCCTAGAAGCAATACTTTTTGACTTATTTTCATATCATGAAGTAAAAACTAACCTTTCCCTACATGACTATTTACAAGTAGGTTTAAAAAAAATCCCACATAGACTCTTTTCTTCTACAAATAGTGCCATGAACAGTTTCTGATTTAAGCACAATATAGCTCTCTTATTTTAAACTAAACAAAGGCCAGGTTGGAACCCACAGTTCTTTGAGCAGCGAACCAGACTGCGGCCCCTCCTACTCAGCACATAGCCCAAGGCCCAACTGAGCCTCTCAGCTCTCAGCCTGGAATTTGTAAGATAAACCTCACACCTCGGGAATATTGCTCTATAATATTCCTGTTATTGATGTGAGAATGCAAATAACTTGACGGCACCATTTTTATGGGCCTGGGAATGAAGGGGCTGGCAGCATACTGTCTTAGCTCAACCCCAACCGCCCACGGAGGTGTTGGACCTGGGTGCCGAGTCGGCTCTGCCCATCTCTGCAGCCCACTGCTGCGTGCTAAGGGCTCTCCTGTGTGTCCCCAGATGGCCAGGGTAGCTGAGTCTCTCACCCAGATGCCTTTGTGTCACTTCCTGGTTCTGCTCAACTAAAAGAGGAGAGTGGAACTCTCAGAAAGACACAGAGCAAAATAGATGGTGTCTGACAATACAGCCAGGTATTCGGGCAGACTTTCACCTGAGTTGTGGGTAATGCCCGAAAGGAACGGCTAAAGCAAAGGTTGCCGCATGAAGTTGGGGGGGTTCAGCAGCCCCCAGCATGTTGCCCATCAACCAAATACCATAGACAACTACAGAGAGGGCCATGTGAGTGCTCCGTGGACCTGCATTCATCACACGCATACTGTTGGGTTTAAGTGTCTTATCTTTTCGGAGTGTGTCCAAAGTCACACATGGAAGCACGTGTGTGTGTGTGTGTGTGTGTGTGTGTGTGTGTGTGTGTCAATCCAAGTGCACTCAACTGACCATGTGGGTCCAAAGTCAGTGCCCAGGTAGGGGCTGCTTGATCGTGTGTCTGCCAATGCCTTTGAATATTGTACTTGAGTCCCGACACATAACGAAATTACCCAGTAGCAACATCTAAATGAAACCCAGGATGTTGTTCTTTTAAAATGCACCCCCTACTGCAAAGTCCCAAAGGCTCTCCATTGTCATTATACATTTCACAGATGTTGTTGTTCTTGTTGTTGTTAGCTGCTATCGAGTTGGTTCCAACTCATAGTGAGCCCCGTGCACAATGGAACACACCACTGCTGGGTCCTGCACCATCTTCGCCAGTGCTCTTAGGCCGGAGCGCATGGTTGCCCCCACTGGGTCCATTCCTTTTGCCAACGGTCTTCCTCTGTTTTATCCACTGCCCTTCTATTGGACCAAGCATGATATCCTTCTCCGGGGACTGGTCCCTCCTGACAACATGTCCAAAGTAGGACAGAGTGGCTGTGAGTCAGAACAACTCTGGCTGGTGATGAGTGAAATTTCACAGATAATCATTTGTCAATCCAGCTTCATTTCAACCTAAGTCTTCAACCCCCAGTCTCACTCACTCCCCATCAGACACACTCTGTACCACACTAGGCTTTTTGTCTGGCGTTGTCTTCCTCCGCCAAACAGGACCCCTCTTCGCTGCTTGCTAAAATCCTACTCGGCCCTCAAATCCTTCCTGCAGGAAGTCGTTTCCATCTGCTGACCAGTAATTTCCACCTTTTCCTGGAAAACCCAGTCACTTTCTCTGTGTCTACCTCATGAGCTGAAGCTCAGTAAACATCAACTTGAATTAACATCAGAAATTTCCCTCATTAGGAAATTAAGCTCCTGTTTCTAGCCTTACCCAAAACGAAGTGGAAAGATCTGAGCCCTCCACACACTGGGGCAGAAAGGGGGTGAGGGGGGAAGCGAGGGGGCCTTCACACTCTTTTCTACTCAGGCATTTCCAAGTCAGCTTCAGTTTTGGTCTTAATAAAAAGCATTTGCAATGTTGCTAGTGTTCTTCTGGGCCTGTAAACCTTTTCCCTCCAAATCCGTCAGCTGTAAACTGTTGGAGCCCTCTCTGGAGAAAGAGCAAGGGTGTCAGATGTCTTCCCCAGCAAGAGCCAGGATGTGGGAGCTGAGACCCCACCCCACACAAACAACCCAGCACCTGGGTGGGCGTGGGAGAGTCATCGGAAGGGACCTGAAGGACCAAGAGGGAGGAGAGGGTGTTTTTGTGCTTTTACAGAAGGGTCTTCAGGGGGGCATCTAAAGCCTCCTGCACCCTTTCGCGGGTCAAATCAGGGGTGTTCTGATCTTTCACTGCTACCACAGGCTCAAGCAGTCCCTCAGCCTTCACCCCAGCAAAAACCAGCGTGATAACCTGGATGGATGCCTACACCCCTTCTGTGCTGCTGGAGGGAAGAGGTGATGAGGGGCAATTTAACGTGATACATCCTAATGACTCTCCGTCAGAAGGAAATCTACCCAAGGCATAGGAAAAGCAGGTGACTGGTCTCACCATCGCACCTCTCTAGGCTGTGGTTAAAGACCTATCACCCAGGTGGGTCAAAAGTAAACCAGCTGGTTACCATGGAGTTCATTCCAACTCACAGCATCCTCATCTAGGTCCGAGCAGAACCATCCTAAGTAGGGTTTTCAAGGGCTGGGTTTTTGGAAGTAGATCACGGCTTTCTTTAGAGGCACCACCATGGGGCAAAGTCAAACCTCCAACATTGTATGTGCGTCATCTGGGTGATAGGGTACGTAGGTTTTCTATTCAACAATGCATGCCTACTTTGTGTCCTCACAGGAGGCCTGATGGCATTGTGGTTATGCGTTGGACTGGGATCTAAAAGGGCAACAGGCCAAAACCACCAGTCGCTCCTGGGGAGAGAACAAGGCTTTCGAGCCCCTGAAAAGACAGATGGTCTCAGAAACCCACAGCGGCCATTCTCTTTGTCCTATCGGGTCGCTCTGAGTTAGCACCAACTGGTTGGTTTTAGTTTCAAGCATGAGGTACAACCCACTGAATGTAATACCACCCATCTCACTCCTCCCTGGACCCCCTCAGACCCACTGATGTTCCTTCTCTGCCCTTTCCTGCCTCCTGAGCCTTGTGCAGAGGCCCAGGCTGCTCGTTAATCCTGCTCTGAGGAGCGCATCCTGCAGCCTATAGGCCTGTCTGCTGTTCAGCCAAAAAGTGATCTTCCAATCTTTAACGGCCTGCGCCTCTCCGGGCTTCCTCTAACGAAAAGGAAGGAAGACTACTGAGCAAATTCGGGAATCCAGGCTCCTCTTTCCTTACTATTTCCTGATTTTAAGGACGCCTGCCTTTCTTAACGATATAAGAATAATGATATGGCACCCTTCCACCTAGTTTAACTTTGTAGATTTCCTGGAAGCTGAAAAGGCATCCCCTTGACAAGAGACCATAAGTAGAAGACATGAGCACGGCAAAGAGTGAATGCCCTCCTCCACAGCCCTGGGGTACTGAGGCTTTCCCCCCTAGCGTGTGCATCAACGACGCCAAATCAAACCATCCTGCTGTGGTTACACGATCAGCTGCCCGGATCCCTGCCGGGACCAGAGGACTTGGAATTTCTGAATAGAAAAATATGTTTCCCTGTCAAGTTCTGATTATTTAGTACTTGGCTAATTGGTCTTCTTAAAATGAAAAAATAATCAGGTAGTTCAAAGGTTATGAGTATAATGGAGCTTCAAATACTTTCTAAATTAACACATTACATAAAGATAAATCAGTGCGTGACATTTATAGATCCATGGAGCATCTAAATGGGTCTTCATTCCACTGTAATGGAAGCTCCTCGAGGAGTTGGCTGTGTTCGGCACCATATCCTCCACACCTAAAAAGAGTGACTAACACGTCATGCTGTTATTGTAATCTGTCATGGCTTCAGCCCCAACTCCGTGTCAGCAGAAGGAAACATTGCACCATTTTCATGATCATCAATAGGCTCAAGTTCACGGTTAGAGTCACTGTTGAGTGCCCTGATTTGCAGATATAGATCTTCAGGTCGTCCTTCCTAGTCTCTCTTAGTCCAAATGTTCTGCTGAGACCTGTCCACCGTGGATAACCCTGTATTTGAAATACCAGTGGCATCATTTCCAGCATCATAACAGTAGGACACAATAACGGAGGGGTTGGTCGAACATATGGTAGAACCGCCTCCGTCAGTTTCCAAGACTATAATTGTTTATGAGAGTGAAAACCCCCATCTTTCTTCCTCCGGGCGGCTGATGCTTTAGAATTGTTGACCTTTGGTATTGCAGCAGAATGTATAACCACTATGCCACCAGGGCTCCTGGAATATATTGTAGATATGAATAAATATCAGTTTGATTAGGTGATTAATTAAGTGATTAAGCTTTATTAAAGAAAGAGAGTATCGAGTTAGGAAGCGCTCAGCCATTCTGTGAAAGAAACCCAACTAAATAGGAGCCTATGGAATTCACTGTACACAAAGACAGCTAGAGCGAGACTCCTCTATGCCCAGTCCAACATCCCTACCAAAAAAACAGTTGTCAACAGTAGCATTAGCTCATCATTTATGCATTCAACACTGATCTACTGAAGTCTATACTATATTGCAAGTCTCAATCCAGGGCTTGAAGTATAGACTACTGGGCACGCCAGAGGGTTGCTGTTGGAATGGGCACCTTAAACATATGCATCAATGGAGTCCCCAGTGCACTCTCAGGCTAGATAAGGACCAAGGAGACTGGCAAGGAAGCACCGGGCCCAGCCAGCCTCAAGGATCTACAGGCCCAATCAAGACCCAGCACTTGGACAGGTGTTTCTATGACTCCAGCACTTCCTCGAGTCCCTGTGCTTTGTGCCTCAGACTGTGCAAAAACCTGAATGGGAGTCACGCATGCTTCGGGGTGTGTAGCAGAGTGAGAAAAGTCAAACTGGAAAGATAACAAAAGTGGAAGGTTTTAAGGCAGGATAGTGAAGACAGGATGGAGGTCAAACAACCAGTGTTAGAGCCCACATTTCCCAGACACTTGGCATGGCATGAAGTTGTCAAGGATTTCATCTAGCTTGAATCCTCAGTCAATTCCCATTGGACCAGTGGTCAAGAAATCAAACAATGCACTGCACTGGGCCAACCTGCTGCCCAGGGACCTCCTTAAAGTGGTTAAGAGCAATGATGTCACTTTGAGGACTAAGGTGTGCTTGACCCAAGCCGTGGTGTTTTTAATCACCTCGTATGCATGTGGAGATTGGACTTCGAATGAGGAAGATCTCATAAAGCCCATGCATTTGAATGATGGTGCTGGGGAAGAATACTAACCTACTATGGACTGCCCAAAGAACAAGCAGATCTGTCTAGGAAGAAGGGCAGCCAGAACGCTCCCTAGAACGGAGAATGCTAGGACTCCATCTCGCATACTTTGGCCATGTTATCAGGAGACACTGGTCTTTGGAAAAGGGCATCCTGCCTGGTAAACCGGAAAGGAGGAAGAGAAAATGAGGAAGGCCCTGCACGAGATGGGTTGGCACAGTGGCTTCCACAGTGGGCTCAAACAGAACAATGGCAAGGATGATGTTTCAGCCTGTTGTCCGTGAACTGGCCCATTTTGTTCTGTTCCGCAGGCGGTTGCTATGCGTCAGCCGTCCACGGCACCTAACAACAGCCAACAGTCATAGCATGTTGGACAAGTTAAACTCTGCACCGCAGGTCGCCTGTCTGTAAAACAGAGGCAATGCCATGAAACCTTGTAGAGTTGTAAGAGTCCACTGTCATAATTCTCAGCACCTCACCCTTCCCCTAACACGCCCTCAGTAACCTGTAGCTATTTTATAAATGGGACCTTGGGATCAGGTGGCCTAAACACATGCTCAGTCCCCAAACACATCTTTCAAGTTGGCACTTCTGCTTCTAGGGACCAGAATGACACTCCTGAGTCAGATGTCACGCTGTCTGTCACAATCATCTCTTGATGCCTCCTCCACAAGGCTTTGATAGGATGTGACCCCCTCCCCCTCTGAGAACCTATAATATTGTAATTTCACCTTTGTAGCGGATCACAAGTCAATTCTACCCTGTGCCATAGAAACCTGTGTTCTCTTTAGCCTCTCCCCACCCCCACCCCCCGTCCCCGACTCTGTCCCTTGTCCCAAAAGTTCTTTGGAGACAGAGACCACCTTTTACCCTGTTTCCCCGAAAATAAGACAGTGTCTTATATTAATGTTTGCTCCCAAAGAGGCGCTATGTCTTATTTTCAGGGGATGTCTCATTTTTCCATGAAGAAGAATATGGTACACATTTATTGTTTATTGTTTTATTAAAAGAGACCTCACCCTTCCTGTCTGCTCCGGCTGCGCTGCAGCCAACAGTGAGCTGCGCGGCGCCCGCTGCTACAGTCCAGAGTCCAGAGTTACGGGAGCTTCAGGGGGCCTTATTTTCAGGAAGGTCTTATTTGGGGGGGGATGCCTTATATTTTAGCGAGAGGCAAAACTGTAAGGAGGTCTTATTTTGGGGGGATGTCTTACTTTTAAGGAAACAGGGTACACGTGAGAGCCTTCACTAGGATCCACCCAGTGGTTCATCCAAGGCCAACCTCGACGCATGTCTGCCTAATTGATCCAGAGCAGCATGAATGTTGTATGGGAGAAGGCTGGCCTCAAGGTGTCTGAACCTACTGGGGCAAAAGTAAGTCTGGCTATGGTTTCATGCCCCCCATACCAAAATCTCTTTGGGCTCCAGAAGGAGCCCAAAGAGACCAACCATTGCATTATGGAAGGAAACAAAAAAGGAGTACCAAGTCATCAGTGCCAACCAGGCTGTGGCCTGGAGCTGAAGTGGGAAAGGCTGAGAACTGGCCCTGATGCAGGGGCGTTGGGGGGTGGGGGGGTCAGCCACGGGAAGAGCTCAGCCAGTACAATGTGTTAGCCTTGGCTGTGCCCTCCTGCTAGAAATGGGGCCAAGGAAATTCAGGCTTCACTGCAACCCTGATAGCATCTCTCCCCAACAGCCAATGCAAGCAGGGCTGGCTCAGCCTCCTGCCGCCGCCCCCCCTCCTCTCCCTCCCCCGCCCCTCCCAGAGCCAGCCCACAGCACCCAGACAGTGCGTGGAGCAACCCAGGCTGCATCCATCCTCCCATGCCCACGTTTCTACCACAGCCCCTTCCTTCTCCCTGTTCCAGCCCACCTGGTCCACGCCAGCCTGGGAGACGTTTCTAAGGCACAATCCAACCATCTGACTGCCCTGACCCACAGGCCCCCATCCTGCCCCACCTAGATGACGTCAGGAAATGAACTCAAGCAGTGTGTGGACAGAAAGGGGGAGTCTCCATGGGTGACAAGATGGAATCTCTCCGCATCTGTATACCTGACCTCTCTCACTCCTAGCCTATGTCACCCTGGGAATGCCACACAAGCCTCTTTTCATCTCTCTGTCCATCCACCCATTCATGTTTACTAAAAAGAGACTCTCACCAGAATGAAGATGAGATACTACTTGAGTTGAACAACCAGATAGTCCGGATTCCAGCCCTGGTTTGATGCTAACTCTCCATGACCGCCCGCTCCCTTTAGGACCAGTGGTTTGCAATCTCTCTCTAGCTCTCTGTCAGTGGAGTATCTTCTTGAAACGAACACTCATTTGCACATGGAGCCTCAAACTTCACAATACAAACCAGGGACTGGGACTGGCAGCAGAGGGGAGACCTCCTCACTCAGCCCCCTCTCTTTTTCTGAAGGTCTTGAGGAAACAGATAAGCCAAACTCCTCTGTTTCTACAGACACTGAGGTTGAGATAAGTCCCCTAGTTCTCAGAAGGTTAATGCCCAAGAGAGAATGTGAATGCTGATGGGACGGTGGTTGAGTGCCTGTCTGCAGATTGAAAGGTCAGTGGTTCAAACCTACCAGTGGCTCGGGGCAAGAAAGACCGAGCAATTATCTTCCAAAGGATTTCTAACCTTAGAACCTCCATGGTAACTATGAGTTGGAATCGGCTAGACAGCAGTACGTTGGCTGTCTCATTCCAGAGTCCCCACTCCTTCGGTATGCAGAACGTAGTTAAGGACAATGAGCAGAGAGCATCACCAAAGGACTGAGAAGGGAGAAGGCCCGGCTGAGGAGGGGTAGCTGGCATCCAGGAAGCCACCCTGAGGAGGCTCAGCAAGAATGTGCCCAAGGACAGAAGCATTTCCCTGGAAGAAGGTGCATTGCTTTGTCCGAGACTGGGAGAGCAGAGGAACCAGGTGAAGAGGGCCCAGGACCGGACAGGGTAGCCCTCTGTTGTATACAAGGTCATTATGAATTGAAACAGACTGGATGGCGCCTAGCAACAACAGAGAAAGCCTAGAGGCTGGGGGGCTTTGGCCTGGTTCTCAGCCCAAGTTGTGGGGCTTTTGCACTTATAAAAAGTGCAGGTGTTATCTCACTGGACACTGATGATGGCAAGACCCCAAGCCAGGAGCATCCCCTGAACTCCTGCCCGCCCAGCAAGAAGGCCTCCAGGTTACAGCCTCCCTGGGCCAGGCAGCCAGACAGGATGTATCCACTTGGGGTGAAGTGACTGCCCTGACCTCCGTGTTAGGGGTTTTCATAGGATAGTCTCCTTGGGTCCCCTTCCAGGTTGCTATGGCAATGGGTCAGCTTCTACCCGCTGGAGCCTGGCTATCTGAGAGACCAGACCGGGGTGGGGGTGGGGGCCGGGGCAGTGCTCAGAGCTAACATACACTTGCTCACCAATTCCCCTAGGGTGCATCTTATCCAAGAGCCACAGAACCCCTCCCATGACAGGTTGTTGGGGTGCCACTCCAGCACTTGCCGGCTGCTCCTTCTGTAAACGGGACAGGTAGGTAACCAGCCAAGGAGCTGCTTCTGCAGGTCAAGCTAAAAGTAACCAAGTAATTAGAACAACCTATGCAAATAGGACAACACAGAACAATGGGAAGAAAAGTAACTCCTGCTTACGTCCTGGCTTAATACTATCCCTGCTGTGTGGCTTCAGAAAAGACACTTAACCTCTCTGGCCCTTCCTTCCCTTGTCTAATAGTGCTAGCACCCTACTTTTCTCTTTTAAATTTTAGTGTAAGACATGAGAAAATAATAACAATTTATAAATTACCAAGGGTTCATGAGGGAGAGAGGGAGGGGAAAAATGAGGAGCAGATACCAAGGGCTCACGTAGAAAGAATGTTTTGAAAATGATGATGGCAACAAATGTACAAATGTGCTTGACACAATGGATGGATTGTGATAAGGGTTATATGAGCCCCAAGCAGAAAGAAAATGCTTTGAAAACGATGGTGGCAACATATGTACAAATGTGCTTGACACAATGGATGAATGTATGGATTGTGATAAGAGTTGTATGATCCCCCAATAAAATGACTTAAAAAATTGTATGGGCCCACAATAAACTGATTTTAAAACAAAAACTATAGGTCACTATGTACCTGCCTATCAGC
>NW_022103906.1:86005257-86006302 GCF_000313985.2 Echinops telfairi | reverse complement strand
CACCAGGCCATCCCCTCTTGAACTGCCTCTGTGTCTGTTTGCGGGGGAGCGAGGGGGGTGGCAGCATTCACCTGTTCGTGGCCCAGAGACCGTGCTGGTCAGGGAGCTCAATCGCTGGAATGACCACCTCACCCAGCAAGAGCCCCATTTCCCACCAAAGACCCAGAGATGTGTAGGCACTCAACATGTATCTCTCTACTCCTTTCCATAAGCATTCAAAGTCATCCTCATTCTGCTCACCAACCTTTGTAGAGAGGTGAAACAACCCGCCCCAGCTCAAGTGTTGGGGCCAGAATTCACATTCCGGTCTGTCTCTCTCCCCACAGCTAAGCCACGCCACTTCCCTACTATCGGCCCCAAAAATCCAGAAAGAGAGCGGCCTGATTCCCTGAAAAGCACACCGGCCCTTCCAGCAGCTATTGAGCATGCTGCAGAAAGGGGTTCCTCTATTTTTTAAAGGTACACTTATTAAAGTCTTAAAAGGACCAATGACAAGACAAAGACATATTATGCACATGAGAGCGACCATGAGCACGAAGTCACAATGGTGCCCGAGGGTTTTCTACTATGGAGAGCTTTCAAAAGGACGTGGGAGGTCGAGGAAAACTGTCCCAAAGGCATGGTTTGCAGCAGTCAGTACACCCTAGTTTCAGGTGGGGTTGCCGGAGCAGGCCTCTGATTGAGATGTATATGTTATGGTAGACAGAGAAGGTTACAAGATTGGTCTGGGTGCCACTTCAAGGCAGTCAGGGAATGCCTCGGGTCTCTGTGACACCTTGTGGGGTGATCTCCCTCCAAATCACCTGACCTTCATTTCTCTGGCCAGCTGTCTGCTCCCACCAGTCCTGCCGCTGCCCACCCTCCAGAGCTGGCTGGATCGACCTACAAAGTGCCGCAAAGTGTAGTCTGCATGTTTACTGCCCATCTGGTCAGGCAATGCGTCCTCCTGGGAAATCCCTGACCTCCACCAGCCTCAAATCCCCACAGGGGATCAAAGCAAAGCTTTGTGAATGCAAGTTCAGTCTGAGCACAGATGGCCCTGGAG
>NW_022103906.1:85996345-86004350 GCF_000313985.2 Echinops telfairi | reverse complement strand
CATAATTCAATACATCGTCTCTTCTAAGATCTTCCTTCTTCAACGACCACCTTTCATATGTTTATGAGGCGATTGAAAATACTATGGCTTGAGTCAGACACACCTTAATCCTCAAGGGAACATCCTTTATTTTCAACACTGTAAAAAGGCTGTATACAGCAGATTCACCCAACACGATGCATCATTTGATCTCTTGACTCAACTATTTGTAGACAGTCCCCTCATAAGACTCTCTTATTAGAAACCCCAATCATTCAAACCCTTAGAGAAGAGGTGCTGAGTGGAGAGAGAAAAAGTGTGGAGTCAGCCAGAGTTACTTCTGATCTTCTCTGATTTTTACCATCGTCCAATTATACAATATCTGGAAATTATACATGCTTTGCTTATTAGATTTGCACACAATTTGAAATACTGCATACAATTCAGAAGCACCTGCATTCCTGCTAGATACAGCCTCCATCCCCTAAAGGATAGAGTTCTTGAGGACAAAAATGTCAAATCTCGCCCTCAGAGTCTTCAATCATCGATGTTCATGCATACTCACACTTACCTGCCAGGTAACTTCATAACCCAAAATTGCATACCGAATATAGCATATTTTGGAATTTTAGTATAAAATATTTATTAATTTGTCCGTTTCCACTGGAATTTTATTGTTTTCAATCTGTGTGATTTGTTCTTGATTAGAGTAATAAGGGGGCTGAGACTAAATTCCTGCCCACAAGAAGCTCACAGATAATACAGTCACGTGTCAGGTGCTATATAAACACAAAGGTAGACACACCCAGCTTCCCTTCAGCCTTACCCTGCGTGCCGCTGTTGCCAGATGCTGGCCGCTGCTCTCCAATGCTGGGCTGCCTCAGCCGCCGGGCTGGCCTTCAAAGCTTTTTGCAGTCTGCCCCGGCCCCTGGCCCTGCCGCCGCTGTCCAGTCAATTCGCTGCTACTCCCATGGGTCTCCTGAGACAGATGAGGAGTTCAATGTTCGTTGGGTGACATACTTTAACAAGCCAAATATCAATGCCTGGGAATTGCGCAAAGGGATGAACACACTTGTTGCTTATGATCTGGTTCCAGAACCAAAAATCATCGATGCTGCTCTGTGAGCGTGCAGACGGCTAAACGATTTTGCTAGTGCCGTTCACATCCTAGAGGTTGTTAAGGACAAAGCAGGACCTCCTAAGGAAATCTACCCCTATGTCACCCAGGAACGTAGACCAACTTTAAATGAACTGGGAATCTCCACTCCAGAGGAATTGGGCCTTGACACTTTGTCAAGGCCCACAGGTGGGCTTCCCCAGAATTTATTGGTATTGCTACTTGCTTATCCACAGTCACCTGGAAATACTGACGCTAACATAATTACCTTTTTTGAACCTGTGTTCATTTATTGAGTACCAAACCATGTAAGAGCAACTTGTGTCTTAATAAAAGAGAAATGAGTTTCGACTGAAAAACACACACACAAAGGTGATGGTAACACTTCCTGAAGGTTTCAGAGGACATGAGGAGTGCAGATCCAAAGTGTCGCTGGAAGGGAAAGGAGTCGCCATAGACTAGGAGGGGGAAGGGCCTTCTGAGAAGTGGGCATAGCACTTGCAAGAGGGTGGACACGCAGTGGGAGCATGCTGGATCCCAGGTGTCCTAAGTGGGGGGCCGTGACTAGATCTTGGAATGTATGGAAGACAGATAACCATCTGACTGGAGAGGAGGCCAAGACCTTGTGGCCATGCCTGTCATTCAGAAAGAAGTACAAAAACGCCCATAAACCAAACTGTAAATGATGGTGTCAGCAAAAAAAATCCCTGTGGAAGACTTTGCTAAAAAGCAAAATGGGTTTCTTTGCTACAAAGAAAAATGTGGTCACTTCATTTCTGGGGTCAGGCTCATCTTCCAGAAAAATAAGATGTGAAAAGTAAAAAAATTCCGGTCCCACTTCGTTATTTACAGTCAATGTTGAGCACTGGTATTCTTTGGACTACTTTACTAGTGCACCTGACCCCCACGTGGTTTCTTTTTAATCACCTGACATGCATGCAAAAGCGGACGATGAGGAAAGGAGATTGAGGAAGTCATGCCTCCGAATGATGGCATCGGCAAAGAGCATTGACCAAATATGGGTTGTGCAAACATTGAACAAATCTGTCTTGGAAGAAACACAGACAGGCAGAACGATCCTTCGAGTGGGGGAAGACAAGTCTTCATCTTATGTCCTCTGGACATGTTCTCAGGAGAGACCAGAAAATGTACTTGAAGAAGTAGGTAAGTGAGAAACAGGAAGACGCTCGATGAGAGTGATTGACATTGTGGCTGCGACAATGGGCTGAAACACGATTGTGAGGATGGTGCAGAATGAGGCAGTGCTTGTTCTGGTGTAAAATACAGAGGGTCCCTATGAATCAGAACTAACTCAATGGTGCCTCAGAGTGCGCATGTGTGTTAGTGCGTAGGAGACAGCTCTCTTGAAAATAGATGGTGGATGGAAGCTAGGATCGGTGGAGTTCAGATGAATTAATTTATAGATCAGTGGATTACAAAGCAGGTGGGTGCTCTCCAAGCAGTCATCATGCCCCTCGAGGGAACCTTTCTCTACTTCAGGGCATGAACTCTTGTCAACTGCCACAAAAACACACAAACGAACAAACAAAACGGGAATGACTAACTGAATGGAAAGCTAAGCTCCAATGCCTAGACAAGAGTCAGTACCAAACCACAGATAACTGGGGCGAGGACCAGCACTTCTTTCTGCCGGGCCCTTCTGCCCTAGACGATGGGGGAGTCACATCTAGGGGTCCCGCAAGACAATAGTGCCCAGGGGAACATCACAAGACTGTAAATGCCAAATAGCATTACAACCAATCGAAGGAAATGCTTGCAATTTTGTCAGCTACAAATGACTCCAAGGAAAGTGTGGTTCAGCTTTCAGACCTGGCAATACCTTCCTTCGTGGCAGGACAGTGGCCATGAAAAGGCTAGTTTTTCCTTCCCCATCTCCCCAGTGGCATGGACCCTGGGCTGGGAAGGCTGTGCTTTCCCCACCTGTGGTTTTATGTTTAAGCCAAGTCAATAAACTGAAACACAGCTTTGGTTCAGATGACTCCTAAGGAGGAAAACAGCAATTTTGCCTTCAAAGGGACAGGTCCCAGAGCCAGGAAATAAGAGTTATGTTTCTGGGCTGAGCTCGGGGAGGCTGGGCTGCTTGCTTCAAGGGGCCAGCCTTCCTGAAAATCCAGGATGGCTAGAGAGGGCCTGACTTTGCTGACGGTGAGCACCTGTCACCTAAGGAACACAGTGGCTTGTAAGGGTCAGACCAGGTGCTGAGGGGAGCCAGAACCTGCTGGGAGAATCCACTGGCCAGGACACAGCTGTTTGGAGGAGCTACAAGAAGCATGGCAGAGCCAGGGGCCAGAGTTGGTTAGACTCATGGCACCCCCAAGTGTGTTCTATGGGGTTTCCAATGGCTGAGAGCTTTTGGAAAGTTACTTGCTAGACCTTTCCTCTGAGCTCCATCTGGGGGAACTCAACCCAGAGTGAGGAGCCACCCAAGAAACTCCCTACAGCAGTACAGACGAGAGGAAAACGTGCCGGAAAGGGAGTGGAGGTATGGTCAGTTACACCAGAAAGAGGTTGAAGACAGAGGAAGGGAGGCTGCCCTAGAAATCTCAAGGGCTCTGCATGAAGTCACTCTTACACACACACACACACACACACACACACACACACACACACACACCATTCCCCCATGTGGCTTTAGGAAAGTCATTTCTCCCTCCGTGATCACATGCATGAAATGGACATTGTTAGACCTGCCCTGCTTCCCTCTCAGACCCTAACAACACAAGGAATGTGGACTTGTCCTGCGGTTTCGGCAGCAGCTGTCCAGTGGTGGGTGGGTAACAGGTGAACCCCCACCACACTCGCACACACCCATGAAGGACTCTGGTTATCATGGACTCTCCTTACACCGTTGCCACGTGAGCAAGTGGATCCTCCCATGCTGCTGCACTAAAGTTAGCCCCACTCCACCCCGACCTGGGCTCCCTAGCCCCACTCTGGGCCTGTATGTTGAGACCATCAGCTCTCCCACTCTCCCGATCTCTGAATGGCACACAGCTCCCACGCCATCCCAGCCCTCAGCTGTGACCGAGCCACGACCATCTCTCATGCCGGCTAGTCCAACTACTCATACTTGTGTCACCCTAGACGCAATCCTCCATAGAAAGACATTTAACCGCTTTCAATCGGCCTGGGAAGCCGTGTTCCCCCCACCCACCACCACCACCCTGCACCCAGGGGAAAGCAGCAAGATGCCAGGAGGTTTATTTTTCTAGGATTAACACAATGACAGGGGATCAGGCATATATATTGTTGAACATGATGGGCCAAATATTTCTCTGTAATTTCTACAATAATAGGAGGAAAGCTGAAAAAGAAAAGAAAAAGAAAAAATAGACACGGCTAGAGTGAGGCTGGTCTTTACAGGCGCCAGCCTCCAAAAATAACAGCCCTTCCTATGAATTACCAACAATGCCGTTTTTCAAGACAGTTGCTTGATACAAGAAGTGGAACATATTAAAGGGGCTGAGGGAGGACAGACTGACCTAGGACACCGGACACTGGGGAGGGCCCTTGCTCTCAGCTGCCAAGCCCTGTGATGTGTGTGCCCGTGGATCCTGCAGAGCAGCCGAGGTAAGAGGAGATGCTGCCCCAAACCCACACTGGCTCAAAGAGTGGAGCGGGGTGGCGGGGTGGGGACCCAAGTGGGAGGCAGGCATCTGGCTGAGGCCACACATGTCCTCCCGCACTTCTCCAACGGGTCAACTGTGTTTCATCTTGCTGGACTTTGAAAGCTGATGAAGTGACTCTAAATGGGCAAACCGGAATCTCAAAGCAAAGTGAGGGCCCCCAGGGAAGCCCCGGGGAAGGAGGCTTAGAGGCTGAAATCAAACCGTAAGATCCACCCCCCTGCCCTGCTGTCCAGATCTGCCAATGATGAGTGTGTCCCCCAGGCCCCCCCCACACACACACACACCCTCCCTCTGCCTCTGAGGGAAGCTATACTGTGGGGAAGAGGGAAGCTAATGCTCTGGGCTGGGCATCCAAAGATTCAAGCACTGATACAGCTTCCCGGGTACTGCTTCTGGGACCCTGGGTCAGCCACATCCCAGCCCTGAATCTAGGTTCTCCACCTCGTGAGGCTGCTGCGCTGGGAGTGAACGAATGAAAGAAATGCACCGGGAGGCCAGAAGCTGATGTCTGGGAGCCAAACTCTCCATCTTCTAGAGCAGCACTATGGGAAGCTGTGCCTGGCCTGGGAAGGGCGCCCTTGATGGTCCCAGTCAGAGAGGGTCTAGCGCAGCAAGTCTGCTGGGCTTGTAAGAACCTGGAGGCAGACGCTGTGTTCCCTAGCAGGCAGCCAAGAAGGACGTTGTCATCTGCGACCTTCCCCGGGGACCTGGAGTCAGGGAGAGCCCTGAAAAGGCGGACAAAGTCAAGCCACTGCCATCGGGCCTATGCTGACTCCTGGTGGCCCTATGGGACAGCGCGTTCTGAGACTGTAAATCTTTATGGGAGTAGAAAGCCTCATCTTCCTTCCTCTGCCTAGTTGGTAGATTCAAACTGCTCACGAGACACTTCGACCAGTCGACAGAACCAATCATGGGCGCTTTCCAGAGCCTGGAGTCTGCTCCGTGTGCTGGCTTCTTCCACACGTCAATGTGACCACCCTAGCAGGCAGTTGTCTTTAAGCCCCTGTGGTCCCCACTTTCCTCGAGAGGGACTTAGTCCACCCGAGTTTGTCCTCAGACTCATAATTTCCTCCATCTCTAGGGCCTTATCTTAGCAAAGCAGAGACCAGAAGGATCCGGAGAGCAAGGGTTTGGAAGGGAGAGGTTTGATCTATGTTAGATCCTTCGCTCAGGGCAGAGACCCCCATGACAGGGACAGGGTCTGAGAACTGTGCAGACCAGGCGCCAGGCTTACAGGGTCAAAGGAGTGAGAGGGGAAAGAGGACTCCCACCACAAGGCAAGTTGAAAACCTTGGGAGACCATGGACCAACCTGCCCTCTGTCTCCCAAGCTGTGTGAAGACCAAGGAGAAGCCAAGGCATGACCACTCCAGGACACACAAGACAGGCCTCACGTACATCCCGAATCCCCCACATTCTCTACTCTCTCCACCCACAGCACCTCTCGACTGCTTCCCTGCTCACCCATTCTGCCCTTCCTGGCCCCATCACTGCTATCTGCAACAGCTGTCCGTTTGCCCTTCCTTCAGGTCTAAGTGAGACTATATATAGCACCCCCTTTGCTCATTGGTCAGAGCTCCAATTTTCCTCCTTTCAAGTTTCATGGATTCACTGAGCTTGTCCTGGAGCCCGGCCCCATGATCGGTGTGGGATTTAGTGATGAATCTGATGTTGCAGGCCCCTGAGGAGCTGCTCATCTGCTGGGTTATAGGAATGAGAAGCGCCAGCAAAAATCAGTCTCCCCAGAGACCCAGGGATCTGAGGGAATCACAAAGCAAACAGGTGACGCTCAGTGGAACAGACAGTTAAAAGGCAGCGGGGGTCCCCGCACTACACACACACACACACACCCAGAAGCACCTCAGAAGAAAAGCCTGGTGATCCAGTCCCAAACAGTCAGCTGTGGAAACCCCTGCGGAGCCCAGTTTTCCTCTGAAACCCGGGAGGCGGCCGTGAGTCAGACCGGATGGGATGACAAGGAGAGAAGCATCTATGTAAAACAAACACGAGACACACACCAAATGTTTTCCCACTGGAGATGAAATTCAAAATGTGCCTGGAATCTTCTTTATCCAGAATTTCCAGGGGAGTTTTGGTGTGAGTGAGTCACCAAGAACACAATGGAGGGTTCCGAGGGCCGGGCCAGCTGAGGCCCAGCGAATACTGACAGGGGGGGGAGGCGGCTCATAGGGGGGGACCCTGAAGTCACAAGGTCTGCTGCTACCCAACACGGAGAGGGTACCTTGCAGCTTTGCAAACCCACCATCTGCGGGCAGCCCAGCAGGGCTTCATGCTGCTGTCTGAGCGGCTGGAAGGACAGGAAGACACCAGAAAACAGACGAGCTATAAATATCCAACTGTTCTTGACAGTGGTCTGGCACTTGCCTTGTTCTTTCCCCCTTGAAACATGAATTATCTATATATTAATAAGAATCCACAGAATCAGAAAAGTTATTGGGGAAGCCGAGTGCTACTTCCCTCGCTCTTTCTCTCAGGCACCACTTGGGCTGCTCAAAAGTGCACCCAGCCAACGGCTTTCTCAAGGCCCGTAACCCTGCCAAAGGCCCCTTTCTTCATGAACTGCATATTGACCACAGGCCAGGGGCAGAGGTCATCCTGGACGGCACATTCCACCGCATGCATGTGCCACTCAGAGAGAAACCATACCTCACCTGGGAGGTGGTGCCTTCTACGAACAACTTCCCTTCAAGAGTACAAGACATTGTTCCAGAGCATGAGGATAATAGCAGTAATGATACTAATAAATATCAACCAGGTGCCTTCGTTTAAATGTGGTATACTTAAATTATTCTTAAGGAATAATTCCCACTTAGTAGCTGAGAGAACTCCCAGAGACCAAGGGCCCCGACCACGGCAGCATAGATAGGAAGTGTGAGGATCACATAAAATCATAAATGTCTGGGTGACAAGACCACCTCCTACCACTCCATCCTTCCTGTTATCACAAATACCTGCCCCTCGTAAGACTGGGTGCACAGACTATGGACATGGCTCTGATGCTAGGAGCAGCGGTCCTTTGGAGGCAGGTTTCTTAGAGTCAGGGTTCCTGACTCTAGTCCCTGCCAACGTACCTGTTGCTTGGCCACCCGTTAGCGGAAACTCGCATGTGAAACGGGATGCAGTGGAACTTCAAAGAATCGCCAGAATAGGAAGAACTGCCTGATGACCTACTTCCCCAACTGGACAAATGAAAATCGTATGGATTCAAGCAACATTTGGCTCCATTGTTCACGGGCCCT
>NW_022103906.1:85993689-85996163 GCF_000313985.2 Echinops telfairi | reverse complement strand
GTCCGTTCTGACTCACAGTGACTCTGGAGGGCAGAATAGAGCGGTCCCTTGGGGTTTCTGAGACTGTAAATCTAGAAGGGGGCTAAATTCAGGACCAGTACCCATTGGGTCATTGTCATCTTCATCATCACAGCAACATACTTGTTCTCCTCATCATTATGACCTTCCCTATGCAGCAACAACGCTGACTTTCCGAATATATTCCCACGTAGAGAGAATCCTTCTCTAACACTGTCACCCCAGCTCAGATCTAAAGGTAAGAAAGGACATGTCATTCCAGTGCTGACTAACGAAAAGTTCTCAGCCCCAAGAGGCCCTGAGTCACAGATCCACACCAGGCATGCCCTCTGCTTCTAGCCCATCCCGGGCCCAAGCCTCCCCCTCCAAGGTCCTCCAACTCTCATGGGGCAGTACCCACCATCACAGAGAGCTGAGCGTGTTCTCGGTTACGTCTCAGCTTGCTAGCTCACAGGCAAAGGGACTGGATACCAGCCTGCAGCTGCCAAGGACCCAAAGGTCCGGTATTGCTGAGAGTAGCCACTGCAGGCCTCCGTTAGGGAGGTGGGGCCCACAGTAGTTAAAAGCTTAGATAGGTGTCAGAGTCAGATAGATAGGGCTCTGAGTCCTTACTGTGTAATTCCGAGCCTCGGTTTTTCTTCAGTAAATTAGAATCAAGGGTCACTGGGAAGATTAAATAAGTACTATAAACACCATACTCCACCTCAAATTTGATGATCAATAAATATTATGTATGAATAGGAATTCACCACTCACCTGTCAATTTGTCATATTGTGCTGCTGGCAGGTTGCTGTGATGTTGGAAGCATTTTTCAAAGACCTGTAGGGCTACCCACGGTGAATAGGCTTCAGTGGAGCTTTCCAAACTAAACACAGATTACAGAGAGAACAGGCTGTCCACCACGGAGGGATCAGCCATTGAAAACTTTGCATACATTGTTAGATATAGTACCAGTTTGGAAGGCCCCGAAAATGCACTGGGAGGAGCTTCTTCCTCAAAATAGAGCCAAGCTTACTGACTTCTAAAGAGTAAACCTACTGGGACTTTCGTGTGGTGATGGGGAAGAACAACATGAGAAGAAACTGCTTCAGACCCCGTCAGTCATCAGAATGTGGAATGTGTGACGTAGGAATATAGGAAAATGGAAAGTTGTCAGGAGTGAAATGGAAGACATAGAGACCTAGGCACAAGTGAGCTGAAATGGCCTGGTATTGGCTATTTTAAGTCAAGTAATCATACGATTTGCTATGCTGGAATGACAAGTTCAAGTATGGCACCTTGAAGTACAATAGGATAATATCTATATGCCTACGAGGAAGTCTAGTTAATACCACTGTCACAGAACACACACTCAAGCTAGTGATGAAGAAACGGAATAATTCTATCAACTTCGACAGGTTAGAATTACTCAAACGTGCAATCAAAATAAGACACATTCATAATTATTGGCAATTGAAATGTAACCGTTTGGAAACAGAAAAAAAAAAGATTGGTAGTTGATAGTTGCAAAAGGCGGTCTTAATGAAAGAAATGAAACTGGAGATTGCATTTTGAAATCAATTTGAAATTGATTGTGAAAAACCAATGAGCAGTCTTCATTATAAATTGCAGCTCAAAGGAAAGAAAACAAATACCCTCACAATTGGACCAATAGACAACATCATGATAAACAAACAAACAAAAAATTGAAGTTGTCAAGTATTTCATTTTGCTTGGATCCACAATTAATGCTCATGGAAATGGCAGTCAGGAAATCAAAGGACATATTGCATTGCGCAAATCTACTTCAGGAGACCTCTTTTAAGTGTTGGAACACAAAGATATCACATTGATGACAGTGACGATGTTCCTGGCCAAAAAAATTGCATTTTCAATTTTCTCATGAATGTGTGAAGGTTGGCCAGAGAATAAGGAAGACTTAACAAGTATTGTGCATTTGAATGATGACATTGCTGATGAATATTGGAAATATCATGGACTGCCAGAAAACAAACAAATCTATCTTGGAAGCAATGCAGCCAGAATACTCCTTAGAAGGGAGTATGGTAAGACTGCAAAGTTATGCAGTGTAAGACTTCGATGATTGTTGTTAAGAAAATACTTGGTTTGTCCACATTTTCCCTGCCTGCATGGTGCCCAGCCTAACAGGCTCAGTATCTGAGCTCATGGTCTAACCAGAAATGGCATTTCTAGGAGTCTGGTTAGAGAGCATAGTGGCCAAGCTTATCAAACTTCTCCAGTCCTGATCATCTGTTCTGAATCTGCCTTGCTGTTGCTATGTGGACCTATAGAACAGAACCTATAGTACATAATCTATAGGGTTGCTTTGAGTAGAAGTTGCCTCAATGACAGGGGTTCTGTTTTAGAGTGGCCAGATCGCAGCAGAGCTAGAAAGACAGTGAGAGAGTGTATTAGTCCGGGTACTTTAGAGAAACAAATCCACAGAAACTCATGT
>NW_022103906.1:85989900-85991779 GCF_000313985.2 Echinops telfairi | reverse complement strand
GACTTCCGAGTCTATTCCTTAGCCCACTGTGCCTGTGTTGAAGCTATCATTACAGCACCAATAGCATGTCATTGTCCTTAATATTTTCTATGTCTGTCTGCCTTTCCCCACACCTGACATGCTCAAGGTGAAAACGTCCATAAACCGTTCACCTTCTGTGGCTAGATTGTAATGACCCCATAGGGCCAAATAGAACTGCTCCCTAGGGTTTCTGAAACTGTAAATCTTTTTTTTTTTTCAGTCATTTTATTGGGGTCTCTTACAGCTCTTATAACATTCCATACAGAAATTGTATCAAGCATATCTGTACATTTCTAAAACATTTTCTACTTGAGCCCTTGGTATAAGCTCCTCTTTTTTCCCCTCTCTCCCCAATCCTCCCAGCCTTGTGAATCTTTGATCATTTGTATATTGTTATTATTATTTCGTATTTTATCTCCCTTCACTCACATTTCTGTTATTCATCTCCTTGGGGGGGGGCGGTTATATATCCAACTTTACGATGGATTCTTTTCTTCCCCTTCTCCCTCCCCAGCCATCCCCCTACCCTCATGATATTGCTGCTCCCACTGCTGTTCCTGAGGGGTTTATCTGTCCTGAATTCCTTGTGTCAAGAGCTCTTATCTGTACCAATGTGTGCTCTACAATCTAGTCGGATTTGTAAGGTAGAACTGGGTCATGGTAGTGGGAGTGAGGGGAAGCATTCAGGAACTAGAGTAATGATGTGTGTTTCATCAGTGCTATACTGTAACTTGGTTGAATCACCCTTCCTTATAACCCTCTGTGGGGGGATATCCAATTGTCTACAGATGGGCTTTAGGTCTCCACTCCAAACCCCCTTGTTTGCATCAATATAGTTGTTTGTTTTGGATCTTTTGATACCTGACATCTGATCCCATCAATACCTCATGATCACACAGGCTGGTGTATTCTTCCATGTGGGATTATTTGCTTCCCTGCTGGATCCTTTAAGATCCCAGATGTTATATCTTTTGATAGTCAGGCACCATCCACTCCCTTCACCATATTTGCTTATGCACCTATTTTGTCTTCAGTGATTGTGTCGGGAAGGTGAGTATCAAAGAGTGCCAGGTTTTAGAACAAAGTGTTCTTGTGTTAAGGGAGGCCTTGAGTAGAGGTCCAAAGTCCATCTGCTATCTTAATACTTACGTATCAATATATGCACATTGGCCTCTATCCCTTTCATCATAAATTAATATATTTGCATATATACATGCCTGTAGCTATACCTCTATAAATAACTTTTGCCTACTATTTCTTTCCTCTATTTCCTTTCGGCTTTCTCTCATCCCACTATCATGCTCACCTTCCATTCGTCTCTCAGTACTTCCTCTTTGATACATTGCACTTGATTAAGCCCCACCAAGCATTATACCCTCCTTGCCATCAATTTTAGATCTCTTGTTGTTCCCTTATCCCTGAGTTTGTTGACTCCACCTCCCCCTCCACGCTCCCTCCTCTCCCATGTCCCCCTGGAACCGCCAGTCCCATTGTTTTCTCCTTGGGATTGTTTGTCCTGCCTTTCTTATAGAGATAGACATAGGGCAAAGTAAAAACAAAACTAAAAAAAGAGAAAAAAAATGATAGTTCCCCGTCTGTCTGCTGAACCTCCTGGCTGGAGAGCCAATGGCCTTTCTTAACCCTGGCAGATTCCCTACAGCCAACCTTGGAGCAAAGTTCCTTGTCCCCAAGAAATTGGCCCGGTCCATTACAGAGTTCCCTCAGAGCCCTAGCATTTACTTCTGAGAGCTCAAGGAAGAACATTGTGAAAAAGCAATGCTCCTACAGATTTTGAAATCCCTAGAAGGAGGAAAGTAGAAAGTTGTATGACCTTGTTGGGTTTACTCTCCTTTAGCTG
>NW_022103906.1:85983967-85989750 GCF_000313985.2 Echinops telfairi | reverse complement strand
TGTGTGTGTGTGTGTGTGTGTGTGTGTGTGTGTGTGTGTCCTCTCTGTCCCTTTTAGTTCAGTCCTTTGTGGTCTAGACAGACTGGTCTCTCTCCCCAGGCTATATCTTCTGTGCTGCTCTCTGTATTGCCTCCTTCTGAAAAGGGGGCCAACATATCCCAGCTTGGGCCTGGCCCCATTGTCTTCTCTGTTAGTTCACTGCTTCATGCCAGTATTTTGCCCTCAAGGCTTGGTGCTCTGGGACAGGAGACTGTAAATCTTTATAGGAGCTGAAACCTTCCTCTTTCTCCTGCAAAGTAGCTGGTGGGTTTGAACTGCTGACTTGTGATTAGTATTTCAACATATAACCTACTATTCTACAAGGACTCCTTATGTGGTTGCTATGACTCTGAATTGACTCAACGGCCATGAATTTGATGGGGGGGTTCTTTGGACTTGGGATTGGTTTTCTTTTTAATTTGGGTGGATGGATGGGTGGGTGGATGGATAGCTGTAAGAATAGATGGAAGGGTGGATACATGGATGGATGGATGGATGGATGGGTGGGTGAGTGGATGCCTTGAAGAGAGAATCCTTGGGAAAGGCCTCGATTTCATTGATGTCATAGATACATTAAAATGTGTTATCATGAGCTACTATCAAATACGGTCCCAGTTCAAGCAATTCCATGCATAATGGAACAAAATGCTGTCTGGTCTCCATTGTCAGTTGTACATAGGATCATTGTGCTCACTGGCTGATTTTTTTTAAGTAGATCATCAGCCCTTTCTTCCTAGCCTGTCTTGGTCTCAACACCCAACTGAAACTTGTTTGGCATCACAGCAACCCACAAGTGCCCCTGACAAAATAGGTAGTGAAGCCACATTAGGGGCACTAGTTGGAAAGGAAGAATTCTAGGACTAAACTACCATTGCCTCGTCCTAAAATCATCACTTGCCAAAAATCTAAAATGGATAAAAGAAGTTGACCCAATTATCTTGGCTTTCCCCCAGGCCCTTTCCCTCTGTCTGTCCATCCCATCGGTGCCCCAAACTCTTGGCAGGCTACACAGCAGAGTTGAACTGGGGCATCTGGCCCAGCCTCCTGAAGACATCATGGGAGAGGAAGAGCTACGACTGGATCCTGGCACCAAAACAACGCTTCGGTAATTACATGTTTCCAGACAGACATAAATATACAGATTAGCCTTTCTGCATTTTTCTCATAAAAATAACAACAGTTCCTAAGCACACTGGCATGAGCATGGACATTAAGCATTGCAACCTGCTGTTCTTGGCAGCCCAGTGCTGGCCTTCCTTACTGTTCCCTCCGCCCCACCTCCTCCGCAGGGCTCTTGGAGGGTTCCTCACGCCTGGCTCTGTCCACCCCGTCACCCCAGCGCAGGTTGGCAGCCAAGCCCTAAGACTGGCTAAGGGCTTTTATGAGCATCAAGTCCATGGTTTCCTGTTCTCTTGGCAGGATCTTTATCTGCTTTCAGTCATTATGTAACTAAAAATCCTGTGCACACGGTGAAATGATTATGTGCCCCATTCTGCACGGAAATAAAATGGGGAGAATGTGTGCTTCTTCTTTGCCATCCTCCAGAAGAAGAGCAGTCTCCTAGGTGATCCCCCTCGACACACACAAAATAGAGTCCAATCAAATCTAAACACACACACCCCTTTCCTCTCCTTCCTTATCCTCCTCGTCTCTCTGCCCCATCCCTCATCTTTTTTGCTTGTCCCCAGGTCCCCATGCTGAAGTCTGGCTCAGGTTTCTCCCTGCTCCTCTCGCTCACAACTGAGTTCGCTTCTCCTCTGGCCTCTGACCTCAGGGATCAGAAACAGGACCCTGGAGCCTGACATGTGGATTACCAGATGCCTCCCTAGGGCCATGAGTTCCCCAAGCTAAAAAGAGTCTCAGTCTCATCCTCCTGCCAGAAAATGATCCAGTCAGGGCTCGAGCCACAGATGGTTATCAGATGGCCACCACCACCTCTGGAAGATTGAAGATGACCAGACTTCCTCACAGACTACAATTGGCTTCATATTCTCTTCCATGTGGTGGAAGTCTTCCTGGCCTCCACCCGGAAAACCCTGCAATGGCCTGAAAGCCTGTATAAAGCTGCACAAAACACATCCACCCGACTGTTCAGGGCATCTCTCATGCGAGTGCCAGGCCATGGATCAGTGAGAAAGTGAGATTTGGAGTCAAAGCCCGATGATGTTCAAGGTCCAAGTGCACTGCTCATCATCTGGAAGGTCTTAAGCAAGTCACTTTCCCTCTCGGAAAACTGATATTGCACCAGATCTTGAGTGTCCCTGCCTGTATAAATACATGCACATCTTTGTTTTTCCTTTTATTACACAACATTCTGCCCCATGCTTTCTTAGCTGACAATAGATCTTAAAGATCAGGTCACATAAACACATAAAGCTTTCTCCTTCTTTCTCTCCAGAGTTCAATAATGTTCCATGTGTGTGTAATGTTGTCTTATTATTATTTATTTATTCCATATAAAGCAATAGTCCTTAATCACTTTATATTTGGCTCTTTTTCATCATCAGCTATCACCATCAATGCTGCAATGAGCAACCTCTTAAAAACATTTCCTTAAATTAGAAACTAATGATGGCAACATATGGACAAATACACCTGGTACAATTGATATATGGATTGTTATAATGGCGTTAAGAGGCCCCCAATAAATTATCTTTTTTTTAAATTACTTTATACATGTACAAAAATATTTTCAGGAGAAATGTATGAAAAATAAATTATCGTGTTAAATGGAACATGCATTTTTAATATTGATAAGTATCACAAAATTGCCTTCCCTAGATGGTGACTGGATGCTAATCTCCACTAACAAAGTTTGAAAGGGCATGTTTCCCACACCTGCAGAAATGCTGGTTGTAATATATTTTGGTCATCGCCAACTTGCTGGTGAACAACAGACTCTTGGTAAGGCTTTCGCATGCATTGTTCCTTTGGGATGGACCTGAGGACATTTTCATATGAGCTATTGGTATTTTCTTCACTGTGACCTGTCTGTTAATAATATTTTCCATTGTTCTATTTAATTGTTGGATAGACATTATATCAAAATTGTTTAGCCTGGCACTTCAGAAGGTCTGTAAACTCTCAGGAATTTCAGATGAGTATTGTCTAAATAGGCTTGAATTCACTTTCCTTGAGAATGTTTTTATTACTTTCATCAGGTTCTCAACGGATCTGTGGTCACAAAAAGCTAACAACCTGTAAGCAAATCAGTTGCCATGCACGCTCCCAGAGTTCACAAGGATTCTCATGATCTAGGGGTGCATCAAAGTTTGGACTCTGAACATCAATAAGTACCTATTGGTGCTCAACACTGGCTCTGTGGGGGGGGGGGTCCAAAAATATTCTAATGAATTGCCTTTGCACAGCAGAAGTGAATTTTTTCACATGTTCCTGTAGTTTTGGTAAGATACTTGTAAGTGGAATGGTGGTGCTCAAGTTGAACTATGACCATTTTTAAAACATTAAGTGTAGAAATTGAGCAAGAGACTATAACTCCATTTCTGGTGTCCCAGGTCAGTTCTGTGCTTACCCAATCTGATCATCTTTCTTGACAATTCCACAGATCAGCTAAGACTTGCATTAGGCTGTGGATGACAGTGAAACTCAAGATGTTTGCCCACTCCCCACGTGGGTTAAGCCTCTGATGAGTCCCCTCCGACCATCCTTAGTCCAGGGAAGTGAATAGCCTTGCTGTCAATCAGGGAGCACTGCACAGTAAAGTAGATGATGACAGAGGAGTTAAGGTCACAAGGCACACCTTATCATTTGATCTCTCTTTTGACCCATTGTAACATTGTTTCAGTTTATCATTCTCTCTGCTTTCTTGTCTATTGAGATTTTTCTGTTCTGTTTTTTTCATTGTGACTGCTTTATTTTTTTTGTTTAGAGACAGTAACTGAACTGGTAATGACCTAGGGGCATGGCACGGGCCATTGGGGAAGGAGCTAGCAACAATGTATGTGAGAAAGAAGAAAATTCTCTGAAATTGGTTGTGGTGATGAGTTAACAGCTCTTCTTAACCTGATGGAACCATTCAACTCTAAAAGATACAATAAGGTGACGTTGGCTATACAACTACTGACCCCTAAGGACATCATAATAAATTAGGCAGCAGCAAAGATGCTATGTGTTTCTGATTCCCACTCTAGACCTACGGTCTTATGAACTACAGTCATATTGGTTCTGTAGGGTAAGTACTGCCTGTTGACATTCCCCACTACGAAATCACATCACCTCCAATCAAAGCTTGGAGGAAAATTATTTTGATGGCAATCTATCACTCCAACATCTCCCCTCACCTACCCTCATCGGCCTCTGCCCACAAAGAACGGCCATCATAAAAATGTTCTAGCATCTTTGTCCTGCCCCCACCAATGTCTTTCTCAATGACGGACACAAAACGAAAGTGACTGCCCAGTGACCCCTTCTGTCAGAAGGGTGGGGAGTGGGTTGCACATGATAAATCTAGTCCGGCATTCCTATCTATTTAAGCCTCTGGATTCCTTTCTCTGTACTATACCAACGAGATGCTGACACCTCAGTCTCATGTAATGCAGGCCACTGCTGAGCCCACGATTAAGTCAACCAAGAGAGCCAACTGTGGGAGCCACTCCAAGCAGCTCCAGCAAACATATAAATCAAGAGTCGCTAGTAAGTGCATACATCTTGATAAATTTGGCCCAATTCAGCGTTGCAGGGCTCTCTGCCTATCTATCACCTTGTAATTCTTTGGGGGGGGGGCGTGTTTTCTCCTCCTGGTTGTAATTTGTTCTCGTCTTTTCTGAGTGTGGTAGAATCTGACTTCGTTATGGATCGCCAGGATAGGTGTTTAGAATACACCTCAAAAGGATTTGGTGACACCCACCCCACAGCACCTCCTTACTCAAAAAGAAGGGAGCTAGCTCCGTCAGGTGGGGAAGGAGATGGATCTTCTGATGGAAGAGGCACTGCGAGATGTGGCACAGAGACATGACAACATGGCGCATTGTATCGCGTGACCTTATGCTTTGCATATATGGCCATTAAGGCACGATGACGTTAGGCAATTACAGAAGCACTCTGATTCTCTGACCGTGACTTGACTCGATGCAAAAGCCCAAGATTGATTTCTTGTTCTCCGATGTAATCAGAAATAGCCAACCCACCCACCCAATCCTTGCACGCAATCCTCACACTGCTCATTTCCACCATAGTAGTCTCTTCACAGCCGTCTTTCTCCCAGGAAAACAACTTCGCTGATCAACAAACTCACTGGAACCGTAGGCCACCCCCTAGGGTTCCACTTAGAAAGAAGCCATCACCATCTTCACAGCCAAGAGGCTGATCTTTGAAGGTCAGCACCTGCAAGCCCTTGTGGTGTTAAATGCAGGCTCGGCTAGGGGTCAGTCAGGAAGACCGAATCACTCTATACATAGTACATATTTTTTAAGACAAAAGTGAGATGGTTATAAAATCATTCAAAGGGCAAGAAGAAAGATCAAGAAAGACCACGCTTATTAGCTCATAATGAACCACTAGCTTGCAGAGAGTCAGAAAATCAACTTTCATCGGGAACCATCAAGGACGGTCACAGCAGGAAAATGTCCAGAATCACATAAGATCTCTTCCTCCCTGGAGCAACGGAGCAAAAGATGCATGAACTTTCTGTTTCTTTCTTTGATTTTCTCTCTGGGAAAGAATGCTCAACTGTTTTAACATGACAAGCTTAAGAGGATGGTATTAAATAGTTTAGAAAGAAAAAA
>NW_022103906.1:85936784-85982356 GCF_000313985.2 Echinops telfairi | reverse complement strand
TCATCCAGCCTGTCCTATCCAGACAGACCTGCGGAGACAACAACATGCACAAAAACAAGACAGAGCAAAACCAAGGAACAATGTACAACAAAACAGCAACAACATCAATCCACTGACAAAGAACAAATTAAAACACACCAAGAAAGAAAAGCTTGTAGTTAGTTCAAGGATCGCTGGCCTTTAAGAGTGTTTTCCAGTCCAAGGGCTGGAGCTTTCTAGCACTTTTGTCACTTGTCAATTTAACTTTGGTTTCTGTTTGTTTGTTTGTTTGTTTTCCAATTCAAGCCACAAGTGGCTTGCTTGGGGTCCTGTATTTCTTCCCGGTTCTTCAGCTGTGCAAAACCCATGTCATCCTCTCTTCCACTGAGGTTGTCTCTTCTCTAGAGAAGGCTCTTCAGTTTGGTTTGGTTTCTTTTGTGGTGGCTGTGATGAACCGCACTCACAGGGTATACACTAGTTCTACTCTCCGAGCACACCCATTGAGTTTCACCCATGCTCACCTTTCTTTTCTAAGGGGCTCCTCCACCGCTAATACAAACTCGCTATCCCCCTAAAGTTCTTATTTAATCTTTCTAGTGGCATTTTTTTCCCATTTGATTCCATATAGACAGATCTTGACAGAGATGTTGACTCAAGAAAGACATTCTTTATTAGTTAAGCTCTCACAATCACTTTCCATTCATCTCTCCAAAACATCTTTGCTCCCCTTTCAGAAGCCCGTTTGGTCTGTGAAAGCCTAACACTTCAACAAATTCTTTATTCTTACTCACGAAGAAGAACAGATCCTTGATTTCATGTGCACTAGCAACAAGCCCTCCAAAGTGTCCTGAGACATCGCCACCTCTTCTGGCAAGCCATTTCAAAATACGGTCCTTGAGCATGGCCTTCCTCCCTTGAAGTACCCCCAGGTCTCCTGTGTGTTATGATATGTTTATAAGCATGTCGGATCTCACCTACTAGACTCTAAGCACCTCATTGGCAGGATCACAATAATGCAGCTCTGTAGCCCACTCTGCAGCAGACAGCCTGGAAGAGCGAAAGCTCAGTAAATGATAGATGAATGAGAGTGAATGATCGTTGTAAGGAAGGAGTCCTTACAACCCAGTAACGGATCCTAGAGCCTCTGTCTGTACAAGCTCTGTGTCTTTCAGAACACTCAGATTGTCTCAAAACATTTTTTTTCACCACCTGCTTGAAAAAGTACAAAACAAATTTTGAGAGCAACCTGGTTTGCTTCCTTCATAAGGAGGCAAGGCACATTCATGAAACCTCTTAAAGATCATAGGAAGCCAAGTTCACTCGACACCATGTTGGTATTATGAGTACTGCCTTGGTCCGTCCTCTGTGCACCTTCCTCCCGATAATCTCTCAGGGAGTAACCAACCAGGGGAAGTACTTCAGGTGCCCGGGTTCATGTTGCCACATAGGGTCTGAACACACTTGTCACTTCTCATGCTGGTCCAGGTTCTGAGCACAGAAACTGATTTTTCTGAAAACCTGGCAAATTGAACAGATAAGACTCCTCCACAACATGCTACAGGCAGAAAAGGCACGTGTAATACAAGCTTACCTCCTGGGGCTCATCCCCCCTCCCCCGCCCAGTTCCCCAGCCCTGCCAGATCCTTGACAGGCTTCCCCAGACACTGAAATTGTGCCAGCAGGTCCCCTTGTGAGCTGAGTCTCTTCACATCCCAATTGTCAGTCAGACTTAGGGAGGGGAGCATGAGCAAGAGACACACGGCCGGGTGGCCGTCAGCCAGGGACATTCAGACTGGCCTGCTCTAGGTGGAGGAAGACCTGGCATTCACAAGCCGAGGAGTCCAGAGTTTCCAGAAAGGCTCTATCTCCTGGCTGTCAGTGATAGAAAGCCCAGGTTCAGGGTGGCCGAGCAGGGGTTGATAGAGAAGAAAGAAAGAGCAAGGCCAGGAAGAATTGAAGAAAGGAGAGCCTGGGTTAGGGAATAACCTGAGGGTGATGGGACATCTCTTGCCATCCAGACTTCTAGACCCTTTGATGATGGAAGGATCAAAGCCTTCCAAGGATCGCCCTCCCTCATGTGCCAAAGTGGGTCCATGGTGGTGCAGTAGGCTGTGCATTCGGCTGTTAACAGCAAGGTCAGCAGTTTGAAACCACCAGCCATTCTGTGGGAGTGAAGCTTTTTACTTCTGTAAATAGTGACAGTCTTTCAAACCCACAGGATGATTCCATCCTGTCCTACAGGGTCACTATGAGTCAGAATGGACCAGGTGGCATCGAGGTTGTGGGGGTGAAATACAATCTGGAAGTGAAAGGTCTGATTGATGGACACTGAGCTACTTCTTATAATCTGAGTGATCCTCAGGAGGTCCTCGGATGCTCTGATGTCTGATACAGTGTGTGTTTGTGTAGGGGTGTGGACTGGGGGCATGGAGTACAGGAAGTCCCCAAGTGATTGAATCCAGATTGAGTTTCTACTGCCAATATGAAAGTGTTCATTCCCATCTGATAACTCTATGCAAGAGTCTTTGTCGAGAGAAGTACTCCCTCTAATTCCCAACAGCACGAACTGAGCCCAGGGCTGGGCACACAGATGTATCCATCAAAGACTCTTGGGTTGACCAAATAAGAAAAGGCTTCTGAAGGGAAAACATTCCCTTACATTTACTAGTGAGATAAGAAAGGAGATTCTAGGGTTCTGAACTCTAACTCACTTTTGAAATTAGTCAGATGCTTTCCTTAATTTGTGCCCTGCCTGTGGGTTTTCTCTGAGACCAAGTAAGATCAATATCTTCTCCTGTCCTAGCCTCTTTGCCAAGAATAAAATCAGACCAAAACTTGGTGCTTGGTGAAACACAGAGATGGAAGGTTGGACATATAGATGAATGGGCAGACATATAGACAGATGGATGGAAGGATGGAAGGATGGATGGATGGGTGGGTGGGTGGGTGGATGGATGGATGGATGGATGGATGGATGGATGAGTGGGTGGGTGGATGGGTGGAGAGATGAAGTTCTGTTTGTCAAATAGGACCTTGCTGCTATAGACCCTGCCCCCCCCCCCATGGATTGGATATCTCTTTCTTGTTCTTTATCGCCCGCCCTTGTTCTGTAGAAAAATATATTGGTGATCTCAGAGGTCACATACTTCTCCAGTGAACTTCATTACACTATTTCACCATTAATCTCCAAAAGGCTGGCTCCCTAAGTGGATCGTTGTTTCTAGTTTTATCAGAAACAAAAATAGATTCTTGCAAACGTTCCAGTCTTTGGACCATTGGTTCACAGTCTTCATCTAACCCTGGCTGAGGTTCTTCTCAATGTGGCTTTCCCCAGGGCTCACTCAGAGAACTACAGATGCCTTAGGCACAGACTGTTTGAATTGATACTGTGGCTTGGTTCAACACAGCATGTTCTTCCTTCAGGGCATCTAGCTGGGGATTTGGGGATATGAAGGAGGCAGACACCTTAAATAATGGCCAAGACATAGAACACTGGTTCCAATCATGGTCCTCTCAGGGAATGACTTAGTCATCATTTAGGAGAGCCACATCCTTCCTTGAGACTTTTAGAGCATATGATTTGTACAAGTTCTTCCACACTTAACTCATTCTATGCTGTTAGACTTTGTCTATATATCTTATCCTGGTCATTGGAGCAGAGGTTTCTAGAGAGTAGGAGCCATCCATGTTTAATTCTTCTCCAGAACATCGCCAGGAAATATAACCAACCTCCCTCCTATATATTTTTTAAAGCCTCCTCATGAGAAGAAAAATATGGAAGGGTTGATGGGAGGGCATCCTTTCATTCTGTAGGTTCTACAATACCCAGTGATGAAGAAGACCAGAACGCTAAGAATGACCTGCCCAGTCTTTGCCTGATGATCACCTTTACTATCATTTCCCACTCATTTTTCTTGTGAGTTAGACATTTCCATTTTGTCCTCTACCTGCATTGAGAACTGGTGTAAGATAGGGCCAAGAGAAACACTGCTTCATTTCTGAAAAGGAAGTTGTCCAATACTTTAAACATTGTCACGTTTCTATCTTAAGATTTCTCTCCTAAGCATCTTGTTTATTGCAATCTTATGAGTACTGTCACTGGTCAGATTCCCCTATTTTCATTGATTTCTAAGAAAATTTCATCAAAAATGCAGATTTACTACTAGTGAATATAAAATGATGGATTGTTTTATTTTTACCACCCTAGGTTCCCTTTAAGGGCCCCTGTAAGGTGGTGCAGTGATTAAGTACACATCTAGTCATTGAAAAAAATGAGCAATCAACCAACCCACAGAAGAGAGCTGTGGCAGCCTTTAAAAGACTGTCATGAAAAAAAAAAAAAAAAGACTGTCATGATTGTTGATAGATGTTGAAAAGCAATGAAGCTACTTTGAGGACTAAAGTGTGTCTGACCCAAGCCATAATATTTTCCATTGTCTGGACATTGAAATTGAAAATTGGACATTGAAGAACTTAGACCGAAGAAGAATCAAAGCATTTGAATTGTGCTGCTGGCAAAGAATATTGAAAGTAGCGTAGACTGCCAAAAAGAAAACAAATCTGTCTCAAAAGAAGTACTGCTAGGGTGGTCCTTAGAGGAAAGGATAGCAAGACTTTGTCTCACATACTTTGGACATGTTATTGGGAGAGACCAATCCCTGAAGAAGGACACAACGTATGGTGAAGTCAAGGGGCAGCAAAAAACAGGAAGGTCCTTGTGGTAGTTACATAATCTGGTGTCAACTTGAGACTCTTATGAGTGAATGGGTGGAGTTGAGCCTGTCAATCAGGTTGCAGCTTGATGACCTCATTTGGAGGTACTATGGAGATAGATAAATAGTTCACTGGAAACCAGACTCACTCTCTGCTTCCTCTTGTGAGACACTCCTGTTGGCAAGCCACATGGAGCTACACTGATGGAGTCAGAGCCCTGGAGCTAGAGAAGCCATATGGAGACCCATGAAAGTTCTGAGATGCTGCCACTACCACTGGATCCACAAGACTTTCCATCCAGGGGCCTGTGATCATCCTGCATCCAGCATCATAGCATGTGTTGCATGAGTCTGAAGAGAAACTTATAGACTAATATCAGGCATATGGGCTAATACCAGACTTATGGACTTGATCTGGACTGGACTCAATGTTTTCTGAATATACAATTGCTCTTTTATATAAACTTCTTTCTTACACACAGATGAGTGTCTATGAATTTGTTTCTCTAGTTAACCCAGACTGACACAGCCCTTAAGGAGATGAATTGATACTATGACTACATCAATGGGCAAGCCCGGGAATAATTGTGAAGAATCACAGGACCGGGTGTGCAGGGGGTGCTATAGGTTGAAGCCAAGGCAATGGAACCTAACAACCACCTCATATCACCTCGCACCGATTTTCCAGTGGTCTCTGCCTGACAACCAGGCTATCCGTCTTTATGTGTTCATTTTTGACGACTTCCAAGTTTCCTAAATTCATATTTTTACCTCTATTCTGATGATTAATGAATATTTTCTGCTGTTTGTTTTCATGGTGAGTCACCGGACACCAACAAATGAAGGTGCTGAAAGCTTTGTTGCACCCACATTATTAGTTTGATTCCATTTTGAGAAGGCAGCTCTTCCCCAGTCATGAGAGGAGTATATCAGGCAACATTCCACTAGTTACAAAGTTTTGATGGCTAATTTATTGATTAATTTCTCAGCATAGAATTTGAATAAGTATGATGAGTGGCTACAACCCTGATGCACACCTCACCTGACTGTAAACAATGCAGTATTCCCTTGTTGTGTTTGCAGAATCACCATGTACAAGTTCTGTCTAAGAACCATGAAATGTTCTAGAATCCCCATTACTCTCAAGGTTATCCATAATTTGTTATGATCTACACAGTGGAATGCCTTGGCATAGTCAATAAAGCACAAATAAACATCTTTCTGTTATTCTCTGCTTTGAGCCAAGATCCAGCTGACATCAGTAACAAGGTATTCCTTGTTACATACCCTCTTCTGAATCCAGTCTGTATCTCTGTTAAATAAATGCACAAGTACAAATCATCTCTGAGAAGCCTAGATAAATCTGTGGACAGAGTCCCACTCTCCTCCCCACACTCTTCAGGTCTGCTTATCTATCCAAGCAGCCACCCATAGATCACTGTAACTACTCACTCTCACTACTGTCAAATCAATGTCGATTAGAACAGGATAGAACTGCCCCCTATGGGTTTCTGAGAATGTAACTGTTTATGGGAGTAGATAGCCCTGTCTTTCTCCCTGGGAGCAACTGGTGGTTTCGAACCGCTGATCTTGCAGATTGCATGCAGCCCAAAGCATAGCCACTACACCACCAGGTCTCCCTGTAACACAGGACTGTGTATATGACAGTATTTGTATCTGTATCTTTAACTCTTACACTCCTCCCAGTTCCTCCCCTGCCTGCATCAGATTTTGCTGGCTTTACTCTTACTAGATATTGCCATCACTCAAATTGACATGTGACAAACTCACTAGCCAGTAATTTACCCTCCTTCCCCTTCCCATCCTTGGCAACCTTCAAAGAATGTTTCTTTTAGTGTGAAAACCTTTTATTGACTTTCTATAATCATAGTCTCTTATAATATCTGTCCTTTTGTGATTGACTTCTTTCACCCAGTGTAATATCATCCAAGGTCAGCCATGTTGTAAGGAATTTTGCAGATTCAATGTTGTTCCTAATGTTGCAAAGTATTCTATTGTATGGATGTTCGAACTGTAGTTTATTCATTCCACCATTGATGGGCATTTAGCATGTTTCTATTTGCTTTGCTACTGTCAATGGCATGCCCTGGCTCATAAAAGCAACACACAACTTCCAGTCATATTTCATTGACCCAAGTAAGTTACACACCCATGCCTGGTTACAAAAAAAAAAGGCAAAGGAGTGCAAAATCATTATTGTTCTGTAAGGCAGGAATCTAGATAACTCATGAACTGTACTAATGACTAATCAATAGCAAGGGCAACTATTATAGACCATCCAAGTTGGACACTTTTGAGCTGGTTTTGAACAAAATGAACCCAGACTTAAAATTTTTCTTACATAAAAGTTCAACAGCATTTTAGGATATGTAGGCGGTTCACAAAGTAGTTGTTTAAAAGTTGAAAGATTCTTAAAATCTGATCAATGATAGGCAGCAAAGATAAAACAGAAAAAAGCTAAAGCTTTTTGTAGTCCAAATTAATTTTGTCACAGAAATTTTTTTAGGGTTTCCTATCTGAGTCTATACATTAGTATTTTTTATGACTACTGCTCCTAATTCACTTGCTGAAACAAAACAGCTTATTTGAACACAGTTATCAGTTAAGCGTACATCCAAACAACTGCAAGTATGTTGATGCTCTATATATTTTAGTTTAGTAAGAAATTTGTTTGTTCTACAGCAAAATTGTTGTTTATACAATCATTGCAATAAAAATTATATTCTATAGCTATCATTGCATTAAAAAGTATCTTTTAAATTGACCTTTGAAACACAGCTCACAATTAAATGCCTTTCAGCTCTCACCCCCTCAATAGAATAAACTTCTAAAAACTTTCATCAGATTTCAGAAATTAGAAGAAAATAGAATGAGCACTAAAATTAGTTTAATGCATAGTCTATTTGATCTCTCTCATAAAAGTGATATAAAACTGGCCTCATCTAGCAGAGAAGCAACAAGTCCACAAGGAAGAAGCACACCAGACTGTGAAATCATGAAGTGTCAATGGGATCAGGTAACAGGCATCAGACGACCCAAAGCAGACAAACTAAGAAAACCATATTGTTGAGAATGACCAATCTATAGACAATGGGACATCTCCTCACAGAAGGGTCACAAGGAAGGGATGAGTCAACCAGGGTACAGTCTAGCACTGATGAAACACACAGTATTCCTCTAGTTCCTTGAGGCTTCCTCACCCCCCACTATCATGACCCAGTCCTGCTTTTCACTGCAGGCTAGACTGGAGCGTGTGCACAATGTACAGAGAAGAGATAAGAGTTCACAACCCATGGAGTCCAGGAACAGGAACAGGAGTAGCGATACCAGGAGGATAGGGGGAAGGTAGGGAGAGGAGGGAGGAAGGGGGAACCAATAGCAATGATCAACACATAACCACACACCCAGGGGGATGAACAACAGAAATCATGGGGGAAAGGAAACAGTGGTCGGTGTAAGATATGAAAATAATAGTAAATTATAATTTAACAAGGGGTCACGAGGTGGGTGGGGAAAAGGAGCTGATACCAAGGGCTGATTAGAAAGTAAATGTTTAGAAAATAATGGTGGCAACATGTACAAATATGCTTGATACAATTGATTTACGGGCTATTATAAGAGCTGTAACAGCCCCCAATAAAATGATCTTTTAATAAAATAAAATAGCTGGCCTCACTTACATTCTGCTATTTCAGCCAACATATCCAGTTATCACTACTTTCCATCCATGCCCAGGAAAACTTGGAGTTGACAATGAGTGAAATTAACTTAGAACCACTCATTCCATCCAAATGAGTCATATCATGCTATGTAGACAAACTTTGGGGAACTATTCATCCTAACTAATTTTGGACATTGACTTAAAATAACCACAGACTTGAAATTCTGATGTTTCTTAGGTTCGGGGTCTTTTGGTTTCCATCTGGTCAGTGGTATCTCTATATTCATAGCGTATCAACAAACATTTGTGCAGGTTACACATTAATCATTCACTTTTCTGAAAGACAAAACAAAATTAATTTTTGTATCAAACATTCACTATTAAGAATTTTTAGCTCGCTGTTACAGAGGATTATGTTACAAACAAGAACTCTGAAAGAGGTCGTACGCAGCAGAGTTGCCCAGGGCAATACATCATTTGCTTTCTTAACTGCTACTTCTGTGAGCATTGACTGTGAATCCAAGGAAAATGAAATCCTTGACAACATTAATCTTTTCTCCATTTATCACCATGCTGTCCACTGGTCCAGTTGTAAAGGATTTTTGTTTCCGTTATATGAGTTGTACGCCAGGCCGAAGGCCAGAGTATTTAATCTTCATCAGTAAGTGCCTCAGCCCTCTTCGCTTTCAGCAACTGTGGTTACGTCAGCTGTGGATCACAAGTTGTTAATGAGCCTTCCTATGATCTTCACACTGGATCCTTCTTCATCTAGTCCAGATTCCCAGGTTATTTGCTCAGCATACTAATTGAATAAATACGTGAAAGGGTACGACCCTGATGTACACCTTTCCTGATATAAACCATGCAGGATTGTCGTGTTCCTTTCAAATGTCTACCTCTTGGTCTGTGTACCGATTCCACGTAAATATAATGAAGCATTCTGGAATTCCTATTCTTCACAATGTTAACGTTTGCATTGTCAGTAAAACACAAGTAAACGTATGTCTGGTATTCTCTACTTTCAGACAACATCTACCTAACATCAACAAGGGTACTCTTCATTTCATGTCCTCTTCTGAATCTGACTTGAATTTCTTGTAGCTCCCTGTCAACACGCCACTGCAATCACTTTTTAATTGTGGTCAGCAAAATTTTCCTTGCACATAATGTCAATAAGAGTATTCTATGATTTCTACATTCTGATGGGTCACCTTTCTTTGGAATGGGCGCAAACATGGATCTTTTCATCTGTTGGCTAGGTAGCTGTCTTCCAAGTCTCTTGGTAATTTTGCCACAGTATCATTAGTTTGAAATCATAAGCTACCTCTTGAAATGGTTGTATTATTTTTTATACTGTGACTCTCTGTGTTCTTTTCCATAGTCTTAAGATGCTTCCTGCATCATTCCATATTTTGTCCACAGAATCCTTCAACATTGCAACTCGAAGCTTGATTTTCTTTTTTCTTCAGTTCTTTCTGAGCTTGTTTGTTGTTGTTGATGTTGTTGTTGTTGTTTCTTTTAAGCTTTATACCCAGCTCTTTGTGCATTTAATTATAAAACTTTCCTTTGTCTTCTTGAGTTACCCTTCTGGTCTTTACTTCATTTCTTCCAGGCCCTTCAGTGCTCTGTGTTCCAAGCAAGTCTCAGGGTCTCCTCTGTCTGATATGCAATTGGTCTTTTTCTGACTTTCCTGTCGTTTTATAATCTTCTCCTTTCTGCGTGCATTACGTTCTTGCTATCCCACAACTCACATGATATTCAGTCAATTAGTGTTCGATGTGTCAAAACAGCTCTTGAGATGGTCTTTAAATTCAGATGTCACAAAACAGATATGTTACAGAGGGAAAAACAGCAAAATGGCAAATCTTTAAAAAAAAGATATTGCATGAAAATATACTAAAAATCATTATAAAAGGCCAAAATTATCAGAATAGGATTTCTAAAATTTAAGTTCCAACTATATGCTTTCTATAAAATTACACTTGATACAAATAGGTTGAAAGTAAAAAATAGAAAAAGACAAGCAATGCAAACACTTAAACACATATCTTAAGAAAACTGAATGATCATATTTATATCAGATAAAACAGACTCAATATAGGGAATAATAGCAGTGAGAAAGAGTGACATTTTATAATAATAAGAGGTTCAAGTCAACAAAGCAATCCTAAATATGCCTGTAGTTGGTAATAAATATTCAAGACAGATCAACCAAAATTTTACAGAAGAGAAAAATGGATAAACTCATGTATAAATTTAGGGATTTTATCACCCCACATTGAGTGGCTGATAGGTTTTTTATTTTGTTTTTCAATTGCCATTGCCGCCCTGTGTACTGCAACTCCAGGTGGCGCTGTGTGCATCAGAGTACATTTGCACTCCGCAGTCTTTAATGGCCAATTTCCCAGAAGTAGAGCACCACGTCTGTTCTCCAAGGCGCCTCCGAATGGACTCAAATATCCAATTTTTTCTAATAAAACCCATGTGTACCAAACTGCTAGATGAATAATCAATACAGTTATGAAAGATCTGAATTATACTATCTACCACCTTGATCTAATTGCCACCTACAGGACTTTATAATCCACAACTTTGGACAACATGTACTCCTCACGTGTGCATGAAATATTTGCCACATGGAGGCCTCAATGAAGTATTTGCCACATAGCGACCTGAAATAATGAAATTCTCCTACCACAACAAAATTAAAAATTAATAGTCAATAAGAATGTAACCATTAAAATATCAAAAGCTCAAACGATATGCTTATAAATAACTCACATTTGAAAGAAGAGCTCAAATAGAAATTTTGAAAATATTTTTAACTGAATGAAAACATTGTATCAAAATTTGTAAGATGCAGTTACAGAGGGTTATAAAATATTGCATGGCTTTATATGCTTATATTAGAAAGGAAGAAATGTGTAGAGTTGGTGATATATTACTGTAAGTTTAAAAATATGAGCAAATTAAAACCAAAGAAAAGGATGAAAATAATATAAGAACAGAAATCAATCCAACAGAAAAGCATAGAGAAAATGAATCTTCACAAAAATTTGATCCTTGAGAAAGAAGATTAATATAATTGATAAACCATTAGCAGGAAGAATAAAGAAAGGAAAAAGAAAATACACATCACTGATGTCAGAACTGAGAGGGTATCATTACAAGCCCCACAGACATCAAAAGGACAATAATGGACTATTATGTACAACCCTATGCTTGATTAACAATTTATATGAAATGACAAATTCCTTGAAAAGCACAACTTGGAAAAATTGACACAAGTTGAGAGAAAAATCGAACAGTCCCATATCAATGAAAAATTTGAATTTGTTATGAAAACATTTACAGAAAGGAAAATTTCAGGCACAGAATATTTTATTCCTAAATTCTATCAATATTTAAGTGAGAAATAATAGCAATCATGTGAATGCTTTCAGAAAATGGAAAAGGAAACACTTCTAAACTCACTTAATGAGGCTAGCATTACTAAAAAACAAAACCTGGAAATCATTTTACAATTATATTACAATAAAATATCCTCAATGAACACAAATGCAAAAATTAACAAATAGAATACATCAGTATATAAATTAGATGATTCATCACAAGCAAGCTGGTTTATCTTCAAAACGCAACATTGACTTGGCACTCAAAATATTGATAACATTAATAGAATAGAGGAATAAAACAATATTCATCTAAAGAAAAGATAAATGGCATTAACATCAAAGCAAACAATCAAAAACACTTAATAAATTAATAAAAGGAAATTTTTTATCTCATTAAGGACATCTACAAAAAATTTACAGATTTTATTATACTAAACAGAAGCACTGAATAGCAAGCACCCTCTAAGACTGATAACAAGACAAGGTTGTCCATTTTCAACAATTCTACTGAAAATTATATGTAAAACCCTAGCCATTTCAATAAAGCAAAAAATAAAAGATATAAAAGGCATAAAGACTGGTGAGAGATAAAATTCTCATATTCATAGCTGCCACCAGAATCGTAACAAATTACAGATAGCATTGGAAAGAAAGACCACTTAATTGTACACATGCAAAACCTACACATAGGCAGTTGTTTAAACAGAGCAGAGGAATATTGTGAGGTTTAAAATCAGGAAAGGTGCCCATCTGTAGGCAATTGGACATCCCTTTCCAGAAGGGTCACGGAGAGGAGAAGAGCCAGTCAGGGTGTACTATAGCACCGATGAAACATACAACTTGCCTTTAGCTCTTTCATGCTTCCTCCCCGCCACTATCGTGGACCCCAATTCTGCCTTAAAATCTGCCTAGATTAGAGCATGTACATGGATACAGGTAAGAGCTGGAAACACAAGGAATCCAGGGCAGACAAACCCCTCAGGACCAATAATGAGAGTAGCAATACCAGGACGGGGAGGGGAAGGTGGGGGGAAAAGGAGGAACCGATCACAATGATCTACCTAGAACCCCCGCCCAGGGGGACAGACAGCAGAAAAGTGGATGAAGGGAGACATCAATCAGTGTAAGATATGAAAAACTAATAATTTATAAATTATCAAGGGTTCATGAGGGAAGAAAGGTGGGGGAGGCAGGGGGAAAATGAGAAGCTGATACCAAGGGCTCAAGTAGAAATACAATGTTTTGAGAATGATGAGGGCAACTAATGTACAAATGTGCTCGACACGATGGATGGATGGATAGATTGTGATAAGAGTTGCACGAGCCTCCAATAAAATGATTTTTAAAAATAAAATCAGGAAAGGTGTGTGTCCAGATTGTATGTTTTCTACAGTTTTTCAGTCAGCATACTAAGTAATCTGAGAAATTTGACTGTGTGAAAAAAAGAACATGGTTTCAGAAATAGAGGAAAACTCGTTAACCTTCCTTACTGATAGGAAAGGGGACTTGAAGCATTTCTTGATGAAGATCAAAGACTCTTGCCTTAATATGGATTGGATTGTCCTTCAACACGAGTGAAACAAAATACCTCACAACCGGATCAATAAGCAACACCGCGATAGAGAAAAGATAGAAACTGTCAAGGATTTCATTTCCCTTGGGTTCACAATCAACACTACTCGTGGAAACAGCCATCAGGAATTCAACCAACATCCTGTTATTGGGCAAATCTGCTGCAGAAGCCCTCTTTAAGGTGTTAAAAACCAAAGCAGCCCATCACTTTGAAGACTTACGGTGAGCCTCACCAAAGCCAAGGTGTTCTGACTTGCCCCAAGCACAAGTGAAAAGGAGACAATGGATACGAAAGACTGAAGAAGAATTGACGGCTTTGAACTATGGTGTTAGTATACACATCAACTGTACTATGGACTTCCAAAAGGATGAGCCATCTGAGTTGGAAGAAGTACAACTGCAATGCCCCTTAGAAGTGAGGAGGGTGAGACTCCTCTCATGCACTCTGGACCTAATATCAGGAGGGACCAATCCCTAGAGAAGGACGTCATGTGTAGTAAAGTAGATGGTTAGCTGAGAAGAAGACCCTCACCAAGGTAAACTGACACAATTACTGTAACAATGGGTAGGACACCAGGCAATGTTTCACTCTGTGGCACACAGGATCACCAAGAGTTGGAGCTGACTTGACAGTACCTAACAACATCAACAACATCCTCAGGTGGACCTTATTGTTTAGTTTTTAAATTTTAAAGAATAGACAAGAAAACTACTAAGACTAATGAATGAGCTTAAGTAGGCGTGAGGGAAATCAACTCTATTTTTGTAGATTAGTATCAAACAATTGTCAAATAAATTAGAAAAACAATTCTATTTATAATTATGGAAAAGTGTGAACAATTTAGGATTAAATTTAGCAACAGTCTTGCAAAACCTCTTAATAAAATTTCAAAACTGCTGAGATAAATTTATCATTCAATCTCCCTTTTGGCTCATTTTAAAGTTGCTGCAGTTTTTAATATTTTCTGCTTTCTTTTTGATTGAAGGGTTTTTTTTCTCTGTGTTGTTTGGTCATTGTTGTTTTAGTTTATGTTTTGTATGATTTTTCTGTATTTGAAACCCAGAATAGGTGAATGTACAGAAACAGTAGCTGGGGACATGGCAGGGGAGGTCCAGGAGAAATGGGGAGCTCACAACAGTGAGTGTGAGAAAGAAGACACTGTTCTGAAGTTGATTGTGGCGATGATTGCACAGCTCTTCTTAATATGATCGAACAATTCAATTGTATTATACACAAATTACATGCCAAGAGGACTATTTTTCTCAAAAAGACTATATCAAAGGAGTGAAATTAGAAACTACGGCTGGGAAATCATCTTTGGCAACCACAAATGAGATAAAGGTACAATCTCTGAAATATATAGAAAACTTCATCAACTCAACAGCAAAAAGGCAAGCAATCCGACCCCAAAATTGGTGAAGAACATACGTAGAAACATCACCAACAATATATTCAAACATTCAGCAGACACAAGAAACATGCTCAGAGTCATGAGTCACTACAGAGATGCAGATCAAAGCTACAATGAGATCCCACCTCACCCCTGCAAAAAAAAATGGCAGTGATAAATTTTCTTTTAGAAACTAACAAGTGCTGATGGGGATATTTGAGCTGTTAGCCACTGCTGATGGAATTGTAGTATAAACTATATGGTATAAAAACTATGGAAACAGGAATGATATTATCTCAAGGAACTAGACACATAACTATTTTATAATACAGCAACGCCACTACTAGGTATCTACCCTGGATATCTAATACGAAAGATACAAGCAGACATATGTGCACCTATATTCATTGCAACACTACTCACAATAGCAGAAAACCTATATGCCCATTAACACATGAATGGATAAACAAAATATGATAGCTACATACAACAGAATACTACACAGTCATAAAAAATAATTATAACATAGATGAAACAGAGGGACCTTATGCTGAGTGAAATAAATCAATCACAGAAGGACAAATACTGTCGATCTCAGTATCAAGAATTAAGGTATGCATGCTGAATTCAACATTTGCTGCTGGTTACCAAGAATATGAGGGTGGCTCTCTCTCTAGATAGTAGATAATGTTTTAGGGGATGGGAAATATAACACTAACTGTAGATGTCCCAGGCAAAGGATGTCATTGGATGGATGTCTCACTGCCCTTGAGCCCATTCTGACTCATGGCCCTGTGGGTTTCCAAGGCTGTAATTGTTTGGGGGGAGCAGAAAACCTCATCTTTCGCCCTTGGAGTAGCTTGTGGTTTCGAAATGCTGACCTTCAGATCACAGCCCAACTCATAGCCACTAAGTCACCAGGGCGCCTCCAAAAGCCCATAGGGGACACAAACTCAGACACTTATTAAAAACCTGTTGGACCCATTCCGGGGCCTGAAGGCTCAGGACCATTGTCTCGTGATCACTCAGTCAGTTGACATCATATAGCATATAACGTTTATGTTCTACATCCTGTTTGACAAATCGCATTTCGAATCTTAAAAAGAGCTATTAAAGATACAACTATTGGTGTCTCCGTTATCTAGTTCTGCGGTGACAGTAAATCCCAAGTGGGTGGCTTTTAAACGCAGAATATGTTTTCTCAGAGTTCTAGAGAAGCCGGGATTCAGAGTGCCATTCTCAGGGAAAGGCTGTCTATTCCTGTGGCTCTTGAGATGAGTCAGTTCTTCTGAGCTCTGGTCCTACATAATCTCCATGTCCTTTGGCCTCCTTCTTTCATCTCTGCTTCTTAACCTGCTTGTTTTAATTCCTTTTGCATCTCAAAAGAGATTGACTCTAGAGATAACCCACTTGAACCCTGATCATCCACCTAACAAAGGCAACCCCTTCCCAAGAGAGTTTAGAAATGGTTTCGAAATGGAGTGACACCATTTGTGGGACACAATTGAACCCATCACACCGGGTCCCTGCACATCCAGAGTAGAAGAGAAGGATTCTAAAGCAAAGAAGAGGAAGAGCCTCAACCGGATGGATTGGCCAGTGGCTGCTGCCACCATAAACTCACACATAACAATGGGGAGGATGGCGAGCCTTTCCTTCTGCTAGAGCTGCTATGAGTCAGAACAAACCTGACAGCACCCAACAGCGACATGAATATAATGAGAGAGTGAGCCACTAGACAAATTGGGGAAGAAAATGCAAAGCAAAGGCATAAACAGTGCAAGGGTGCTTGCGTGTGCAGACTGGCTGGTGTCAGAGTGCCCTTAGATGAGCAAAGGGTCAAGTACACATGAGGCCAGAGAGGTCAAGCCTCAGGGGGCTATACCATCTTGGAGTCTGGGATTCTACTCGAGTACATTATACTAAAGGTCCCTAGTTGGCACAAACAACTTGATATTCCTTGACTCTTAAGTAAAAGGTGATGGTTCAAGTCCCCGCGGCAGTGCTGCTTCTGTTAAGATTACAGTCAAGAAACTCCAATGGATTTCAAGGAAGGAGATGAAATAAGATGTGTACGGATTGCTGGATGTAAAACTCAGGATCCGCTCTGGAAAACCTCCACCCAATTCACAATAAAAATGTGTTGCTTGGTTTCTTTGTTCAATGCAACTCACCTGTGGAGGAAACGAGCTAAGCTCTGGAACTACTTATCTCCTGGAGACAACATGCCTTTTGCCTCGATGCTTTTTTCCATCTCAAGCTCCCTCTGTCACCCCCAAATCTCCCACTAAAGCAGTGGTTCTCAATCTGTGGGTCCCGACCCCTTTGGGGGTCGAACGACCCTGTCACAGGGGTTGCCTAAGACCATCAGAAAACATGTTTTAGGAACTGAGACACCACTCCTCCATCCGCCTCCAGGCGGGTCCGCCCACATGCAGATACGCCCACATACAAATACCCAGCGTGAAGACTGATGCTACACCATGCTTCAAGACAAAATTTCATTTATTTGTCATTAGAAATAAATATTTCACAATATATAATGACATCTTGTTTTTGTGATTAATCACTACGCTTTAATTATGCTCAATTTGCATATCATTTGAAAATACATCCTGCATATCAGATATTTACATGATGATTCATAACTGTAGCAAAAATACAGTTATAAAGCAGCAATGAATATAATTTTATGGTTGGGGATGAACACAACATAAGAAACTGTATTAAAGGGTCGCGGCATTAGGAAGGTTGAGAACCATTGCTCTGAGGCTAGATGGCAGCCTTCTGTGTAGCTAGCTGTCTCCCAAGGTTTCTGGTTTTTAAAGAGTATTTACCTACAAAAGGTTAGTTTTAGCATTCGAATTTAGAGGTCTTCCTATCCATCAAGGCCTCCTTTACCTTCTTAAATTTGTTTGAACAATCCTGAATGCCTGCAAAGCGCCCAGCATAGTCTTGACCTGTTTTGATGACAAGCCCATTGAAGTGCCATCCATGTTAATGGTGGATTTGCTGTTTCATCCCCAAAAAGAGAGAAAAGCCCGAGAGGCTTCCAGGCCAGCAAAACAAAAGGCCAATGCCAGAGCCTGCCAGGTCAAGATCTTGACCCAACCTCCTGGAAGATATTACCAGCCATTGGTGCTCAAGACCTTCTATCATGTCCTTTTAATTTTCCTGTGAAGTTTCTTTTGTTCACAAGGGGTATTGGTTTTATTTTTGGTGTGTCTTTCCTTGGCTTGGGTATCAGGATTATGCTTGCTTGTGGAAGAATTCAAAGAGTATTCAAACTTTAATCTATGTTCTGAAGCAGTTGGAATAGAATTGGTATCACTTTTTCTCTGAATGTTTGGTAGAATTCACCAGTTGTTGGGGCTTTGACTTTATTTTGTTGGAAGTTTTTACGGCCTCTTCAATTTCTTCTTCTCTGCTTTTTTTAACAGTTTTACTGGCATATAATTCAATGTCATGCAATTCAACAGTGCAATCATATTAAGAAGAGTTGCACAATCATCACCACAATCAATTTTAAAACACTTTTTTCTTTCTTGTACTCTCTGTAATTAGCTCCCCATTCCCCCTAGCCTCCCTTGCCATACCCCCTCAGAAAAATCTAATCCAGTTACTATCTTTTTCTTTTATCCAGTTACTATCTTTTTTTTTAATCCAGTTACTATCTTTACAGTTTACTTATCCTGCATGATGAAACACAGAAAAATCTCAATTGAAAAGGAAACAGGAAATATTAAAAAGCAGAGCTAATTTAAAATGGGTCTAAAGGAATATTAAATAATAAGGTATTAAATTTTAACCGACTACATCTGCAATAATCCATTTCCCAATGCACTCGCCACGATAGCAAGGCTATCCACACGCCTGGAATACGGTCAGCAGGGATTCACTGGGGGCTTGATCCACGGGTATTTCCATCTCACTGGTTTTTAACTTTAACTTTAAATGGGTCAATTCTTCTTTTGCTATGAGTTTGCTCAAATTGTCCACCTCAGTTTATATTAGTTTACATACAATACTGCTTTTCTAGAAATTAGTCCATTTCTTCCACGCCTTCAAATCTGTTGGAATATAGTTCTTCATAGTATTGTTATTCCTATTTGTGTTTGTTCTGTCATAACTTACCTATTTCACTTCTAACTTGTGTTATTTACACCTGATCGTTCTTTTCTCTTGTCATATTTTCCAATGGTGTGTCAATTTTATGAACCCTTTCAAAGAACCGACTTCAAGTCCTGTTGATTCTTTGTACTGTTTTCCTATTTCACTTACTCTGCTCTATATTTAGGATATATTTTCTTCTTTTGTTGTTCTTTTTCTAATTGTTGGAGGTGTTAAGATGTTGTTTGGGGCTCTCTCTTCTTTTTGATATGTGCTTTTATTGTTATAAATAGACTTAAGAGCATTGCTTTTGCTGAGTCCCAAAGATTTTGCTGTTATATTTTCATTCTCATTTGATTCAAGAAATATTTTTATTTCATTTTTTAAAATTTCCTCTATTACCCAGTAGTTATTAACCAAGATGTTATTCAATTTCCATGTATCTGAATTTTTTCTTTTTCTTCCTATTGTTCATATATTTTATGGTGCTGTGATATGAAATGTTTTGCAGCATTTCAATGTTTTTAAATGTATTAAAGTGAACAACAGCATCAGAGAGATACACATTACATAGAACAACCATATAATATCAAAAGGATATCATTTGCCCAGGGATAGAGCTCAGTAGACAGGAAGAGGCAGGAAAAGAGGACAGATGGAAACAGAAAACCCGGAGAGGGAGTGGAAAGAGTGCTGTTGCATTGTGGGGATTGCCATCAATGTCATAACGCAAAATGCGTGTGAATTATGGAATGGAGAATTCATTTTCTCTGTAAAGATTCACCCAAATCACAGTTTTTAAAAAAATGTTTTTGAAGATCATCAGTTTGTTTCCTATCTTCTTCTAGGGTGATCAAATTTCTTTGGGGAGGGGTTGAGGGTTGGTTTTGAGAACAGGCAGTTTCAGGGTGACAAATGTACAACTTATGGACAACTAGTACTTCAAGACTGTGGAAATCTGCCCTCATTTTGAAATCATGGAACCAGCCACGAACTACTTGAAACAAATTCTTTGTCACAATCGTTTTCACTTGCTGCATGTGCAACATTTAACTCATTGAAAAGGCTTCAAGTGTTTTAAAGCTAAATAAAAACTGGATGCAGTGGCTCTGACTTACCCACAAATTTGACAAAAAGACTTCATTAGATTTATAGTTATACTTAGGAAGGGTCTCCCTCATAACCTGGAACTGCTTCAGAACGGTGAACCCATGGATTTCTCTCTATGTTGGCTTCTGAATCCCTTAGACAAAACTCTTCTAGTTTGGGGGGGGGCCTCTTTGCTCCCTAGTCTGACACAATATCCAGCTGCTGCTTGTACTTTTCCGGCCTCCGCCCCAGAGTTAGCCCTTTCTCCTAGAAACCTTGCTTGGCTTCCAGGGCTTTCCAAAACCAAAATTTGGTTAGTAAGAATGTTCAGGGCTTCTGTGGTAGTCACCTAATCTGGTGTCCATTTAAGGATTAAGAGTGTAGGTGTGGAGTCTAGGCTGTCAATCTGGAGCTAGCCAATGAGACTTCTGTGTGGGCATGGCCTTCTCGTGAGAATTCTGGGAAATCTGGTACTTCCTCCTTGGAGGTGGTAGACACCTCTCTCTGTGACTTCCTGGGAGACATTGCGGAAGACAAGCCACAGGGATCAACCAGACCTCTGAAGCCAGAGAAGCCTCAGAGAGACCCCTGCCAGCGCTGAGATGCTTACAACGCCACTGGATCTAAAGACTTTCTACCCACTGGCTTGTGATCGTCCAGCATTTGGCTTCATTGCATGTGTTTCATGAGTCTGAAGAGGACTTTACAGATTGATATTGGACATATGGGCTAGTATCGGACTTTTGGACTTGATCTGGACTGGGCTGGGATGTTTCCTCCATATTCAATTGATCTTGTATAATAAAGCTCTTTCTTATACACATCTGCGTGTTTATGAATTTGTTTCTCTAGTCAACCCAGACTGACACATCTTCTTTAAAGGGTTACCTTTACTCTTCCACTCCCACCTAGTCCTTTGCCCCATCCATGTGACCTCTGGCCCAGCTACTTCCTTGAAAATATCATCAACCACCTGCTAAATAAAATTAGCACCCTGAGTCTTCATCCATAATTCATACAACTGCCCACTCCTTTATTCTCGAAATACTCCGCAGCCTTGATCTTCATGACACCATTATTTTCTGTTCTTCCTGCGACCCTCTCAAGCATCGTCTCTCTCTTCTGCAACCTGTTTGTCCCTCTGTCTTCTAAAAGCTAGGGTGCTGAGGAAATTGGAAGCATCATCAAATTTTAATATTGTCTCTACGATGGCTGTCCCTGATCTGTAGCACTCGGTGGCTGTAATTATAGTTGAGTGTTGATCATTCTTACATCAATCTCTCCTGTCAAGCTCTCCCTTCAGATGTTAAGATCTAACCAGGCAACTCCCCAAATCAGATGCTGCACCAAGATGTCCAGCTCGCTACACCCCAACCCAGCACTCTGGGGTGACCCACACGCGTAGCTCAGTGGCTGGTGCTCCCATCTACCAAGTTGCCTGAATCATACACTACACAGTCATCTTTGACTTCTTCTTCTTCCTCATCTTGGAATCTAATTAAAAACTGAACCTCAACCATGCTCTCTCCTCAGTAGCTTGCGTCTGTCTACTTCTGTCTACCCACCCCACATGGGCCTCGGCTCATGCTGCCACCATCCAGCTGCATGACAGCCACAGCTGCATTTTGAAAGGTTTGAGGTCCCCTTGCCTCTGCTGTGCCCCTTCTCATCCATGCTTGCACTGCAGCCAGAGAAATCTTTCTAAAACACAAGCTGGATGATGACATCTCACCATTGCCAAAGGCTTCACCTGGGTCCTTGGAATAACGTACACGGTTTTGTTAAGATGTTTGTGACATGCCCCCACACGGTCGGGCTGTTGCATGCCTCTGGTCTTCTTTTAAGAAGCCCTTCTCACTCTTCACAGCTCTACTTCAAGCTCTCGCTGTGGTGAACTTTCTTACCTGAAACAGATCATGGTTTGCTCCAGGAATTCTCCCTGATGCCCAAGTTCAGCGCTTTGCTCAACACAAACGAAAGTGGAGGTGCTACTCCGGGATGCAGGGGAAGCGGTCGATGAATGATGAGAGGGAATAGCGCCTACTACAGACTACCTTCTTGTCTGATGCCAAGGCCGGATCTGCAGTGGGCACCCAGAACAAAGGGTGAACCGTAGACATTCATGAGACACGTATGTTTAGATGACTGCGGGCCCCCAGAGATGAGAATGTACAGATGTTTGCACTGGATCCTGGCTCTTTCTTGAATGCTGGGTGATTTCTTTCCCACCTTTCATTAGTTTTCTGACACTTGGTGAACAATTTTGAACTGGTTAGAGCAGATGTTGAAATGGTTTCAGGAAATGCCTGTTCTTATTTTCATCTAAAACACATGGTGAATTCATGGGCGCCGTAGGTACGAGCCTCTGCTGAATTCAACATTTCATCTTCAAGTTGATCCCAAACCTGTAAGAATCCCCATGTTTGTAACCCACTTCAAGTTCTCTCACTTCTATCCCAAGGCATGGTGGTGGACTTTTATTTCATAAAGATCCCAAATCTTTAAGCATCTAATAAGCGTTACCGCCTCCATGCTGGCAAATAGAGATATGAACCGCTTGGAGATAACAGTGCTGAGTGACCTCTTGGAAGTTAAAGGTTCTGAGTAGAGACATCTGTGAATCGCATAACCTAGCAATTTTCACCCTAACGATAAGTGGGCCACATTCCCTTACTCTTAGACCTTGTATTTTGGGTGGTGCTTCATCCACTCATCAGGGTACAGCCCCTAAGGCCTAAATTGAGAGTGTTGAGTGACAGGCTTTGCTGGCCTCCGTGATGGATTCCGGGAGAGTGACATGACTCAGTCTAGACCAACAAGATGAAGGAAACATTGGCTAAAGTCTCTGGGAAAGAGACACTTCCTGCGGGGCTTCCCTCGGAGGAAATGAAGGCCCTGAGGCAGCTATCTTAGAAGCCTGAGGAGGAGGTTCCCACTTCCAAATGGAGTCAGCCCAGAGGGGGCCTTGTGTAGAGTGGTTTGGGGAGAGGAACGCTGGCTCCTGGTGATGCTGAATGGGGGTACTCCAGCCTGAAGTCAAGTCTGATGACTTGGAGCAAGTTCCCCTCTGCCTCTTGGGGCTTCAGTTTGTTCTTCTCAAGGTCATATCCTGCAAACAACATGATTTTTGAAGCCACTCCTCCTTTCCTCTGTTCCTTCCTCCCAATCTTCAGATAATTGAATTCTCTAGCCTTACACCCGGCCGCAGTCTGCTCCTGGGTTAGACCTGAATGATGGGAAGAGATGTTCTTGCCCCCAGAGACATGGGAGCCCAGGGCTGTTTCTGTTTTAAAAATAAACCATATGACTCTTTCAGATTTGAGGGTTGAAGAGCAAAGGGGGGCGGTATATAAGAGAAGCTTCGGGGCTGATTGCCAAAAATGCTTCCCACCCTCCAATTTCTTACAACTGTGAGTATCTCAAAAGGAAGCCAGAGCACATGGTCTTGATTTATTAAAACTTCACTCATCAGGCTGGTATCCTTTAGATGTATTAGATGACCAACAGGCAAGGGCCTTTGCAACGTCCTTTCTCCTCTGTCTCGGGGCTGGCCAGGGGCCAAAAGAGAGGCCCCGGGAGCAGGAGCAATAAGGCAACCTCCCAAAGAGCTGCCCCTGCTGTGTGACACCACCCCCACTGAACCAGAGGAGAGCTCCACAGATGCCCACCCATGTCCGAGACACAGTGACAAACGGCATATGCAGTCAGAATCCAAAGGACAGCCTCAGGATGAGGCCCAGATGTGATAGACACCTTGTATATCCATGGGTGTGGACGGCAATAGAGAAGGCCCCACACACAGCCAGGCCAGAGTAGGAATACCCTCACTCATGCATGGACTCGAGTCTATCTATGCAGAGACAACCATCGGTCCTTAGAAGCTTTGACTCCTGCTCTACCTTTGAATTGCATGCTTGGACATGCATATAGATTCTTGTTAAACACACACACACACACTCAACAAGTCCATCATCATAGCAGTCAATTTAGTTACCCCAAGAGGGAGTGGCCCTCTTCCCATTCCCCTGCTCCCCCATAGCACAGTTGTCTGTACGAGAGGAGCAGTGCCCACTGAGATCCCTCCACTGTGATGTAGTTTCACAGCTGGCACAGATGCCCCAGGTATGGGTCTTCAACACCACAAACATGCCCACTGAACACCAAAGCACCCATACATACCAAAAGGAAGAAAGGGCTCCTGCGAGCTGCAGCGAGTTCCCCTCTGGAGTTGGCCGCTGAAAGTCCAGCCAGGGTTCCTCGGACAATCAGTAAAGAGCATGTGGGCTTCCGCTTCAGTGGGCAGAGTTTTTTACTCTAAGTATTACCTGAAAGAACGCAAAGACATAAACCAACCGGATCCTAGCACCAAGACTCATTTTCTCACCAAAGCATCTTCATAAGAAATGTTCTTCCCTGAGAGCCCATCAGAAGCCATGTTTTCTGGCTTCTGTGCTGAACCTTCCCGGAAGATCCCTTCTGTCTCCACAAGAAGGCTTCACTCCCCACATGCCCCAGCCTTGGCACACTTCCGTTCCCAGACAGCCAAGCAGCTCCACAATGCTGCGCTAGGAATCAGGCTGACTGAGATCCCTGGGGCTTACTCCAGACCAGGGTCTGGCCAACATCAGCTTGTGAACCATGCATAGCTCTTTTGGTACGTCCTTGTGGCCCTGAAGTAAAACTGGGGTGGGGGTGGGGGTGGGAATTAAGGATATTGTTTAAAACATGGTGATTTCCTGTGTTTGCAAAAATAAATATATGGCTCCCAAATAATTTTTAAATTGCTGTAAGGGACAGGATTGGCTCTTCCATCTCAAAGGTTTACCATCCCTGGTCAAGACCCAGTGCTGCCAGCCCCAGGAAATGACTCTGAGCAAGAAGGATGGGCCAGTCAGGGAATTCCCCAGGACCAGGTTTCCACTTGGCTGAGGTAGATCACTGTGCCAAGAGGAAAGCTAAGGTTCATTTCTGATTGGGGAACACCCTGGTGGGGGCACAGGAGAGGGTCAAGCCCAATCACTGGCTGCTCAGACCAGGAAGCTCCAGAGGATGGTATCCCCCACCCCCAGTCAGAAGGCACCTGCTGCCTCCGTCATCACTCCCAGCTGCACTCTTTCAGGAAAACGCCGTGGTGAGATTCACTGGGTGACTCCTCAGGAAGAGAGGAGTCTAATCTCACACTTCCCCAATAGGAAACTGAGGCCCAGAGAGAAGAAGGCAAAGCCACCAGAGCAGTGGAGAGATGACCCATCAAGCCAAACAAGTCTGCAAACTGAGCACATGAACCTTTAAGACAGAGAGTCCTGACTTTAAGCTAAGCTTCACTGGGGCCAAGGGTCAGCACTCCAGGACCAGTTTCCTTTTTGGTGAACTAAGAAAACTCGTAAGCCATGGGGTGGCATGAGAATGAAATGCAATAGTACATCAAAGAATCCAGCACACAGTAGGAGCTTAATAAATGCCACTGTTCTTGCCCACCTTCCATTGCACAGCCTTTGCCGCTTCTCCACTATTTGATGAGGTGATGCTTTAGAGTTCTGGCCCACACTGGAAAGGCTGCTCTGGTGGGTGGGAGCACATTGACTCAGCCCCATAGAAGCTCAGAGTCAGGTGAAGCTCAAGGTCCCGGGGGCTCCAAGAAGATGCCTGTAAGAGGCTGCTTCACTCTCCACTTACGCTCTGAAGTTCTCAGAACAGTAGTGCCAAGGGAGAAGGACCCTCCTCAGTTGATGGCCTTGCTGACCCTCCCTAAGCAGAGGGAGAAGAATGCTCATTCAGAGCCTCGTGTGGATGACTGGACCAGTGATAACCAGATGTGACTGGGGGAGCTGGGCAAAGCCCTGGCTGGCTGCAGATCCTAACAGGCTGTCCTGGGATGGTAGAAGCACACAGGCTTGATGCCCCAAGGGGCAGAGCTGGAACCCAGGAAGCATCACAAGTTATTGAGAGATTATACATCAGACCTGCCACATCGATACTTCTTTTTGAGTGACAAGGTGGCTTTATATCTCTCTTCTCAGAGTGAGTAAGAGGTCATTTCACAAGGTGACAGACTGCAAGATGGAGCCTTGTAAAAACTGGCCACCAACCCAAGATTGCAGTAGAGATTTTTCTAGTAGATAGGAGTGGGTGCTGGTAGCTCTGAGGTCCCTCCCAGACCCAAGTATGTGACCCTACAAGAGGGTCTATCACATAGTAAGAAGCTGTGTGCTTTTGGCTGGCGGTGGGGATGGGGGAGGGGGTTCAAAAAGGACCCCTTAATGAACAAACCAGAAGGGAATCAAGCACACCTCTCAGTACATCCAACAACTTACCTGCAGCTCTTCAGCAGAAAAGGCCAACCTAAAGCTCTTGGCCTGCCTTCCCCAGGCGAGAAATCGGAAATGTGCCTGCAATGCGAGCCTAGCAAAGCAAAATCTATAGCACTGACCCAGTGAGGGAAGTAGGTCACCCAACGGGGAGCAATCTGTGGTTGGCATCTGCAATTGAAGCATTCCAGGCCGAGCCTCCCAGGACACACACATCTCAGTCCGCTCGGTCTCCACACCATTAACAAGCGGAGATTTCCCTGGGCTGGTCCTCAGGAGGCTCATTGGACAAGAGCAAGGCAGCTTCCTGGGACCAGGAAAGTCACTTTGCCCAAGAACTCACCATCGGCAAAGTGGGCCATGTTGCTTCTCTGGAGTCTAAGACCTCGGTGCTGAGATGAAAAGGACACCGGCTAAGAAAAGCCACAGTGAGGGCCCTTTGAGTTCAAGCCCCCAACTGGAACCTCTTGCTTGAGCCTCTGGAACAGCACTATCCCAGGCCTGATAAACACCCGCAGGAAGCCAGACTCACTCGTGTGTTAAAATGTTCCCAGGTGTTCAAATGTGTCTTTGTATTTCCCCTGTTCCTAGCCCATGCCTGTCTCTACTCCTTAAATATTTATTCATCATATACTAGTTGTCGTAATTACCTGATTTCCTGTCAACTGATGAAGAGAGTGCAGGGGTGGAGTCTAGCCTGTCAATCAGGTCACAGCCTGATGATATCTCCTTGTGGGTGTGGCCTTCTCCTAAGGAGGGCCCTTGGGACCTCCCCCTCTCTGTCTGCTTTACCTTCCTGTTGATAAGCCACGTGGAGCCACGCTGAGACCTGAGTAAGCCATATGGCTGAAACCCACCAAAGCCTTGTGATGGTGCCCTCCACCATTGGATCTACAGGACTTAGCACCCACCTACTGGCCTGTGATTTCCTAGCATTCTGCATCGTTGATTGTGGTGGCATGAGTCTTACAGGGGATTTATGGACTAGTATTAGACCTAAGGACTTGATCTGGACAGAGCTAGGATGTTTTCCTAAATATAATACTTCTTGATATCTCACATCTATATGAGTGCCTCTGAATTTGTTTCTCTACTCAACCTGGCCTGACTCGCTACTCAAGAAGAATATGCCACCCCCACCCCCAGTCTCTTCCTGTCCAGAGGAAAGAAGAGCCAATGAATGTAAGACCCATGGAAACAATGAGTCCAGGGAACTGGTGGGCCACTCAAGCACCAGTCTCCACAATCCCAAGACCAGAGGACTGGGTGGTGCCAGGCTATCTCTACCAAGTGCTCAGAGAGAGATCATATTAGAAGGCGTTAGATGGAGTGGAAGAAAAATGTGGAACAAAACTAAAGATAAAATTAAAAATCATGACAGCACCCAAACAGTAACAAGCCACCTCATTGCCACGGAGTTCATTCTGACTCGTTCCAGCCCTAGCAGAGAGAGCAGAACGGCCCCTCTGGCTTTCTGAGACTTTACATCTTTCTGGGGGTCAGAAAGCCTCATTCTTCTCCCATTGGGGCCAATAATGGGTTCAAACCACTGACCGAGACAGGTCTATTCTCACTAACATCAAGTCAGGTCAATGCCAACTTGCCATGACCCCTTGTGCGTTTCTGAGACTACTGTTTACGGGAGTAGAAAGCCCAGACGTTCTCCCTCAGAGCTGCTGGTGGTTTTGAACTGTTGATCATGGGGACTGCAGTCCAATGCTTAACTACTACATCACCTGGGCTCGCCAGACAGGGCAATAGTCACATTAGGGAGGTACTTGAATCTTAAAATAATCAAAGGTTTGAGATCAAAGATGCCTCATATCCCCGCAAGCAAAGTTAAGAGGAATGGGAAACACAAGGAGTAAACAGAATAAGTACCGTTGCATTGTGAGGGATGTAGTAAGAGTGTGGGGGGAAAAAACAATGTGTCAATTGTTGAATGAAAAATCAATCTGCTCTGTAAACTTCCATCCAATTCACAATAAAAAGCTTTTTAAAAGAGAGATGGACAGCCGGGAAGGCCTAATTTCAAAAAGATATGCTTCCCCACCTAATCAGCCTAGAATTTGACTATGCCCTCCTAAATTCTTTCAGGAGTAGTGAATGATCGAATGTGACTCTGCTAGCTAAAGTCTCTAACTCCCACCCAACCACCTCTCCCTGCACAGGTCTGGTAAGAAGGTGGGAGAAGATACTGATAGGATTCACCTGTGAGTAATTGCAAACAGGATTCCTTGGAAAGCCAACCTGCTGTGCATAAAATGAGCCCTCGGAGAAGGACAGCAGGGGGCTGGGGGTGTCTCATTGTCAGCAAGAGCACGTCCTCTGGACCCAAGATCCCTGTGCAGTGAACATCCTGGATCCAGGAGCCAGCTACAATATCAGAGGAGCAGCAGCAGAACCAGGAGCCAAAGCATGGAGTAGAGAGATGGACTTCCCAACCCGGGGAGCCAGTCAAGCTGAGTGCTTTGTTGAAGTAAGTGGGCTTCAGGAGTAGGGGTGCCTCTGGGCATTGAATTGGGGGAATTGAACTTGCTGACCCACAGAAGTGGAGCAAGTGCCTTCTGACTGAAACAGAGTTGTATGCCCTTTGGGCCTTTGTTAGCAGACTTGTCAGGGCTTTGTCACAGGTCCTGATAAACAACCCAATCCCGAAGCATTTCTCACTGGTCTTATAACTGTTAACTTCCTTAATAAATCCCTTTAATCATGTGTGTTGTCTGAGAGACCTGTGTAGCCAAGGCGGTGGATATTGGACCCGAGAGATGAAGTAGGAACTGTTAATATGGGCAACATAGTCCTCGACTTTCTTCGCCTCCCATTCCAAGGGCCCTTTGAGCGATGGCTGTGGGGAATGGAGTCCAGTCCTCTAAGGGGAAAGTGGAAAACGTTTAAAACAAACCCCACTGTGTTTGTGGTTCACAGACAAAAATCTAAGGTGGCAAGAAGCTCTACCAGCTCCCCTGGGTTGATGGGGGAATGTCCTAGTTTCTGGGAGATGTCGTAACAAACTATCACAAACAGGTAAGAGCGGAAAATGTATTGCCTCACAGTCCTGGAGACCAGGAGTCCAAAACGAAGATATCTGCCATGCAGATTCCTTTGAGGTGGGGAAACTCTGTCCCATGGCTCGTTCTGCGTTTCTGGGGGCCACCAGGGAACCTTTGACATGCCTTGACCTACGTCTTCACATGGCCATGATCTCTCTGTCTCTGCTCCCCCTTTATAAAGATAACATTAAACCCCACACTATTCCAGTATGACCTCATATTCACCTACCTGATAACGTCTTCAAAAACCCTGTTCCCAAACACATATGCTGGTATTGTTAGGTAGCTTGAGCAGGGACCAGGTGTGTCTACTGATCATGCTCCAAATTCAGGCCCAGAGCCAGCCAGGGAGGGGGCAGTACACCTAGGTGAGTGGTATACCCGGATTGGCCCAATCTAGGCCAGGCGGGCTTAATTCAGCCAATAGGGTCAGCCAGTACCGTCAATCATGCCTTCCAGCAGAAGGCCCTGGAAAGCTGGAACCTGGAGATCTCCGCCCTCTTTTTCCAGCTGTCCTCTGCCTTCTGCTTGGGTGTGCTTCCGCCTCTGCACCTCCCACCTCCCACCTCCCCCTTCCACCTCCCCCCTCCCCTTGTGTGTGTTTGGTGGGGGGGGAGGTGCGGTCCTGTATTCCGTTAACTGTAAAACCTGAAAAAACTTCTATCCTTTATAAAAACCCACTTGGATCACAAACCAGGCTTCGGGGTGAATTTCTTTCCCACGCAAAGCCAAGAATTGGGGTATTTCCCACCTGAGAAATCTCACAGTGTCAGGAGTCAGGTCTTCCAAGTCGCTTGCGTTGTTGTTTGTTTGTTGTCAGGTGTGCCGTTGAATCCGTTCCGGCCCTCGGCACAACCATGCCCGGTCTTTCTCCCCTCACAACTGTTCCGGGGTCAACCATCTCATGGAGGGCCTTCCTCTTGTCCACTGCCCCTCGATGCTCCTGAGCGCAATGTCCTCCAGGGACTGGCCTCTCGGGACAACATGTCCAAAGCATGTATGATGAAGCCTTGCTAACTTTCACTCTAGGGAAGAGCTCCAAAGAGAATGGATTCCCCCAATGGCCTGAAGAACCCTACTGACTGACAGGGGCAGGCCCTGGCACACAGGTAGTCACGTGGTTTGTAAGATAGCTTCATGGCACCTGGCACAAAAAGGAAGCTCTTTTCCTGTGTACCACCCAAGTCCAGTTTGGGGCAACCACACGGCCCTAGAAGTGGTTCCTTTCCTGCGCCTGGCTGGAGATTGGAACATTCCGCATAGAATTTACTTTGAGGGACGAACCGGGCTCAGGTATTGGAATCCTTCAAAGGCCCAGCCAGGCCAGGCCCCGGGTGGGGACTGAGTCATCGTGCGGAGGAGACATGGTGTCAGAGTCTAGCTAATGCTCAAATCGATCATGAATAATTTGTTGGAAGCAGCTGAAGGCCACATGCTACAGTCTTCCGATGTGAAGCATACATTGTTGTTCACGTAGTTCAGGTTCCCCTTTTGCCAAAAAAGAAACAAGTTTGGGGCCATGAGAACAACCCTGCCTCCCCTCCTCTGTAACAGTGCATTTCCCAAGGCCTGGGGTTTTATTGGTGTTTTGTCTGCCATGGGTTTTGGCCACATAACTTCGAACTAAATGAGGTAACTCAAAATTAAATCCTCTGGCTGCACTGGGGCTAATGGCTCATGCCTGTCTGCAGAGATAGGCCGGCAGACCACGGGACCAACAAAGGGTGCGTGGTGCCTGGAGCCAGCGTGTATCACAGAGCCGCCGCCCCACCCCCCACCCCCCACCCCCTCCCATGCCAGGAGTTCAGATGGGAGAGGCTCGGGAAAGAGGCCAGTCGTCCTGTGGCTTTCGGGTGCTGGACGTGCTTCGTGGGCATGTGCCAGTGAGCACTGGGTGGCGGGGTGTTGTGAATTGTCTGGGGCGCCCATTCAGAGAGCACAGGACATGCACAAGTGGCTGCCTTCAGCATTTCCCGTCCTGAGTGACCATTCCACTCTGGTCAAGAAGAGAGGACCAAAAGGTGGCTGGAGTTGACTGCCTCTTTTTCAGTATCCCTCTCGTGTCTGCCCCTGCAAAAGAGAAAGAAGAGAGAAGAGGCGGGAGTGGGGGTTGGGGGAAAGGATGGGAAGGGAAGGGTGGGGAGGGTCCCCAATCATGACTGAGATGAGACAGACCAGGAGACTGGGGACGGCGCCAGCTATGATTTAGAAAAGTAAAAGAAAGCAGTGTTTCTGACAGTCAACGGACATGAATCAACTTCATTCTGGGTCCCCTGGTTTTTCAGTTGATCCAACTGGAAGTCGGCTTCTGTGACTGCGCTCCACTGACCCCAGCAGGTGACCTCCACATTTCCAGGGAAGGCCCGACGCACTGCACTGTGGACCCTGAGTTAGGGGTGGCCTTTCTGTCCCAAGGAAAATTCAGGGCCAGCTGAGGGGTTTGCTCCATCCCTAAGCAGATAAAAAGATTAAGATAACAATTAAGCATGAATCTCTCTTGATGAAGCAGGTGGGCATGGCAAATGTCCTCCCCCTGTGTATTAGCCTTTTTAACAGACGTTTCTGGAGCCAATCGGGCAGGCAAAGCCTGTGTCCTCAATATCCCATTCTTCCTGTCTTCCCTGAATAGAACCCCAAGTGTCCCAACTACCCTGCAAGTAGATGGAGGACACAGGAGGAGGTCTGACCAAGGGGCTACAAGTGGAAGTGATGGCATGTGCTGTTTCCAAGCTGAGTCATAAAAGTGGGGGGGGGGGCTCCCCTTTGTTCTCTTCTACCAGAGCAATCCAGGGAAGTGGTGCGTTTCAGCTGGTGCAGCTACAAGATCATGAAGTCTAGGGCCTGAGTGACTGCAGGGAGTAGAATCCTGCTCCCTGATCTGGAAAAGAAATCATGAGGGAGAAACGGTGCATTGCATGAACTCTTGGGTTCTTGGGTTAATCTGCTATCTAACCCTATAATGCCTGAATTTTTTATTTCAGGGGGGAAAAATTTTTTTTGTTGTTTTTATTCTTTACTTTCGTAGTTATCAATATATATATTAACATATACATTTTAATTAAATGTTATGAAAATGTCACGCTCAGTGCTATAGGGCTAAGTGAGCAACCTCTTAAAACCTGCCCCCCAAATCAGGCGTGCATGGTGATGGTGGGAGGTCAGACTGTACAAAGCCTGGAGGGAGAACTTGGGGCAAATCGCCACAGAAAGCAGAGCCTGAAGATCACTAAGAACAGCTTTGCCAAGTTCACCGACTCTGACAATAACCCCTTCCCTGTCCCACCAGCCAGCAACCACCTCCCGCCATTCCAGAACGCCTCTGTGCTGACCCTTGCACACTCGCACCCCAGTCTCCATCTGCGGTGAGGGAGTCCCCTTGGGAATGTAACAGGACACACTACATCATCCTTGGGCCTGAGTGCAAAACAAAAGCAGGGGACTCATGTCTGAAAAGGAGCACAGATCACAGCCCCACGAAGACAGAGGCCCAAGTAGGAGTGAGAGCATCCCTGGTATCAGCTCCCCCACTTCATGGCGGGGTTGAGCCACTGTGTTCCCTTCCTCAAGGCTCCAGAGAAAACCAACCCCAGTAAGAGGAGAGCCTGTGGCACACACACACCCCGCAGGCTGGGCCTCCCCCCATGCCCTCCCTGTTGGGCAGGTACCGGGGATCGTATCATACACTCAGTGTTCTGGTGGCACAGGGGATCTGGGCGTGCAAGGCAGACCCCAGACCCTAGCTTGCCACTACTGCTTTCCTCAGCACAATGTGTGAAAGTGAGTCATTGGATGGGCTGTTATTCAGGGTAGACTAGAGAAACAAAATCAGGAAGACTCATACATGTATAGGAAAGAGCTTTATATCAAAGAGTAATTGTATATGAGGAAAACATCCCAGCCCAGTCCAGATCAATTCCCAAAGTCCTATATTAGCCCATATGTCTGATACGAGTCCATAAATTCCTCTTCAGATTCACACAACATATGCAATGGAAGATCACAGGCCAGTGGGTGGAAAGTCTTATGGATCCAGTGGCGGTGGAAGCATCTCAGCACTGACATGGGTCTCCATGTGGCTCCTCCAGATCCTGGGCTCTGGTTTCCATCAATGTAGCTCCATGTGGCTTGTCAGCTGGAAGACAAAGCAACGAGTGTGTGTGTCCTGCCTTCAAGGAGAAAGACAGGAGTTCCCAGAATCCTTAGGAGAAGGCCATGCCCACACAGAGGCCTCATTGGCTGTGACCTGATTGACAGGCTAGACTCCACCCCTTCGCTCAAGTGGACAGGAGATTATGTAACTGCCACACACACCCATCTGAGGAAAGCGGCCACCAGTACTGAGCCCTCAATGGCATCAGGCCACCTGGAAGAAGATGCCAGAGTCCCTCGTCCACACCAGCCTGGGAGCTGGGAGAGAAAGGTGAGTCGCAGATGGAACTACAGAAGCACTGCTTCCCACCAGCTGAGGGCCCGGGAGGCTGCCCTGCTCCCACACACGTCACTCTCTCCCACACCTGATCCTTCTCTTCTGGATCCAAAGAGGCAGCAAGAGGTGAGGCAGAGAGATCTGCTCTTGGCCCACCACAGACCCTCAGAAAGCTGCTCCTCTCTCAGGGCCACATGCCTCCGGCTATAACATCTAATGGTTGATTTTTGCTATGGTCATCATACAGTCACTGCTGGTTCAGGAATCCTGATTCTTCCTGAGAGAATTCATACTCAGCCAGACTAGTCATGTTAGTCTTGTTGTTTTTATTAGCGGCCATCAAGTTGGCCCCTGATTTACAGCAACTCTGGGTCTAATATTGGAGCTCATTGTTGGCCCCACTGTGTCGCTGTATCTTGTGAAGGGTCTTGCTCTTTTTCACTGCCCCTTGACTTTACAAATAGTATGTCCTTCTCCAGGGACTGGTCCCCCATGATGACATGCCAAACGTGCATGAGTTGTTGTCTTGCCATCCTTGCCTCTAAGGAGCATTCTGCCTATACTTCTTCCAAGACTCAGGCATAAGGGAACAAAATGCTGCCCAATCCTGTACCATTCCCATAACTGGATTTGGGTTGAGTCATAGAGATCCAGAGGGCTGATTTTCAACAGTAGAACACCAGGCCTTTCTCCCTAGTCCACCTAAATCTAGAAAGTCCTCTGAAACCCATTTAACATCCTAGCAACACACATGCCTCCACTGACAGATGGGTGATGGCCTCACACGATGTGTACGGGCCAGGAATCGAACATGCGTCTCCTACATGGAAGGTATGAGACTTACCCCTGAACCATGGGCGGTTGAATCCTATATCCTCTTGAGGACAGATGGAGAGAGACAGGGCATGTGACTTTGCCTCTTGGCCGGATTTTCTGGAACCACCCTCCTTGTGGGGTGCCGGGAACGACTCCACTCAGTCCTCAGTGGTCATGCAGCATGACCCACCTGGGGTGCTTTCTCTGTCATAGGGCCACTGCAGGCCCAGCCTTGTCCCCGGAAGCAGCACTGTGCAGCTGGCAATGCAGGGGACCATTGGCACAGGCAATGTGTAACACTCCCATAAAATCGCTCCCTCACTTCCCACCCAGCTCTAATGGACCTCACAGAATAATTTATGAAGCCCAAGTGGGGAAGATTTCATCCACCACCAAGAACCATAAAGCAACGGGTCTCTCCAGGGCACACCCCCACTTTGCCTCCCCAGCCACCTTTGAGCCTGGGCTGCAACAGAACAGTCGTAAGGACTTCCAGGCTGCGAAACCAAGGGACTGCTCCGTTCTATGAAACAGGAACTCCCTGGGTCTCCCAGGGACTCAACAAAAAGGGACACAAACAGAAGTCATCGGAGTCATCTGTTATCATCATTGCCCATGAGATGTTGAGTGGAGAATGACTGGAGTGGAGGTTTATGTGCTGTTTCATAAATCTTTCCAAACATCAACTTAATGAGTGTGATTCAAGTGATGCCTACATAGTTTTCAAATTAAGCAAGTGTAAGTTATGAAGTTAAAAAAAAAAAAGGCAAAAGGCCCCCAATTGACATGAAAAGAGATACCTAATGAGCAGAGTCCATGGCCCACACTTAGAGGCAGGATCTGCAGAGAGTGAGAGAGATGAGAACCATGGTTCACCCCTCACTGGACTGGGCCGAATGGAATCCGGCCTCCAGAGTCTCACGCAGGCCACCAGCCCCTCTGGATGGCACTGCCTACACTTTCCATCCTAAGCCTGGAAAGGCTCCCTATAACTCTGTCCATCCCAGAGGCCCACACAACATTGAGGCACTGCCTACCCTACAGCAAGATGGGAGGCAGGGCGATTCTGCCCTCACTGCTCTTGGTCTCTGTGGTAGTTACATGATCTGTCAACTTGCAAGGGGTGGAGTCTAGCCTGTCAATCAGGTCACAGCCAATGAGGCCTCTATGTGGACATGGTCTTCTCCTGAGGATTCTAGGAATGTTTGTCTTCATTCCTGGAGGCGGGACACACACTCTCTCTGCTTCATCTTCCTGCTGACAAGACACAAGATGCCACCCTGATGGAACCAGAGCCCTGGAGCTAGAGGAGCCACTTGGAGACCCACGCCAGTGCTGAGATGCTTCCACCGGCACTGGATCCATAAGACTTTCCTCCCACTGACCTGTGATCGTCCTGTATTCGGTGTCATTACATGTGTTGAGTGAGTCTGAAGAGGAATTTATAGATTGTATCAGACATATGAGCTAATATCAGACTGATGGACTTGATCTGGACTGGGCTGAGATGTTTTCTTAATATACAATTACTCTTTGATATAAAGCTCATTCTTATACACATGAGTGGCTCTGGATTTGTTTCTCTAGTCAATCCAGACAAACACAGTCTCACAAAGCATACATGCAGTTGGCCTTCCCTGCTTACCTATGGCGGCTGCTGGCATCCTGTCCACCAGCAGGCTCCTCGTCCTGTGCCAGGGGCTTTGTGTTGTCCCTATAGGGGCCTCCTGCCAAGCCCTCCCCAAGCTTTCCCAAGAAGTCTCCCCTAGGAAATCTTCCCTCCATCCCCAAAGCTCCCAGTAGCAGAACCCAGGCCTGGACATCCTGACAGACACCTGAACCCAAGTCTGCAGATCCCCTTGAGCAGCCACCTGAGGAAGGGTCTGAGCCAGAGATGAGGTGGGAGAGGAGGAAAACGTCTGGTGCCTGGGAGATGGATCCTATCCCCAACCACCTACGTAGATTCTCAGGGAGGACCCAGCATATCATGGCGGCTTTGAGTGGAGAAATGAACACCTCATTTAAGTGCAAGATAAACGTGAGCCTTTGAGCACTGGGGAGAAAGTGCAGCAAACCCAGAGAAGGCAGCCTGGAGACCCACCGTTGGAGCAGCGGCTCCACGCGGCCAGGCCTGGGGAGAGGGTGACACCGAGGCAAGAGACAGGCCTCAGCTCTGCCTGTCCGAGCTAGAGGAGGAGTTCTGCAAACAACCACCCAACCAGAAACCATGCTCATTGAAATCCTGCCTCCGCGGGCGGGCACCCTCTCTGAAGACAGCTTGTTCTTACTCCTGGATGGAGACCTGTCTTTCTGGCCTTTCTTCTTCTTCCTCTTCTACTTCTTCTGATTATTATTATTCTTGTTAGACTAAAACGTGCCTGAGAACCCCTACAGGTGCTGTGGCTAAGCCTCTGGCTGCCGTTCGAAACACTGGCGTTTCACACCCACCCAGAGTCTCTGCAAGAGAAAGATCTGGCAATCTGTTCCTAGAAAGTTTCTTGCCCAGAACACCCAGTGGGCTGAGGCTCCTCCATCAGGGGAGGATTTCCAAGAGTCAGAATCAGCTCAAAGGCACCAAACATCCACAGAATCTGCCTATTTGCAGTTTCTACAAACTGGCTCAAGTCCAGTCTCTTTCAGTGGTGACTCGCACCGTCTTTTCCGTCCATCATCCATCGTGTGCAACTGACAAGCTCCCCACGCACAGCCATGGGCATTGTGTCACGCACTCACGTCACACAGTTCACTGAGCATCCACTAGGAGCAAAGCACTCGAAGGCAGCAGAGTATAAAGAGATGAATGAAAGCCCTGCTCATGGACCTTACGTCTATTGTTACCTATAACAAGAAAAGCCCTGGCACTGTAGTGGTTATGATCGGGCTGCTAACCACAAGGTCAGCAGTTCGACCCCAGCAGGCCCTCCAGGGGAAAAAGAGGAGGCCGTTCTGCCTGTCCTGTGGGGTCACTGTGACTCAGAAATGACTTGACGGCAGTGAGTTTTCGTTTTGATAAGAAGTATTGGAGGTATAGTGGGTTGAGTGTTAGTTTACGCACTGTAAGCTTAGCAGTTAGACTCCATCAACCGCTCTGAGGGTGAAGGAGGAGCCTTTCGACTCCCATAAAGATCTACCGCCTCAGAAACCCAACGTGGCAGTCCTACCCCCTCCTGCAGGCTCACTCTTAGTCTGAACCAGCTCACCAGCACTGAGTTCCAGTGCCATCGTGATAAGTAAACTACAGCGTGCCAAAGGCAGAGGCATAGGAAAGTAAAAGGATCAGGGCAGGGAGTTGATAAGGAGTAAGGTGTAGTTTTAAATAAAAGTCAGAGAAGGCCTCACAGAGCAAACACCTGAAAAGAGGGAGGGGTCATGCTAGCCAAGGAGACAGCTGAGAGAACAGGAATCCCGGATGAGGCTTGAAGCAAGTGCAAAGGCCCTGGGGTAGCAAAGACGACGAGGTTCACAGATGCTGAGTTTCAGGAAGGGCGCACACTCAAGGAGTCTGGCTGAAACTCCACTCAGTAGAGAGCTGAGCATGCAAGGGGAGAAGAATATTTTTGAAATGAACCTTGAATCTAATTTTTTTAAGGACATTCTTGTTTTCTTTCTTTCAATTTTTACTTTACTTTTGCCATGAGTCAAATTCCAACTCATAGCAACCCTAAAAGAGAAAGCAAGACCTCCCCAGAGACTTTCGAAGGCTGGAAGACTTTTCAGAAGCAGGTTCTACCAAGAGGGCCGCTGGGGGGTCCAAAACACGGAGGACCGTATGGTGAGGAGCTGCGCGCTTTCTTAGTTCTTTATTAGTAACATCAGATTACGCTGGCAGCCTTCCTCGAGAGGAAAACAGCTCCCCAAGGCATTGCGACAGTGTGGCCAAGAGGCGCTGTCCTAGACAGGCACAAGGTGTCCAGCCTGCGGCCGGCTCTTCCAAGACGAGAAGAGCGCGCCCCACCCCCACTGTCCTCCTCGGCTGGACCAGCTCCAGCTTGTCTCAGTCAATCAATCAGATCCCATCCTTTTGTAAATCGTGACATGCAGCTCTGGACAGGAAAGATGGAGAAAAGGCACGCCACACATCCGTTCACACACCACTCAGGTTCCCCTAACCCAGACGCCTGACCTCCATGTTGGGGAGTCGGCGCTCGGGGGGCCCGCCCTCCCCCTTGAAATCCCCGTCACCTCCAATACCAGAAACATGCATCATGCAAGTCTTTTCCTTTTTTTTTTTTTTTAAAGATGTTCCCAAGAAAATCTGTATTTAATTTATGGGCAATTTATAATGGAAATAGACCATATAAAATGTATACAAATGTGTAGGCCTGTATAGAAAGCTTGGGAGGAGACGGTTTAGCTTAGCAATAATTAACGTGAAGGGTCTCTCTTCGCGGCTGCCAGGTAGACATTTGGACTTCCCGGCCTTTATCATTAAACTTAAACCAGGAGAGGCGCTGCGGCGAAGGTCCAAACATTCCTCGGCTCTGTGGAGGACGTCAGGACATGTAGCCGACTACAGTGCATTTCACCAGGATTGCCAAAGCCGTGTTGACGCCGAGGGGATGCCTGCGTTGCATTACTTGGACAGAAGAAGCCAGCTTGTTGGCCACAATCGTTTTGGAAAAGCAGAACCATTTCCCAAACCCCAAACCAACGTGAGACCACCGGGTGTCGAAGCAAAGCCACAGACACATGGGACACCTAGCTGTCCGGGCCCCTGAGTCCCCAGGCCTCCGAGCCAAGCCCTTGTGGCTCCTGGACACCAAGCCGCCAGGCTCTCGTCAAAGAAGAGTTACAAAGAGCCTCCGCGTGGCCAAAAGCTATTTCAAGGGGACTTTGATCAACTGATGCTGTAATCTCTGAAGGGAAACATACTTCACCGAGAAGGTATTCTTTGGTGTCATTCCCAAGGAGAAGGGATACTTGTTTTTGGAATGAAAGTGCTCTCGTTCGCTCCTGCTCTCTCTCCAATTGTGATGGTGCACAGAGGCCTTGCAGAGCGCCGGGACAGAACACACCGGCGGCCAAGGAGAGCCGCTTTCAACAATGCCCGATTTAGGAGCCAAGGTCTGAAAACAGGCACCGACAGGCAGTTTCTGGGCTCCAACTGCCCCGCCCCCCACGGCCTAACCGCCCCACCCCCCACCTGCTCGCAGTCCCAACCCCGCTGGTCTCCGACTCCACTGGAGTGGGGGGGAGACCCCGCTGTGGAGTCACCCAAGAAAGCATTTGGGTCCCCAGAATTCCCCTGTGATGCAGTGGCAGAGGGTGGCACATTGAAATATATTTGTGCTGGCATCTTCTGACCTGGCTTAGATCTATTGCCTCATTTTTCAACCGATGAAAAGATGAAACAGTTGTTAAGGGTTATACAGTGATTTCATACGCTACGAAGCAAAGACGTAAGCTATCAGAGTTGACGTTCGACTAAAATATCAATGATGTTTGCATCCAGTGTGTATGCTGACCCTCCCTTCCCCCCCTCTCCCCAGCAGCCGTGGGGCCGCCCAGCCGTCTGCAGGCAGGTTTGGGAGTCCAGTGCCTGGGCCATGGTTTCGTGAGAACTGGTCGGAGTCCGAGAAACCAGGCCCAGACCGTTCACAAGACTTTTTCTTTCTTCTTCTTCCCCCTTGAAATGGAGAACAAAATCACATTTTAGAGCAATCTCGGGTATATGGGTTTGTGCTGACTGATGGGAAAGAGCCATTAAGTGCAGCGTTTGAAACTAGAGCTAAGCTTTAACTTCTGAACTTTTACTGGTGTTCACTTGTTCGGTGTTGGCAACATTTCAAACAGCATTTGCTCCTTCCTCCCCACCCCCACCCCCAAATGCCTTTTAAGGCAAATTGGAAAGGAAAGGGGGGGAAAAAAGTTCTTGACTTCATCTGTCTCCTCTGCTGGCACTAACATGTAAAAATAATGGTGCTTCGGTCTCAGGCTACTCCAACAATGTAGTCAGAAAGCGGGCGCCCCTGATACTGACATCTCCTCGATTTGCATATGGCCCGGGTTACTTCGTCAATCAAACAGAAAACCAGGTATCCCGTCTCGGGTCACCTATTGAACCCTGGACCTCCGCCGATGGAGGGCACTGTCTGTCGCAAGGATGTCTCCGTACCTCACTTGGTAGGTTGCAACCACAAAGGGGATGGGAGTGTGGGCCTGCCGCTTTGGCCAGGGGTGGGGGGGGGGGGGGTGTCAGTTTCCATGGACCACAGATGTGCCTTCACCTCTGCTCAGTCAGTGCCAGGAAGATGGCTTTGCAGCCAGAGTCCCCAGCCTTGTCAGGCCCATGGTCCCCATCTCCTTCTTCCACGTCCAAGAGACCTTTAAGGACGATTACAGAAGGGGCCGGGGCAGGTAGCAGTGTGCACAGTGGGTAGGGGGTAGCAGGCTGAAAAAACATTGGGGGGGGTTGGGGAATGTTTCGCTGAGCAAATACCTCCTGACCCCACACTCCGGCTGACCAATGTCCAGGGAACCAGAAAGCCGCCAGCAGCCCTAGAAATTTTGGTCGCAGTCCTGAGAAAGGCCCGTTCCACAAGCCCCAAATGTACAGCATACCGGAAAGGCCAAACACGGATCAATGTCTACAGAAGCACCCCTCGAAGTCTGGTTTTGCTACCCACAGTGTGGTCTGCCTGTCACCCACTGGAGGGAGCAGGCTGCTCCTGCTCTGCCCAGCAGGCCTTCGGCCCGGAATTAGTGTTTCCAGAGCGCTGCTCATACCCTGTTTCCCCGAAAAAAAGGCAGTGTCTTATATTAATTTTTACTCCCAAAGATGCACTAGGTCTTATTTTCAGGGCGTATCTTATTTTTCCATGAAGAAGAATATGGTACACATTTATTGTTGAACCAAAAAAAAAAGAAAATGTATTACCTGTGTATGGTACGGTAGTAATTGTCATCACAAACCAGCATAACCAGACAAACTGTGAATCCTAAAGTATCAAGAATTTCTTGTTACTACCATTATTTCCATGTACAACAATCTATGGTACATTTACTCACAATCTATGGTACATTTACTTGCACTTCCTGTCTGCTCCGGCTGCGCTGCGGCCTACAGGGAGCTGCGGCGCCCACCGCTACAGTCCAGAGTTACGGTAGCTTGGGGGGGGCCTTATTATCGGGGAGGCCTTATGTTCTGGGAGGTCTTATTTTGGTGGGGATGCCTTATATTTCAGCAAGAGGCAAAACTAAGTAGGTCTTATTTTCGGGGGATGTCTTACTTTTGGGGAAATGCAGTAGTTACAATCATGAGACAAATGAAGCAGGTTTCACCCTGGAGGCAACCTTCTTTCCATAAGATTAAGAAAGAGAGCCCAGGCCTGTGCACAAGCCGGTAATGTAGTGGTGACAGGTTGGGCTGCTAATCACAAGGTCCTAAGTTCAGAAACACCAGTCACTGAGATCAGACTTTCTACTCCTGTAAAGAGTTCCAGTCTCAGAAGTCTGCAGGGGCAGTTCTCCGCCGTCCTGTTGGATCACTGAGCTGGGATCGACTTGATGGCAGTGGGTTTGGATCGGTCTGGTTTTGGTGAACAAGCCGCAGAAACCCGGTCAATACCTTCAGGGTTTCTCTTCCTCTTCTTCCTCCTTTGACCGATTCTGAAGAGGCATGAGGTTCAATTCCTTGTGACTTGTTTGATTTTCCAATTGTTCCCCTAAGGTTGTGACGAGCAGGGCTGGGCAGTCTCACCAGAGGGAAAATACCCAACTACCATGATTCTGCTCACAGCAGCACTAAAGGACAGGCTAGAAATACCGTCTCTGCGTTTCCAAGCTTGGGACCTTTACAGGACAGAAAGCCTTGCCTTTCTCAGAGGGCTGCTGAGTTCAAGCAGCTGACCTTGCCAGTAGCAGTCCAACACGGAGCCGCTAGACCACCAGGTGGTGCAAATAATTAGTGTCCTCAGCTACTAACTCAAAGGTTGGTGGTTCAGAGTCAACCAACCAGACACACCTTGACAGAAAGGTCTGGCAGTCTCCTTCTGCGGCTGACAGTCTTTGAGGCCCATGGAGCACAGTTCCACTCGGGCTCCACGTGTGGTTCTTGGCCCACAAGAACTGGCATGGGCCCAAAGGCAAACGGTTTGGCTTGGTGTTTTAAGCAGGATGTGGAAGGATGTGTGTCTCTGCAAGAGAGCCTGAAACCAAAGCTTTAGGACAACGCAGGACGGGCTTGCAGAAGGCCCGGGGTCTGGTCGATCGTCGACCAGCTCCAGAGCTACACCAGGTCAGAGCCCAAGGGGAAGGTCTCACGTCCGGTTCATGAAAAGCCAGCCTCCTGTGACGTGTCTGCAACAGAAGGACACCTTACCAAAGGCTGGAGCGCAAGGGTGCCATGTGGAGAAAGGGGGGTAGCTGTGGGGACAGACAGAAAGCCACCACCATCACCCCAATCAGCAGACCCTGTCCTCCCTTGAAGGTACACGGCCGGCATCCCAAAGAGGTGGGGCACCCGCTGCCTCTGAGGAATGTAGACGCACTCGCTTCCAAGGTTCTGTTAAGTAAGAGCAAATAATAAGTCAAAATGATCTAAGCTATTGTTTTTAATGCTTCAGACCGTTTTTAAATAACTTATTTGGGGTCTGAAAAGGGACGAGAGTGTGGGCCTGGGAACCAGGCAGAGGCAGGAGGTGAACCAAAGGCCGTGCCCCTGGGGAGGGCCGTGGCCAAGGGTCCTCAGCCCCCACTGTGACCTGCCCAGGTGTGTTCCCTGTAGAGCCCTCAGAGCCCCACCCAGGGGTGCAGGAAGGCAGCCTGCACTCCTCGGATAGTCCAGCCCCAGATGTCAGGGGCTGTTTCTGACAATGACTCTGTTCTCCTTGCTCGACGGAGCATCGTGTAACGCTGAAGACTGTACTGAAATGCAGGGGGGCGAAGTGCTTCGTTGTCATTTGGGAACATCATATAAATGATGGCCAAAAACTGATGTGCTGCTTAAAAAGAAGCCTATCCAAGCGACCCTGCCCACACAGACGGTCTTCTCCCCTGTCACCCATCTCAGGCCAGGGGCAGAGGTGACAGTGGGATGGGTTTCCCTGGGCAGTCCCCTCTGTACTTCCTGAGAGCCCAGGGAAGGAGAAGGCACTGGTAAAAGCCAGGGGCACCTGGTTCGGAAGACAGATCCGGCAACCAGCTTCCAAAAGACCAGCCCTGGAGGCCTGATGGAGCAGAGTGCCCCTCCAACCCAAGTGCAGTCGCCAGGAATGGGGATGGACCGGGAGCCGCTGGTGGTTCTGGGTGACCGCAGGGTCCACTCCGCCACTGAGAGGCGTGGAAAGCAGCCACTCCACCCAGCATGAGCCTCAGCGTTCTCTCCCACCAAGCCCGTCCAGCCCACCCCAGACACGCTTTACAGGAGCATCTCATGAGCCCTCACCTGAGAGAGGTGAGGATGCTCAGGTTACCGGTGAGGAAGTGGAGGGAAGCCATGGAGCTGCTCATAAATGGCGGGGGGCGGGGAGGGGGCTGGGATTGGAGACCACCGGGGCCCAACTCCACAGCCCCTGGCTGGCGCAAACAGTTCCGTGCCTGAGTTCGGGGACTTGAAGGCTGGAGATTTGAACCTGCCCACAGGTGTACCAAGGAAGAAAGGCCCGGGGTTAGGCTTCTGTAAACATGAGAGCTAAGAAAGCCCCAAGAACCCTCCCCCTGTGTAGCCACGAGTCAGAATGGACTGAGCACCAGCGAGCTCCACGGCCCACGTTCTCCCTCCCGCTGAAAGCACATGCCGACTCTCCCTCTCCCTCTCCCACACACACACCCAAGCTCTCTGAGTGACAGGCCCCGACACACCCTGGTGGCTGGATACCCACAGCCGCAGCTTCCAGAATCACCGCCACACCCTCCGCCTGTCCCAGAGGGGAGTGAGGGCAGAATTGGGAATATAAATAATGGATCCCCACAGTCAGATCATCTTGTTTCAATGTAACCGCAATCCGTTGACCCTTAATTGCTTTCCAAACCATTCTTGTCATATAATATATGAACTATGTATAAACAACCCTGGGTTATGGTGTGTTTGCTAAAACTCCGGGAATTTCAGCCATAACACTGACATTTTGTTTCTGGAAATTAAACCCTGGGAACGGGGAATGTGAAGTCCATCCACTTACGCGCGGTGCATACTTCAATTCCCACCGCTTGCATGAACCAGAAAGGCAGCTTCGTTTCTAAGCGTTATCACTGAGCAGGGCCACCCAATGCCCCTCCATTGCCCACCTCCGGCCAGGAAGCCAGGCTCTCCAAAGGAGGGCCTTCACACAACCCAAGTAACCTAATACTTGCCTAGGAAACAACAGGAATAACCCAAAATGAGATGGATTTGCTAACAGCCCTTGGGAAACACATGCCCACGTGCGCCTGCCCAGCCACTGGCAAGAAGGGGTAGATGGTTGGCAGACACTGGAACAGACGTGCCAAGGTTCCAGCCTGGGAGCCCGGTTGGCTTCTCACACTACATGGGGAGCTGGCTTGTGTGCCTGTCTGGCCCGAGGCTGTGAACTCCTGAAGGCTGAGAGGTAAATCCCCAACGCCCCGCACATAGGACCCCAGTCAATGTTTGCTTCGTGGTGAATGGGAGAGGTTTTTGAGCTGGGTAGAGGAGGACTTCCGAAAAGATGACTGACCTGTAGGCAAAGCTACCTCTACAACAGAGATCAAATTACCAAACCGAACAAATCCTGATGCCAGTCCTGGGGATCCTGCCTTTAAAACAATTAACAGATGAACATGCCAGACCTCAGGTGGTACAAGGATCCCTGGTGGCATAGTGGTTAGGTGTGGGGCTGCTAATCACAAGGTCAGCAGTTCAAACCCACCATGTGGCTTCCTACTCCTGTGAAGAGTGACTCTCTCAGAGACTCCCAGGGGCAGTTCTACCCAGTCCAAGAGGGTGGCTGCGGGTCAGCATGGACTCATTGGCGGGGAGTTTGGCTTTTGGTTTTCCGAATGGTGCAAATAATCCATCAGCTCAGCTGGCAACCAAAATGTAGGACGTTTGGATTTCCACCCCCACCACCCCGCCCGCCCCC
>NW_022103906.1:85898647-85936684 GCF_000313985.2 Echinops telfairi | reverse complement strand
CCCCCGAGGCACCATAGCAGAAAGTTCAGGTGCTCTGTCTCCAATAAAGAAAGAAATCAGCCACTGAGAGCCCTGTGGCGCTCCGTTCTCCCCTGGCAGGCAGGCACGGGTCACCACGAGTGAGAATCAGCTCCCCAGTGGTGAAGCCTCACTGGCTTCCTCATCCCCAAGGGAGACTGAGAAGTAGCGCTCGGTGGTGCAGAGGGCAGGGTGGAGAGGAACTGGGTTAAAAAGCCAGGTGGACAGTGGGTCTGGACATACAGCAGGACCTCCGTGTGTATCAGCAGTAGCAAGCAGGGACAGAGAATATGCAAGGGTGGCTGTGGAGCCCCTGGAGAGGGAGGAGCCTGCTGAGCACACAGGGACGGGGCAGGGACAGGACAGGTGGAGGCTCAGCTTGGTCGGAGTTCTGGGAATGAGAAGGCGTGGTGCGGAGGGGCTCTGTAGCCGGAGACAAGGCCATGTTGTGATTCTGAGCCTGGAATCACATGCTGCTAGAAGGGGCTCAAGCCAGGCTGGCTGCCGGCACGCACGGATCCCACGCTCCCTAGTCTCTGCCAGCCTCTGTCTGCAGGCCTGCCTCAGCCAAGACTGCCTCCCTGCTCCTACCGCCATCCTTCAAGGCCCTGCTCCACCTCCCCCAGGGAGCTTTCCATGAACTCCTCAGCAGAGCATGGGAGCCTCTTCCTCTCCTGCTAAGTTTCTCCGGCTGCCCGCCTCTCCTTGCAGTTCAGGGTCACAGCAAGGCCAGGGGAGGCATAGCACGGGCCCACGGAATCTCCCAGCAGCCTGTGCTACTCCAAGAAGCACCGTTTCCTCTTTCCCCCACAGCGTGGCTTAGCCCAAGACCAGGGGCATCACCACGGCAAGGCCCAGAGGGAGGCAGGCCTGGGGGAGGAGGAGGATCCAAACCAGTCCCCAGCCCGCCCAGCCTTGACCCGGGGCTGCCTTCCCAGCCCCTTCTTAGAGGCCCTGGGAGAAAGAGACCCCCTGCACCCTGTCCAGAAGACAGCCCCACCTTCCACACCTCCACCCAGGTCCCGGTGGGTCCCCACCCCACTGCTGGTCTTCTACAGCTGAAGACCATAGGTCGCCATTCATTAAAGCCAGGCGGTGTGGCCTGCCCGGTGCCAACACATTCTTGGCACTGTCACGTCCAGCCAGCCCAATCCCAGGGGGCCAACTGGGCCTGGCTGCCGGCACCATGCATCCCCAGGGGCGACGAGTCTGGTCAGAGATGCTGAAAACAGCCCTCCCCTGGCGAGTAATCCCACTTTTACGATGCCAGAGTGGAGCTTACAGGAGTGGGGCGAGGAGGGGGGCTGAGAGGCTGAGCAGAGGCACGAGGGAGGAAGCAGGATGCTCCGATCCTGCCTCTACTTCCTGGGCTGAGGGGTGAGCCTGCCCAGGTGGCCTTGGCTTGTGGAGAAGCCAGATTCCTTGTGGGTCTCTGGGTTAACAACACAGACACAAAACTGCAGTACTGTACTCCCTAATGAACGCAGGACAATATGCATTAGGGACTGCTTAGGGGAAGAGCACTCCCATTGCGAGAAAGTATTTTCCCGGAGTCCTCTCCAGCCATTCACAAACCTCTTTGACCCTGAAGTGCCCCGGGCCAGGAACGCTCCACAAAGCCTTTCTCTGAAATCCCACCACCTGGGTTCAGCCACCCTCTCCTGCTGCCTGCTGGTGACACACCCACTCCCCCACTCACCCCCTTGAGCCTGTTCCCACTCATGGCGAGCTGATACCATGAGGAGGGCTGCCCCTGTGGGTTCCGAGACTGCAACCCTTTACCGGCGTAGGAAGCTTCGTCTGTCTCCCTTGGAGCAGCTGGTGGTGTGGACGTGCTGACTCTCTAGTTCGCAGCTCAAATTATAGCCCATTTTGACTCCAGGGCTTCCTTCAAATTCATTCCCTGCCATCAAGTGGATGCCGACTCACAGCCAGCCTATAGGTCAGGGTAGAACAGCCGCCGGGGATGGCTCCCCAGGCTGGAAGTCATCATGGAGGGAGAAAGGCCTTGGCGGTTCCTCCTCCAAGCAAACTGCTCGAGTTCAGCGGGTATAGCTGACCTTCCCGGGAAGGGAGCTAGGCCACGTGCTGTGGCAAAGGGTCACCTGGCCACCAGGCCCCTGATGACTTTTTAAAAGGGTGAGCCTCTAAGACCACATCCTTGAGAGATACACACCCTCCGACACGCATTCCCTTTAATAGTCCTGATAAAATGTCTTCTAAAAGGAACCCGGTGGCGCTCCCAGGTAAAGTGTTGAATCCTAACAGAAAGGTTGGAGGTTCAAACCCATAAGATGCTCTGAAGGAGAAAGATGAGGCTTCCTGCCCCCTTAAAGATGTACAGCCTCAGAAACCCCATTGAGGGTCACTGTGAGTTGGAATTGACTTAAAGGCTGCAGGATTTTTTTTAAAAGTCATTGCCTATAAACAGCTTGCAGTTCAGGGAGCAACAGCACTAAGCCTGACTGCTTCGGACCCACTGACTTCAGAACGTGGCAAGCACAGGAGTACACCCACGGCGCCTCAGCCCCGCTCCCAGACAGCGCACAGTAGGCCCTCAGGAAGCCTTAGCACTTTAAAAGGCCCACTCATGGAGCGAGGGCGACACCCAGTGGCCATCTGAAAATTGGCACTCTTAGAACTAGATGGCCATCTCTGTCCAGAGTCGGGCTCTTTAGTTGCAGCCATGCCTGACTTTAAGTCCTGGATTCTTTCGTCTCAAAGGTAAGGCTCCAGATTCTAGAAAGGACAGAAAGGCCTCCTCCGTCTTGTCAGGACCATCTGACCATATGTGCAGGTATTTAAAAAACGAAGCCATAGGTGCCAGTGGTAGTCCCTGAACCCTCATTCAGCCACTCACCCTGAGGGTAGTGCCCCACCCTTTCCTGGGCTCCTCCCCTCCAGGAGCACTCGCTGTGGCCCCCCAGCGCCCCCCAGGGAGGGTCATTGCCAGGGAGTGAAGCGAGAGAGCCCGCCTGACTCTGTCCTGGAGCCTAGGACAAGCTCCAATCATCCCTGGACTCACCTACCCCACCCCCACCCACCCACCCCACACACAACCTCACACACCCATCCCTGCAGTGGAGCTTTGAGCCAGCTCATTCCGGCTGTAGCCCTGTGGAGAATGTGCATGTCCACCCAGGTGAACTGAGCCAGAATCTCTATGATCACACGATCGATTGCCCGGTTAAGTGAATCACCTGGGGATCTTGTGAAAGTAGATTCCTGGGGACTAGAGGAGTTAGGGTACCTGGCCATCTGGGAGGGCCTGGCAGCTCAGATGCCCTCTGGGCCCTGTCAGCCTGACGGCACCCAGACTGCTTTGCCACCCTGCTGCTGCCCTTACCAGCTCCATCACCTGGTCGTTAGCTTCTCGAAGCCTGTTCCCCTAGTCGCAAACGGATTTTTAAAAGGGTTTACTTCACAGAGTTGCCAAGAAGACTGGCCGGGGGGGGAAAAACCCCACATACTTGAGCTGCTAACTGAACAGTGCAGGATTCGAACCAGCCACTCTATGGGACTCAGATGTGGCCGCCTACTATGCTAAAAATTCACAAACTCGGGAACCTAGGGACAGTTCTGGTCTGTCCTACAGGGTCAATGTGAGTCGGATGGGCAGCGGCGGCTAAAGAACTGTGGCAGGGGGTTTCCTGGACTGGGCCCGCTGGGCCAGTTTGAGTTGATCTGGGCTTGTGGCCCAGCTGTAACATGCAGCCGTTGAAGCCCTAAAGCCCAGGAGTCTCTGCTGCTCCGACCTGCTGGAGGTGGCTGTAGAGGAGCCTCCTTTGGGCCCTGCCATGCTGTCCTCACCATCAGCCAACCAGACTCTGATCTCCCATCCAGGTATTAACCAACCCGCCCCTGCTTAGCTTCCGAGATCAGAGATGGGGCGCGTTCAAGGTGGGATGGCCCTAGACAACCAGTCTCTGGTCTATACATCGCCCAGCATGAAGCCCAGCAGCTCTGTCTACCTGTTACTTTAGAAAAGGGAGAACAGAGGCCCAAAGGGGTTTGGAGAATGGCCCAGAGCCACAGGGTGAGTAGGTGAGAGGCAGGTGAAATTAGTTTAAGCATGGGCCCAATTGATCCAAAATATTGTCTCAATATGTAACCAATTTTTAAAAAGTTATTGGTGAGATATCTTACATTCGTACTAATCCTTTTAAATCTGTGGTAGGTTTAACAGGAACATCTCCATGTGCAAGCTAGATGGCCCTCAAAAATACATTGTAATATGATTTCATGAACTCTGCAGAGGAGAAAGTTGATGCCTTTAATGTGAACTCGCTGTTCCAAATGCATTTCCCAATGGCTGACATGGAGCAGGGTTGTTTTGTCTTGCTTTGTTTTTAACTTAAATTAATTCGAATAAAGTTAATATTTGTATCCCTCGGTAGCACTAGCTTCATTTCCAGGACTTTAGATCCTTGGCAGAATTCCTAAATGAGTCCACACACAGTGCTTCGAACTCTGGATCTTCTCTCCTTGGCCGTCCAAGGGTTCAATGTCCTCATATTTTATAGATTTTTAAGGGCTGGTACTGTGTCCCAAATTCCCTCTAGCTGATTTGTAATTTTTGAGTTAACAGGCTAAAATATCAAGAGACGTGGCCGTAAAATAAGAAGGAAAATAGCGGTGTCATTTCTGACCACGTAGCCATTCCCCCTTAATAACCAGCAGCCATGAAGCACCTGCGCGGGACAGCCATCCGAGTCTTGGGTGCTGCAAGCATCCAACAGCATTGACACTGCGCTGTCACTACCAAGGCAAGCAGCCCAAGAATGGCAACTTGCCTGAAACCACAAGTTCGTTAGCATCAGAGTCAGACCCCGATATGCTAACTTTTGAGCTCACAACCGGGTGAGTTGATTTCACCAGATCCTTCCCCAACCCTCTTAGGCTTCCAGCCATGACACACAATACAGGCACACCTGAGGAGGTGTCCCACCCTGTGTCTAAGTAACAGAGATTTGAGCTTGCATCTCAGCTCTTGACTCAAAACCAAAACCTTCTCCAAGCCCGGCCCGCCCCACATCAGATCTGTTCTTCTCACCTATAAAATATGGGGTAAGTTAGCTTCTAGAGGCCGCCCTGGCAAATTAAACAGATGTGGTTGCTTAAAACAATATAAATCTGTTCCCACCGGTCCTGAGGTCAAGCAGGAAAATCGGGGTGTTGGCAGGTCCAAGGGCTCTAGAGGAGATCCTGTCCCGTGTCTCTTCAGCGACACCAGGTCTTCCTCACTGTGAGTGTATAACTCCACCCTCCGGCCACCTCCTCAAGGCCTCCTCTCCTCTGTCTCAGGCTGCTCTGCCTTCCAGTACTCAGGCTGACCTGAATAATCCAGAGTAGCTCAGCTCAAGATCTCTGCAGAGACTTTTTTCAAATAAGGTTACAGGCAGGCTCTAGGGGTTACAACCTGGACATGTCTTTGGTGGGGAGGGGGAGAGGGAGAGGCAGGCAGGATCAGCATTCATCCTACCTCAGGGGTTTTGAACCAAATGAACTTCAGGGGTCATATAGCTCTAAAAATCTTTGTTTGACACACAAAAAAATGACTGAGTCTATGACATAAAGAATGCATCTAATTAAGTATCCCAGCAACTAGCAGACAACTGCTACATAAGATGCCCCAACTAGCAAGCAGCGTCAATGGGTTCTCCATCTCAGTGTCAGAGAGCTGCACTCTAGTACAAGTCATAGAAAAGGAAACCCGGCTACTCATGTACTCCCTCAATGCGAGAACACTTGGTTCTATTAAACTGGAATCCCATGATGCTCACCTTCCCAGCAGATCGCTAAAGACAAAGCAGGTGCTTAAGCAAATGTGGTGAAGAAAGCTGATGGTTCCCGGCTATCAAAAGATACAGCGTCTGGGGTCTTAAAGGCTTGAAGGTAAACAAGCAGCCATCTAGCTCAGAAGCAACAAAGCCCATAGGGAAGAAGCACACCAGCCTGTGTGATCATGAGGGGTCGACAGGATCAGGTATCAGGCATCAAAGAACAAAAAATCATATCATTGTGACTGAGGGGAAGTACGGAGTGGAGACCCAACGCCCATCTGTAGGCAACTGAATGTCCCCTTACAGAAGGGTCTCTGGGAGGAAACGAGCCAGTCAGGGTGCAGTGTAGCACCAATAAAACATACACCTTTCCTCTAGTTCTTTAATGCTTCCTCTTCACCCCACCCCCACCCCCATATCATGACCTCAATTCTACCTTACAAATCCGGCTAGACCAGAGGATGTACACTGGTACAGATCAGAGCTGGAAACACAGATAAATGCCTCCGGAACAATAATGAGAGTAGAGATACCAGAAGGGAAAGGTGGGGGGAGAAAGAGAGAACTGATCACAGTGATCTACATATAACCCCCTCCCTGGGGGACAGACAACAGAAAAGTGGGTAAAGGGAGACATCGGACAGTGTAAGACATGGAAAAATAATTGATAAATTATCAAGGGTTTGTGAGCAAGGGTTGGAAGGTGGGGGAGGGAGGGGCTCAAGTAGAAAGAAAATGTTTGAGAATGATGATGGCAACAAATGTACAAATGTGCTTGACACATGGATGGGTGGATTGATTGTGATAAGAGTTGTACAAGCCCCCAATAAAATGATTTATAGAAAAAAGAAAAGGAGACCCAGATGTCAGCAACAATGTGATGACCCGGGAGTTACCCAGGGATCGGCCATTGAACCCCATGGACTGGCTCACAGGCAACATGCACTTATTGGGTTGACTCGCTAATGAGTGTGTAAACTGGCAAAACTCGTTGGAGGAAGGGGAAAATGTGCCAACATATTCCAGCCTACCCACTGCCATCCAGTCAATGCCAGATCCTAACGACTCTACCCAAAACCAGGCTCACTGCCCTCGAGTCGAGGCTGACTCATGGCAACCCTATGGGGCAGGGTAGAACAGCCCCTGCGCGTTTCTGAGGCTGGAACTCTTTATGGGGGTAAGAAGCCCCGTTCCAAATCGCTGGCCTTGCAGTCGGCAGCCCGGCTGAAAACCACTACACCACCAGGGCTCCTGGATGGCCCCCGCCGCAGACTGCCTCCTCCTGCTCCCTCCGAGTGGCAGGTGGTTTCCCAGCACAGACCTATGGGTAAGCAGCCAAGCCCTTCAACTACGCTGCCACCAGGGTTCTGAACATATTCCCCGGCCCTTGGAGATACAGGTATTCAGTCTTGGTTTCTCAGTGCATCTGTGGCCAAAGTACGTATCACAACGGGTGGCTTTAAAGAGCAGGGTTTAGTTTCTTACCGCTCAGGAGGGTAGAAGTCTGGTGCTGGGTAGGTGCTGGGTGGCTTTAAAGAGCAGGGTTTAGTTTCTTACCGCTCAGGAGGGTAGGACTTGGATGCTGGGGCATCAACCTTGGTCTCTCCCAGCTTCTGCAGCTCCAGCACTGGTTACCCTGATGATTAGCCACACTCACAAGGTATCTGTCCACCCATCCATGTCTGCGCTTGCTGGGCATCTAACCTGCTCTTAATAATTCAGAAGTAATTTGGTTTAGGACACAGCCTACACTGTCGTGCCCTCATTAACCCAAGACCACGAACAAATAGGACTAGATCCACAGGAAGGGGTGGATTCCAACACATGTGGACAGAAAATCCCTCTCCTGGACGTTGCTCCTAAGGAAATCATCCTTATGGACTAGCCTGTTTGTCTTTGCATTACTTATCATTTATAACATCTGTAAATTGAACACAATCTACGTTTTCAAGAGACTGGGGGCAATCTGACATGGATATTTGTAGCCTTGAAAGCAATGCTAATGCCAGAAAAATAGGCAAGGCCGAGTGGGGAGGGAGGGAGGAGAAGGCCCTGGGCGCTGGCGTGGGTTTGCTCTCGGTGTTTGCTTTATACAAAAACCAGATCCACTGCCAGGTGTCCGTTCTGAACGCAGGGTGCTTCTATACAGAGTCTCTGAGGCTGCAAAGCTTGACCCCGGCAGGCAGCCTCAGCTTTCTCCCACAGAGCGCCCGGTGGATTTGAACCTGAAGCTTGCAGTTTGCAGTCCAATGCATCGCAGAATGCTACCAGGGCTCCTTGTTTGTTTTACAATTACTTCTTATGCCGTGGATTTGTTCGTAAGCACTTTTGAAGGTTTAAATAATATTTTCAATCAATCTGTTTTTAAAGAGAGGGACCCAGCAACTGCCAGGACACTAACCCTACCTCACAAACACAAACTCTGGCGAAAAGCCGCACCTTGAATGGGCCCCAGAAGAGAAAGGTAAGAGGAGGCAGTAGTTCCTGGTGGCCTGGTAGGGTAGGCATTGGGTTGCTAATCAAAAAGGCAGCAGTTCAAATCCATCAGCTCTCCCACGGAGAAATAGAGACAATTTTCTTTTTAATCATTTTGATCATTGTAGGGCTCTTATAATGCTTATTATAATCCATACATCAATTGTATCAAGCCTATTTGTACATATGTTGCCATCATTCTTTTCTAGACAATTACTTTCTATTGAGCCCTTGGTATCAGCTCCTTTTTTTTCCCCCTCCCTCCCCACCCACCCTCTTGACCCCTCGACAGACTATAAATTATTATGATTTTCATATCTCACACTGACCATTGTTTCCCTTCCCCCATGGTTTCCATTGCTCTTCCCCCTGGAGGGGTGTGTGTCAATCATTGTGATCAGTTCCCTCTTCTTCCCCTCCCCCACCTCTCCCTACCTACCTGGCATCGCTCTTCCCATTCCTGCTCCTGGGTTGCGTGTGTCCTGAGCTCTTAGCTCTTATCTACACCTGTGTGCATGCTCCGGTCTTGTCCAAAGTGAGAGGCAGCACTGGGGTCATGATAGTGGGGGGTGAGGAAGCCTCCAGGAACCGGAGGAGTATTGTGTGTTTCATTGGTGCTATACTGTGCCCTGGTTGACTCATCCCTTCCTTGTGACCCCTCTTTGGGTCTCTGCTCCGACCCCCCTCATTCTCAACCATATGGCTTTGTTTGTTTGATTGATTGATAAGGGTCTTCTGATGCCTGTTACTTGGTCCCAATGGCACCTCATGATCGCACAGGCTGGTGTTGCTTCTTCCATGTGGGCTTGTTTTTCTCTGCTGGATGTTTAACATCAAGCCTTTAAGATCCCAGAGCTATATCTTTTAATATCCGGGCACCATCTGCCTTCTTCACCACAGTTGCTTATGTACCCATTTTGTCTTCAGCGATTGTGCCAGAGAGACTCTCTTCTGTAAAGACTCCTGTCTTCCCTGTCCTATAGGGCCACTGTGAGTGAGAATCAAGTCAAGGGCGACGGGTCTTGAGCTTTACTTCAGTGAAGAAGGTCCAGAGAAGTTGGAACCCATCAGCCGGTCTGTAGGAAACAGAAGCAGCCGTCTGCTTTCATAAATATCTCGCTCTCTCACTGCCATCGGGTCGCTCGCTCTACCCTGTAAGACGGGGCAGAACTGCCCCTGTGGGTTTTCGAGACTGTAACCCTCTATGGGAGTAGAAAGCCCAGTCATTCTCCCGCCTTGGAAACGCAGAGGGGCAATTAGTTCTACTCAGGTTTATAAGGTTGCTATGACCAGAAATAAACCGGACTGCACTGGGTTCGGCCCGGTTTTCCCTCAAAGTGAAATTCATGGCCTTGCTGCTGGGCTGTCACAAGGTCAACCTGGTGTGGAAGCCTCAGCCATGCCCTCATGCAATTGCCCCACCAGACAAGGGTCCACAACCCAAACGCAAGTCTGGGGAGAAACCATGTAGCAGCGTTGGTGGTGGGGTTTCGGGACCAAGCTGTTCCCTCCTGGGCATGCTCAGTCTCAACTTGGCCATTTCCACAGAAATTCCCTCGTGTTGTAAGAGCAGAAACCATGGTTGCACCCTTGCCTGACCGAGGTGACCGGAAAATCCCTCAAGCAGAAAGCTGGCATTTCGGTGGACAAAGAGGATGTCATACTCACTCACACAGCTGGTAGGAATCAGACCAGAAAGGGGACCCCTTGCCTCATTCCCAGTTCACCCACCGGCACAGCCCTGAAGGCCTCCTGTACTGTGTCTCGATAAGAACGTCTGCAGGTGCCTGGTATTCAGGTGAGACTTGTGGATGTGACAAAAGAGAGCTCCAGGTGAGAGAGGCCAGAGAAGTAGCTTCAGGGGCTATGGACTCTATGCTGACTCATAGTGACCTCCCATGGGTTTCTGAGACTAGACTTATTGCCAGGGGTAGAAAGCCCAGTCTTTCTCCCACTGAGCTCCTGGCAGTTTCGAACTGCTGACCTTGCAGATCACAGTCCAACACGTAACCACTACGCCACCACGTAGTTCCTTGGACTGGCTACTAGGTTGGCATGGTGAGAAGCCTCATTGAAGACTTGGGGGTTGGGCGTTTGTGGGTGAATAGAGTGTGCTATGAAGCGTTCTTAAACAGAAAATGTGAGCTTAGACTCAGATCTCTAAGTGCCTGGGGCTGGCACAAGTGGTTTGCAATCAGCCGCTAACTGAGAGGGGGGTGCTGTGAACCCGGCCGGCAGCTAAATGAGACAGCCAGGAAGTCCTCTAGGACTCAGCTATGCTCCGTGATGCAGAGGGTGGGCGTGATGTGGAGTCCACTCGACAGGGGTCGGTTTTGTTTGTCTGGATTTGGGTTTGTCGGCTTCTGTCCCTGCTCTGTTCTATTCTGCTCCCCCATGCGCACCTCCTGTCTTCGCTCCCAACGAGACATTGGGACCTCGGTCCCACCAAGAGCTACGGGACTGAGAGGACTTGATTCTGGCCAAAGCTCTCTGTCCAGCCCCCGAGTCTCCCTGGCAATTAAGGGCCTTCTTGCCCTTCTTTCAGGATGAGAAACAGTTTTCCCCTCCGTGTGAACATGAAGGGGTCTGGGCCCATGGACCCTGAACAAGAGACCCCGACAACCACACCATGGTCTGCTGGGATTCCGCAGGGGCCCTGAGGGAGATGCTCTGTGAAGAGCCTGGTGGGGAGCGCAGTCAGTCACCCAGTCAGGATGTCAAATCTATAACGGCAAAGTCAAGGTGGGTCCTGACATGGAGCAGAGTTCTTCAGTAGAAGCCCTGAGGGTGGAGTGGGTCCAGTGTTGGGCTGCTAACCCAGAGGTTAATGGTTTGCGCCCAGCTGTAACTCCAGGGGAGCACCGTGAGGCTGTCTGCTTCCAGTAAAGGTTGACAACTGGGGAAAGGCCATGGGGCCATCCAGTTCTGCCCTGGAGGACACCTCAGAGTCAGAGTGGTGGCTTTTTTTTTTTCTTTGCTTTATTCGCCATAAACTAACTTGATCTCCTCCTGGAAACAAAATGTATTCGCACGAAGAAAAATAGAGTAAAGGGAAGGGAGCACAGGCCCACAGGTAAGTAAGCTGGGCACCGCCACCACCTGCCAGCCAGTCGCCCCCCACACTATTGCCCAGGGTACAGAAACTGCCAGTGCTGCTGTTATAGGGAGGCTCGCAGCCGCCAGGCTGTTGCCTCCCGAGAATGAGCTTTTTCATCCCCCTCAGGAACAGCTTTTGTGTGACTGACCCATCACCTTAGGCAGATTCCCCTCCACCGGAGGCAAGTTCGTCAGTGTGGGCACCCACTGCGCCAGGTCCCAGCAGTGTGATAAACCCACAGCCGAGAGAGTGGCTGGGAGCCAGGAAACTGCTTCCCGTGGCTTTGGGCTCAAGTGAAACGCAACCCACATGGAAGTGACCGTCCCATTGGAGCGGCAGGGGGGCGACTACAGGTGGGTTTGACTGACCTGGCTCCCAACAGGCCAGTCATAAGGTAGTCAGGTATACCTTTTGATCAAAGGCCTACAGAAGTTTCTTCTAGAATGTTAAGAAAACCAGAATGAACTGACATGGAATTAAGCCCTCTAATTCACTTGGTGCAGTACTACCAAAGGGCACTTGGCTTATGGAGAGATCAATAGCAGAAAAGTATCTTAACCATGAATCTCCAAGATGCAAGGCCCAGGTCCTTTTCCACAGTGCTAGCTTTTTATATGTGTCCCTACAACCAGGGAGAGACAGGGCTTCCATTCTAAAGGTGAGATAGGAGTTCTAATTGGAAGCTGTCGCCCCTCCTAGTGACAAACTGGATTGTCACACAGTTCTGAGTGTCTGTACAGCAAGTTCTCACGTTGATCTGGAGTCTGCCTTTATCCCAACTTAGTGGACGAGGATTGGTCCTCCCCACGGCCATGACATAAAACAGGCATATAGAGCGAAGGTTTTCAGGATAAAGGCGCCTGTCCCTACTTAACAGTTTATCCCTCTGAGTGCTCATCATCTCGAGACTGTGGCCTAACTCAATGACTTTCTCAGGAGTGTCACATGGTGGAACCCAGCTAGGATGGGGGGCACACAACATCCCAAGTGCAACTCCAGCTAGAAGTTTGTCCCAAGTCTCCCGCTCGGTGACCAGCTATGCTGTTCCAGAAAAGGCGGTCAATGAAGGTTCGTCTTCAGCTCCCTTTCTGCCGCCTTTCTCCTTGAGCGGCATCCTCCGCAGTGTGCATGGGGTAATCTATGGCATCCCCTTGTTCCTGGAGCACAGCTGGTCACACACTGATTGGCATGTGACTAAGTTCATGGGGATCGAGCCAGTTAGAACTCCTTTTACTGCCACCGAGGCTCAGTGTTTCCAACAGCCAGTTACACTTCTACCCCATTAGACACGTGTGTAAATTGAGTGGGGGGGGGGGTATCTTACTGGTCACGGCAGAGGAAAGAGGCTTTGTCACAGAAACTCCAGATACCGCAGCTATATCAGGACTGGCTGCTCTAGTCATTTGTCAACTGTGAGGGTGCTAAATGGATCCTGTGTTCTCCCATAAGTGTGATCTTGATATTTAGGAAGTAAATGCTTTAGAAGATCACCTTTCTCGCCTATTGGCGACTGAAAGAGAATATATACCAACCTTAAGAACTGTCATTTAAATTCTCAAGGGATAGTGAATAAGACTTGGGTCCTGTGAATGAAACCATGAGCTTTGGGTGTAGATTCTGGAGAAATTCTGGCTAAGCATGGCTAGCCCCATGCATCTGAGAATTTTAGTGCCGCTGCTACTGAAATCCGTTAGACAAAGGGACGAGGCACGGGTAGTTGTTCGTATGTTCATATAAAATGAAGTCATCTATGAAAAGGAAGTTCTTCCTGTGGTGCAGTGGGCCCCGATCACAAGGGATCCAGACGACAGGTAAGAAGGGTACTCTGAAAAAAGGTCGACTGTGTTTCTGAGCTCAATCCCATCGTGGTTTCTACTAGGGCAGTGGTTCTCAACCTGTGGGTCATGACCCCTTTGGGGGTCGAACAATCCTTTCACAGGGGTCTCCAGATTCATAGCAGTAGCAAAATGACAGTTATGAAGTAGCAACGAAAATAATTTTGTGGTTGGGGGTCACCACAACATGAGGAACTGTAGTAAAGGGTCGTGGCATTAGGAAGGTTGAGAACCACCACTCTAGATGATATAGGGGTTCCCAGATCCTCATCTACTGAAGACTCCATATGCCTAGGTGTCACCCAGTTCTGATAGCTAGATCTACACTGCTTGACCGGTGTCCGCCTGCACTTAGACCCTAACGGGCCTTGTCAAGAACAGTGCTCTCCTGCAGAGAGACGAGGAGGTGAGTGCAGACTCTGAACTACATCGTACAATCCTCTGATCCAGAAGGCCTGTCCGCACGGTGTTTCCCATCAGTGTCCCGGCATTTCTCCCCTCCATCGCTTCAAAGGAAACCGGTCTCCCGAGAGCTGCCTCAAGACCTGACCCAACTATGAACCGTCTTCTCTGCCGAGCCCTCGGGACAGCACCCTGGATATCGTGGCTAAGTCTCAGCCGGGCCTGTTTTGTGCTTTCAGTCCAAACAGCTCTTGCTGGAAGAGGCTTTGCATGCAGACCTGGGTGAGTTTCTAAAAGCAGTTTGGCCAAGCAACCTGGATGTTGCCCAGCAAACTTGCCTCGTGTCTGGCTATGTAACTTTCAGGCATTTTATGGGACATTTAACAAGTCTGGGTATCCTTCTCGAAGGAAGTCCTGGAAAAAGTCTGATTGAAGAAGCCAATCTTCCTGTCTCAGTAACACTCTACCCTGTGTCCACCATGAACTCAAGCTTTGCCCATCGAGTGGCGGGCCTGAGGACTTTGAGGTGGCTTGTGTGGCATGCTCCCTAGAATGTCAGGCTCTGAATGGGGAACTTCAGAAACCATGTCTTTGGAGGGGGCCCTGCGGCTCCTGCACCCTTGCTTTTTCCTCCTTAGAGAATACCTGGCCATGGTCCCTGCTGGCTGTTTTCTTATTCATCATGAGAAGGGGCACTGCCTTGGCACTACCCAAGAAGACCTGTAAGTCATTCAGGAATGACAACTGACTTCCTCAGTAATAAATAGATTGAACCATACTCATCGTCTATCCTATCATTCACACTGTTTTCAGTGATCTTGCCGTCTCCCCCAAGAGAGAGTTCTCAAGGCACCCCACAGTGACCTCAAAGCCTATTCACTGGGAACTTGTTTTAGTAAAATGAGATGAATTACTTGAGTCATGTTGTCTGACTTCCCAGGTGCGCACAGACCTACGGGCAGAGAAGAAAGGTAGGAACAAGACTAGTTACCACACCTTTGCGTCGTTTCATAGAAAGAAAAAAAAAAAGCCAAAACCTGATAACCATCTCCGCCTTCCAGGCTGCCCAGAAACGAGATCATTGAAGAGCATTTTAAACCACGGTGTGATCCATCCATCTCCACATTGCCAGCAGCATGCCTAACTTTTTAGGAATAGAGTTGTGTTCTGCAAGACACTCCTCATGCCCGGCTTGTCCCTCTTCTCCATATGAGCTGCCCAGCACTGTCTGCGTGCCCATCTCCATCACCTAGAGGTCCGCCTTTAACCAGCCGATGGGATTCACCAGCACACAGGCTAACTTTGCAGATGACGACTTTCCGCTGCTGCTGCTGCTTCCGCAAGGGATCCAATCGTGTTAGCTGCAGGCCTGGGGTGGGAGGGTGGGATTGGGGGTGCTTGGCGAGGACCTAAATGGCCTCTGAGGAGGGCGGCAAGAAGACTCCCCCGGGCCCAGTAACTGAGCTTGCCTCTTTCCAGATCATGTTGTAATGGACTAAGACCTCAAGTGAGCCCACACTCCTCCTTCTTGGCACATGCCACAGTCTCCAAAGGGCAATGTTTCTGGCTGTAAAAATGGGTGGTCCATCTTGTTAACCCAGCTGAGCATCATGAGTTAGGAAGAGGTGGGGGAGAAGGGAGTGGTATCTCTTGGATTAGGTGATGAAACGCCTTTGGCTGCCTAATTCTCTCCTGGACCCAAGGCTGTGCGCTGGCTGTAAAGTCTCAGAGTTGCTGGCAGGCTCCCCAGCAGGACCATGGGCCCTGGCTCTTTTCAGGGTTTTAGAATCATCGAGAACAGTGCGAGATACCTTGAAAGCATTTTAGAATTCTAAGTTTAAGGTAGTCGTTTATAAAGAGACCCTAAAATCTTCCTAATAAGATAAAATTTTCATTAATTGACTACAACTTGCATTGCTTTTAAAAATAAAGATGTAAGAAGTGAGTCTAACCAGAGTGCTCAGAAGCACCCAGAGAAAAGTGAAGAGGTAGCAATCCTGAGCTGCCTAGGAGGGGTCCAAAGGCTATGAACTTGAGAATCACAGGTGCAGTGTGCCTATGAAAGTGTAGGTGCCAGCCTGTGTGATCAAGAGGTGTCGAAGGGATGAGGTATCGGACATCAAGGAACAAAAAATCAGATCATTGTGTGCCCACCTCCCTGATTCAATCGCTGAAGACAAATGTGTGCATAAGCAAATGTGGCGAAGAAAGCTGATGGTGCCCAGCTATCAAAAGATATAGCGTCTGGGGTCTTAAAGGCTTGAAGGTAAACAAGCGGCCATCTAGCTCAGAAGCAACAAAGCCCACATGGAAGAAGCACACCAGCCTGTGCGATCACCAGGTGTCGAAGGAATCAGGTATCAGGCATCAAATAACAAAAAATCATATCATTGTGAATGAGGGGGAGTGGAGAGTGGAGACCCAAAGCCCATCTGTGGGCAACTGAACATCCCCTTACAGAAGGGTTGCCGGGAGGAAACCAGCCAGTCAGGGTACAATGTAGCAAAGATGAAACATACAACTTTCCTCGAGTTCCTAAATGCTTCCTCCCCGCAGCTCCCCGCCCCCGACTATCATGATCCCAATTCTACCTTACAAATCCGGCTAGACCAGAGAATGTACACTGGTACAGATAGGAACTGGAAACACAGGGAATCCAGGATGGATGATCCCTTCAGGCCCTGTGGTGAGAGTGGGAAAGGGGGAACCAATTACAAGGATCTACGTATAACCTCCTCCCTGGGGGATGGGCAACAGAAAAGTGGGTGAAGAGAGACGTCGGACAGTATAAGATATAACAAAATAATAATTTATAAATTATGAAAGGTTCATGAGGGAGGTGGAAGCGGGAAGGGAGGGGAAAAATGAGGAGCTGATGCCAGGGGCTTAAGGGGAGAGCAAATGTTTTTAGAACGATGAGGGCAACGAATGAACAATGTGCTTTACACAATGGATGGATGGATGGATTGTGATAGGAGTTGTATGAGCCCCCAATAAAATGATTTTATTTTAAAGTGTAGGTGTCTGTGGAAAAAAGGGCTCTTGGCTGAAGTCAGCGGTATGAGAGAGAGAGCAGAGTGCAGCTCCCACTCCAATAGTTGCTTCCATGTGGATAGAGCTCTACTCGCCAGAGATACTCCCAGCATCTCTCTCCGATCACCCGCCCTGCCTCCCTCAGCACGCATGTGGTTTCCTGATCCATCGAGATAAAGAACAGTGTGGCCAGGGGCCTCCTCTCCCTTGGGTGGTGGGTGAGGGTGGATGTGGTTGAATCCGCTCTCACTCATAGGGACAACAGAACAAAACCTTGCCCTCTCCGATGCCGTCATCACCATTGTCATCTCTGAGCTCACGGTGGCAGCTGCTAGGTCAATCCATTTGTTGATGGTCTTCCTTCTCTCTTGCCCTGCCCTCTCCCAAAAGTCCTCCTCCAGCGACGGGTCTCTGCTGACATGTACGTTAGCTGAAGCCTCACTCTCCGATGCGAAGGAGCATTCTGGCTCTCCTCCCGCCGAGATTTGCTACTTCTGGCAGTTCCTGATACCTTTAATAGCCGTTGCTAATGCCATGATCCAAATGCATCGCTTCTTCGGTCTTCCTCATTCCTGGCCCGTTTGACATGTTTCTGGGAGGTGGATTGGAAGCATATACTGAGGAAGATCAAAGACTGCTGCCTTCAGTGGGGATTATAACAAGGTAAAGAAAACCCTATCGAAAATACCAGGGCTTGAGTCAGGCACACCTTCTTCTTCAAAGTGACAATTGCTCTTTAAAATTTAAAACTGTCTTGTGCAGTAGATTTACCTCATGGAATTCGTGGCTTGGTTGTTGGTTGCTTGTTTTTTTTGACAGCATTGATTGAGAGCCAACGTGAAAGGAAATCTTTGGTTGTTTCTTTTTCCATTTGTCATGATGTTGTCTAGTGGTCCAGTGGTGAGGATTGGGTTTTCTTTACCTTGTTATAATCCCCACTGAAGGCAGCAGTCTTTGGTCTTCCTCAGTATATGCTTCCAATCCTCCTGGCTTTCTGAAAACAAGGATATATCATCTGCATAGTGCAGGATGCTAATGAGCTTCCCTCCCTGATGCTACTCTCTTCGTGTAATCCAACTTCCAAGATTCTTCGCCCATTGCACATAGTGAATATGTACGGTGAAAGGACACAACCCTGGTGCACACCTCTCCTTTGTTTTAAACCAGCTACTATCCTGTTAATCTATTGAAATATCTGCCTCTGAGTCTAAGTACAATTCAGCACGAGCACAAGTACTATGGCATGCTATTCTTCACAATGCTATATATAGTTTGTTACACTCCACACAGTTGTATGCCTTTGCAAAGATGGTAGAGAATGAGTAAGCATCTTTCTGGTGTTCTCTGTTTCAGGCAAGATCCATCTGACATCACCAGTGATATCCCTTGTTCCACATCCTCTTCTGAATCTGGCATGGTAGGTCCCTGGTGATGTACTCCTTCTTATCTGATTATCGTCAGCAAAATTTTACTTGCTCCAGGAATTGATAAAATACCAATTGAAATGTTGAACAAGCAGATACATTCCTGGAAACACTTATTAGGACATGGTAAGAAATTTGGAAGTCAAAAATAAAGCCATTATCAACAGGGAACTGCCGGAAGTTCAAGCTGACTCCAGAAGAGGCGATCGAAGGAGGGGTGTCCTTGCTGTGAAAGGAGACCGTCTGGCCTCTCCTTGTGTGGCAGATAGGATGCAGGGTCTGGGTCTTACTTCCGAGCATGTTCTTGGAGGGGCATCTGGCTCTGCTCTCCAGCCCAACCTTTCGCTCTGAGAAGCCCACATTCCCTTCCGATCGGCCTGTCTGCTTGACCAGTTGGTTCAAAGTCCAGAACTGCTTGCTTCCTGAGCCTTTCAGAGAAGGTGGAGGGGACAGGCAGACTGGCCCTCTCCCACACCCTTCTCCCCCACTCCCAAGTTCATTCTTGAATTTCAGAAGATTTATATTCCTAAAGTCCATGTAGACTTTAGCTAACTCTGAAGAGGTTTTTGCTTTTCGTTTTTCAATCCTTGCACCTAAATTGGTCCCAAGGCAGGAACAGAGCAGAGCCTGGCTTCCTTGACGGCTGAGTCACTTGTCTTCCTGTCTCCCTCTGTTTGACTTCTCAGTAGGTATGGTTTAGAGTAGAATTGGGCAGACAGCGTGGCCCTGTCAGCAATCAATGTTCCACAGTAAAATGGAGTGTGGCAGGAGCTGGCTGAGCAGAGGCCAGCCTGGAGCTGTGGACTCCATCCACCTCCACCACGAACAAGGGAGCCCTGGTGCCAGGCGCCCCATCGGCAGAGCGAACGGACTCCTGTCAAAAGCTCCCGCCCCCTAGACACCAACAACAACAAAATGGAGGAACTCAGTTGACCCAGACCGAGGAGGTTCCGGGATTCGTGCAAGATGGGCGATGTGCCACACAAACCGAAATGAGATGGTCACATAGGAGTAGCTGAGCTGTTACGAAGGATCTGGACCCCTTGGCTGACTTCGGTCCAGCCTAGGTGAACGTCTTGATGTGTCTTTTGGCAAGCTAAAAATGTCAGCCTTGAAGGGCGATCTTGGGGCTTCGGCGAGAACACAGGTAAAGACAGGCACTTGTCATGGCTCTCTGGTCCCACATCTTCTGTCTCCACCAGCCCTCCTCCTGTCAACGGGGTTCCTGTCTCCTGCAGCTTGGGTGTTCTGTGAAATGGTCATTCTCCGCCCCATCCCCTTAAACTTTAAGGCTTAAAGGAAGGCATTAACAGCGTGGCAATGGGTGGCTCTGAGTGTTCTCTGTATCCATTTTCCTTCCTTCAGCTCTTGTTTGGGAATGTGTGTCCTCCCCATGTAGCTGTGCCTCAGGGGGCATGATTCTGGGGCCCATGACATACTTCTCTGCCTCAGGCTTCTACACGATTCATCACCAGAGCCAAGCCTGAAAGGCTGTCCCTGGGAAAGAATCGGGCTTTACGCCTAAGATACCGGGTGTCAGGAGTCATGGAAATAAATGCCCAATGAGGCATTTCACTCATTGCAAGGCACCGTTGGCCTTAAACTGGGAGTCAGGAGGACTGGATTCAGCCACCGTGCTGTGGCTAACCAACTGCATAACCTTTCGATGAAGGCCTTCCCCGTCTGTGCACCTGTAAAGAGTAAAGGTGATCTTTCCACGTCCCCTCCAGCACAAAAGCTCGCTGACTCCCATCACCATTGTCTAGAAATGGGAAAGTGAGTGGCCAGCGGGGGAGGAAGAGCGCTTGAGGCGAAGGTGTTGTGCTTTTCCTGCTCAGCACCATGTGCTGAAGGGGCTCATGGACAGTGGTAGAATGTAACTCAGGAGGGAGCTCAGGAAGAGGAAGCCCAAGGAGCCCTATACATTAGTCATGTGTGAAAACCCTTCTCTCCAGCAGTGAACACCAGAAGAACTGGCCACTGCCCCTTGCCCAGATGAAGGGCTTATAAATCCAGGGATGGAGGCGGTTAGCCAGCACGGCTTCATTTGTTCAACAGCCATGACTTTTCCCCAGAGAGAAAACCCACATAAAACTGTTGGAGAGCGAATTCCAGATCAAGCCAGACCTCAAGATGACAGCCCTCTATCCCCATTATGCAAAATCACATGGTGCCAATGATCTCAGATTTGAGGAAGTGTCATTCCTCCTAGAACACTCGACAGAGGAAGATCTTGCCTCCATCTATCACGCCCAACTCACCCCGACACCCTACATTCTTAGGACAGGTAAGGGGAGAAATTGGTCAGTCACCACTGGTCATCCATCACCTTGTCTTAGAGTGGCGCTAAAAACCTGCCAGAGAGCAAAGCAGGGTTTCTGCTCTGAGTCATCCTTCGAAGGTGTGAACTAAACATGCAGGAAAAGAGTTAGCTATTAGGCCGACCTCTGTAGACCACTGGTCCTCAGACTTGAATGTGTTTCAGAAGGTCCTGAAGGGCTTGTTAAATCCAGGTGTCTGGACACCACCTTGAGTCAGATTTGGTGGATGTAGGCTAAGTTCTCAGTTTTGCATCTCTCATGTTCCCAGGTGATTCTGGTACTGCCAGTCCAGAGACCAGAGCTTGAGAACAAATGATACAGACCACAGCTTCCCATACTGCAGGGAACAGAGGAAGCACCTAGGGACTTGTTTCAATGTAAATTCTGATTCCATAGGCCTGACACAAGGCAGGCCTTCTGCCTTTCTAGCAAGCTGCCAGGAGATGTTGATGCTGACATTCCTGGTGTCTACTCGAGACCATGCGCAAGGCACTCTGGCTAGAGGGCAGAATTGGGGGATAAGGAAAAGAGTTTGGGTAATGGCAAAAAAGAACTTAATGATTACTAGCTGAAACTTGGGACTGGTCCTTGAAGGAGAATTGGGACTTGAGCAAATGAGGGAAGGGGGTATTCTAGGAGCGAGGACAGGCAGAGAGATAGGAGTATGGCAAGTGTGGAGACTTATCGACTCTGGCCTTCATCACGGGCTGGTGTAAGTGAATTGATGGAGCCCGGGAGCCCCCGCATGCAGGCGCCTCTCCATTTGCCCTCCTCCAAGCTCTCCACTTAAGAGGTTGGTTGAAGTCCAATTCATTTACTGGCAAGCCGCATGATGGAAATAATTATTGTTCTGTGCATCCCAAACTGACAGCTCCCAATCCTGTCTCTTCAGCCAACTTGGATATTTTTTTTTCACCTGGCTTGTTAGTAATGGTCTGTTGTCTCGGCAGTCTGAAGTGACTCCCACCTTCCTTTGCCAATCTCACGTCGGAGGAGCCATGGTTCTCCAAGAGCGGAGTGTCTGAAGCCACACAGGGTGTTTATGGACTGCTCGGCTGGCAGCCAGGGCAAACCAGTGCATTCTGTTTGGTGCTGAGTCATGGGTTCCTCTCCTGATTCAGTCGGGGTCGTGACCAAGTAAAGACATCAAAGCCCCCACTTTCTCCTTACCTTCCCTCTTTTATCCTGGAAATCTTGCGCTTATATGTTTGCCTTTTTTCAGGAGAACTGCATTTGTGGATGCAAGAACATGAAGTCGTACATGCAAATGGTCTGTCATTTCACAAGAACTAATACTTATTGGGAAACAATGATGAAGCCGTAGTAAAGCATGAGGTCCCTGCTGTCTGACCTGGTCTCTTGGAGGCTTGCTGCTTCTAAATTAAACCACCATTGTGAGCTGATATAAGAGGAATGAGAACTTCGTTACACATTTGGCCTTACGTCCAAAGTCAATTGAGCAGCAAGGAGTCAAGCGTGTGCCCACTCCATATCTGTTAGGTGGGGATGAATCTGCAAGATGAAAATAATGTTTTAGACGCACTAAGCATTATAATGAATTCATTACGGATTGCACACACGAGGTCCTCCTGTATGCCAGAGCCTGTTCTAGATACTGATGAAACAGCAGAGAATGGAGTAGACAAAAGGCCCTGCTCCCACAGCACATAGCCTGTCTTTTTTTTAATTGATAAAGCATTTTATTTATATTGTATTTATATATTCATCCTTTGTTATGGTGTGTATAGTGAGAAATCACTGGATTACATTTTCATGAACATAGATAGTCTAAATGAGATAGATCACATGGAAATGTTAACAGAATTTTACATTGGAACCAGAAAACAGTTTGCGCCAGAAGGGTGTGTACTTCTGCATCTATTGGGAATTTTAGGGAACCAAATAGGTTAAGTTGTATGATTTTGGCTGCACATTTTAAAGGAACCATCAGTTGATCATATCACTGCATTCCATCCTTGCTAATGTCACATCTTGTTACTTAGTTTTTTAAAAATGCTTCTTCTTAAGCATAGCCCATCTTTTAAGTGAGGAGAAGGCAGAGAACATAAATAGAAGCCTGGTGTGGGGAGATAGCCACAGCTCCGTTAAGACTGTGATGGGGAGGGGACCCTGGCTGGAGGAATCAAGAGGATAGAGCAGCATTAACTGGGTGGGCAGACTCTGGAAGAGCCAGCTGCCCAGGAGGCAGAGAGCTGTTTGGGTGTGTTAAACATGAGCTGTATCAACTCTGTAATCTTTAAAAAAAAAAAAAAAAAAAAAGAGCCTTCCAATTAAGTGGAAATTGTTTCAAATAAAATGTGGTACCAAAAGGATATATTTAGAGAGATTCTTCATACAAACTAGTCAAAGTTGCCTACAGCGGACAGAGCTACAAAGGCCGTGAATAGAAGTAAAATGACAATCATCAGGGGACTCACTGAGAGCGGAGAGCAAGCCTTTTTAGCCTTGTTTCTAGTTGCTAAAAGCCATTATCTCTGAAGGGAATTCGGGGGAAGGAGGATTTCATTTTATATCTTAAGAGGCTGTCTGCTCCCATTGAGATCTGCAGCCCCAGAAACCCACAGAGGGACTTCGACTCGGTTCTGCAGGGTCGCTGTGAGTCTGCATTGGCTCAATGGCACGGTTTGGCTTTTGGGGGCTGTTTTTATTACCATAGACACGTATTCATTTATAACAGGACCGGCAAGGACTTTTAATGTGGCTTAGACAATTGTGAATCTAAGCAAAATGAGGTAAATCTCTGTGTTCTTAAATGAAAGACTGCCCCAAAACTATTTTTTTAATTACTAGTGATAGAATAAGCAAAATTCTATTCATGCACACGTCTACATCTGTGGGTGTGTCTGTACATAGAAAGCAGGGCTGGAAGGATAGATATAAACTTTAAAGTGGTTATTATTAAAAGAAGCCCGAGTGGCAGAGAGGCCAGAGTACTTGGCTGCTAAACAAAAGATTGGCAGTTTGAGCCCACCCCGGGTTTGCAGGAGAAAGACCTGACAGTCTGCTTTGGTCAAGATTTACAGCCTTGGAGACTGTGGGGTAGTTCTTTTCTATCCTCTGGGGTCTCTGTCAGAATCAGCTCAATAACGGTGGGTCTAGTTTGGTTTATTCCTGTTAAATGAGAAGGGGAAGGGCCCCCATGAGGGAAGCACTTACTTAATTTTAATTCTTTTCATTCATACTCTCCTAGAGTTTGTGCCTACTTTTCAAAGCAGCAGTATGTTTCCTCCCCCATCTAAGTTGAAGGCTTTTCTTATATTTTACTTTAGCTAGAAGCCAACGAAACCACCTCATAATCCAAACCTCATCTTTTTTTTACCCTTTTAAAGAATTCGGTAACAGAAAAAGAGAGGAAAAGTCAGTTCCCCTTATCTCTTACTCCTGCAAGCAATAACTTAAGTCCCTTTATGATGACAAAGTTTGGGAGACTACACGAGTACACCTATCTTTCGTTTTTATAAGATATGCCAAAATACAATTTTCTAAAACCCAGAATGGACACATCACAACTGTCTAGCTCATGTGAGAGGTAACCAATAGGATGATGTGAGCATTTGAGAAACTGGGCCCATCTAATCAGTGAAGGAATAATTTAAAATAACATTTCTAGGCTAGACACATAACTGGTTCATGTCCATAACTTTCAGGAACATCTTTTCTGCGAATAACATGTAGCCTTCCGGAGCCTGGGCCCAATCACGGATACACAGGAAGCGAAAGACTAGGACCTCGGGACTCAGCGGCCTGGGGCCAGGGCTGGGGCGCCTCCAGTGTGTGCTGCTGTTGAAGGGACACGCCATCGTCCTTTGGGGCATTTCTCAATGTTGGGGACTGTTACCAAACAGTAAGATACCGTGCTATATGCTGGCAGAGGCTTACAATCTTACAAACAGAATTTGTTCTTTGTATTTAGCATATTCACCCTCTCGCGTGCCTATTTTTAATCAGGATGGAAAATAATCAGCAACAACTGTAGTGATGACCCGTGATAAAAGAAGTTTCGTTACTCCCCTGTACTGTTTGTTTTGTTTTTTTTAGCAATCTGTGGGTGATTCCAATTTTTATCAGGAAAAAATTCATCCATCACCTCTGCTTTTAGTGGAGTGTAACACAAATTACTGATGCTATTTGCAGTATCAGATGTTTCTATGGAATTCGGGGAAAGTTACTGGATCTCTCTAAGCCTCTGGTTCCTCCTGTTAAAAATTAGCCTCACTCTCGTTTGCGAGAAAAATGCACACATCTCTCTTGGAGGAAGAAGCACTAGAGTGTGCCTGAGAGGTGAGGCGCCTGAGTCGTCATCCGGAGTTCTTTGGTCAGGTGAGCAGGAGGGACTGAGGCCCTGGGAGGGGACCTGGTGCTGGGGAAAGTGGAAGGGCAGCGAGAGGAAGACCCTCGTGGAGATGTTCTGGCACAGCGGCTGCCGCGATGGGCTCCACCAGAACGTGCTGAGGATGGCACAGGACCGGGCAGCTTTGTTCGTTCCGCGTGGATCTGACTGGACAGCCCTTGTCAGAGGCTCTTGAGAAGTTAAACCACATTTCTGTCAACAATCGGTCTTCTATTGGTTTGTTCACATCCTTTTTCCCCGATTAAACAATAAATATGCTGTAAGGTTATTTCACCATACCGTTTCAGGCAAAGACATACCGTCCCACTTTGCTCACTTGAGCTCCAAGCCAAAGAATAGCACATAAAACAAATGCAAATCATGCTCCTTATTTGGATGAACCCAGAAAAGGCTCTTCAATCTGTTTAGGGCACGCACTATTAAGTGTTTTGAAGTACTGTCATATTTAGTCTTTAATTTACCTAAAGGTGGTTTTCTGCATTATAATCTTATGATTATTAAGAACATTTTGCCTCAAATACTGCAAGACCCTAGGAGTTTGAAAATGGGCATACCAAAATGCTCTGCGAGTACAGTAAAAAATCACTGAATGGTACATTTGAAAGGGGTGACTTGTATGAAATCTGAATCTGAATGAAGCAGTCTCCTAAATGGTATGGAAAATGAGCATAATGGACTTTTATGCGAGTCCAATATGTGGAGCATTTACCTTCAAGTTGTTTATTACTTCTGTAAACTCGACTGCTATATTTTGTGAGAATTATTTGGGTATCCTGGATTGAAAGCGAATTCATATTTTTTCCAATAAAAAGTAATGCAAACCTTTTTTCCCCTCTCTTTTTCATATAATGGCATTTCACTTTGTGGAAAGGTTTTCAAGGATGAACTAAAACCACTAAGTGAGGTATCGGTGTAAGTGAGTGAAACTTGCATTGTTCAGGGGGCCGCATCTGGCAGTTTGTGGACATACTGCAAACAGCATGTGTGGATGCGGGCTTCGTTTGTGGGGGGTGAGAAGACTGAAGCATGTAATTCCCACTGAGGAGGACTTAAAGATGTGCAAAACGACAGGGCCAGGATCAGGGCAGAGTCACGCTGGGGGGCCAGCGAGCCACCGGCAGACAGACAACCCAGGAACGTCAGTGGGAAAGACCCTGAAGGCACATGCCAGGTGCACGAGCTAGATTATTTCACCATCTCATGCTGACGGAAACAAATGCGGAAAATGTGCTCTTTTAAAAATATTTCCAGGAACTTGAGAAAATAAATGCCTGGGTTCCTAGTCTGCAAGTGGTGATTTTGAACCTCCCCACACCCCCACCAGCCCCATCTCTAGAAAAGGATGAAGTCATTTTGAATAATAAAATCCAGCAGGCCAAGAGAAATTTTTCTTAACACGTTTTTATTTTTTCATCTTACATCTGATCCCAGGCAAGAGTAAAGAGATGAGTGTGAGCCAAAAGAAAATAAAGTGATTAAAGTATTGGATTTTCTGGGCGGAATAGCTTTAAGTTCTCCCAAGGTCCAGGGAGCTTTAAAAAGAGAAAAGGAAAGGGGGGGGGGGCAGTTGTCTTAAGGATTCTTCAACATTTTACAGCAACTTTATTAATTCCTTTAAAGACATTTCCAACAAATGGAAAGATAAATCATGCTGGGAAATGTGAATACTTCGAGAAATCTAGACTGTTTTCAGACCATCAAACTTAATTTCCTCTTACTATACATACACCTGCAGCCCAAAGTCTTCAAGTACTTGCCAGGCATTATTTATTAACTACAAGCAGGGCGGTTCCATATTTTTTCCTGCTTCATGAGATCATTTAAACTAAAAGAAAAAAATTAGGATTCACGATGGGGAATACCTGACGCGGCTTCGGAAGGTCCTCCGAGCCTGCCTGTGGGAGACACATTCCGGGCAAACAGATGTTCCCCCAAGTCAGGTCACCTCCATCCATCCCCACAAGCCCCCCACTGCAGTCATAAACTAGCGTGAGCCCTCCAGAGAAGCAGGCTCAGGTCTTTGAAAGACAAATCACAAGAACAAGGTCGCGCTGAGCGTGCATGGCCAGCTGGGGCTTGTGTTTCAAGTTCTTTCCCATTCTCGATAGCGAAACCCTAACTGTCCCAGTATTTTGTGACACCCGAATAAAAGCCGTCTTTTAAAAGCTTCGTATCCACTGAGGGCTTTTCATCGTTCCTCTGTCCATTCCCACTCAACCCCCAATGCATTATTACAGAGTTTTAAATAGTGTTTGCCTTGGAGTACGTATTCAGCAAATTTTAATATTACATATAGTCGTTCAGAAAAATGAAACTATTTTCAATATTTAAATATTAGCCTGTCGGCGATGAGTTTTAAAGAAAAGAGTAAGGTAAATTATTTTGACATGCTTTCTCGGATACATATATGGTCTATTCACATAGAAAACATTTTTTGTAAGCCCAAAGGTCATATGTCTCTATCTTCTCACTAAACTTATGGCCATCGATTCAGTTCTGACTGAGTTATATAAAATATCTTGTTCTCCAAGTGAATGCCCAGGGGAGAAGTAAGTGGGAAAGGATTGGTTCGAAACTGAAAGAATTCAGGGGAACAGAACAATGAAGTGCATCGAAGCATGACTGGCTCTGGATCAGAAATAAGAATCTGTACAGTTTGAGAACAACTGTGGAAACAAGACTGGACAGGATCTAGATGGCATTACAGAACTATTATCAAGTATCACAATGCCATTATTTTAAGAAACTGCCTTTGTTCTTAGAAGACGTAAATTGAAAACATTCAGGTGAAGCTTTGCAGATCTCTATAATTTATTTTCAAGTACTTCAGCAAAAAGCAGCTACATATTTAAATTACAAAAGGAAAGGCAAGTATGATACAATGTCAACTATCAAATTTCGTAAGTGAAGCGCTTACAGGCATTTGTTGTATTTTTCTCTCACTTTTTCTGTAAATGTAAAATGTTTACAAGAAAAAATTGGCAAAAATAAATGTTTCACTGAATACATCATACATTCCTTTAAGTATTTTCTTAATAGTCATTCATAATTATACATTGGCATCACATATGCTTATAAAAAGCATATCTAGTTAGCAAATATTTCCTATATTTGAAACTACCTCACATTATTTACCTTTCAGTGCTAATGTATGAATATTGTTATCTGACATATAAATCAAAATAGGTTACTACCTATGCTAAATCTGAAACAATTGGATGCAGGCATAAGGATCAATTAAGTTAAAAATTTCAGTACTTTTTCAATAATTTCTTCTTTGTTTTTCTTCTTTGTCAAGAAGAGTTTGTTTTAAACTCAAAACGGCATCATGAAATCCAGGATTTATGTGTAATGTTTTCTTGAAATCTTCCAAAGCCTCATCAAAATATCCTGTACAAGAATCCAGAGAGAGAGGAAAGGCCTTGAGTATTTCTCTTACTCACTCACAGCAGTTTGGATACATAACATGTTGCTTCTATACTTACTGAACTCCCAACTATGCTTTTAGTAAAGAAAAAAACTTCTTTTAATAATTATGTCTGTCACAGTAATTCTATGTGCCTTTAGACAAAAATGGCTAAAATAGGTTATGGGTTTATTTTTAGAGATTTAACACCTGAGCAGCCAAAATCATGATCAACCATCAACAAAATTCGATCATGTGGTTTACAAAATAGCAGCTGAAATTGGAAAACAGGGAGTTATTTTTCTTCTTCACTCTTTAAATGAGAGGAAAGAGTAACTGGAGACCCTCGAATTCAAGGATGTGAAACCCTTTCGTTAAGTATTGTCTCAGGTGTCTTCCGAGATGGTAAGTGAGAAGTTTCACAGGTGCATTACCCTCATTTCGCAGCTGGGAACGCACAGGCACAGGTAATGGGGTCGTGCTTCCCAGCGGCCAGGTCCAATTCCCACCCAGCATGTGCTGTGCCGCCGAGGGAAAGCCTAAAATAAACTCAGGCCCACTTCCTTTGTTACAGAATCTCAGCGAAAATGTCATGTAACTGAAGGACTTGATGATTAGCACCCTCATAACATCAGAGCTCTAAAACACGGTCAAGGGCAACGGCAAAGGAGAAGGAAAACGACCAGCACCTTACCTAGCCTGTACAGTACCAGCCCTCGGTTGTAATACGGAACTTCAAAATTGGGCTGGGCGGCTATGGCAGATGTGTAGTCGTCCATGGCTTCGTGAAACTCAACCCTCAAGTACTTGATTTGCCCCCTGTTGTTATACGCAGTAGCCAAATCCTCAGGGCAGCATTTGCTTTAAACAGAAAGTTCGAGTTAAAAACACCATGTTACCAAATTTATCTCGTTTCCTCTTTCAGTCTCCTTGGAGGACTGGCAAGCTGTAATATGTAGGACCAACATCGAAAACCCAAGTGATAGCTGTTAACAAAGAGCACAGAGGAAGCCATGCCAACCGCATCTACGTGTGCGGGAGAGTCCGGTCAATCACGCTGTGCAGCAGACTGGAAGCCCTGCTCAACGCCGAGGAGATGACCCGTGTGGCTGGTGTTACGAGGACTGTCTGTTTTCTCATCACACACCAGCAGAGACAGGTCTGACACATGATGAGCAAGGAAGGAAAACCAGCCCAAAGGTCAGGTTTGCTGTGGAAATGTCATAAAGTGAATTACCAGTTTTATTTCAGTCAATTTGCTGACGGGCTATTTCAAGCCAAAACGATCATGAACAGCTGGCTCCTATAAAGACATATTGCTTTCAGGCTTATGAATTGCACAAACGAAGGTATACTTGTGACAAGGCTGCACTGTGTGAAGTGACATGAAGCAATGAGATTTGGAGTCATTTTCCCCTAACAAAGAAATAGGCGAGTTAGATTTAGGAGAAACGTCAGCATGTGGATCCCAGGGCATGCTCTCTAGGGATGGCTCCTGTGGGCATCTTCCCCAAGGCCAGGAAACTTCCCACTGGGTGACGGAGGCGGTTCACAGCGGAGGCCTGTGTGTCCACATAAGGACCAGGCTCAGCCCACGGAGCTCTGCCTGCACAAGCACTCTCCCTGAAGCTCTGACCAGACATGACTCAACAGTCACAGCCAAAGGACTGTCCTTTGCAGAGGGCAAACCATCTTCACAGGAGAACATTCTAGGTTCTGTTCTGCATCAGAGCTGGTTCGGCTTGTCTTTCTTTTGATCTCACTCACTGCCATCGACTCGATGCTCGCTCAGAGCCACCCACCGTGGGTCTCCAAGACTGTAAAATGTTTACAGGAGTAGAATGCCTCGTCTTTCTCATGCGGACCTGCTAGTGGCTTTGAACTGCGATCAGATTATGCTAATGTATCTATGGTCTCTTTGCTATACCCCTTAATGCAAAGCAGTGCTTAGAACAGTGGTTCTCAACCTGTGGGTCGCGACCCCCTTGGGGATGGAACGACCCTTTCACAGGGGTTGCCCAATTCATAACAGTAGCAAAATGACAGTGATGAAATAGCAATGCAAATAATTTTATGGTTAGGGGGGGGCACCACAACATGAGGAACTGCATTAAAGGGTCGCGGCATGAGGAAGGTTGAGAACCACTGGCTCAGAAGTTACTTGTGACAGCACACATGCAAAGCCACTTGTTTAACTTCCTTATCCTTGTCCTTAAAGATGGGAGTACCCACTGCGCCCTAAGGAGGCTACTCACAGCCCAGGGTCTGTCTCCTTCAGGCCAAGTTCACTAAGGAACAGGGCAAGGGCAGAATAGCTGCAACTCGCGACCGTTTCTGTTCTGTGAACCACAACTGCGGTGCAAGGAGGCTTCTGGGTGCCGCTGGCCCCACAGTAAAGGCGTAGAACACGGGAGCGGATGCGCCCCACAGCTAGCTGCAAAGTCTTCATACCAGCTGTGCTGCTGCCCAGGGCCGAATCAGAAGGAAAATCAGCCGTGCTACTCTCACAAGATTTTAGTCATTATATGTCTCATCACCTGAACTTAGACACTCCTATATTCAGAGGATAAAATGTCAGAGTTAGAAATCCATAAATTGAAAGCACTACCTCTCACTCTGACATTTTGTTTCATAATTTAAAAGACATAGGTTAACAATTTAAGAAGAAATTGTAATCCTGAGTTTGTGTAATGAAAGTACTTAGTAGAATGGAATTTAACCTAGTTATCTATTCAAATATAGACTTTCAGCATTTTAACCCCAACCCTAAAAAGGAAATTATGTTCATGCTCAGATAAAGTTTTCAATGAGAAGAAAATGTTATAAACCATGCAGAAGGAAAGCTGTTCACAGACTGCAAATAATGTTCCACAATGTTTCAATGAGCCAATATTTCAAATGTATTTTCAAACTCTAAAAGATTATTTAAGGGAGAAAAAAAAAGGATGGACTTGGCAGAATTCTGTTTTAATCCACTAGCTCCCAGACGAGTTTCAGAAGTATAAGCAAATTGAGGGTTTTACAGGTGCAAAACTGAGGCTGTGAAAGTTACCAGCCTGTGGCACAGCCAGGGCTGCAGCTTAAACATGCTGACCTCCCTTCTATTAAACCACAGCAGATGGTCTTCCCTGGGCTGGAGAGGGGCGGAAATCATACTTGCTAGAAACAGGCCCTGTGCCCTTGGTTGAGATGGACAAAGAAGCACAGTAAGACTGCAAAGCACCAAGATGCCAGTTGCTGATGACTGTTTTTGAAATCCACTAAGTCTACTCTTAAAATAGACTTATCCTAGAAACAAAGGTAGAAACTAATTTTTCTATGTTTACTATTCTCTCACTCACACACGGAAGTAAGTAGGAATTATAGACTTTTACAGGTGCACACAAACCTATAATTCTGGTGTATTACTAAAATACGAAAGCATTTTATTTTCCTGGTTTAATTCCACAAGGATAAGTATAAGAATCCAATCACTAACCTAATATTGGGCAAGGCCAGATGTTCAAAATCACCAGCAACTCCGCAGAGAAGGACGAGGGCTGTGGGCAGTCTGGGAAACCCACACGGGCAGTTCTACCCTGTCCTATGAGTTGGAATGGATTTGAGGGCACTGAGTTTGGCTGGTTGGTTATATGTTCATTTTCAATACAAAGCTGGCATTGCTTTAAAAAAAAATCTTCATAGGGAGAGGATGACTGTCGCGAAGGTTGTACCTTCAATCTCCCAGTGTTTTCTGTCACCCTTTGCCCATCAGCCAGCACAACAAAGGCAAATATGAACTAACGCCAAATGCTACACATTCAGGCTTAGCCCCAAGATGTTATAGGCAGACACGTTTTCCCTTAGGCTAGTTAACATGACAAAAAGTGGCACCCAGACAACAGTGGCTCCCACAAAGTCCTCCCTAAGAGGAAAATTGATAACAGATACTTGCTTCGATTTGGGGGTTTTCTTACACTAAAAAAAATTCCTGGCCAAAAGTATTCCTGCTAGCATTTTGCCCTCACCGAAAGTTGCAAGTCCTCTTTTTTTCCTCTTAATATCCAGCCCTGCTGAATGTGAATTTCAAAAAACAAGGCTGAGTGGAGGGCAGAGGCCACCTCATGACCAGCTGGATCTCAGTAAAGGAGGGAGGGCAGGGTTCCATCGATGGATCACGTCAAGATCAACCAATTCAATCGTCCACATTTCTCCCGCCTCCTCTCCTTATACACCTCATTGTATGAGCTTCTCCAACCCATTTGCTTTTTTCCAGATTCAAAATCGTCTCCTGACACATGCATACGGAGTAACTGTCCAGCATAAAACTTATGTGCAAATTTCGAAATCTGGATTATTTTTAACAGTAGTCCTGAAATATTACATTTTAACCCAACTAAGCCCCAAGATTTAACCAGCAATTCACAAACAATAGAGACATTGGACCACCTGAAATGATCAGAGGGAGGTGCTGCAGTGCTTCCAAAACATGGGACACAGGGCTTAATCAACAAATAAACACATCCGCACACAAGGCAGGAGCTGGCTGAGGCGTCCAGCTTAAAAGAAACCTAATGTGCATCCTGATTTGAACCAAGGCTAAAAACAAACAGAAAGCAAACAAAAATTCACCTTTTGGGTCAATCAGAAAGGTTCCACCAGCGACTAGCTATTTGAACTTCAGGAATTACCTAAGGACAATGGTGTAGTTATACCTTTTTTCTAATACTGTCCTCTCTAATATTTTTTCCATTAATAACAATGGGCGTGGGAGTTGTGTTTTTGCTGCGCGTCTCGGATCGTTACGAACACGGGTGGGGAAGCCCTAATCACGCGGTGGGTCTGTATCCGGACATATGTAACGGCGGCGGGCGGCGGGCGGCGGCGGCCGCGCCCGCACCGCAGGCCCCGCTCACGGCTTCTCTGGGGCTCTCGGCCCCTCCGGCCGTAGAGCGGGCACCCGAACAGCTGCGCCTGCGCTCTGCGCCCCGGCAGGTGGCCAAGGCGCTAGATCAACTCGGTGCGCACGCGCGGGAGGGCGGCAGCCTCCGGGGGCGCGGTCGTTACCTTCCGGGACCCGCTCTTCCTGAGGCTGGCCGGTCGCGCTGGCAGATGTACGCGGAGTACAGCGCCTCGGCCTCGGCATATTCGCCCTTCTCGAAATGCGCGTGGGCGAGCGGGAGGGTCGCCTGGCCTCCGAGGCCCCGCTGCCCGTCCATAGCGGGGCCAGGTCCCGCTTTCGGGGTTGAATGTGGGTGCTTTTCAGAGCGACGGCAGGTGGGACCACAAGGGCACTTCCGCGCCCGGACTTTAGGCGGCGAGCGTGACCAGCGCGCGCGAAGGGCGGGCTGGGCCTTCCGAGGACCCGTGGTCTCGCGAGACTGGAGGTCGGCGGGGGACCGCGAGATCGGGCGCGGCTGGAGAGCTCCGCGTAGACAGGCGGCGAAGGTGCCGTTCTGTTGTTTCCGTTGGTCCTGCCTACCTTGTGTCCCAGGAAAACAGCCCGCCCGGGCCCCAAGCTGGTTTCCAAGCTCAGTGGACCAGAATGTGCGGAAATGGAAAGAACTTTTGTTGGTTTTGTGAAGTTTATTGGCCAGTGTCCGCCTTTAGAAGGGACCGCGTTCCATGGGGTCTGAGCAGGCTGCGGCTACCCCCGCATGCCGTTATGTTCCCTCACCCTAGGTCGGAATCCGGTCGGCCACCAATGGCTCCAAGACCAGGGGGCCAAGTGCCTGATCCTTGTGCAATTGTGAAAAGGACCACTCAAGCCGCGTGTTGTGTCCATAGTCGGATCGATACTTGTTGATTTACATTTCCCAGTTGTGTATGCAATGGGGAACATTAATAGCAATGATGTTAGCACAATACGTTTAATTCAAATAAAAATTGGTTTTTTTAAAAAATATGTTAACTATGCACCACGTGCCTGTGGTGGTTTCTTAGGGCCTCTCCCTGTTTTACTAGAAAGTTACTTGAATCAGTTACTGTTTTATGCCTAGAATGCTTGAATGTGTTTCCTTCAGAAAACATGGAGATAAGAGAGATGTTTGGGAATATTTGCATGAAAAAGACAAGAGCTTTCTTTATCCTAGTGCTTTTATTAGATTTCATTATTTACTTTTTTACAGCCCCTGAAATACAGTATATTATTTAAAAAACAAAATATGACAGTATAAAAATAAAAGTAATTTCTGGTGCTAGAAAATGGATAGGTTACTATAAGAAAGGCCAGATGCAGATCCCAAATAGGCTTTTATCATTAATACTAGGTTTACCACCATTTCTTACATACCTATCATACATGTCAAATTGACAAGTGAATGAAATCACACATTTTCTTTTAAAAACGACTATTTATAAACAACTACTGTATACATTAGTAACTTATTAAAAAATATACTAACAAAATTTGTTTAATTTTTTTTAATTTGTAATATTTAACACAGCATTCGAGAAACTGGGTTCAATGTTGCTTGGGTCAGTCTTTATGACAATCGCCGCTGCATTATTTGTCTGCAGATTTAATGTGTACTTTCTAAGAGTTTTTTTACTATATTATGGAAGTAATGCTTTCATGAATGAAACCAGTTTACTGGGATTAATACTCAAATTTAAATTCACATCAAATTGACACGTATCCATAGATATAGGTATACCACACAGAATTTCAAGATTAGAAGGCTGAGAAGAAAATGAATTTGTGTATCTATTTGTCTCATTAAATGGAGAAAAGTCAGCATAAATGGTAGGGGGTAAATGTAAACAGTTTCTGTAGGTTTCATTGAAGAAACTGAAATGCATCAAAATGACACATCCTGTAAACTTGTTAAAAGCATTTCATGCAACACGAGGAAAGGACAGATTCTTCGAGTATTGAGAGAACCCATTAACTATTTGGAGAATACATGCATGATTTCTACTTGACTGAATACTTTTACTCCAGAAGAGTGAGATTAATTAGATTCCAAAAAGCTATTAGAGAAAGTAGACAGGTGTTGGCTCTGTTCCTTGGGCATGTGTTAAAAGCTCCAAACTTTAGTGCTGCTGTTTAATGCCCAAGGATATGCCAGTCTACCCTCAGTCTCAGGCTAAAGGCAATTGGCTGGAGCTTCTTGGATCAGCAAACCTACCTCCCAAATGAAGTGCACCTGCTCCTCTAGCATGGCTCCTGCCCCAAAGCACTCGGCTTCACTTGCTCGATAGGCCAAGAAGTCCACTGTTCTGTCTCATGCTCTAGCTCTTGGGTCTGCTGCTACCGCTCATCTGGTGTCACAGCTTTCTGTCCCTCGATAGAGGGGGCTCAGTGCACAGGTCGCCCTCCACCTGATGCTGGATCCCTGTTATGCTTCTCAGGTGGCACCTTTTAAACCCAGTAAGATAGCAAAATTGACCTATCACCACATTTTGAGTTGCAAGTTTTTACAACTATAATGCACCCTGTTAATAATCACAACTGGATCATATAATCCTATCAACTTCTCTACCGCCTCTTAGCCACACTGATCAGGGAAAGAGGAACTACACCAAACTGCATAGGCCCATGCAGTTTTTTGTTTATCTTCTTAGTGGGAGTTACAAAGAGCCATATCAAGTAAATCATTGGGGACTGGCCTTTGCTCAGTAGTTCCTTTGTATATTTGTCAAGTAAACCACTGAACCACAACAAAGGCAGCAGTGGGTCACCACTGGAGCAAGTTTCAGTCTTTGAGACACTGACAGTAACTATAACCACAACAAAGCTCAAACCCACATCAACTACTGACTAGAATGGTTTAAACTTCTAACACTAAAGAGGATGAGGAGTGTCTTCAGGTTTGAGTGTTTTTTAAAAGTTCTGTTTCTCCCTACTTGGTGACAAACATCCAGTCAAAATGTATACAGCAAACAAAGCAAGAAAAAGAAAGCACAGAACCAAAGACAGCCCAGATGTTGGAACTATTAATAACACACAAACCTAATTTCAACAGAGAAGCAAATAACAAAGCACAATATCAGAGTGAAGAACACCTTCGATGGAATACTTACAGCAGACTGGAAAGAATCAGTGAGGAAAGAATGAATCAGTGATCTTGAAGATAAGTCGATAGATCTTACTGAGACAAAAACCTGAAAGAAAACAGTATCCAAGGATTGTGAGACAACACCAAATAGTCTACTAGATGTGCAGCTGGAGTCCCTGAAGACTAAGAATATACTGCAGAAGAATTGCTTAAAGATATAATGGTTACTAATTTTCCAAAATTAACAAGTCAAACCACAAATCCAGGAAGTTCAGATAACCCAAAGGAGCATAAATACCTCACACACACACACCACAAAGTTGCACTGCTGAACACCAATGAAGAGGTTTAAAGGCAGCTAATAATAAGAAACAGGGATTACAGAGGAAAAGGTAATCGCTGATGTGATAATCAGCTATTGTGTCAATCTGGCTGGGCCGGAATGTTCAGTACCTGGCAGTTGAGGCCTCCCCATGAGATGTAGCATAATGTAAATAACTCCATGATGGAATCCTCTGGGAGCAACCAGGCCATTATGGAGGATTAGACAGAGCCCAGTTGTAACTGGAAGTACATTCACTGGAGGTGTGACATACCACTATTTAAGCAGACTCTGTGGGAAGATTTGTCTCTTCTGTCTCAGCAACCTCCACTTTGGACTTAAGCCAGCAGCCTGCTGTATCGCTTGCTAACCCTGGGAGTTATCAGCAATATTGCCCATCAACTTTGGATTCATTAGACTCTGCAGACAAGACCCAGACTTGCTCACCTTGGATTCATCTGTGTCTACCTCCACCAACCTGAGGCTTTCCTGTTTCTGGGTTCATCTTCTTGCTTTATCTGCCCTGGCAGCTATGAGTCAAGGAAAGCTTCCAGTTTTAAATGAACATCTGACAGACTTGAACCGCACTAGACTTATATATCTCTACAACTGCGTGAGCCACTTTCTTGATATAAATGTCTTTGGATACGCATACAAGCAGTGCTGGTTTTGCTGCTGGTTTTGCTTCTCTAGAAAACCCAGCCTAACAGCAGATTTCTCATTAGAACCTACGCAAGTTGTAGAAAAAAAATCTGTAAAATCTAGAAGAAAAATGTAAGCCAAAACTTTTATTCCCAGTGAAAACATTCAAAAGTGAATGCGAATCGCTTCTCGGCCTTTTGGCTAAGATCAAGTGCAGTATCAAAAGTGAAGGTGAAAAACAAAGTTTTTGAACAAAGGCTGAAAGAATGCATTGCATCCAACTTTATACAAACATTCCTGGTTGAGCTAATGATGCCAAGAAATAAATTATGCCAAGTATTCCAATAAGAAAGATTCCTCTCTTGCACAGGCTTTTCCAGACAATAGAAAACATTTTTCAGAGGTTTTATGATGTTAACATTACCTAGGAGCCAAAACCCAGCAAGGAGAGTACCATTAAAATTACATTTGAAAAATGATAAACCAAACTCATAAACATGATTACAAAAATTCTAAGCAAAATATTACCAAATTGAAACCAACAAAATATAAAAAGGATAATACCTCATGATCAGGTGGATTTTATTCCAGGAATGCAAGGCCAGTTTAACTTTACAAGGAAAAAGTACAATTCTTTGCACTAGCAAATTAAGAGGGGAGAAAAATCTCAATAGATGTGAAATGAACATTTTAATAACATTTACATCACATTTTTCATAAAGGTTCCTGGCAAACTACTCAAAGGGAAGTTTTATTGCTATAAAAATATATATAACACATTTTTCTTTACTTTTTTTTTCTGTCATTATTTTCCTCATTTTATTTATTTTTAAATCAATTTATTGGGGCTCATAAAATTCATCACAATACATAGATCAATTGTGTAAAGCACATCTATACATTTGTTGCCCTCATCATTCCCAAAATT
>NW_022103906.1:85884156-85896677 GCF_000313985.2 Echinops telfairi | reverse complement strand
TGCCAATTTAATAGAAGAAAGTATTCTTGTGTTGAGGGAGTACTTGAGTGGAGGCCCAATGTCCTTCTGCTACCTTAATACTAAATCTATAAATAGCAGATGCTATATCTTTTGATAGCTAGGCACCATCGGCTTTCTTTACATTTGCTTATGCACCCATTTTGTCTTAAACGATCATGTCAGAAAAGTAAGCATCACAGAATGCTAGGTTATTAGAACAAAGTGTTCTTACATTGAGAGAGTCTTGAATAGAGGCCCAATGTCTGTCTGCTGCCTTAATACTTAGCATATAAAAATATGTACATAGATCTATTTCCCTATAGTTATATATTTATATATGTACATCCCTGTATTTAGACCTCTATAAGTGCCCTTTGCCTCCTAGTTCTTTCCTCTATTTCCTTTTACTTTCCTCTTGTTCCACTATCATATTCGGCCTTCATTCAGATTTCAGTAATTCCTCTCGGCTACACTGCCCTTGATCAAGCCCCAGCTGGCATCCTATGCCTCCTTGCCATCAATTTTAGATCAGTTATTGTTCCCATGACCCTTGGTTGGTTGGCAGCCCACTTCCTTTCAATTTAACATTTTTCATATATTTAATGTGGTGACATTAATCATGTTATATAACCATCACTAATATATTTTGCCAATCTTTATATCAACATAAAAGAAACAGTACACTTCCTAACAATGACTCTCCCTTCTCCCTGAACCTTGTAACCACTAATGAACTTTGGTCTCTTTACATTTTCTTCTTCTAGATATTTTATATTAGTGAGATCATGCAATATTTGTCTATTTGAGATTAAGTTACTCACTGAGCAAGTTTTCAAGGTTCATTCATGTTGGATCATTTATCTTTATGGCTGAGTAGTATTCCATTGAATCGATGTGTATACCACATTGCTATTCATTCACCTCTTGATGGCCATGTGAATTGTTTCCCCTTTGGGGTATTGTGAACAAAGCTGCAGTGAACACTGATGTACATATATCTGTTTATGAGGATGTTTTCAAGTCTCTTGAATATATATCTAGCAGTGTAATTATTTTCGTTAGCTACTCATTTCTTGTTTAGCATAAGTTTCACTTTGTAGTTAGTAAAAATTTAGAAGAACAAGTTCCACTCTGCCCTATAGGGTCGCTATGTGTTGGAATGGACTGGACAGTAAATTGCCTTCACCGCACACTCACTAGAATGGCTAAAATTGACAAGTGTTGTTGAAGACACAAAACAATGGGAATTCTCACACATTACTGGTGGAAATGCAAAATGGGAGAAATTTAATGTTTTTCTTACACATACTCTTAACATAAAACCCAAATATACTGCCATTGCGTAAATTCTGACCCATGGCTAAATATAAGAGACTCTAAAATCTCTTAACTTTACTTCTCTTTTTTTTATATATAAATCATTTTATGGGGGCTCTTACAGCTCTTATAATGATGCATACATCAATCGTATCAAGCACATTTGTACACATATTGCCAACAACAATTTCAAAACATTTTCTTTCTACTTGAGCCCTTGGTATCAGCTCCTCTTTTTACCCTCCCTCCCACCCTTGTGAACCCTTGATAAATTATAAACTATTATTATTTTTATATCTGACACCATCCTTAACTTATTTTTAAGCAGAAACGTATTAGGAACCAATAGCTCTGGTTATGAACACTTAATTATGGTACAGCCACTTCTTTATGGTTTCCCTCAGCTTCTCTAAATTCATCTGAAATATAAATTAATTTTTGTGTTTTACATTATTTACACTATTTTTATTCTATGCTTTTAGGCATTTTTGAAATTTATCATGAGCATCAAAACCATCAAGTCTATTCTGCCTCATAGCCCGCCTGAGAACATGGTAGAAGGGAGAACTAACTGCCCCTGTGGGTTCCGAGACCAGTCCTCTGACAGGAGTGGAAAGCCTCATCTCTCTGGTGGTTTCAAACTGTTGATCCAGTGGTTAGCAGCCCAACACGTAACCACTACACCTCCAAAGCCAAAAACACTCAGAGAACAATTTCCTAAAAACAATCATAAAAATAGACAGCAGGGGGCAACATAATACTGCTATTTTCATTTTAGAAACAATTACATCAATATGTCAGCGTGGCAACATCATCAAATTCTGCACTCTTAATTTTCTCTTAAAAGTTTGCTAAGGTTTAACCCTCATTGCTAAATGAGAATGGTGCATGCTCTCTAAGGAATAATTCACTGAAACCACCTGTATAGCACCCCACCCCACCCCTACCAAATTTGGTCTCAAATGTCCTAATACCTTTAAGTACCCCCTCCCCATTTAGCCACAAAAGTGGTATTCTACATCTATTGTACTTTCTGCCTCTTCTCCCCTAACCCCTCTGGATCCCAACAACCTCTCATCTAACGCCCACCAAAATACTTAAATCAACAAATCAATACAAAGCAAAAAACATGCTACCCATATGGCATGTACAAGATGCATTTTACATTTACCACAAAATGTAAAAGATAAACGCTCATCAGAATAAATGCAAATTTAGTCCAGTCTTTTTTGCTATTTTTTAGCCCAATGCCACATAAAAGCTAGAATTTCACTTTCTAGCACATAAAAAGATAACTTTAATGTGTTTTTAAAATTCTTTAACAGTATTATCATTTAGGATGTGATAGCAAGACAAAGATACTGGGCTGCTTGTCAAGTACACTGCTGCATCATGGGGTTTTACTGTTGCCACTCTTCCTCTTTTTTTTTGTTTGTCATTGTTTGAAGTGATCTTGTTTGTCGCAAGACTCCACGTCCATTCCGTTTCACTTTCTTCTTTTTTTCTTTAAGCCGCTCAGACCACTGTGTAGGGTTGAGAGGTAAGCAACACTTTCTCTTATCACACTACTTTGAATCATAAGAACTGGGAACACATTTTATGGTAAAGTATAACTCAGCATTACTCAATAGCATTCAGTTGGTATTTAATGACAGAAAAGAACATTATAATCATTTCATTAAGTTGTTTTCAGTACACTGCTCGATTCTCTCTGTCCAATTTATTTCTAGGGATTTGTTTTATATGAATAATTCTGGGACTATTCTCCCCACTCCCAGTCCCCGTCTCCACTGGAGAAAAATGTGCTGGTCGTGTCATCTTGAAATTTCTTTTTTCCCGAAGACAACCAATTGGATCAACTTATATCATGGGTTCTCTCTCTCTCTCTCTCCCTCTCTCAACCTATCTGATCAAGATACAGGTCACTGAGACACTGCAGCAGATCATCAAACCTTTCACTGATAGAAACCCAGTCATACACTTTAAACTAAGACATGATGGGACTCCAGAGATGTGTGTGCTTTTGTATGTGTGTGTTCGTTTGTTTATGTGTGTTCATAAATGATATTAAGGTCCAAAGGTTTAAAGGGTTATTTCTAAGTCAAAACTGAATAAGGAGTAGAGACAGAAACTCAGGATCTACCTTTCAATAATATGATCTATTTGTTTTTGAGTCCCCCAGTAGAAACCCCAACTCTGGTTCTCTTCCTGAAGACCCGCTCCAGGGCAGGCTGATGAGGCCAACTGAGAGTCCGGCATCAGAATATTTTATAACCCAGGATTCAGGGACTGTGTCTTTCCACCTCAATGACATCCTATCCTCAATAGTGTTCGTCTACCTGCGCGAACACAGAGAAGTCCCACAATGTCCGGTCTCTTCATGTTGTTGAGGCATTAGAGTCTGGTATCTATTTCAAGTTTGCCTGGGCTCTAAACCTCGTTTTATAACTCATTATTCCCAATCTGTACCAGACCAACCCTGTCTTTAAAGAAAAACAAAGACAAATGCATCAAAATCAGACAACAAACTAAATAATGAAACTGTAAGAACAATACTGTATATTTTCCTTTATTCACGATCTCACTAGATAATACCCAAACCTCAGCACTCTTGTCAAACTCAGCAGTGTCAAACTCTGGTCTCAGAAAATGAGGGAATACCCATTCATGAGAATTAACTAAAGGGCAATATCAGCAATACAGGTAAGAAATTCCCCAGTACTCACTGCCATTTTTTCTCTTGAATGATAATGAATTTAAAACATACATAGCCAGGAAGAACTGTTCCCTACAGCACATGTTACTTAAATGAAGGGTCCCACTTAGTGGCAATATTTCAAAATGGCTGTTCTTATATAAATTTATGTCATTAGACATAGAGAAGAGTTTTCTGCATAATAATATGAAGCGGATCAAAAAGAGACTCAAGGGTAGCTCAAAAAGGAAAGGGAATAAAGCTGTTAGAAGCAATTCAAACTATAAAAACTATCCCAAAGTGTCCTCTCTTTTATGAAAACAAATCATGGAAAACATTCAAGACAACATAAATATAGCTACAGATAGGACCCATTTGCAGTACTACATGTGTTCAAACATTACCCCCCATATCCCCTGTCCCTCCCAAACTTCTTATTTGGAATATTTTTGTAACCACCCACAAGGTAAATTTAATAGATATGTAGATATAAAAACAAGGTGGATTACTATAAATTGTCTACTCAAACCAACCCCATTATTTCATAATTATATTTTTGTACAAAAGCTAATATTATTTTAAAATAACTATATAAGAGTACAACTATGAAAATAATGAGCTAACTTTCATACAATATTTATAGGAATCAACCATTTATATAAAACTGTATATTTACTGATCAGGTTTATATACATAGCATGTTTTGCAATTACATACAACTGTGTGCTTCTCTAGCTCACTGGACTATGGCACAGGGGGCAGAAGTTGTAGTTGCTGATTTCCTGAGCCTGAACGCAGTGCTTACACACACTGCACATCCAGAATTGATATTCAGTGATGGGGCTGCCGGTGGCAACACATGTGGGCAGTTTTCCTTCCCCACTGTAAAAATAAAAGGGAAAAACAATGAAATGTACAATGAAACTTAAAATTAATCTAATTTACGGGTTACTCTTAAAGTCTTACACTGAGAAAACAAAGCACTACTACAATTGTACAACTGAATAAAACAGGTATGGTGTTATGGTAGATTATCTCAAAATGTAGTACTTTCATTATGATATTACACTCTTATACACATGCATACATTTAAGGTCCAAGCATCCACTAATGTAGACAGGCATTTGCTAATTACAATTAGCCTACCCTTCAAGAAGACTGTCCATTTCAGATTTCCTGCTGTCTTTTGGAGTATGCTTCATGAAGATTTCTAGAGCAAGATCTTCATATTGTTTCCTCTGTTGTGGACTGAGCGTATCTAAGGATTCCAGTTTAATAAAAGCTTTTGAGCAGGTACCAAAAGCTCTACCAGCAGAGGCACAGAGTGCTAACAGAGAGTAGATCTCAACAGCAGGGATAATATCTTCATAGTCTCTCAAGTGGAGAGCTAGAAAAGACAGGGCAATTTGTTTTGTTTTTTTAAGGAATCATAATTTCATGAACATGCATTGGTAAGAATTATTTGTCATATCTGGACAAATATCAGATTCACAAGAAATAATGTGCTGAGCAAGAAATTCCAATCATTTTATCACTGAAAGATTAACTTAATTGCTTTTGTTGTTAAGTGCCAAAGAGAAGGTGTCAACACATAGCAACTCAATACACAACACAGTGAAACACCACCAGGTCATCAGAAGCAACAAAGCCCACATGGAAGAAGCACACCAGCCTGCGTGATCATGAGATGCCGAAGGGATCAGTTATCAGGCATCAAAGAACAAAAAATCCTATCACTGTGTGCTCAGCGATCCCTGATATGATCGCTGAAGACAAATGGGTGCCCAAGCAAATGTGGCGAAGAAAGCTGATGGTGCTGGCTACCAAAAGAGATAGCATCTGGGGTCTTAAAGGCTTGAAGGTAAACAAGTGGCCATCTACCTCAGAAGCAACAAAGCCCACATGGAAGAAACACACAGGCCTGTGCGATCACAAGGTGTCAAAGGGATCAGGTATAAGGCATCATCAGAACAAAAAATCATATCACTGTGACTGGGGGGGAGTGCCAAAGCCCACCTGTAGGCAATTGGAAATCCCCTTATGGAAGGGTCTCGGGGAGGAGACGAGCCAGTCAGCATGCAATGCAGCAACAACGAAACATCCAACTTTCCTCTAGTTCCTAAGTGCTTCCTCCCTCCCCCCGCCCCCACTATCATGATCTCAATTCTACCTTACAAATCTGGCTAGACCAGAGGATGTACACTGTCACAGATAGGAACTGGAAACACAGGGAATCCAGGACAGATGATCCCTTCAGGACCAGTGCTGAGAGTGGCGATACAGGGAGGGTAGAGGGAGGGTGGGCTGGAAAGGGGAACCAATTACAAGGATCTACATATACCCTCCTCCCTGGGGGACAAACAACAGAAAGTGGGAGAAGGGAGACGTCAGACAGTGCAAGATATGACAAAATAATAGTTTATAAATTATCAAGGGTTCATGAGGGAGGAGGGAGGGGGGAGGGGGAAGCGGGGAGGGAGGGGTAAAAATGAGGCGCTGATGCCAGGGGCTTAAGTGGAGAGCAAATGTTTTGAGAAGGATGACAGCAATGAATGTACAAATGTGCTTTACACAATTGATGTATGTATGGATTGTGATAAGAGTTGTATGAGCCCCTAATACAATTATTAAAAGAAAAGAAAAGAAAAGAAACCCTACCGGGTCCTGCACAAAGGATCCTCACAAGTATTCCTTTGCCTGAGCCCACTGTTGTTGCCTCAATCCCTCTCACTGAGGGCCTTCCTCTTTTTCCATTCCCCTCCACTTTACCAAGCATGATGTCCTTCTCCAGGGACTGGTCTCATCTCACATGTCCAAAGAATGTAAGACGAAGTCTCGCCATCCTGGCCTTGAAGGAGCACTCTGGCCAGACTTCTTCAAGACGGATCAGTCTGTCCTGTTAGCAGTCCACGGTACTTTCAATATTCGTCAGCAGCACCACAATGCAAATGCTTCAATTCTCCTTCAGGTTTCCTTAGTCAATGTCAAATTTTCACGTGCATATGAGACAACTGAAAATACCATGGTTTGGGTCAGGCTCACCTTAGTCCTCAAAGTAACACCATTGCTTTTCAACACAAGAGGTCTTGTGTAGCGGATTTACCTAATGCAATACGTATTTTAATATCTTGACTGCTGCTGCCAGCATTGACTGTGGATCCAAGCAAGACAAAATCCTTGACAACGTGAACCTTTTCTCCATTCATGATGTTACCTATTGGTATAGGCCTAAAGATTTTAGCCTTCTTTTTATTGATTCATAATCCACCACTAGTCTGTAAGTTTGCCATACTGTGGTGGTTTGTGTTGCTGTGACACTGGAAGCTAATTCACTGGTATTTCAAATACCAGCAGGGTCACTTAAAGTGAACAGGTGTCAGCAGACGTTCCAGGCTAAGAACAGACAACGAAGAAGGATTCTGTTGTCCACTTTGGAAGAATTCAAGAATACAAGAAGAACACTAGAAAACTTTACAGAGGAACATACATACACAGAAAAGAAATTATTTTTTGAGATTTTTCTGAATGAGAAAACTCAGTATTATTGTAAGCTTATCAATTGTCCCCTTATTAATATATAAAGTTAATTCAATTGCAATGCAAAACCCAGTGGGATTTCACTGAAGTCTCCCCATCCTCAAACAGATTTCCAAGATAACCTGGATGAATAAATTCAACACAAGACAAAAGAAAATTTCAGAAAGAAGACTAAAAAAAAAAAGCTTACCTATTATTGAAATATAAAAGTAAACAAGAGGATCCTATTTGAACAGAAAAATAAAAGGGGTAGAAAATAATACTTTAGGAAGGGATTAATATTACATATAATTTTAATTCATGACACAAAATTTCAAATCTGTGAGTAAAGAATTCATTTTTAATACATGGTTTTAGGATAACTAATAAATTACAATAAAATATAATACTCAATAGCTCTAAAATGAAGGACTTCCTAAGCAAGACCCCTGCATGAAAAACATAGAAAAGGCTGATAGATATGACTAAATTAAAAACACTATTGATATCATCATCACAGCTATCATTATTAAGGGCTTATAAGATCCAGGCTTATATATGTGGATTTTTTTGTCATTAATTTTCTTAATCGTCAAGAAACTCTGTAAAGGAGCTAGTACTAATATTCCCACTTTACATAAACAAAAACTTGAGAGGCTAGTTAACTCATTAAAACTTCTGAATGCTAGTGAAAATTCAATACACAGAGCACAAGATTACTATAAAGAAACAATAGTTATTAAAAATAGAAATTAACTCTGTAGAATTGTATATATTTCCCAAAGCCAAAAGATGTTTTTTTAATGTTTTTTAAATTTGCTATTATTTATGAGCCCTGGTGGTATAGTGGTTATGTTTTGGACTGCGATCTCCATGGTCTGCAGTTCTAAACCATCAGCAGCTCCTCGGGAGAGAGACTGGGCTTTCTACTCCAGTAAAGAGTTACAGTCTCGGAAACCCGCAAGGAGTCAGCATTTCCTCCCTGGCAGTGGTTTCATTATAATACAACCTCGTGATACACTCAGCTATGTTGCTATGAGGGGAGATTGACTCCACGGCAATGGGTGTGGTTTGGGTGTGTGTGTGAATTTCATGGTATGAGTTGCAGATTGGTAATTACGTTGTAGCCCTATCACCTTGACTCTTCAGGGAGGGGAGTCTTAGCAACGCTTGCAGCATGCGCATGGTCCATCTGAAGGAACTCTGATGGCCTAGTCACTTACGGGTTTTGATTTATAACATTAGTTTTCATAACTATGCTAGTTTGGAGTTAATGTAGCCAAACTCCAGGGCACTATTAATTTAAAGGACATCAAGATCCTGATACCACGAATGGGCTAAACAGCTCATGAAAACAGACAAAGATGTTAGTCTCAGGGAAATGCAAATCAAAACCACAATGAGGTACCACTGCCACCCACTCTGATAGCCAGTAACATAAACTACACACACACACACACACACACACACAGAGTAAATAATAAGTATTGATAACGGTTGGTAAAAGAGCCTTTGTACATTGCTAGTAGAGCTGTAAAATGACACAGCCACTGTGGAAAAGTTTGACAGCTCCACAAAAAGTCAAACGGAGAATTACCAACTGACCCAGCAACTTCAATCCTAGGCACATGCCCAAAGCACTGAAAGCAGGATGGCAGGCATCTATTTGCCATGAATATTCAGTGCAGCACAGTCACACAAGCCGAAAGGTGAAAACAATCCAAATGTCCACCAGCAGATAAGTTAATAAAAAAATGTAGAATGTGTGTATGTATGTGTGTTTGTGTGTGTGTGCATATATATTATTACAATGACATATGTAATAGAGTTGGAAAGACGTGCTCAACATATCTTAAACTGAAAGAACTCAAGAAAAAAATGTAAGCCTGGAGTTGCAATACTTAAAAATTCTATGGGCAAAATATTGAATGATGCAGGAAGCATCAAAAGAAGATGGGTAGAACACACAGAGTCACTGTACCAAAGAGAATTGTTGACATTCAACCAGGAGATAGCACAGGAGCAGGAGCCAATGGTTCAGACGGAAGAATTCCAAGTGGCACTGAAAGCCTTGCCCCACAACAAGGCTCCATGAATGGATGGAACACTAACTGAAATTTCTTAACAAGCTGATGAAACACTGGAAGCACTTACTCATCTATGCCAGAACATTTGGACGACAGCTACTTGATCTACTGCCTGAAAGTGATTCCTATTTGTACCCATTCCAAAGAAAGGTGATACAACCAGATGCTCAAATTACAGAACAATTTCATTGATATCACGTGAACGTAAAATGTTACTGAAGATCACCCATCAACAGTTGAAGCAGTACAGTGATAGGGAGCTGCCAGAAGTTCAGACCAGATTCAGAAGAGGACATGAAACATGGGAAATCATTGCTGATGTTAGATGGATCTTGGCTGAAGGCAGAGAATACCAGGTGTTTACTTGTGTTTTATTGACAATGCCAAGGAATTCACCTATGTGGATCATAAAGAACTACATCAGAACACTTCATTGTGCTCATGTGGAACTTGCACATGGATCAAGAGCCAATTGTAAAACAGAATAGGAGAATATCGTTTGGTTTAGAATCAGGAAAGGTGTTTGACAGGATTGTATCCTCTCAACAAACTTATTCAATCTATATGCTGAGCGAATCATCAGAAGAGACGGCTTATCTACAGAAGGATGCGACATGGAGATGGGAGGAAGGTTATTAACAACCTGGAATGTGCAGATGACACAGCCTGGCTTGCTGAAAATGAGGACGTAGGCACTCGCTGATGAAGGTCAAGGATTACAGCCATCAGTGTGGATTTCAACTCAATGTAAAGAAAACCAAAATCCATAAATTCTTATGGTATGGTAGGGGGAAAAGGAGGGCTAACATGATAAATGGAGAAAAGGTGGAAGTTGTCAAGTTCATCTTGCTTGGATCTGCAGCCGATGCTCAGGGAAACAGCAGTCAAGAGATCAAACAATACATTGCATTAGGTAGATCTGCCACACAAGACCTCTTTAAAATGTTGAAAGCCAGGATGTTACTTTGAAGACTAAGGTATGCCTGACCCAAGCTCTTGTACTTTTAATCACTTCATATTCATGTGAAAGTTGGACACTGAATAAGAAAGACATAAGAAAAATGAAGGCATTTGAATACAGTGTTGCTGAAGAATACTGAAAGTACCATGGAGTCAAAAGAACAAATAGATGTGTCTCAGAAGTAGTACAACCAGAATGTTCCTTAGAGGCAAGCATGACGAGACTGTGGTCCCTGGAAAGGGACATCCTTGGTACCGAAAAGGGGCAGTGAGAAAGCACAAGGCCCTCGAGGAGACAGATCGGCACAGTGGCTGCAACAGAGCAGCACCGTGAGGACTGCACAGGACCAGGCAATGTTTCATCGTGTTGTGCACGGGATCACTGTGGGTCAGAATCAACTCCATGCCACCTAACAATATAAATCTATCTATATGTATATGTATATGTGTATACCCACACACACTCGTATACATACACGACACACACCTAAAGAACATTATTGTTTATAAAAAACAATGAAACTTTGCTACATGCTATAACACTGATGAACCTTGAAAATGTTATGCTAAGTGTAAAAAAACAGACCCCAAAGAATCAACATTATTAAGAATCAACAGTTAAGATTCCACTTAGATGAAATATCTAGATAGGCAAATTCATGGAATCAGAAAGTATGTTAAGAGGTTAACTAATGGATCAGGGAGGAGAAAGTAAGGATTTAGTGCATAAGAGATCCTTAATTTCCGTTTAAGGGAATGAAAAAGTTTTAGAAGTAGCAATGTTGAAGGATACAACCCTGTCAATGTAATTAATGCCACTGATCTATATCTATACTTAAAAATGATGGTAAATGTTGTTCTGTTATAATAATATTCTTTAAGATGCTGCTGCTACGTATAAATAAAAATCTATGGATTACAGTACCTAAGTACTATGGGATAGTATGTGACCTGTAAAAATGGTGACAAGAGGAGCTCGGGGAATATGATTGTCAGGTAATAAGCACAGGGCATTTCCTCAGCAATTATCCAAGAGGTTCCACTAGAACGGATATCCTGCTCTTCCCGGCAATGGGAAAATCTACTTAAACACTCAGTAGGCCCAAGGCTCTTAAGATGGAGAGCAGCAAGGCCAGCTGACAAGATCCCCTTCACCACGGACCAGAGGCACAAGCCTCTTCTGCGAGCCCCACTCCTCCTTGCCCCTAAGGCAACCAGCCAGTCAAACCTCTTACCTCACTGGCCTCTGGGTCCGGACCTTCCTTGAATGGCAGCCTGCCTGGGCAGCTTGGCACAGAAGTCCTCAGTACCCATACTATCCTTCTCACCTTTTTTGGTTCCCCTTCCTCCTCCTTTCCTGCTTTGTTCTCTAGTACCCTCTCCTCCATGTGCCACACTTCCCCACTCTGCATACACATACACACAATAGCACTGTCAATGGAGCAGGAATCCCCACCCATAAAGAGGTGGTAATTTTTACTTTTCTTTGCTTCAGTTTTTATACTTTTATTCTATTATAATATTTTTATTACTTTCTTCTAGTCCTCTTCCACTTTCTCTTCCAGTATCCTCTTTTGTGTGACCAAACCTTCTGAAGCATTCCCCACCCCCAACAAAAACAGGCAGGCCTATAGATTCCAGCAAATATAAACCATAAGATACATGAATGGATTTGGAGCTTGCACTTATTTCTAACCCCAATCTATGAACAATTAGTTCTTACAACAAAGCCTTACTCAACACTTGCCCTCATGAAGACATCACTGAAGATATGGGTGCTACAGCAAAAGTGAAGAAACCAGATGATGTCTGGCTATCAGAAAGATTAGCACCTGGGGTGTATTAGTCTGGGTACTTTGGAGAAACAAATCCACAGCAACTCACGTATAAGAGAGAGTTTTATGCAAAGAAAATGTGCATCACAAAAACATCCCAACCCAATGCTG
>NW_022103906.1:85882296-85883801 GCF_000313985.2 Echinops telfairi | reverse complement strand
AGGCTTCACCACCCATTTATCCCTCCGCCTTTCAACCAGCACCACACGTGATTATCGGCCAGGCTGGCACAATTAACTAATTCAGATGATGTCTGGCTATCAGAAAGATTAGCACCTGGGGTCTCAAAGTCTTGTCCTCAAACAAGCGACTGTCTAAGTGAGGCATCAACTAAGTTCATCTAGAAGAAGCACATCACCCTGTGTGATACAAGGACTGTAAGTTAGAAAAATCTAAATCTGAAGGAAGGAACGGTAGCGGAACTTAAATTGTGAACACCTGGTTTATGGCAGGCTATGAATGACACTGGAATCCCAAATTCATTTGCAGGCCTACATGGATCCCTCTGAACAACAGTCCAGGGATGTGACAAGCCTGAGTGTTGCTATCACACAGAGCACTTTTTAAAGTTGATTACAGCAGATGCAAGACCTTATCGTCTGATCTCCCTTTTGACCCATTTTAAGTTATTTCAGTTTTTAATATCTTCTGGTTTCTTTTTGATTGAGGTTTTTCTATGTTTTGTCTAGTCATTGTTGGTAGTTTTGTGGTTTGGCTTTATTTGCTTCCTGTTTAAGTTTTGTATTATTTTCTGTGTATGAAATCTAGGATAGGTAGCTCTATAGAAACAGTAACTGGATTAATATGATTAATATGGTATGGTAGGAGAGAAAGGGGAGCTAACGAGGAGGAGAAGAAAATGTTCTGAAATTGATGGTGGTGATGATTGAGCATCTCTTCTTAATGTGACTGAATATTTAAACTTTGTGACATGTGAAGTAGATGCCAATGAAACGATCTTATGTTGGTGATACAGAACTATGCTTGCTAATGTGCTAAGGGGAAGACAAACGTAAGAGCAACAGCAGGCATTGCAAGATACTATTTTCAGTTAACTTTATACAATTATATAGGCATTGTAGAGATAGCTGTAAAGAATTTCACCCAGATATTAACTGGAATTACTCTGAAAGATTAGATTTTACTTGTTTCTTTCCATTTTTCTATTCTGCTTAAAATTGTTCAATAACTATCTTTAGTTTTAAAAAAGTTAACAGTCATAAAAAGGAATCTCCTAATATGGGAATATCTTACAACATACCATTAGCTTTTTTTTAAGTATACAAGAATGTGTAATGCAACCAGTAATTTAAAAAGACAACTTAATGTGTACATGTGTGTATTTATGTGTGCACATATATATTCAAGAGCTATGGACTAAGTTATTCAAAATGTTTAACTTTCAATGGATGGAATAGTGGAATCTGTATTCTTTTTGCTATCTCAAATGCTTATTATTCTCATGTACTGCTTTCTAAGCATAAAAAAAATAATAACTTCAAAGAGGGAAAATGAACAAAGCAGGTTATTCAAGAGGGCTTCAAAAAGTTTGTGGAAAACAGCCTGTGGACAGAGTGGCCAATATGGCTGATCCCACCACGAGACACGCCATCCCTTGATGGCCCCGGGCTCTAAGGGGGACGACGCTGGGGACTCAGTGTTGGGA
>NW_022103906.1:85840479-85880695 GCF_000313985.2 Echinops telfairi | reverse complement strand
CTTTAATGCTTCCTCCCATGCAAAATCATGATCCCAATTCTGCCTTGCAAATCTGGCTAGACCAGAGGATGTACATTGGTACAGATAGCAACTTGAAACACAGGGAACCCAGGATAGATGACTTCTTCAGGACCAGCGGTGAGAGGGGCGAGGCCTGGAGGGTGAAGGGAACTCGGGATAGAAGGGGGACCCAATTACAAGAATCTAAGTATAGCCTCCTCCCTGGGGAATGGACAGCAGAGAAGAGGGCAGAGGGAGATGTCGGACAGGGTAACTTATGATAAATCTATAATAATTTATGAATTATGAAGGGTTCAGGAGGGAGGGGGAGTGGGGAGGAGGAAGGGAGGGGGAAAATGAACAAACGATATTGAGGGCTAAAGTGGAGAGCAAATGTTTTGAGATTGATGAGTGCAACGGGTGTACATAGGTGCTTGACTCAGTGGATGTATGTATGGACTGTGATAAGAAATGGACGAGCCCTCAATAAAATAATTTTCTTTAAAAACATTTATGGAAAATATAATTTTTAAAAATTAATATTTTTAATGGGATTAAGGGGCTTCAGAAATTTTATGGAATTAAAAGATAATAGCATTTTTTCCCAAGAATGTTTGGAAGCCCCTCATATACAGTATACTCTCCAATTTATGAAAGTAAATCCATATAAAAATACTGAAATAAATTTCAAGGCAAAGTGAAGTTGTCCTTCATGTTCAATGGATAATTTCTCAGACGTACTACCTGTAAGCATGATCTATTATACCCACCTGTCCTCAAGGCACTGTCCATATATCCCTCATAGAGCTGCCTCTGTGCAAGGACAAAGAAGTGGTATGCCTCAGCCCCTCTCCAAGCATTGTCTGTGAAATGACTGGATGTAGACAGAACATCCTCTTCCAGCAAACCAGCCAAAGCAGAAGTAACCTAAAATAAAGGCACCCACACACTCTGTTAGCAGGAACACATGCACATTACTGACTACCACAGAACAAGCCTAGTAGTCAAGACACTGTCTGAATTTTTTATACCCGAAAATAGCTATAGGAGCAGGTATTATTATTAAAAATGTTGAAAAGGGTAACTTTTCTATTATAACTCACCTTTTGCTAAATTAGAACTATCAAATCCTATGCGCCCTGGTGGTGCAGAAGTTATGTGTTGGGCTACGATCTACAGGGTCAGCATTTAAAAAACACCAGCCGCTCTGGAGAAAGATGGGACTTGCTACTTCTATAAACAGTTACAGTCTCAGAAACTCACAGGGGCAGTTCTACCCTGTTCTACAGGGCTGCTATGAGTCGACATTCACTCAGTGCGAGGGAGTTTGTTTTTTTTGTTTTTATGTATACAACCAAACAAAACACACTGACGATGCTGACTCACAGCAAACCTATAGGATAGAAGAACTGTTCGGTAGGTTTCCAAGACAGTAAATCTTCATGGGAGCAGACAGCCTCATTTTAAACACCTGACCATGCACTTAGCAGCTCCAAGGCTTAACCCACTGTGCAACAGGCCCCAATTTTATGATCAAATTTTAAATTTTAATAGAGGATTAACCTATAGTACACATTAAAATAGCATATGTATTCTAGGAGAGTATTTAAAACTCACTAACTAGGAAGGAATTTTCTACCAAGTGAGTGAAAAAGATCTTTAACAAAAATAAATTTAAACAAGGACAATAGACGAGACTTATAGAAGAAGCAGTTTTGAATATTTCTAAGTAGAAATTTCTGTTTGAAGATTAACTCTATTAATTCTCCTCATATTGTTTAAGACAATAAATAGAAATACACAAATTACTTGTCTATAAAGAGAAGCTTGACAGTAATTTTTTCATTAAGAAATCATTTTATTGGGGCTCTTACATTCTTTTAACAATCCACACATCAATTGTATCAAACTCATTTGTCCGTATGCTGCCATCATCATCTTGAAGACATTTTCTTTCTGCTTGAGACCTTGGCATTAGCTCCTCTTTTTCCTCCCTCCCCCACCGTCCCATGGACCCCTCATAAATTATAAATTATTATTATTGTCATATCTTACACTGTCTCCCTTCGCCCATGTTTCTGTTGTTCATCTCCCTGGGGTGTGGATTATACATCGATCATTAAAGATGGCTCCTCATTTCTCCCCTTCTCTCCCTCCCTTCCCCCTACCCTCACGGTATCGCTACTCCCATTACTGTTCCTAAGGGGTTTATGTGTCTTGGATTCCATGTGTCAAGAGCTCTTATCTGTACCAGTGCACATGCTCCAGTCTAGCTGGATTTGTAAGGTAGAACTGGGGTCATGATAGTGCAGGGGTGGGGTGGGATAGGAAGCATTAAAGAACTAGAGGAATATTGTATGTTCTAGTGCTATGCTGCACCCTGGCTGACTCATTCCTTCCTTGTAACCCTTCTGTGAGGGAATGTCCAATTGTCTTCAGATGGGCTTTGGGTTTCCTCTCCAACCCCCATGATTTGCATCAATATATTTGTTTGTTTGGGGTCTTCTGATGCCTGTTGACACCTCATGATTACATCGGCTGGTGTGCTTTTTCCATGTGGGCTTTGTTGCTTCTCTGCTAGATGGCCACTTAGTTTAACTTCAAGCCTTTAAGACCGCAGACGCTCTATCTTTTAATAGCCAGGCACAATCAGCTTTTTTCACATTTGCTTATGCACCTATTTTGACTTCAGTGATCACGTCAGGAAGATTAAGCATCACAGAATGCCAGGTTATTAGAACAAAGTATTCTTGTGTTGAGGGAGTACTTGAATAGAGGCCCAATGCCCTTTTGCTACCTGAATACTTAACATTTAAATAGCTGTACATAGACCTATATCCCTATTAATATAGTTATATATTAATACATGTGAATGCCTATATTTGTACATCTATAAATGTCGTTTGCCTCCTAGATCTTTCCTCTATTTCTTTTTACTTTCCTCCTATCCCACTATTATGTTTGCCCTTCATTCAACTCTGCTACTTTCTTTCAGCTACAATTCACTTGATCAACCCCCACTAGGCATTCTACGCCCTAATTATGTTTTGTTAAATGTTTCCAAGGACTCCATGTTCTTCACAGTATTTGATGTTGCGCTTTACCTCTGAACCCTTTCCTTTGGCTTTTCCCCGCTGGGCACTTTTCAGCTGCTCGTGGTGCTGCTCTATGAGCAGAGCAGACAGCACGTAGAGCTTTTTCACACGCAGAGGCTTGCTTCTCTTCTTTGCTTCGTCATCTGCAATCTTTAACAGATTTGAGCAAGATGTATGTTAATATGATATACTTGAATGAAGATATTCATTTCCCAAATTAACTATGCATTTTTTAAAATCACTATAATCTGATTCTCTGAAAAAGGAAGATACAGAATAGGATATAATAGCACAGTTATCTACTGACAATATATTTTAAAAATGGGTTGTTTTTTCCTTAGTATTTATTAGTACTTAATTCTCTCCTTACTTTTAGCCGTTGGAAATAGAACTCATACTAACATCATAATATATGAAGACTGTTAGATAACCAAATCGGAATGCAGAAAGCTTTCATGGAGGGGGTACTATTTTTCATACCATAGAGGTATTAAAAATAATGCCACACACATTCAGATATAACGGTGTCAACATCATACTTATTCAGAAATTTAAATGTATCTAAACATTTTCAAGCAAATGTTTCCCTTTTATTAAATCAAAAGGAAAAATAGAATATAAAATTTGCAAATACTTTTACTATAAATGTGCATATTCTCTCCAAATATAAATTAGGAAAAGTGTAGTCTTTTTTGACTTTTACATTCAAAAGACTTCAAAATTATTTTGAATATCAGCAGGGCTAACATTATCAGTGAAGGGAATTTGTGCTTCATGTTTCCTGCAAATTCTAGAATTCTGTGTTAACGTTAGTACCCAGTAAAGATACAACTGTTTAAGTATCAACAAGGTGCTGGTACTAATAAGTAACCTTGCTGGTAAAAGGTCATAACACTAAGGAAACGCAAAGTATCGCAATAATGAAACCAGAGTAGTCTTGCTGCCACAAATATCTGTTTACAAGGAAAATGGAAACCATGTTCCTTGGGATATAAGAAAACAGTTGTAACTTAACAAACCAAATACCCACCAAAATGATTAGATTACCTTAAACATCAGCTTAGCTGCATCAAAAAAGTAATTGGCTTTCCGATAGAGTTCTATGGCATCAAGAGTTTTATTCTTTTCCAAGAGGTGAGAAGCGTACCTAGCGAGCAGGGATCCAATTTCCTTCATACTATGATGTGTAGCCAGTTCCACAGCTTTGTTCCACTGGGGGGTGGGGGAACAGAACAGTTACTCACTTACACCCTGCCACACAGGCCTGTATACAACTCACACAGTAACGTTTTAAATGCATGATAATAAACAGCAACATTTCAAATTAAAAGCATGTATTTTAAAAGAACATTAAAATCAGCAAAATTATGGGCTAGACATATCAAAATGGCTAAATGACTTTGATTTAAGAAATAATTGAAAAGGAAAATGTCTCAATTTTTAATTACATCTTGCCATTTTAATTTTGTACAAATTATGTGCAAGAACAAAGATAAGACTTGTTTCCAGAAGGTAAATATGCATATCAATTAAGAACGTGACCTATCCGATTTAACACCAGATTTTTATAAATTACATGGATCTTTATAAAATACTTTTCAAAATACATTGCAACTTGAGAGTAATAACTTCAGTGTCAGTAATTTCTATCAGAATTTTGTACTTTGAATTTAGTTAAATTTCAGCTCTTAAAAGTATCGTGTGTTTTCTAAAAAGAGAAAGAAAGCAAATTTTCCAAAATAAATATTGATAACGTAACCTAATTCTATCTGTTGAAAACAACCATTAACTCGTCCTTCTCTGAAAGCAAACTCCAACTCTAATAAGATGCAGAAAATGAGGAAATTACTTCCAGACAAAAACTTAGCCGGACTAAAGGCAAAGGGCTTGTTCATGTTCCCATATTGACTCAGTGATGGGTGGGTCACCCCTCATGGCCACAGTGTAAGAGGGAAGTGCAAACTCCAACACGTCCTCAGTCTCCAGCTAAGAAAGGGAATACTGAATTTTGTCATAAAATCTGCCTGGAGCTCCCCAACTTATAGAGGCAACCATCTTTAAAGGATGACTGGGGTGACTTAAATCTTGCTCTGACTTCAACACGGGTAGGAGAATAAGCCGCTCGTACGTTTCAGTTGCTTACTTGGTGCAGATGGACACAGGTATCTACGGCTGCCTTTGGTTGATTACATTTCAAAAAAGCTGCAACAGCTTGTTCACACATTCCAACTCTCAAAAACATTTGTGCTATTTCCTGTAGGCACAAAATATTACTATCAGATTTCATAAACCAAGGAAATCACATCATAATTTGGCAAAGCTTTACATGGGCTTTAACAATAAGACATTTACATGTTATTATTGTTCGGGGCCATCAAATCGATTTTCTGTTCACAGCAACCCATGTGACACAGAGATCACCAGGGCTTTCCCCCACACAGCTGGAGTGGCTGAGTGTGTTCCAACCAACACCGTTTCAGGGAGCAGCCAAACTAACTGTGAGCACGTTTCACCACGACTCCTTACACATATTGATAGAGACACTGATTTTTCTTCCAAATAAACATAGGAGCAGAGTCAACCACTCAGAAAGGATGCGAACACATCCTCAAAAACATACAAACAAAATCACTGCCATGAGCAGACTCTGACTCACAGCAACCCTTGACACTAAACCTGTAACCACTGCACCACCAGGGCTCCTCCCTAAAGCACGGCTGTGTATAAAACCAGTCCTGCCCTGAGTCTCACTGTGGATTTGAACGTACTGTACTCTTTTATTCTCTCAATTTAATCATAGTCTACTCTGCTCTGTCAGGCTCCAGCACAAACCCCATATCATATTACTACCCCACCCTACCCACACCCCAATCCAATCCCTGACAACAGATCAGCTCATCTGTAAATCTTTCATACTTGGGTAACTTTTAAAGTAATTTTATACAACTAGAGGGACCACACAACACTGTAATATTACAGTAGTAAGATATGATGGAATTTTCCTTCCATTTTCAAGAATTCTCTAATATGAATATACTGTTATAATAATTAAAGTGTATCATTCGATGTCTAAGACACTATATAATTATAGATTAATTAAAATATGACTACCATATAAAAACTTTATAAAATAACCTAAAAACTCCCAAAACTAAAATTTATAAATACATACTGGAAGTAATTTATGGTTTTCTGGAAGTGAATTGGCAAGATTCTCCAATCCGTCATAATCTTCCAACATATAATAACATTCAGCTAATCGTTCTTGGTTCCGGCCTTGAACATAATATTGTACAGCATTCAACCTATGGAAAGAAGAAAAATTCAAAAACTAAAGTGAATATTCTATAAATAAGCATTTTCACCAAAAACGCTCCTTCATTAGAATTACCATTCTTAGTTATTACTCCATTCATCATCTTTAGTTCTAGCTTATGCACTGAGCAGAAATACATCTAAATCCTCTGTCATTTTTTAGTTGTAATGTTCTTTCAATATTCATAAGAAATCTTATTTAATCAGATATATACTTGCAATAATCCCTAACAATAACATAAATAAACATAATCATCAAAATTAAAGCAAACTAATGATTGCTAAACACAATCCATAATAATAAAACAAATACAAAATACTTTTTTTCGGCAGTAAGTAATATAATGTCTTAGAATTGTATACTCTGATCTCTAACAGTTCAAATCTGCCTGCCATGTCCAGCTAAGCACCACTTTTGTCAGTTTGGAAGCCCCAACTTTTATATTGCTCACTCTACAATATAAGGATCACTCTACAATATAAGGATCACTTGTCCACCAATGTGAAAACAGAGCTATTTAAATTTTCAGATCAAGGATAGTCTTTATTTCCTTAACAATATTTAGAAGTGCTCAGGAAGCTACAATCAGAGCGGCAGGAATGGAAGTGGTGATACAGGTGGACTACATACCACTTCTGTCGATCAGCAAAGTAGTCTCCAATCGCATTGTGGGCTTGCTCAAGGAGACTGTCATCTGCAGCACCAGATCCGGTTTTCAAGAGTTGAAGGACTCTAAACCAATCTCCCAATTTCTGCCGGAGGCCAATAGCAAGATCTCTACAAAGGCATTAATTCACCAAATGTTTATTAAATGCCTACTATGTGCTAGCCTAATGTGCACCTGACTCCACCATGGTATTGTCAACCACCTCATATGCATGTGAAAGTTGGATGCTGAATAAGGAAGACCTCCAAAGAATGGATGCACTTGAATTATGGTGCTAGTGAAGAAGACTGAAAGCACCATGGACTGCCAAAAGGACAAGCACATGCATCTTAGAAGAAGTACAGCCAGAATGCTCCTTAGAGGCCAGGATGGTGAGACATTTTCTCATGTACTTTGGACACTTTCTCAGGAGAGACACGTCCCTGGAGAAGGACATCATGCTTGGTAAAGTAGAAAGGGCAGAGAGAAAAGAAGGAAGGCCTTCACCCAGACGGATTAACACGGTGGCTGCAACAATGGGCTCAAGCACATCAAGAACTGTGAGGCCAGCCCAGGGCTGGGTCTCTGACCACTCGGGGTCGGAGCCGGTTCCATGGCACCCGCAACAGCAGCAGGCACAGGGCTCGGTTCCAAGACCCAACACAAGTAAGTGAACGAGAGGTTACTCCCCAAATAGTGCACACCTTTAAAGTGGTGGTTACAGATTAAAATTTAACATTTTAAGACTACAAAATTTAGCATGACCAGGTAAAGAGGCAATGGAAAGGCCTTGAAATGGAAAAAAGGAAATAATTTTCTGCCTTTTACTTTTCCCTCACTTGTATTTTTTCCCACCAAATAACAATTTAAATAATAATCACTTATTTTTACCAGTTTCTTAGCAATGCTATCTATCTCAAAACAAAGTACAGGGCATAAGCTCACATAGTTTTTAGGTCTATTCAGGGCTTAAAGGTTGTGTTAGGAATAAACTATAAATGCAAACAATACTAACAAAAAATTACACATAGGAAACTTTACAGCTATATTGATACCTCTATTATTTTCTACAAGTCAAAGAAGAAATAGAATAAAACCATATCTGAATACTTTTCATTTTTCTTGTATGCTCCTTGATAACCGAAAATGGCTTAATTTTAAAAAGGCAGCCCAAATAATGAACTGTGTAATTAATTATAAAAGTCACCCAATAGATCTGAAGTCCCATCGTGTCACTTGCTTTTTTCCCTATTAACAGGAAAATCTCCTATAACAGGTATACAACCTAAGAAATTACATATGCCCGCAAATTACAAGGCATAATTAATCAAGGCAAATTACACAGCAAAAATTAACCAGGGTCACAGAATACCTACGCTGTGATTCAAACAAAAATTATTCTCTGTAGTCCTGGTGGAAAACAGAAAATTATTTTTTCAACAAAGTAATACAGTACATTTATGTTACTTTACATTCCCCAGTTGTGAAGGGAGTAACAAAGAAAAAAGAAGAAAAAAACCCACCACCACAAATTCTGGAAATGCTCTGGGGAGGCCTGGACCTTGATAAATTACCTTCTATCCATATCAAGGTACATTCTTTCCGCCTCTTCAAACCTGCCGAAGTAGGCAGCGACTTCAGCCTGCTTCATGGACTCACTCTGCAGATTGGCCAAGCGCTTCACCAACGTGATTCCTTGATAGTCTCGGCAGCGCACAAATGCTTGCTCTGCAGTCTGCAAGTCCACTTTCTGAAGAGCTGCTTCAGCCAGCAGGCGCCTTTATGGAAAACAACCGCACACACACACACAAAGCCTACTGCAAATTACTGGCAATCAGTTCTTGAATTCTAGAACTCAACTATTTTACATTGTATCTGGTGTTTTGTAGCAAAACATGGTAAGAAGTGATTATTTTACCATATTTCAACATTTCTCATATAATATGCTTATGTTAAGTATTTCCAAAACTAACATGTAGTCCTATACTTTAAAAATCAGAACAAAAATGGAAGATTATTCCTATCAGGAGTCTCAGATGAAGAACTGAGACTGGAAAACAATACAGCTGACATCTTAGTAGTTGTCTGGTTTTTTAGGTACCAAAGCCGGGGGTGCGGATTGTCCTCAATGAATTGAGAGGCATCTTCAATTCCAACCTTCTCAATCAATGCTCGACTGTCTCGCAGGGACCGGATTTCAAAGTTAATTATATAATCCTTATTTGGGTGTTCTGGATTCTAAAAGATGAAAAGAAGGGAATTTTGTAAGTTGTTTTTAGAACATGAATTATTTTACAATTTAAACACACACATACACAATGTTCCATTAAAAGCAGAGAGGGTCAAAATGTCCATGTTTGAATTTTTGTGACTTATCTGGAAAACCAGTAAAGCCCTTCGGTGGCGATCAGGCTGCCTTGTGGGCAATGGTGGATGGAGCCCCTTTTAGTTTAGTATCTGTGTTTCCTTCAGTTCAAGTTCCTTTGCCCAAGAGCTGCTCTCTCTATCAACAGTGTTGGTGCATATCCATGAGAGTCAAAACAGCCCTGCAACAGCCTCTATTCCTTCACTCCTCTAGTATCTGCTGCCAGGTACAAGAGCATTGGTGCTCCCAGTTCCGATAGGCAGTAGGCAAATAGATGCAAGGAAAGAAAAAAAAAGCACCAGTTTTCCTCACTACTTTAAGTATCTTTAAAAAAACACTAATAGTCACAGAAAGACAGTGATCACAAATAACTCATTGTTGTATACATTCTAAGTAATGAAAAATATACAACATAAGAGATAATTACCCTGTTTCCCCAAAAATAAGACAATGTCTTACATTAACTTTTGCTCCCAAAGATGCACTAGGTCTTATTTTCAGGGGATGTCATATTTTTCCATGAAGAAGAATACGGTACACATTTATTGTTTATTGTTTTCTTAAAAGAGACCTCACACTTCCTGTCTGCTCCGGCTGCGCTATGGCCAACAGTGAGCTGGGTGGTGCTGCCCACCGCTACAGTCCAGAATTACAGTAGCTTCAGGGGGCCTCATTTTGGGGGAGGTCTTATTTTCGGGGGGATGCCTTATATTTCAGCGAGAGGTACAACTGTAAGTAGGTCTTATTTTCGGGGGATGTCTTACTTTTGGGGAAACAGGGCATTAACCTATGTATAAAGCAATAGTTTTCAAATACCAAAATATCCGAAAAGGTACAATGAGTCACCCATATACCACCTCCTCTGACCATCCAACCAGCCCACTGTAGCCAGAAAATGAGGTCTACAGGGAACTCCAGCAAAACAGAGACCCAAAGGGAAGAGCCTGCGATTTGGCTTCAAACACACTTGTGCTCAGATTCTAACTCCATCACTTATGAGCTGTGTGACTGACTACTCATTCCTTTCCGTGCCTACCAGGAATCAGGACCACCTTCACAAAAGATGAACCCAATCATGTCAGTCCCCTTTTTACTCCCCCACTGACTCCATGAAAAGTTCCAACTCTATGTCAGGGCATGTTATGTGTGTATTTCATGACCGAGCCCTGATTCCCAGCCTCAGTTCTGCTAGCACTGCAGATTACACACAGCAGCTCAAACGACAAGACAGCGTGTAGGCCAGTCATGCCTTGGACTATTCCTAACGAGAGGACACCGGCAAATGAGATGGCCTTGCGAAATCTTGGATTCCTCAACTGAAAACTTGGAGACAATCATCAAGACCCCTCCCCACCAGGGTTTTAAGGACGAAATGAAATACTATGGACCAAGCATTTTAGTGCCTAGTTGTATTGTTCACAGTCCCAGAATTGCCCCCAAATCCTCTCTTGCTTCAGACTTTTGAATAGATACAGCTATACCGATAGACGGAATCACAGCACCTCTAAACTAATTCCCAATTAAGTCAGTCAGAGAAATTTAATTATTTTTAATTACCTTTAGTATCTCATCCAAAAGAACAGATTTAATTTCTAAATCCTCAAAGTTACAAATATATCCAGAAGTCTGAATAGGTTCCTTTTGAGACAAAAATAAATGTTACATTTAACATAACATAATGATATGGAAAAATGTTCCTTCCTTTAGCATATGAAGATTTTTAATTTTATAATCAAAGATTTCAAATAAACAGAGAAGCAGCAAGAATATTATTAACTCCAATTTGTCCACTCCTAAGTAATTATTCAATTTTGTTACATAAACTTAATTTTAGACTAACGTATTTTTAAAGTAAGCAAATTATACATCATTACATTTACATACAAATACATAATATATTCTCTAATTGATAGATATTTTATGACTACATGAATATTATCACATTTAATTCTCTAATAGCATCAAATATCCAGTCAAGATTTTCCCAATTAACTCAAAATGTCTTACATAGCCCAATAGTTTTAATTTATAGTATTTAACAATTTAATTATTTTGTTATTGACAAACATTAATATTTGTTCCTACATATATACATCAAAGAAGTCCTGTATCATACTGCAAAATCTGTCATCTATAACATTAGACTCTGTTTGTGATATACTTCTTAAATAAGAAACTTTTATTTGCCAATGTTAACATGTAAGTCTGCTATGTCTTTTACTGTTCCACATAATAAAAGCTTTATTTGTAGAGATAGAGTATTTGCATATTATAATTGAAAGTAGCTACCTTAAATACTTGCTAAAAAGAGATGTAAACATTATATAAATAAAAATAAACTCAATGTACTTACTACCTCTAAGAATACTATTAAAAAATGATCATATTGCTTGATAATAAAAATGCTAGAATTTTTTAAAAATAATCTGCATTTGTGTCTATTAAAACTAAATGAAATAGTATATCATATTTATACATCTCAAAGTCAGCCCACCTAGAAATAGGATAAAAACACAGAAATTGTAATTAAAAAGAAGACACCAAGAAGGATCAAAATAAGAGAACACTGAGTTATAGTTCCCTATAGGTTCTGGAGCCCAGCGACTTACTGTGTTTGCTATGCACTGGGCTGCATGTGTGTTCAGGAGCCCAGCGACTCAGTGTGTTTGCTATGCATTGGGCTGCATGTGTGTTCAGGAGCCCAGCGACTTAGTGTGTTTGTTAGGCTTTGGGCTGCATGCGTATTCTGGAGCCTAGCGATTTAGTGTGTTTCTTATGCATTGGGCCGCATGTGTATTCAGGAGCCCAGCGACTTAGTATGTTTGTTATGCATTGGGCTGCATGTGTGTTCAGGAGCCCAGCGACTTTGTGTGTTTGCTATGCTTTGGGCTGCATGTGTGTTCAGGAGCCCAGCGATTTAGTGTGTTTGTTATGCATTGGGCTGCATGTGTGTTCAGGAGCCCAGCGACTTAGTGTGTTTGTTATGCTTTGGGCTGCTCACCACAAGGTCAGTTTGAATCCACCAGCTACTCATAGGAAGAAACATGAGGCTTTCCACTTCCGTAACAAATGACATCCTTGGAAACCAACAGAAGCAGTTCTACTCTGTCATTTAGGGTCACTACGAGTTGGGAGTCTCTCAATGGTAGCGAGTTTCGGAGTTTTAGTATGTCTAATGAGCCCTGATAGCACTGTTGCATAAGTTGAACCTCAAAGTTATTGGTTCAAACCCAACAGCTGCTCTGCAGGAGAAAGATGAGGCTATCTGCTCTCATAAAGATTTATAGCCTCAGAAACCCTAAGTGGGGTCACTGAATCAATCAGATGGCAGTGGGTTTGCGTTTTAATATGCCTACATTTAAGAAGAAAGTTCCTTTGATGAACCTATAGAGAAAACTACCAGAATATGGGCTCCTGAGGGATATGGGGGGGGGTGCAGCTCCTTTAAACAAACATATACACCGGAGCCCTGCAGTGGTTATGTGTTGGGCTGTGAGCATGACCAGCAGTCTGAAATCACCAGCAGCTCTGTGGAAGGAAGACTGAGCTTCCTTCTCCAGTAAACATTTACAGTCTCAGGAACCCACAGGGTCACGTCACTATGAGTCAGCATTGACTCAATAGCAGTGAGTTTGGTTTTTGGTTTTTATACATATTGATGTTTGAATAGGCCTAATTTAAATAGATTTAGGAATTATATTATCTATTTTTAGCTAGCCCTCACAAAATGAACAAAAGCATAAAAAGTTTCCTGCAGAGATTTTGCAAATTAAAGATCATGGTAATGATGAACATACAACAAACTAGAAAAAAACAGAACACCTTTCTCACTCCTGGTAGAAACTCTTGGATCAGTCACATGACAAAGTAAAAAAATGGCAATCTAATCAGATCTGGCAAAATCATCTAAAAAGTCTAAATTATCAAATAAACAATTTTAAACATGGGAGTTACACATTTTAACAAAACCTCGCTGTAAATAAAGTGTGCACTCAGCTTCAGACATGGGCTAATATGTAATTATAACAATTAGAATGACACCTTATTAAAATAAAGTTGTTTCAGCCTTTAAAATTTTATCTTTTTCTCCTTTTAAAATGCCTGCTTGGGAACATGAGTCATAAGGGATTTTTATTAGTTTGGGAAGCCATGGATATAACTAGTGAATAAGCAAGGATACAGGTTTAGGGTGCATTCAAAAATGCACATACCACTGGCTTGGAAAGGAGAAGGGAATACACAAACTATGAGAGCTAGTGAGTGAATGAAAATGTGACCCATAGAGGACTATATGTATGAGCAATAGTACCAATGAGAGGGAAGACAGCATTCCACTCACAAAAGGAGAAGAAATGAATCAGTACCTTGAGAGGATTATTGGAAATGAAAGCGATTTCATCACTAAATACTCTTTATAATTCTCAAATGGTAAGAATATATTGCTCTTAACCTTCATATAATAGCTTATTTCTTGAAAAGCTATTCTATTCTATAGCACTGCAGGCCTATTAAGTTCTTGAGGTTGATGGATTATCATTACAAAACCAATGAGCAGCCAAAGGAATGCATAGCAGAGTAACTAACCAAGCAGGGACCACACTGAGTTAATGTCCATACACAGAATGAAAGGAACAAGACAGCATGGCTTATGAAGAAATCCAGTCAGTGGCGAAGTTGTAAGAAATCCACCTAGCTCTAAATCTAATAGAAATTGAACTACTTGCCAGACCAAAAAATAACTTCAAATTAAAAAACATCATGCTCTCTCAAAACTACTTAAAAAGCACTTTCCCCAGGCCAAGTGCTTGGTTTGACTTGGTGAGAGGCAAAGCTGGTGTGCCACACACACATTAAGCGCAGCCAGGTACAACACACAGCCTCACTTCTCTAGGCTTACAGATCTCTGCCCAGGGATGAGTGGGCCCCAAACTGTAACATTCTGAAAGAGTCCACTCAAGTCCTCAAAATAACCAGGAGATGCCTGTCGGATTTCCACACTTGTTCTTTGTCAAAGGTCAACTTCCCTTGGCCATTAAAGGCAGCGGGAGCTTACTGGTCTAATCCAGCTCATTTGAACCATTACTCAGAGTCTAAGAATTACAAGAATCCCTAAGATTCCTAAAAGTTTTAACAAAGGCCTTGAGAGTAATTTCTACCAGGAAGTTTGCCAACCCCCAAATTCTAACACAGCTCAAATGGGAGAAATATGACAACAATTATGATATTAAAAGATAAAATCATGTTCCCCTAAATAAATAGCTAAAGAAGATTGTTGGCAGGTCAGGGGCTAGCACATGCAATTTCCTCCCAAGAAAGAAGCATTTGGTCCAAATAGAAACTAATGACGTACAGCATTTATTATCTCATTTCTTATCATTTCCACCAGGGGTGTCAAGCTCAATTAAAATGAGCAACTTCGATTTTGTGATTTTACTCATCTTCAGTAGTTAAAAGGTTAACGAGGAATTGTGTGTACAGAATTACCTTAATCTCCCCTATGCGCTATTTTCTTCATCACAATTTTTTCTATTTTCATTGTATTTCAGAATATCATGGGCCACAAAAATTACCTCTGCGGCCCACGGGCCACCAGTGTGACACCCCTGATTTACACTGAAGGAGGACAGCAGAAACACTGTTAAGTTCCAGTTACAAAATTCATTTTTAATCCAAAAGTTGTTTAAAAGATATTGTTTCAATAATGTCTTGATGAGGCTACCACGAAAATGTTTTTGTATTTCCTAAACACAACAAAGGTAATAGTTGGTCCAGAAGCATGCTAAATGACAGGGAAATCCAGACCTCAATATCAGTTGATGTGAGTCACCTGTATTTTTAAAATACAAAAACAAAATAACTTCAAAATTCAATGTAAAAATGATTGAGGAAGGGACTTCTTGACTCCTGTCTTCAGTATCTAATGTTTCAATAACGGAAACTGATTCTCTCACAGGAGACTAGGTAGAAGACCAAATTCTGGGTGCTGGCTCTCAGGACTTTCTCTGTGTCAGCTCTGGAGGAAGCTCCTTGTCCACGTGAGCTTCAGCCCCGCAGAGAAACTCATGTGCCATAGCATCCTTTACCCCCCATCCCTCCTGGCTGGCTTGCACTTCATTACTTTCATTTCAAAAGAGATTAACTCAAGGCACATTCTACATTAATCCTGCTTTAGAAACTTCACAAAGATAACCCATTCCCAAAGGGGATCGTAACCATCAGGCATAGAGCATGCTTTCAGGGGACACAATTCAACTCATAATAAAACACAAAGGAGAGCAGATTAATCACAGTCCACATTTGCATATTCCTAACAGTATCTTGGGGTAACAATGTAAATATAAACAGGTCCTAAGGAGCACAGAATAAGGTGGATACATCGTAAGCAAAAGGGAATGAAAGGACAAGATAATTTTCAAAGCCGCACTTTTTTCTTTGCTAGATTAATTTAAGAAACTTTAGTAAACAAGGCTATTAAATTTCTTTAGATACTTGGGTAATGGAAAAATAACAGAGACTATAAGGTGACCATGCTTCCATCTTAAAAGAACAAAAAAAGCGAATTTTGGGAATAATGAGGGCAACAAATGTATAGATGTGCTTTACACAATTGATCTATGTATTGTGATGAATTGTATGAGCCCCAATAAATTGATAAAAAAAAGAAAAGAACAAAACAAACAAAAAATCACACAGGCAAGTGCTTAGAAGGTAGAGAATATTTAAAAGACAACTATTATTCCCACTTAAGAAAAACATTTTAAAATTCCACAGAAAGGTTTTCACTTTCAGAAATTCTTGCAGCCAACACCAACAAAATCCTTGAAAAAAACATAGGGAAAAAATCCGTATTTTGATATTTGGCTCATTATTTATGCATTATTTACCCTCATTTTATGATTTTTACCTCTGGATCCAAGTTTCTGAAAACATACATTCTTGTCTTCTCCATCATTGCAAACAAATCAGGATTATCTTTGGCCCACTTCATATCCCAGACATCTTTTCGCTCCAGTTTTAACAACTCGCCAATTACTTGCAGTCCCGTACTGTCTGTTACTCGTGCATCCAAGTCAAAGAAAGTCAGAACTCCTGAAATGTCTATGATAGCAAGACGACTAAAAATAACGAAATTGGACACAAGGGAAAAAGGAAAATTACTATCCACAATTATAAGTATAAACAATAATCTATAAACACTTGTCTTCAAAATCAGTTGATCAGAAGCCTGGGTATAATTTGAAATGGCTTTATCATAAATGTGGCTTTATAGATTTTTCAATATAAATTTAACAAAATACATGATTACTCTTATAAGGAAGCTGTATACAAAGCTTTAACCAACTGTAACACAAATCTAAATTGTGTCACTGTTCACACCTGAAGAGTGAACTATAACACTAGTATTTCCAGATGTCCAGTCAAAGAAAGCCACTTAAGGCAACCACAGAATAAAACAACAATAAACCAAAAGACAAATTTAAAAGAAACATGTCTTAACATTTATTACATAAATCCAGCAATCTCAGCTGATATCTTCTAAGTCAACAGTTCTCAACCTGTGGGTCACAACCCCTTTGGGCAAAATTACAGTTATGAAGTAGCAACGAAAATAATTTGATGGTTGGGGGGGGTCACCACAACATGAGGAAGCGGCATTAGGAAGGTTGAGAACCACTGTTCTAAGTCTAACATGCATGGGAAGAGAGAGTCCAGGCTTACCTAGAGTTGCAATTCAAGGATAACTGGCAGGCTCGACAATCAAGGGAGTATTTCTGAATCAAGCCAACATTCGGAAGGCTGTACCTCTGAAGAGTGCCGGAGTCCCGACCCTAGGGAGATCACTGTGGGTCACTAAAGCATCGTTGCCACAATATTAAGCTACAACTACAGGTCCCTCTTCACGGTCTCACATTTTTTGTCAAAATCAAAGTAATGGCATCATGACAATTCTAATAGTGAATCATATTAGTGAGCACTGTACTTTTCTCTCCTAATTAAAACCTTTTCAATAAAGCTATCGAAGGTAGTCAAATTTTTTATGCAATGTTCAAGAAAACAGTCAGAAACCTCACTATTCAGACTTTATAAATTCTTCCATCTCAGGGAAGTTTCTGCTTTGGGATTTTTCTTTTTTGTCTAGGTTATTATTCAGAGTACATTAAAACTAAAACTGAAAGCACTCAGCAAACTGAGTTTATACATAGTCTGTATTTTATAGAAATGAAAAGTTCATGTAATATCACAAAATAAAAGCTGCTACTGCAAATGTAGGTTTTTAAACTACAGCTATGTATTTGATAATTATTTTGGCAAAGGAACATGATACAAAAGTAGGGATACAGTGACTATTAGCATAAACGGCTTTAAAAAAAAAAAACAAAATAACTTTCTATACAACCTTTCAAGACCATAGTTGTGTAAAATAACTTTCCATACAACCTGACAAACCCCTAAAGTTGGCCAATCAACAGTCAGTACAAAAGAAAACAGAGATGGTTTTCAAATTCTTCTGTCCTTCAAGGTCACTGCCACAGGGCGAGTGCAGGCTTCACAGAGCTAGTCTTTGCAGAGCAGCATTGCTTTCATGCCACAATTCTAAGAGGTGCTCTCAGCAAAGTGAGGAGGGAGTGAGGTTTAATGTACATATTTTTTTAATGTATAAGAAAAAACTTAATATATGAAAACACATTTAAATATGTATTTTTAAGATTAAATACATTAGGGTACTAAAGATTTTGGTGGGGAGAAAAGGGCACTATATTTTAAAACATTTGAAAACAATAGCAGTTCTAAAATCTGTTTACATTTCAACAGTGGGAAGCACATTAAAATACAGAAGATTATTTCCCCATGATGTTGATTATATATAGTCGCTGTCATTTAGAAATTCAAGTTCTGTGATTGAGTCCAAAAGCATAACCTAACGAAAAAAATCTTAGCACACATTGAAGAATCAAAAGTGAAAACAGAAGATTCCAAAGACCTGACTGTGAAATATATTCCTTACAACACTTAAATCATTTAATGATGAAAAAGAAATTCTAAGCTTTTCAGCTATTTTTTTCCCACTAAAATCAGCTCATAGCAAAAGGAATATAACCAAAACTGGGACTATATGCTATTAAGATTCTGTTTATAAAATTCAAATTCATAACTCTACCAGCATTACTGTATTAAAATAAACACCTTTTTCTAAAACTAATATTTTCAAATGCCAGAGCTCAAGAAGTGACATTATAACATTGATTCTCTGAAAAATGCAGCACAAAATCGGCCATGCATGGGCTTTGATATTTTTCTGGCTGGCAAAAACACCAGCTCTTCATTATATGTCTTATGAAAGTGGCTGAAAACACTATCTCCAATGCACAGTAACAGACCGCATAGAGAGCAGAAGACAGTAAGACCCTCTACCATCACCCATTCTCCTCCCACATCCTCCCATCCTTCAAGGAGCTCACTCACCTGATATACAATCTCTGTCCCTGTTTTCTCAGCTGGCACCATCCTATTGTTTTTATAAACAGCTATTTTTTTAATATGATAAACAGTTTGTAACCTATTTCACACTTTTCTTATTTCTTATATTAGATTTAGTAAAAGCTAGGGTGCTAACAAGATGATATTGACATTCGAAGCACATTGCTTGACACTATTTTTGAAATTTAAACAATTATTATTCATAAAATATTTTCCCCAACTTACCACAATCAGTGTCTTATCAGATGCAGTTATGGCACAAATTGGATCTCTTGTTCCCTAAAATAAAGTAATCAACTGTTATTCTCCAATAAGTATTTATTGACTGACCATTCCTATATTAGGCAGTGACTATTTGCTAAGAATTCTTTTTTTTTTTTTTTTAACATTTTATTAGGGGCTCATACAACTGTTATCCCAATCCAGACAAACATCAATTGTGTAAAGCGCATTTGTACATCGTTTCTCAAAACATTTTCTCTCCATTTAAACCCCCGACATTAGGTCCTCATTTTTTCCCTCCCTCCCCGCTCCCCCCTCCCGCATGAGCCCTTGATAGTTTATAAATGGGTATTTTGTCATATCTTGCCCTGTCCGACGTCTCCCTTCATCCACTTTTCGGTTGTCTGTCCCCCAGGGAGGAGGTCACATACAGTTCCATGTAATCGGTTCCCTCTTTCCTACCCATTCTCCCTCTACCCTCCGTTTTGCCACTCACACCACTGGTCCTATAGGGCTCATCTGCCCTGGATTCCCTGGATTTTCAGTTCTTATCTGTACCAGTGTACCTCCTCTGGTCTAGCCAGACTTGAAAGATCGAATTCAAGTCATGGTAGTGGGAGCGGGGAGGAAACATTTAGGAACTAGAGGAAAGTTGTATTTCTCATTCTTAAATAGTATACTGGCTTCCTCCTGTGTGCCAGACACTGAACTGAGTGCTGGAGATATAAGTCAAGAAATCTTTGCCTTAAGGGATTACTTAAAAGTTTACTGGGACACCAAATAACAATACAGTATACTAAAAAGTAGAGTCACCCCAACGTCGTCCTTGTCATTGGCGGGTGTTGTCCAGTTGGTTCCAACTCATAACAACCCTATGTAAGCAAAACAAAAACACTGCCCAGCCCTGTGCCCTTGCCATCTCTGAGTCCACTGCTGTAGCCACTGTGTCGATCTACCTCACTGACGGCCTTCCTCTTTCGCGCTGATGCCCTCCTCCAGGAACTGGTTCCTCCTGAAAGCATGTCCAAACTACCAGGGAGAAAGTCTTATCCACTTTGCATCCAAGGAGCAACTAGTGATATTCTCCCAAAACAGATGTGTTCATTCTTCTGACAGCCTATAGTTTACTCAGCATTTTTTGTCAATTCCATAATTTGAATGCATCAATTCTCCTTTGATCTTCCTGATTCACTGTCCAATTTTCACATGTAAATGAGGCAATGAAAATATTATGGCTTGTCTGGCTCAGGGTGCAGTATAGCACCAATGAAACATACAACTTCCCTCTAGTTCTTTAATGCTTCCTCTGCCCCACTATCATGATCCCAATTCTACCTTACAAATCCGGATAGACCAGAAGATGTACACTGGTACAGATCAGAGCTCAAAACACAAGGAATCCAAGGACAGATAACCCCCTCAGGACCAATAATGAGAGTAGCGATACCAGGAGGGGAAGGGAAAGGTGGGAGGAGAAAGGGGGCACCAATCACAATGATCTACATATAACCCCCTCCCTGGGGGATGGACAACAAAAAAGTGGGTGAAGAGAGACATCAGTCAGTGTAAGACATGAGAAAATAATAATAATTTATAAATTATCAAGGGTTAAGGGTGGGACAGTGGGGAAGGTAGAAGAGAAAATGAGGAGCTGATACCAAGGGCTCAAGTAGAAAGAAAATGTTTTGAGAATGATGATGGCAACAAATGTACAAATGTGCTTGACACAATGGATGGATGAACAGATTGTAGTAAGAGTTGTACGAGCCCCCAATAAAATGATTTCAAATATACATATGCATGTATGTATGTATGTGTGTGCATATATATATATACACACTGGCTTGAGTTAGATGCACCTTAGTCCTCACAAAGACATCTTTGCTCTTTAAGACTTTAAAGAGGTCTTTTGCAGCAGATTTGCCCAATGCAATATATCCTTTGATTTTTTGAGGGTTTCTTCCATGAGAAATGATAGTGGACTCAAAATCTTTCACAACTTCGATCTTTCCTCTGTTTACCATCATGCTGTCTATTGATCTAGTTGTGCGGACTTTGGTTTTCTTCACATTGCGGCGTAACCCATACTGAAAGTCTTTGATCTTCATCAGTACGTGCTTAAAGTGCTCTTCCCTTTCAGAGGCGGTTGTGTTATCTGTATATTGCAGGTTGATAATAAGCCTTTCTCCGGTCTTGTTACGTTCTTCTTCAGACAGTCCAGATTCCCAAATTATTTGCTCAGCATACAGCTTGAAGAATGCACACTTTTCCTGGATTTAAACCACTCAGTAGCCCCTTGTTGTTTGCTAACAACTGCCTCTTGGCCTACACGCAGGTTCGGCATCATCCCAGTTAAGTGTTGTGGAATTTCTTTCTTCACAATGTCACCCTTTGTCTGTTATGATCTACATAGTCAAATGCCTTTGCATAGTCAATAAAACACAAGTAAACATCATGTTGTTGATCTCTGCTTTCAGCCGAGGTCCATTTGATGTCAGCAATGATATATCCCTCCTTCCAGGTCCTCTTCTGAATCCACGTGACTATCAGGCAACTCCCTATGGATATACTGCTGCAGCCATTTTACAATTAGTTCCAACAAAACCTTACTTGCAGATGACATTAGTGATGCTGCTGGATAGTTTCTGCATTCTGTGGAGTCGGCTTTCTTTGGAACAGGCACAAAGAGGGATCTGTGACAGTTGGCTGGCCGAGGAGCTGTCTTCCAAACATATTGGCCAAAGAGTGTGTGCTTCCAGCACTGAATCAGCTTGTTGAAAGATTGCGATCGGTATTCCATCAATTACTGGAAGCTTGCTTTTGGCCAGTGCCTTCAGTACAACTTGGAAATCTTTCTTCAATACCATTGGTGCTTGATCACACGCTACCTCTTGAAATGACTGAACATCCACCAATTATTCTTGGCTCGATGATCCTGAGCACCTCTTTTGATGTTTGCTATGTCATTTGGCATTTTACACCGTTAATATGTCAGTTTGCTGTACTGTGGTATCTGTGATTGTGAAAGCTATGCCACCAGGAGGGTCACCCATGGTAGACAGGTTTCAATGAAGCTTCCAGACAAGGGCATATTAGGAAAAAGGAACAAGCTACAACATCTGAAAGATTAGCCACTGAGAAGTTTATGAGCAATGGAACTCAAACAAGCTTAGCTTCATGAGTGAAAAATGTCTGCTTTGAGACTTAAGCTCTTTTAAGAACTATATAGGATCAAATTGAAAGATTAGAAAGAAACCTTAGGGGTCAAGGTCATTGCTGTTAAGTGCTGTCAAGGTGGCTCAAACTTATAGCGATCCCATGTACAACAGAATTACACACTGCTCTGTCACATGCCACCCTCACAAACATTGCTGCTGCAGCCACTATGCCAATTCTTCTTATTGCAGGGCTTCCTCTTTTGCGCTGACCCTCTACCAAGCATGACATCCTTCTCTAGCGTCTGGTCCCTCTAATAGCAAGTCCAAAGCATGTGGGATGAAGCCTCACCATACGCACTTCTAAGAAGCATCCTGCTTGTACTTTTTCTGAAACATTTGTTCTTTCTCCTGGCAGTCATGATATATTCAATATTCTTCACCCAACAGTCATTTAACAAATACTCGTTTAATAAATGAACAGATACAAAGATAGCTAGATGAATTCTTCTACATTTTATTGGATAGGTCACTAGATCTACAGTTAAAAGATCGAAGTTTGAATCCTCACTTTGCTACATAATCACTTACTTTATGACCCTAAGTCAACTATCTTCTCTGATCATCATTTTTTCACTTGATAAAATGGAGAGAAAACTAAACGTTCCTTTTGCATTACAGAATTGTGAAACTCAGATAAGAAACTTGGTAGGAAAGAACTTCAAAAGCAATAAAGTAATGATTTAAATACTCTTAAGGAACCTTGGTAGCACTGTGGGTTAGAAAAGCGTAACAAAAACAAGCCGTTTTACTCAATTACTTAATTATATTAGGTGAGAAAATATGGGCTAGACTGCCAGAAGCGACAGACCAGTCTGCAACCAACAGGTGAGGCAGACGGGGAAGGAGAGGGAGAGAGAGGAGAAGCAGAAGCAAGGAGAGCAAAGTGGAAAAGGGAGAATTACGCTTCCCAACGTGCTGAGAGTCTGTGTCTCTAAATAACAACACATTAGCTACTTATTACCATTATTTTAGTCTAAGCGTTTTCAAGGCAAAGACTAGGAATGCCTTTAAAGAATCACTAGCGTGACATGGTATTTACTGGAAATGAATTCTTTTTCAGGTCTCAAAATAAAATCACAATATCTCACAGTCTATAGTGCTTAGCTTTGCTGGCAAAAAATAAAATCACCTACTTGGATGGCTTTACTATAATCAAGCACCCCATCCACTGATCCAGAAGGAGTATCATCAACATGATATATTCTGTAAAAAAGATCAAAATTTCAAGGGAAGTATAAGACTTACACCATTTCATAATACGTAGAACAATTAAAAGTTTAGATGACATCAATGAATATTGCCATTTAATAAAAACATTTTTATATTTTCAAGAATTTCTAACACAGCTAAATCTTAAAAAGATAGATTCTAACTTCTATTTGCCTGTTATGCAAGTGTGATGTTCCTAAAAGGTGTGTGAAAATTTATTTGAACATTGAATTGTACTTTCCCATTGAATTTCATTAAAGCCTGAGAGATTTTACTTTACTCTCCAGTAATCATCTATTAAAAGTTAACTTTGAACACACTAATTTCCTCTACTGTTTATAATTTTCTTTTCATCAATGTGCTTTGTATTTGGGGAGCTCTATTGAATGGAATTGTAGTTTGTGAGTAAAGACGACCTCCCTGTGTCTCCTGTGTTATGCATGTGCATCACCTTGGGGCGTCTACCAGTCTCTCTGATCCCTGAATGGTAATATTCATTCACACTGCACTGGCACTGCTGGTTTACTTGTCTCCCCTACAACGTGGTGATTTTCCTGGTGGGGAAAGGCTCTACCTCCAATATCTAGTACAGTGCCTCACAATGTTAAGTGCTCTGTACTGTCTCAGAGTAAACTATTAAAATGAACAGCAGTGAATAAGAAAGATAGTAGAGTAGGTAATATCTTTACCTACGGCCCTGGGTAAATGCTTTAACTTCCCACAGCTTCAATTCCTCCATCTTTAAAATAAGTATAAAAATTCCTACGTTGAGAGGCATAAATAAAATGATGCTTGTAAACCCTAGGAGCACTGAGCCAGACACACACAAAGCTTAATAAATGGCAGTTGAAATATAATCCCAAGAAAATCAAGCTACTTTCTATCTTTAAAATACCATGAAATGTTATCACTGTTAATTTAAAATCAGAATTGTGCTTTTATCAATGTAATACGGAGAATAGATTTTAAGTAAATTTAATAGAACTATAGTGTCTTATCTGAATCTCAATGTGATACGGAAAAGGCATGTTATAAAGTCCAAATGCCACTTCCATAACACTCTCTGCAAAATAAAGAACAAAAAGAAATTCCTCAACGTCATTAAAGGCGTATCTACAAAAGCCAGCTGTCAACACGATACTCAACAGGGACACACTAAACACATGCCCCTTGAGAACAAGAACAGGGTGTGCTTGCCACTCCTATTCACGATGGTACTGGAAGTCACAGAGCATTACAGAGAGAGCCAAAGGACATCTTTGCAAGGAAGAAATACAACTATCCCTGTTTGCTGATGAAAAACTTGAATTCCGCTGCACTAACAAAGGAAGTTTGAAAAGGAAATCAGAAAAACTATACATTCATAATGGCTCTTAGAAAGATAAAACATTGTGAATAAATATAACTAGAGAAAGAAAAGATCTATAAAACACTACTGCAAAAAGCTAAAAGAGACTTACATATAGAAAAACATAACATGTTCATGGACAGGAAGCGTTAACATTGTGAAAATGTCAATATTACCCAAAGTGATCTACAAATGAAATGTAAGGTGGATCCAAATTCCATAACATTCTTTAATGATATAGAAAAATTAATCACCAATTTCACATGGAAAGGAAAGAGACAATAGATAAGAAAAGCATTAATGAAAAAGAGGAACAAGGTAGGAGGTCTTACATTTCCCAATCTCATAGCATCCTACACAGGCATGGTAATCAAAATAGCCTGGTACTGGTACAATGACAGATAGAATCTAATGAGATAGAATTTAGAACACAGAAGTAATTCATCTACCTGGGGAAAACTGATCTTCAACAAAGCATTGAAGTCCATTAAATGGGAAGAGAAAGTCTCTAACAAATGGTGCTGGCAAAACTGGACATCATTTGGAGACATACGAAACAAGATCCATACCTCACACCATACACAAAATCTAATTGAAAATGGATCAAAGATCTCAATGTAAAACCTAAAACTATAAAGATTATGGAAGAAAAAATAGGGGCAACACTAGGGTCACAACACACATTTTAAATAGAATCCCAACCATTGTTAATGCACAACAGCACAAGTTCAATTATAAAAGTAGGATCTCCTAAAATTAACATTAATTCTCATCAAAAGACTTCACCAAAAGAGTAAATATTTTTCAGACTAGGAAACTGTTAGCTACAACATATTTGTACAGAGTCTAAACCCACTGCTACCGGGTCAACTCCAGCTCACAGTGACTACATAAACAGGGTTTCTGAGGAAATATATATATCACACACACTTCTATATATACGTATAGAGTGACTGTTGGTTTTGTCTCACCTAAGCAAAGAAGAATGAAGCTAGATGACATAATTAGTCCAAAAGATTAAAGGCCCACATGAACCCAGTCTCCTCTAAGCTGAGGCCATCAGAACTGGATGGTACCCAACAACAACTATCAACCACTCTGACCAAGACCGTAATAGAAGGGGTTAAAAAAATAAAAATAAGGTAGAACAAGGTTCAAAGCAAAAAAGAACACACAAACGGAGACCAGGCACTGGTCCGAAAAGGGCTGGAGGGATGCCTGAGACTACTGCTTTGAGAAAATCTTCCTGCCTGGAGTTAAAGACATCCCAAGGCCACCTTCCAGCCCAACAGGAGGACTATACCAAATAATATGAAGTACGTCTTCCTCAAAAGGCAACATTAGGCCAAAACCTAAGATGAAAAGTCAAAGAAGGGCAGGGAAGCTGCACGAATAAAAACGAGGAACCTAGGAAGGCCCTGGCACAACGCAGGATTACAACCAATGTCACAAAACAATCTGTATTTGAACCACTGATTGGGAAAACGGATTTGCTATGTAAACTGGAAAAATAAATTTGCTATGTAAACGTCCATCAAAAGTACAATAAAATGGCCAATTAAACTATTTTTTAAAAATTAAGTACAATAAAATGTTTTTTGTTTAAAAAGCGCCAGTATATTTGTAGGAAAGTGATTTCAACCTAAAATTACTGAGATAACCTCTCCTACCACACACACACACACACACAGTTTCACCTCACTACAAATCATTCATCTATTTTTTAAAAATACTTTATACTTTTATAACAAATGTAATAACAAAACAATAACAAACACAGAATATCAGTATCAGATAATATAACTTACAAAACATAGTAAATGCACTTTCATGTTGGAACATAATACAGGGAATCGCCCTAACCTGGCTTGTAATCTATGCAGCGGAGCCCTCTGTACCCACACTTACCAGAAGTAACTCTAACTCCAGACTACACAGATTCCAAGGCAAGAGAAGGAAACCAGGATCCCAATTTAATCCCCCCACAGACTGTCAAAAGCCCTGCCTCTCCTGTAGTGATTGATATTAGACTCGATCCCCTCCCCCATGCACTCCCTGGAAAGAGACCTCTCCCCTTTCCCAGCAAGAGGGAAGCTCTCAACATTCAGACTTCGACCAAGTCATCATGTCAATTTAGCAAAACCCTAGCCCACTACCACTAAGTTGATTTAGACTCAAAACAACTGTCCAGAGCAAAAGAGAAATGACTCACGGGGTATCTGAGGCTGTAAACCTTCCCAAAAGCATGCTGCCTCATCACCTCCCATGTAACAGCTGATGGGTCCAAACCCCTGAACTTTTTGCTTAGCAGCCCAACACTTAACCCACTGTGCGCCTTTACAAAACCTCTTAATAACCTTAATAAAGCAGGGGTGTGCATGAGGGAAGTAAACCATTTCCTTATAAAACCTCTGATTTCCAGTCTTTATCTAGTATGGCTTCTTTTATTACATTACACTATCTTCTTAAGGAGCCCTGGTGGCACAATGATTAAGCACTGGGCAGCTAACTAAAAGATCAGGGATTGAAGCCACCAAGTGCTCCTTGGGAGAAAAGATCTGGCAAACTACTCTTGGGAAGATCAGTGTGCAGGAAACCCTATTGGCCATTTCTATTCTGTACTATAAATCAGCATCAACACAAGGACACACAACAAAAACATTTTCTTTGAATCAATTTAAACAGATAAATTTGAAAGACATTCAAATTAATGGCAAATGTGATTTTTTTAATTCAAACAATTTCTAATTTTCAAACATGATCATTTATAATTAATTCTTTTATTTAAATGTGATCTGGTTTAACAGCTAAGAACAAGTATCAAGACAAGTACCTTTCTCTTCCTTCTTTTCGAGACCGCATGATCTGATTGATTTCCAATGCTGTGAGTTTCTTGGCCACACGATACTGCCAAATATAAAATGCTTCTTTCGAAGCTGCTATCACATGGGTTTTGGTCATTGTGACAAACAATGGTACTATTAAAAAGAACATTCAGACAGTTAAGTTATAGTACACAGAATAACAAGACACAGGACCTCAGTGATTACTGAGTCCAATCCCTTATGCTACAGACAACATAGAAGTATCACATACAGAATTAAAATACCCCCCAGGCTCTGAAATAAGAAAAGAATCAAAAGCTGGTATGACCATACATAGACATTAACTCAAAATGTATAACAGACCTAAATGTCAGAGCTAAAGATCTTCTCTAAAGCCATTGGAAGGAAACTGAAGAGAAAATTTTTGTGAACTTAGACTAGGCAGTCGTTTCTTAGAACAGCAAAAGCACAAGTGACAAAAGAAAAATAAATCAGACTCCATCAAAATGAAAAACATCTGTGCTTCAAAGGCACCATTAAAAAGTGAAAAGCTAGCTCACAAAATGGGAGGAAATCATTAAAGACCATATAGATGATAAAAGACTGCATCTAGAACATAAAAAGAATTCCTACAGCTCAATACTAAGGAAACAAGTAACCCAATTGAAATGGGGCAAAGCAGGTACACAATGCTCGACATCATTAGCCATCAGGGAAATTCTAATCTAAACCACAAAGAGACAGTATTTCACATCCATTAATAGGGCTAAACAGACAAGTGTTGGAGATCATGTAGACAAATCAATTTCTCAAGATACTAAATACTGAGTAACTATATGGCCTAGCAATCACACTCCTAGTAGACGCACTCGAGTATACGATGAAATAAAAGTGCATAAATAACTATTTATCACAGCAGTGTTTATAATAGCTAAAACGTAGAAACAAGTGAAATGGTCATCAACTGATAATCAACCTCCTTGCTTTTCACCTCTCATCTCCTCCAAATACGTGCATCCTTATTCCATAATCCGTCAAAGCAAATGGGGCTGCCATTTCCCAGACATCCACATGAAGGGCCGGGAGCCATTCTAGACTTCAGTGCACATGTAATAAAATCACTGTATGACTATTTCCTCTTCCCCACCACCTCCTGCAATCCCCACGACCACCACTACTTGGTCCACGCACTTCTTACTTCTCACCTAGGAAACTGCAAGCGCCTCCCTACTGGTCCCATCACCAATGATGTCATGGGCTCGATTTCTACCTTTAGAAAAGAAAACTCTCCCAACTGCCTTCTTAATTTAGGAATGTAAATCTTTTAAACAAATAACTTTTCACTTCTTAGAGAATATTTAGTGGTGTTCCTGTTATGTGCTGGGCTGTGGTAAACTTCACAATCATTAATCCACACACCCCTTTCATGAAAGAAACTATGAATTAGATAGTCCCATCAAATACACCTTATAGATGAAGAAATAAAGAATTAGAGAATTAACTGAAATATACCAAGGTCATAAAATATAAATGATGCCATATAAATTAAGCACATGTTCTCATCCAATGTCTTTTTAAAAATTGCTGAAGGGTCATCTTCTAAATTTATACTATTTCAATACTTAATTTTTCCATCCATAAATATCATGCAAAGTAATCAGTAAAATGGCCAGAATAAAGAAATGGTGTTAATAGAATCTATCATTTATGGGTGTTTTGCCACAGTCAAAATAAAGGGCATTTATATGTGACCACCTCCCTGGGGGACAGACAACAGAAAAGTGGGTGAAGGGAGACGTCGGACAGGGCAAGATATGACAAAATAATAATTTATAAATGATCGAGGGCTCATGAGAGAGGGGGGAGCAGGGAAGGAGGGGAAAAATGAGGACCTAATGCCAGGGGCTTAAATGGAGAGGAAATGTTTTGAGAATGATGAGGACAATGAATGTACAAATGCGCTTTAAACAATTGATGTGTGTATGGATTGTGATAAGAGCTGTAGGAGTCCCTAATAAAATGATTAATAAATAAATAAATAAAGGGCATTTAAGGTAGTAAGAGACTTTAGAAACTAAAAAAAATCAATCTAACAGTATGGTAATTTAGTAAATTAACAACTCAGGAATCAAAATTCTGGATTATGCTGGGCAACTAAGCACAGCGAATCATGTTGTTTTAAGTTGTGTGCGTGTGTGCGCGTGTGTTTCACTGCAATCTAGAAGATTTTTCTATCTAAAGTGGGCACCATTCTCGAACTCCAGGGGGAGCTGGAACCCGTCTTGATGGAGCAATACAGCGGTGGCTGGGCCCAGACACTGACCATTCCGTTAGCCCTGCACTCACTAGATCACGAAACGTTTGCTAAATGCTTACTGAACACTACCATCAATACTGCTATGCTGGTAAGTACTATGGCCTTGCCAAAATTTTTTTTTTCTTTTTTAACATTTTATTAGGGGCTCATACAACTGTTATCCCAATCCATACACACATCAATTGTGTAAAGCGCATTTGTACATCGTTTCTCAAGCCTTGCCATAATTTTGGTGTCAATACACAAACTTTTCTAACAAAATGCTTCCTAGGAATCTAAAAGCATTTTTTGGACCAATATTTACCTATAATTATAGATTATACTTAAGCTTCTTTTTGTTTTATATATCCTAAATAATCAAAACTGAAGTGTGGGTCGAGATAGGCTAGTTAAAAGTCAGACATCTCGGAATAGTGTCTTGGGGTAACCTAAATGTGATCTGAGGTACATTATGTACTCGCACTGAACTACAGGTAACCTACTCTAATTTAAACATAGTAATCATAACAACCTTACGCATCTGCTTTGAGGGAATGAAAAGATAGTAAGTGAAAAGTATAGTATAATGCCACATATAACAACAATAATAATAGCCAACATTTTTAATATATGCTTGCTATTTTTCTAAACACTAAATAAATTAGTCCATAAGCAGCCTTTGAGACAAGCATTGTTACTATCTTCATTAAAAACTGTAGCACAGGATGGTTAAATAACACGTCCAAGTTGCATAGGTGTCTAGACGCAAGTTCAGTCCGGGTGGCCCCTGAATCTGTCTCTTAACCACTATGGGTTACAAAGCCTTTCTTTAAAGGTTAGGTTAGATATGGATGCTGCTGTTAGATACGGATGCTGCTACTTTTATTATCAACACAGATCTTACAATAAAGCTATGAACAATGCTCTCACTGCCATCAATTGGATTCTAACTCATAGTAACCCTACTGGACAGGGTAGAATTGCCCTTATGGGTTTCTGAGACTGTAACTTTTTACAGAGTAGAAAGCTTTGTCTTTCTTCCACAGAGCGAGTGGCTGGTGATTTCAAACCGGTGAGACCCTGTAGTTAACAGTCCAACATGTAACCACTATACCAGTAGGGTTGACTTTAGTCATTTCTAAAATTAAAAAAAAAAATTCCTAATAATGTCTGACATGATTGTTTCTTGAATTCATGTGATATAAATTTCAGTAAATCTGCATGAGTAGATAAACCTATCTACATTAAACATGCTATAATCACAGGTTCCCAAACTTATTTGGCCTATTATTTCCCTTTCCGAAAAAAGTTACTCAGGGCCCTCTGGCAATTAAACCCTTGGGTACTACTGCCCACAATCAGAGTACAGTGTTGGCATCTGCTTGTGCAGCCACCCCTGGGTTATCCGAGGACCCCGAGGGGCAGCAATGGCCCACTTTGAGATACACTGTGCTAAATCTTTACTAAAATATCTTCTTTAAAAGACCCATCCACCCACACTGAGCTTCTAGGAAAATAATCACTGTTCAAAAGAATAGTGCCAAGAAAAAAAAATCATTTAAAATTATTTTAAGAGAAAATACCACCTTAAATAAATTTAAGAGTCAATATTGTAGGAAAAGAATACAATCAGTATAAAAGTTAAAAGCCTCATACCCTTCTCAATTCTTCAATATTTGGGGGCAAATATGCAAATACTTAGATTATTAGGAAAAAAAAGAAAAGAAAATAATAATCCTATTAATAGAATTTTATAACACTAATCACAAAACCAAAACCCACTGCTATTGAATCAATTCTGACTCATAGCAACCCTATGCAGGGTTTTTGAGGCCATAAGCCTTTAAGGGAAGAGATAGGCTCATCTCTCTCCTGCAGAGTGGCTGGTGAGTTTGAACCACTGACCTTGTGGATAGCAGTCAAATGCTTACCTGACAGTGCCGCCAGGGCTCCATTTGTAACATTATAGATACTAGTTATTATTAGATCATTTAAAACCACTTAAGAAATTATATATAAATAAAATCTGCTTGTAATACTGAAATGTCGAGGCCTGAAATAAATGAACACATTCACATCTCTAATACACCCCTCTTTCCTACCATTTCCCAGCCTTTTCAAGAACTAGTGAACTGATACTTCATTGTAATGTCTTCATCAAAACAACATTCTTTAGGCTACGTGGAAAATTTAGTGCACATGCCATTCATAAGCCACCTGTACTGCCACCGCCAAAATGACGGCAGCGCAGACAACCTGGAGCTTTCCATTCTTCTGAAAACGTATGGTTTTTCTCCTGAAAATGCAAACTGAATAAATACAAGGCACTTCAAAAAGTTCATGGACAAATGTCAATATCTTTTCAATCCATTTTTTCATAGATTTTTTGGAAGACCCCTTGTACTTGATGTTCAAAACCCAGATCAAACGAAACCTTCTCAAAGTAAATGGAATTGTCATCATTAATTTTTATCACACTCATGCCCAGTATAGAACCTGAAACAGTATAGAATTTGAGTACTGTTTGGTGATTTACTAAATATGGGTCTGATGATTTTCTATTTACATGGTAGAAAATAAACAGTTTCCTTGTACTCCACAAATATTTAGGCATTTAGGTAGAGTTAAGTAGTGAGAATACATAAATGAGTAAAGCACAAATACTACTTTTAAAAGCTCAAAATCTAGCGGTAAAGTCACACAGGAAAAAAAAATTTTTTTAATCATTTTATTAGGGGCTCATACAACTCTTATCACAATCCATACACACATCAATTGTGTGAAGCGCATTTGAACATTCATTGCCCTCATCATTCTCAAAACATTTTCTCTCCACTTAAACCCCCGGCATTAGGTCCTCATTTTTCCCCTCCCTCATGAGCCCTTGATAGTTTGTAAATTGTTATTTTGTCATATCTTGTCCTGTCCGATGTCTCCCTTCACCCACTTTTCTGCTGTCCATCCCCCAGGGAGGAGGTCACATATAGTTCCTTGTAATCGGTTCCCTCTTTCCTACCCACTCTCCCTCTACCCTCCCTGTTTTGCCACTCACACTAGTCCTGTAGTGATCATCCACCCTGGATGCCCTGTATTTTCAGTTCCTATCTACCAGTGTACATCCTCTGGTCTAGCCAGACTTGCAAGGTCGAATTCGAGTCATGGTAGTGGAAGCGGGGAGGAAACATTTAGGAACTAGAGGAAAGTTGTATTTCTCATCGTTGTTACATTGCACCCTGACTGGTTCATCCCCTCCCCGAGACCCCTCTGCAAGGGGATCTCCAGTGGCCTACTAGTAGCACACAGGAAAAATTAATAGTCACAGTGCAGAGTAAAAAGTACACTGATAAGAATTACAAAGCATTAGGAAGGCTGAAAGGAAGAAGACTAAAAATGGGTGCCTAAAACTTCAGTGTAGAATACAACAGAGAACCATAATTATTATGTATAATAATACAGAGTTCTTTTCAACATTTCTTTTTTTATGCCAATTATTATTTCTATTTCAGGACTAGTATTTTTTATTTTTTATTTAACAATCATTTTATTGGGGGCTCTTACAGCTCTTATATAACAACCCATACATCAATTGTATCAGCATATTTGTACATATGTTGCCATCACTATTTTATAAACATTTAGTTTCTATTTAAGCCCTTGTTATCAGCTCCTCATTCCCCCCTTGCTCCCCCTTTTCAACATTTCTACAGAAATTAGGATGAAGAGTAAAACAAAACAAAAATGATACTTTTAAAAATAATACATTCTGCATTTTTTGTTTTAGCCTCTGGTCCTAAAGAAAATTTGACAGAAAAATGTAACAAAAAAAAAAAAGGAATTTTAAAGGCTTTGTATGAAGCAAAAGGGCTGGTCCTTGGCTATTTGATCTTTTACTATAAACCATTGAAAGAACTGCTTGTCAAAATTTCAGCCAGTGAGACTGAAAAAAAACATTTCAAGAATGCAAATAAGTCATATCCTCAAGAATTTGCTAGTTTATGAAGGTGACAAATTTACATCTAATTTTATTTTTAAAAACACAGACTACATGGAATAAAATTACACTGGGCACCAACCTACCATCGGCATGATTTTCTATTAAAACTCTGATATTAAAAGAAAAAGCATATAATCTAAATAGAGACAGAACTTACTTCTGAGATGATGAACTCTTACATTTTTAACTAATGGAAGAAATGTATGTGATGTACGATAAAAGTACTATTATACTATAAAACCACCGGGGCCAACTCATTATAATTATTTAGGATTCTGTAATAATTTAAAACTATACTTTTGTCAGGGAACACTAACATGTATACATATATACAGAAACATACTTTGTTATATCGATGAAAAATAGATAAACATAAGATATAAAGCTGATAGTTTTAGTACAAAAAAGTGAGTGGTTTCAGAATAAAAGTGAGTGATTTCCCATGGCACTAGAAATGAGAGCAAAATGTCAAAGCCCAATATTGCCCACTTTGCTCGTATCACCCAGAGAACTCAGCAAACTGAAACCGCTTAGAAGGGAAGACACTAAGATCTGACTAAGATGGAGGACAGAATGAATAAACAATGGTTCGTGGAGTCAAGAAATAATTAAATGGGACCTCACCTTTGTAAAATCTACTAATTGTTTAAATACTGTATCCATTTTAAGAGCAAACCAGTACTTCTGAAAGGTCTCAGAAAATGGCAACAAAATCTCTATTAGCTATTTGTAATGAAATAAGATTTGAAACTTTTGAAATGATTACTTTCACAGCTACTGGACAGATGACTAATAACTCTAAAGTTGGAAAAAGTGCCTTAAAAAATAAAAAGTCATGGATTTTTAAAGCTGTCCTTGTTAACAGACTGAATGCATAAGCAAATCTGGAAAGGACAGACTCACTTTTACAAGCAACTAAAGTGTTTTCTTGGAGAAGAGGTATTTATAAGTATTTTATGAATAATAAGTGTGATCACTGCATACTAATCATTGCAATGCATACCAATTCCTGTACAGTCATATTTCCCATTTAAAAAGAGACAGTAGCATTGCAATCATAAAACTGTCATAGTTTGTTTGTAAACACAATGACCTTAAAAGGTATTGTCTAAATCAGACCACTTCTGAGAGTGAAAGGGGACACTGTTGTAATTCCACCAAGATAACAGACTTAAACTGATATAACAGACCAAGCATCCAGTTTAAAAGAACAGTGATCTAATTAATTATACTACTGGGAGGTCTTTAAACCTGTGCAACAAACAAAGTCTGATTACAGAGGAATCATATGAACATTTTCTTACCAATATCGATGTATTTGGGATCCAAAGGTGTGCCAATAGAATTACAAAGAACAAGCACAAACTGCAACGAAGAAGACAAAGAGGATCAGCACTCCTGCTCGTGTGCAGTACAGAAAAGAACACTTCACTCGTACCATGCTTATCTCTTTTTCAAGTATCACTAAGAAATTGCTAAAAACTGTCTGAAGCAAAAAATAAGAAAGAAAAAGATAATCTAGACACTTAAAGATAAAGACGAATCAAAATTATACCAAAGGAGCTTCAGTATAATTTAACACTGTGATGTTTGAGAGTAAATGTAAGGAACTTAAATACACTGGCAATTTTTCATTACATATGCCTCTGAAATTCCCGATTATCGATCAGCCTAAGATTCCTTTCTAACCCAGTCAGCTCCGTAAAAGCTAACTTAATTCGTTACCATTGCACCAAATGTTTCCATGTCGCTCTCCTCCTTTGAAGCATACATAAATCAAATGAGAAATCCAGAAGAAAAAATACGTTAATTGAAAAAAGACACAATCCAATCTACTGAAAAAGATCTAAAATGACCATTAGTTAGTTATCACCACACATAATTATCAATGCTAAGTATTAGAAAAAATAACCACGCATAATGCACACTTTACGTCATATTGCTCTCAAGTGCTAATTTCGTCTTTCTCTGTGTTAGTCACTCTCCTGTATGATGCTTTCCTGGCTAAACTAACAATTTCAAAGAAACCAATTTTTGGTGTACTATTTACAGGTAACTATAGACTTTGTCTCACAAGTAAAACTTGTTTATTTCACAAACATCAATTAAAAGATAAAAATCATTTCCCATATTCAGGTAAATAACAGAGTGACTTATAAAATCAACAATATCACCTGCAAGTACTATGTTCCTCTAGATAAGATCAAATGGTCAATATTCATTCTAAAGCAAAGATGAGAAGGTAATGGGGGAGAGGGCGCAAGAAATTGAGGAAGTAATGAAAACAAGACAACCAGAATAGAAATGATGGATGTGTCGCCACCTTATGGAGACACTACCAATGTTGCTGTTACTAAACAACTACATGGAAATAATCAAATGGGAACCTGATTTAATATATGAACTTTCACCCAAAACACAATAAATTAATATCTTTAAAATTCATTTTTATCAATGTTTTACATACCTGTGGTTTAATGACAACGAGTTAAGACTTCTAACTAAAAACAGCAAGTCATCCATAAGTTCCCATTTCCTACTCCCTACAGAAAAACATGTTCAAAGATTTATGTTTGGTTGCCAATATGCTGGGAACCAAATGGGAAAAGAAGGCTGGAAGTAAAATTGAGGAGTAAAAATTTAAGTTAAGTGAATTGCTCCATTTTACGCACATGCTCTCCACCCTCCTCTGAGATTAGTGCCTCTCAGTCCACCGTAATGCTGAGCTTGCTAAGTAGACAAGAACGAGACTGTCTCATGTGCTCCAAACATGCTACCAGGAGAGACCAGTCCCTGGAGAAGGACCTCATGTTTTGGAAAGTAGGAGAGCAACAAAAAAGAGGAAGAGCCTTGATGAGACGGGCTGACACAGTGGCTACAACAAAGGGCTCAAACAGAACAATAACTGGGAGGGCAGGGCCTGGCAGGGCAGAGGGCTTCTTTCTATCGCACATAGGGTTGCTCGAAGGCCCCTGATAGACAACAAACAACATGAGTGCAATCTGTGGGGAAGGGTTCTGGGAATCTGTTTCATGATATGCTTTGTTTCTTTGTGTTTCCGTCTTCCTGAATGACCTCTGGTCCTTCCTGTTTTCTGTTTGCTTGTCTCTCCCCCTAGGTACCCCTGCATAGTCTTTGCTCTCTCCACCTCAGGCTTAGGCTTCAGCTGTGTGAGGTCAGCAAAGGTGATCATCACTCATCTATACATCCTCTAGCCTCCAAAATTATGTTGCCATTTTCTTTTACTTCTGACCTTCACGGGAATATGTTTAAACAAACAAACAATAAAACCTTCACTGATGTTTTAGTAAGCATTACAACAGAGCCAAACGTGGTTGTTCAAACTGCCACCTTTAACCAAACTTTTATTCCTAATAAAATAAAATATATAATTTATAACACAAAGAAACTAGTAGTATGTTTTTGAAAAGATGCGGTTTGTAGTATTTATTTCTTTAAAATACTGCTATTTAGAGCTATATGTCCCAAATAAAGTACAGTTTTCATCATCAAAGGCAACCCAAATCATTGGAAATGGTCATTGTTACATCATTTCTTGAGTATTTGTACTACACATCTGGTTATTCATTTTGGGGTTATGAAATTTTAACTTGAAAAAGAATTTTGGTGTCTTATGTATTCTGAAAGACAAAAATGTTAAGACCTGAGCAGTTAATATGAATTTTCACTGCATCAGCCAAAATGGAAAGGAAAAAAATCAGGAGACATAAAACCAATGAAGACAAATAGGTTTCCAAACAGATGTCTAGACAGGGTTGGTGAGCAGACCCCTGGCTTTAATGCAGCTGCCAGTATAGAGATCAGGCTACAGAAGGTTGATCATCACAGCTCAACTCTGCCAAGTGCTTGACCTACCTATGTTTTAAGATAGCAAGAAACGCCTACCTACCTGAGGATGATTTTCATCAGCTTTAGTGGCCAAAATACAGAAATCTCCACAGGTAGTAATAGAAACAAGACTCTTCACATATTTAACATATTTCTCATTGTTTTTTGTATCCCAGAAGACGACACAATACTCTGGTCGATCAGGTCTGGTGTATGCATAAACTACAGTATTTGAGCAATAGCCCCACTAGTGAGAAAAAGAAGGGAGGGGTAAGAATAGAGAAAGGGAGAGAAAGAAAGAGGAGTGGGAAGGAGTGAGAAAGGAAGGGAGAGGGAGAAACATATTTAGTACTGAGAAAGAAAACTCGTGTATTCCTTATTTACTGTAGAAATACTGTAATATATGGCTTACTAATACTGACAAACATTCTACTCTTTAGAAATTGAAGACAGAGGACTAAACATTTAGCTGAATACTTTTATTCACTAAAATTATATTTTGGACTTAAAATTAATCAAGATCTTTTAAAAAAAACAACAATGTGCCATACAAATAAATTTAGCCTATTTAACTTTCCTTACTCTAATTGGTTACATTTCAGTGGTGAAGTTTTCAGATTTTTAATGTTTAGCAGTGCTAGTTGAGAGAAGAGTAATTGACCCTATCAAATGTTTTAAGTCTAGGTTCCCAGGCCAAAATTCAAAAATAGTTGCCTTTCCATTTTATCCTATCCACATTGTCAATATTTGTTTTCATCAGAATGACAACATATGTACATAGTATCTAATCAAATACTATAGTATATAAACCAAAAATTAATTCAAATGTTCCCACTCCAATTTCTTCTCCAAGGTGTCCATCTATAAACTCTTATAACTGAAATTGTTAAGATATCTATTCCCACATCCATATTTGGTATTAATCTATCAACTATGGTTCTGATTACAGAAGATAACTTAGCTCTCAGGTACCCTTTCCCTATCTTATACTTAATGTTATTCCTTCCACCTTCCCTATATATTCACATTATATTTATGAATAAAGCAATAGTCAATGTTAATATTACTATGATTGTATAGATTACTCAATGCTAAGCTATGTTTAGCATTTTGTACAATGATAAATTTTTAAAATAAAGTTTTTACTTTAAAAATTTCAGAGGAAAGTTGCAAAGGCAGTTCTGCGTTCCCATAAGCCCTCATGAAGTTCCCCCCTATTGTCAATGTTATCATGGTACAATTGTCCTGCTCAGAAACCAACACTAATCATTACTATAAACTCAACACTTTGTTTGGATTTCATTAGCTGTGCCCTGATGTCTTTGGCCAAGTCCAGAATCCAATCCAGGATCTACTATATTTAATTATCACGTCTCCATGGTTCTCTGTGCTGAGACAGTTCCTCATCTTTGCTTGCTTTCCGTGACCAGGACCCTTGGAGGGGTGCCGGGCAGGTCTTCCGTTCAATGCCTCTCAATGTGGGTTTGTCTGTGGTTTCTCCCCTGGTTAGAATGAGTTTGCGGGAAGGACACCACAGACGGGGTGCTCATCACGTCATGCCGTGACATGAGAAAAGCCTCCTTTCTGCGAGTTTTGAACACCAAAGCAGCTACAAATATATCCTAGAAATATACGTGGAGCTAATGCAGAATTATTTCTTTTAAAAATATGAGTACTAAAAAAATAAAAATATGAGTACTGTTTTATAAAAGGCTCTTAATACTAACCTTGTAATCTGGTCGAATATTTGCAAAATATATAAAGGAATCCACAGCCAGGGCAATTTTTAGCCCCCCTCCTTCCCAAGATATGGCAGACAGCTGCTTTCCAGGAACTTTCAGAGTGCCCAGATGCTGGTAACAGAACGGTCTTGAATGTAAAAACCATAAGTGACTCAAATACAAAATGACTACCAATCATAGAAATCAAAATTAATGTGAAAAATTATTACTCACTTAAAAAAGTTTTCTTTTAATATTTGTAAGGAAAATCATGCATATGATAGGTGAGATTTATAAACTATATACCACAAATTTCATACCAAAGTTCATCATATCTGAGAGGACATTGATTTATTTACTTCTTGCTATTTTCATATTTTCTTTACTTGAAAAAAATCATTGTGAAGTAGGTGGGGTTGACATTTCAGGACAACTGTTGTATGCAGCACTTTGGGTTACTTGTCAATACCCCAAAGAGCGTGCCCTACCTTGATTTCTCTGCTCCCTCTTATGTAATGCTACCTTCCCCTTCACACAGCGAACACATGGATCCCTCTTAGCCTATTGCTTCAAGATGTCATGGACTTAAATATGCATCTCTACTTTATGAGCAAATAAGAGAAAAACAAATA
>NW_022103906.1:85830016-85839365 GCF_000313985.2 Echinops telfairi | reverse complement strand
ATATCGAATTCTTAAAAATCAATAAATATTATACTAGAAAACTTAATCCTGAAGTCTTGCATCGCTCTTCCACCCCAACATGTAACAGGTCACCAAGTCCTGTTGCTCCTCCTCCTCTGTATCTCCCACGACAATCGCCTGCTTTCTTGATTGAATTGCTTTAATACGCTCCTAATTGCAATTCTATCATTTAATCTCTTTTTTGATTCTCAGCCTTTGCCCCCACATTCAATCTCTATTCTATTGTCAGAATAGTACATTTATGTACTTCCTAGCACATAAATATAATATCCTACCCTGATGTGTAAAAATACCTAACAATAAAGATCAGTATTATAAGTGCCTCAAAATCATATTCTTTAGCAAGGAACACATGCCTCTCTTCTTCTGGTCTTAAACTGAATTCTTTGGCTTAATATTCCCATCATTTAGGCATAGTTAGTGTGTATTCACTCATAAGAAACTACCAAAAACCAAAGCAAAACTCACTGCCATCCAGTGAATGCCAATTCATGGCGCCCCTCCAGGGCAGGCTAGAACCGCCCTTGTGAGTTTCAGAGACCACGACTCTTGGTGGTTTCAAACTGCGGACCTTGCAGCCCAATGAGTAACTACGGCTCCACCAGGGCTCCCATTAGACTTTTATGGTTTGGGCCCAGATAATATTTGTTTTGCCTGAAATCACCTGTCTCTTCTCCCACAGCTTCCCTTCTTTACTCGCTCTTGTCTCCCCACAGTCTCCGATTTACCCTTCAGGATAAAATTCAAATCCTGTCTCCCTGGTGATCCTACCGTCTTCCCGCTCTCTATGGTCTTGGAGAATTTAGACAGTAAGCTTGTTGAGAGAACACACTTTAAATAATTATCTTTATTTCCCTATCCTTAGGAGACAATAAACATCTCTGACTTAAGTAAATTTAGCATGGATCCAAGTTAATTTATTCATATATTGACATAGTACATTCTATGTAGTGAAGTGATGACAGAACAGATGAATGCAAAAAGTTTTAAAGTCATCAGAAAAAAGCAAACAATGTATATATCTTATTTCAGGAACAGCATAACCCCCATATTTCAAAAGTTGGTGTTGATATCCCTTGTTTGCATATGTTCTAAATTTGAATTTAATGAGCAGGGATATCAACGGGGTTCAGCCTGGTGAGTAAAGGAAAACAGTCCTATCTCCCGGTCTGGCTGCCTCTATAGGCACCGAAGGGGAACAAGCAAGCTCTGCGGATGCTATTCTGGGTGTTGACACAGCCACAATGAAGGGATAATGACGCATGTCACTGGTGGTGGCAGCAGCACCACCTTGCAAAAAGAAAATCAAGTTTCACTAAGTGGTACTTCAAAAAAACAAACCCACTGCTGTCCATTGTGATTCATAGCGACCTTGTAGAACAGACCCAAAGGAGCCCCTACAGAATCAACTGCCACCGCTTTCTCCTGCCTAGCCGCTCATGGGGTCAAACCACCAGCCTATGGATTAGCAATCCAGTGTCTAACCACTGTACCACAGTGGTTCCTCAGTGTACGCTACGGATCAAACATGAGGTATGCATTCAGGGCGATATGGCTATAGACAGGTGATGACCTTTCTTATGTGGACAGAAAGTACACTCCACTTGGAAAAAAAAGTATTATATAACACAGCAGATAAAAAGTTTCTGTATGGCTGAAAATACATATTATTGTAGTCTATGGTGACTATGTAAAAATCAACAGGATATTCAAAAAGGACTGAAGAGTCTAGAGATAGAAAATAAAATAGGTTAAAAATTTTTAGCTAATTCGCGGAGATGAGCCAGTCAGGGTGCGATGTAACAACGATGAAAAATACAACTTTCCTCTAGTTCCTAAATATTTCCTCCCCACTCCCACTACCATGACTCGAATCCGACCTTGCAAGTCTGGCTAGACCAGAGGATGTACACTGGTACAGATAGGAACTTGAAATACAGGGAATCCAGGGCGGATGAGCCCTACAGGACCAGTAGTGTGAGTGGCGAAACAGGGAGGGTAGAGGGAGAGCGGGTTGGAAAGAGGGAACCGATTACAAGGAATTATATGTGACCTCCTCCCTAGGGGACGGACAACAGAAAAGTGGGTGAAGGGAGACGTCAGACAGGGCAAGATATGACAAAATAACAATTTATAAACTCTCAAGGGCTCATGAGGGAGGGGGGAGCGGGGAGGGAGGGGAAAAATGAGGACCTAATGCCGGGGGTTTAAGTGGAGAGAAAATGTTTTGAGAATGATGAGGGCAATGAATGTACAAATGCGCTTTACACAATTGATGTGCATATGGATTGTGATATGAGTTGTATGAGCCCCTAATAAAATGCTTAAAAAAAATTATTTAATTATTATTAAAAGTTCTAATTTTCTAAATCTTTTTAAAGTCAGCATCTATTAGTTCTCCTACTTGATATTTTCCAATGCTATTTCAATGAAATCCTCTTTAAAAATTAAACTTATTTTTAATACCATTGGGAAGGCTAATACAAATATTTATGAACCGGAGTTTATTTTAATGCAATATTACCTAATATTAATCATTAACAAAAACTTTCTAAGAATAACTGATAATTCCACAGCAAATTAAAAGGATTAGAAGTTGGGTGATAGATATGTGTATTAAATATGTAAGGACATTTATGATATCAACTTTAAAATCAGAAAAATTCATCTGAAACTAAATTACACTAAAAAAAATACTCAAAGTCAATCTGTAAAGAAATGCCTATTCAAGTCACAGAGAAAAATCTTCAAAGTAACTACTCCCTGGTTTCCTAAATGTACAAATTATAAAATACGATCCATGACAAAATAAAATTCCTCTAATATAGAGATACTAATCAAAAACATATACCTAATAGCTCATCATTTGTACTCACCATACCGGTGAGAGAAAAATACAACAGACTTATCTTTCATTGCTTTTCCCTTACCATATACCTTGCACATTTCAATGCTATGAGAGAAGATAAAATTTTGATACTTTTACCTCCCCAAATGGACTGTAAAACTGCACAGTGTTTACATCCTTATCCTGAGTGACTGCCTTCTGGGATCCTGCCACAGCTAACACGCTGCCAGTGTGATTCCACTGGATACTGACCACATACATGCCGGTGTCAATTAGAACAGGGTCTAGTCACACACACAAAAAGGAAAAGAAAAAGTAGGTAAATGCTGCTAAAACTCTTAAACTTAGAGAACTTTACAACCTTAAAAGAATAATTCTTAAAACTTATTCTTAACTTGCTACATTAAAAAAAAAGTACTTACTTTGGTCATTCTCATGTCTCATTATTTGGCATCTTCCATTATCAAAACAAAGAGCGAGGCAAGGACAATCCGGCTCCACGTAGCCTTCTGTGCCATGGTACCAGTGGATGCCAGCGATGCTGATTGCTCCAGTGACATTCACCAGGCAGCTGAGCTTCATTTTCATCTAAATGAAATCAGTACATTTTAAAACAGATCACTCTAAACAGAGCGTGACAGAAAGACCATTGAAAATTGAATTTTAAAAATCTAGTTTCAAATGCAAGCTCGACTACTTCCTGTTTCTCTGGCCTGGGCAAACACGGACACCTAAGTCTCAGTTTTCCCCATAGTGAAATGATGATTAAAGAAAAAGTGACAGAGTCTTTGAGTCTCAAATGAGATGAGGTGTAAGAAGATACTCTGTAAATAGTAAAGCATCATATAACAGTTAACCATCACTACATCCACTAATGACTGGCTTTCTGAATGTCCCCACCCTCACTAAAAATAAAACTGTCCATCATTAAGGTCAGAAACCTATCATGGTTAAATTGTTCAACTGTTTAATTGACATATAATTCACCAATCACACAGTTCCATGGTTTAATCTTACTAAAAAGAGCTGTACAATTATGATCACCATCATTTTTAGAACATTTTCTTGTTCCTTAAACTCATTACTATTAATTAGCTCCCCATTTCCCTACTCCAACCTCCTCTACCATAGCCCCAAGAAACTATACCCCAAAAAAAATAACAAAATAAAACATGAAAAACTCCAATCAAAAAGAAAGAAGAAAGTATTAAAAACTAGAACAAATTAAAAATAGGTCAAAAGGAGAACAAATGATAGGGCGTTAAATTTCAACCTAACTCTAGCTGCATTAATCCACTTCCTAATGTACTCTTGTCTGGTGTAACGCCAAGATTGGTTTGTGAGATTATACTAGCAGACTCTTTAGTATTCTGTGTTCTTTCTAGATCTTAATTTTTCATCCTTGCTTTTACATCTCCCATTCTCTTTACATTCTTTTTTATCATGAATTTAAAATGTGTATTGTACCAAATACCACAAAGAAACGGATCAAAATAATATATGAATAAGTTTTAAATTTTTCTACATATTGACATTGGTATCTATTCAACTGATCTAAAATATAAAGTCCTATAAATCTGTCTTAAGGGAGCTTCAATAACAACATATCCCCAGAACATTTCCCTAAAAGAAATGCTACTTAAATGTATGCATACTGCGATCTTGCTTCCAAGATAAAGGAAATGGTTCCACAAAGTTTGCCATTTTAAAATTAACATTCAGAGAGAGCTGTGGCTTAAGCAAAAATTATATTCAAACGCCCTCATCCCTAAAGTGAAAAACAAACTCAAATGGTTCACATTCACCCAGAAAAGCTATAAATTTTTCAATTTCATGGTGAAATGAGGAACAAACGATTCTGAAAAGTACATTCTTGCTACAAAAATGTCTTTGGTATCTACATGTGCACGTCAGCTTCAGGGATGAGAGGAAGCTTCCCTTCTTCCTATATTTCCACACACCAAAATCACGTCCTCGGCTACCCGGACTTGAACCAAAAGTTAGACTCTTACACGTTGCATTCATTTAGAATTATGTTCATTTAGAATTGTATTCGAATCAACCAAGAATTTCTTTTTAGTAAAAACAAATTTAAAAAAACAAAAACAAATTTTAGACCATTATGAAAAAATACTGAATTAAAATTTTTAATTATACAAATCATCCAATTAAGTGCATATACACATATGAATAATATTTATGAAACTATGATATAAGTTACAAAAGCTAGGACTACATGTGAATGTGTATATTCATATACTTACTATAAAATTCCCTTGATTATCAAAGATGTGTATTTCCCCATTTGCCATTCCAAATAGTAAGATTTTACTATCTGCTGACCATGCTACATGGCATAGCTGTATACCCTTCAAGTCCTTTCCCCAAATACGATTCCCTAAAGCAAAACATAAAACATAATTATTTCACCAATCTTTCCAGACAATGACCTTCCACCATTGTTCTTGAAAGTCTTCACCTCCCTAAACAGATCTTACATGTATTCATCACAAAACTCACGTGGTATCCAGTTGGTATAAACCACAAATCCAAACCCACTGCCATTGAGTCAATTACGACTCATAAGGGCCATATACTGTCAATAAGCATTTATTAAGCTACTACTATGTGCCAAACACCCTGCGAAACATGTTAAGGAAGAGCGAGTTAAAATGTTTCCCTCTCGGTGTGAGTGGCGATACTGGGAGGGTAGAGGGAGAGCGGGTTGGAAAGAGGGAACCGATTACAAGGAATTATATGTGACCACCTCCCTGGGGGACGGACAACAGAAAAGTGGGTGAAGGGAGACATCGGACAGGGCAAGATATGACAAAATAACAATTTATAAACTATCAAGGGCTCAGGTGGGAGGGGGGAGCGGGGAGGGAGGGGAAAAATGAGGACCTGATGCTGGGGGCTTAAGTAGAGAGGAAATGTTTTGAGAATGATGAGGGCAATGAATGTACAAATGCGCTTTACACAATTGATGTATGTATGGATTGTGATAAGGGTTGTATGAGCCCCTAATAAAATGATTTTTAAAAAAAGAAATGTTTCCCTCTCTTTCAATCAGCGAATGAACCAATTTTAAACTCCCTAAAGAAAAGCTTTAAAAAAGAAATTCCTTATTCTAGCTTTAAATACATTAGAATATAACTGACTCCACATGTCTCCCCTTTTGTTACATCCCAATACAAAAGAAGAGGTACCCTCCATCTTGACTGAAGCTAATCTCTCCACTTATTCTCTGGTCAGGTTCTTTCTAACTTTTCAAAACAACCCCACTATTAATTATTCCCCTTCTCTCTTTTGCTTTAAGCTTTTCTCTCCTGACCCTTTCTTATCAGTATTTAAGCACACCTGGCTTACTCCTCATCAAAACCACCACCTCAACTAAAAAACAGAAACAAAAAAACACTGTACATAAGCTTAAATTTTCCTACAAATTCTCACTCACCTCCTGCCATTCCTTTTCCAACCAAAATTCTTGGACAAAGTCTCTGCTTCATTACCTTCCATTCAGCCTCCTGGGCCCATCACAATCTGCCCTATGATGCCACCAAACTGCTGTCAAGAAGGGGGCTTTGACCTACTGTTAAACCTGGTTTTTCGTTTGCACCCCTTTCTTCTTGACACTCTCTTGCCTTGCATGCAAAGCCCTTGGTTTCCTAGACTGAGCTTTTTCAATGTCCTCTATGGAAGTATTTTCCTCTGCCCACCCCTTAATGTTTCTGGTTCTTACAGCACGAATGGTCCATTGGCTTTGCATCTATTCCAATGACTTCAAAAACCAACCTTCTCCTGGTGATTCACAGAATTAAGCCTTCCGTTCTGATATTTTTTAGTTGAAGATTATTATATCTAACCATGAGCTGAGAGTTATTACTTGGATGTCCTATGATATGATAAAACCAACATATCCAAAACTGAAGTCTTCACTCAAAACCAATCTTTCTCCCATACTCGCAATTTCAATGAAAGGCACCACCATCAAAAGGCTACATTTTTGTAGTCTAACCACATCAAGGTAAGTTATATAATCAGGCAGATATATTGAAATATTCCTAAAAAGTTTATTCACTATTTTGAACATATATTTCAAAGAATAAATATTATTTCTTGAGTATATTTTAAAATAGTGCAGACCAGAAAGTGGTTCTTGAAAGTCATCAAATTGGAAACCAACTGTTTTTGTTTCTGTGCATTTTTACCAGCACACTAACATGATCATTAACTTACATCTCTAAACATAAAGAGTATCAATTAAATCCTGATCTGAATGTGGAATCGATGCCTCACCATCCACAAAGCCAACAATCACGGCCCCGTCTTCATACACGATGCAGATCTTCTGTCCATCGGCATTCCAGCTCATACTGCGAACCACGGACTTGTTTCTGTTGTTGATCATTTCTTCATACCAAGAGCCTATTGATATAAACCAAACAAGTTATAAATCAGAGCTTTTACTTAATATCCACTAGAGGTACTTAAAGAGATGAAAATATTCTATGACATATAGAAGGAGACAAATATTTGTAAGTTTTCTCTAAGCTAATTTTTTTTTAATTCACTCCCAGCAAGACGATTTTAACTCATAGTGACCCTATAGGATAGATGAGAACTGTCCCTGGGTGTTTCTGTGGCTGTAAATCTTTACTGGAGCAGACAACCTCCATTGAGTCTCCTTGCATACATTATTATCATTGTGCAGCCACTCCTCCTGTGCTTCACGGCTGGGAGATCCAACAGAACACAATTTTTAGATATTGCACTAAGGTGGCAAGGGTAAAAATATAATAGTGTACACACAAAAATACTAATAATGTGTAGGAAGGAAAAGACCACCAACATTAATGAAACAGCCAGGGAAGAAATTTCTGTCATGGAACCAGTAAGAATTACTTGCACCCAGAACAGATTCAAGTCCCATCTATAGGGTGGCCAACTGGCCTCGTGTCAAGTTTGATCCGGCATAGTCAGGAACACAATCATCTCTGCCTGGTAGTAAGGTGGATGGAGATTCATCTATAGCTAGAGTAGATCTGCCAGTGGCTCAGTCTGACCAGATACTCTGCAGATGGGTTTTGGGAAACTAAACAGTTTTAACTGCATATAATTCTCAAACTATACATTTCAAATCATATTAAAAAGAGTTGAACAATCATCACCACAATCCATTGTAGAACATTTTCTGCATTCTTGTACTCAACATTATAAGCTCCCCATGAAGAAACGGTACAAATTGTAAACTAGCAGCCACAGCAGACTCAATGGCAGTGGTCTTAATACACTTTTAAAGATCACTGAGGGCCTTGTTTGTTGGGGGTTGGGCTGCTAACCACAAGCTCAGAGGTTCAAACCCATAAGTTCCTACACAGGAGAAAGATGAGGCTATCTGATTCCTTAAAGATTTGGTCTCAGAAACCTCAGGGGCAGTTCTACTTTTTTCTATAGGGTCACTACAAGTCAGAATCCGTTCCAGGGCAATGGATGTGGGTTTGGGTAGTATACCTTTATATAACATCCATACGATGATAAGCCCATTTTGATCACTGGTAGTCAACTTCTGATACTGTTCATTCCATGTTACAACTTGAACAGCACCTAGAAAAATTATAAAACAATACAATTGTTTAAATTACGTACAAATATTACAGTTACTTTCAAATTAAGAATTTTACATAAACACCCAAAGCATGTTAAAAACAATATACTTCCTGTTTAATGTCTTTCTTATAGTTGTAGGTTGCCATCAGGTCACCCATAAACAATAGTTTCTCAGAAAGTTTCCTGGTCTTACTCCGCAGCTGATACACTCAAGCCCACTCTTGCATCCTGTATGAAATCTGGGTGTCTTCTAACAGAGAGGGCTTCTAGCACTGGACCAGGCAACAGTCTGTTGTGACCCATGGCATTTTCAGTGGTACATTTCTAAAGTAAGTCTCTAGGCCTTCACAGGTGGGAGACACAGCAGAACACAATTTTTTTTAAATGCATCCTTGTCTGTCTTAGTTTAGGAGTCTTGCTGAAACCTGTCCACCATGGTTGACCCTGCTGGTCCTGGCGATACTGGTGAGTAATATCCACAAAAGTAACATGGACATAAAAAAACAAAAACAAACATATCTTGGAAGAATTACAGCCAGAAGGCTTCTTAGAGGTAAGGCTGGAGAAACTTCATCTCACACACTCTGCACATGTTGTCTCCAGTCTCTGGAGAAGGACCTCATGCTTGGTTAAGAAGAGGAACAGTGAAAAAGAGGAAGCCCTCAAGAAGAGGGGTTGATACCACGGCTGAGACAAGGGTCTCAAACACGGGAAGAGGGGTTGATACCATGGCTGAGACAAGGGTCTCAAACACAGGAACAACTGTGAGGATGTGCAGGACGGTGCCATGTTTCATTCTGTTGCGCATAAGGTCGCTATGTGGGGGAACCAAGTCGATGGCACCTAACAACAACAAGCCACCGCAGGAGA
>NW_022103906.1:85795060-85829887 GCF_000313985.2 Echinops telfairi | reverse complement strand
CAAGCGGACAGACCAAAGACGGCAGGCAAGGTGTCAACCTTCCCTGGTGGTACAGCTCTTCAGAGCTCAGCTGCTAACCTTACGGTTTACAGCAGGGGTCCTCAAACTTTTAAACAGGGAGCCAGTTTACTGTTCCTCAGACCAGACTATAATTTAAAAAAAAAACAACTATGAACAAATTCCTATGCACACTGCACATATCTTATTTTGAAGTGAAAAAACAAATGGGGCAAAAACACCTAAATGTCCTCGGCGGGTGCAGTACAGCACCAATGAAACACACAACATTCCTCAGTTCATTTTCTTTTTAAAATCATTTTACTGGGGGCTCTTACAGCTCTTATCACAATCCATACGTACCTCCATTATGTCAAGCACATTTGTACATACATTGCCATCATCATTTTCAAAACCCTTTCTTTCTACTTAAGCCCTTGGTATCAGCTCATTTCCCCCCTCCCTCATGAACCTTTGAACATTTATACATTATTTTCTTCATGTCTTACACCGACTGCTGTCTCCCTTCACCCACTTTTCTGTTGTTTGTAGGGAGGGGTTTATATGTAGATCATTGTGATGAGTTCCCCCTTCCTCTCCGACCTTCCCCTTCCACTCCTGGTACTGCTACTCCTAATATTGTTCCTGAGGGGTTTATCTGTCCTGTATTCCCTGTGTTGTGAGCTTCCTCTAGTTCTTTAATACTCCCCACCCACCCACCACTATCATGACCCCAGTTCTACCTTACAAATCCTGCTAGACCGGAGCATATACACTGGTACAGATAAGAACTCTCGACACGCTGAATCCAGGATAAACCCCACAGGAACAGAATTGGGAGTAGCGATACTGTGAGGGTAGGGGGAAGGTCTAAGGAGAAGAGGGAGAAAGGGGGAACCGATCGCAATGATCGACGTATAACACCCCCCACCCCACAGAGGGGGATGAACAGCAGAAACATGGGTGAAGGGAGACAGTGGCTGGCCTAAGATATGAAAATAATAACATAATTTATCAAGGGTTCACGAGGGTGGGAGAGGTGGAGGAAGGGAAAAAAGAGGAGCTGATCCCGAGGGCTCAAGTAGAAAGAAAATGTTTTGATTATGATGATGGCAACATATATACAAATGTGCTTAATCCAATTGATGTATGGATTGTTATAAGAGCTAAAAGAGCCCCCAATAAAATGATTTATTAAAAAAAAGAATTATAAAATTAATAATGCTACATACTATTTTTTTAATGTTTGTCCCTATTTCTTGGCAGTAGATGCACCTACTATGACCACTTGAAAGAGTTTCCATACAACTGACAGAAACAAATGTGAGCATGATGTACCCAACTGGCCTGACTCCCAAGGATTACGATATCCAAAGAACATCCTACTAAGTCTTCTGGGGGGTTGCTACTGTGCTATTGTTATTAGGTGCCATCGGGTCAGTTCCCACTCCTAGTGACCCTCTGTCGAGCAGAACAAAACACTGCCCGGCCCTGCACCATCCTCACAATTGCTCTTAGGTTTGAGCCCATGGTTGGAGCCACTGTGTCAATCCATCTCGTCGAGGGCCTTCTCTTTGGCTGCCCCTCCACTTTACCAAATATGATGTGCTTCTCCAGCGACTAGTCTCTCCTGAAAACAGGTCCAAAGTATGTAAGATGAAGACTCACCATCCTTGCCTCTCTGCAGCATGCCGGCTGTACTTCTTTCAAAAGAAAATCTGCTTGTTCTTTTGGCAGTTCATGGTACTTTCAATATTCTTTGCCAGCCCCACAATTCAAATGCATTGATTCATCTTCAGTCTTCCGTAGTCAAATGTCCAACTTTCGCATGTACATGAAAATACCAATTAAAAATATCATGGCACACCTTAGTCCTCAACTAACATCCTTGCTTTTCAACACTCTAAAGAAGTCTTGTGCAGTAGATTTCAGCAATGCAGTGCTTCATTTGATAGCTTGACTCCTGCTTCCATGAACACTGAATGTGGATCCGAATCAAAAGACATCCTTGGCAACGTCAGTCTTTTCTCCATTTATTGTGTTGTTACCTATTGGTCCAGTGGTGAGGATTTTGGTTTTCTTTATAGTGTGTAGTAATCCACACTGAACGTTGCAATCCTTGTCAGCAAGTGCGTCTTTCATGTCCGCCTCACATTCAGCAAGCAGGGCTGTGTCACCTGCATATCAAAACCTTCCTCCAATCTTGATGCTGCATTCTTCTCCGTGTAGCCCAGCCTCTCAGATTATTTGTTCAGCATGCAGATCAAATAAGTATAGCAAGAGGATACAACCCTGATGCACATCTTTCCTGATTTTAAAATATGCAGTCTTCCCTTGTTCTGTTTGCACAGTTGTTTCTTGATCCATGTACAGGTTCCTCATCAGTGCAATGAAGTGTTCCAGATTCGCCATTCTTCTTAAGGCTGTCCATACACAGTTGAATGACTGTGCACAGTCAATAAAACACAAGTAAATATCTTTCTGGTAGTCTCTGCTTTCAGCCCAAATCCATCTAATCCCAGTAATGATCTCCCTTGTTCCACATCCTCTTCTGAACCTGGCTTGACCCTCTAGCAGCTCTTTGTCAGTGCACTGCTGCAACCATTGTGGGGTGATCTACAGCAAACTGTTACGTGTATGTGACATCAATATTGTTCTACAATATGCTATTGTAGTCATATCTTACTACCACGTTTCTCTCTTTTCCAAATTGTTTTCAATTCTCCTAATAACACACTTATACAAAAGGGAGTACCCCCCCAAAAAAAAAATGGAATTCCTGGCCACACACCCCCAAGCTATGGATTTAAATTTTTTACAAAATGACATTATCACCTTCAAAGTACTCTCCGGTACATTTAGTACATTTGTCAAATCTGTGATTCCATTCTTGGAAACATTTTTCCAACTCATCTGTTTGGATGGCTGACAAGCACCTCCCTCATTTTTCTCTTCACCTCTTCTACACCATCCAATCACTGTTCTTTCATGCCCTCTTCATCACAGAAACAAAAAGAAATTGCACAGAGCGAAGTTAGGTGGGTGAGGTGAGTGGGGCCAGAGAGGCATGCTATTTTTTGCCAAAAATTGGCACACGTGATGGCTACGTAAGCAGGTACATTGTCGTAGTGGCAAAATCAATCCCCTGACTGCCACAAATCAGGCCTATTGTGTCACACACTGTTATGCAATCTTTTCAGAACCACTAAACAGAAAGCTTGATTAATAGTCTGACCTGGTGGAATGAACTCCAATTGCACTATGCCCCTCACATCAAAAAAAAGAGCATCATCTTGATCAATGATTTCACTTGATGAGCTTTTTTCGGTCAAGGTGACGATGGCATCTTCCACTGGCTTGATTGATATTTGCTGTCTGGGTCAGAAGAATAGCACCATGTCTCATCACCAGAAATGACCTTGGAAAGCAGTCTGGGTCGCTTTGAAACTATCCTTTCAAAGCACGCCATGTTCCCAGTCAACGCTCTTTTTGCTGGTCAGAGGCACAAATTTTGAGGCACAAATTTCGCAGCAACCCTTCTCATTCCCAAATGTTCCATTAAAATTCTCTAAACCCAGCTCCCCAGATAAATTCCCCTCTCTTCAATGGTCCATCGTCAGTCTTCAAGCACAGTGCACGAATTTTGTTGACATTTTCTTCCATTCAGGAAGCTGACACACATCTAGAACAAGGTTTGCCATCAATCAACATTTCACCTCTTTTGAAACAAGAAAACCACCCGTACACTTGAGTTTTTCCCAAAGTGCTGTCCTTGTAAGCTGTGTTCAACATCACAACAGTTTCTGCTGCATTTTTCCCGAGCAGGAAACAAAATTTCACAGCTGCACACTGTTCTCTTACAAAAAGCGAGGTTCAAGTGAAACTGCTTTTAGAAAAATTCACTGTGACCACAGAGAACCTTCCCAGGTGACACCCCTGGGTGCAGCAAGTCGCTTGATGCTCAACTAGTGTGAACTCTGGTGTTTTGGGGGTATCCCCTAGTAAACCACTGGATTATATAAGCAATTAGTTTCTTATAATTCTTTTTAATGCCTAAATGTTATAGCATGAATTTCCTATGATTTTTCTTTCATAATTATTGTATAAATCGGGAAATTTAACATGGTAGCACTATTTTATCTATCATGCAGTGCATATTCAAATGTCACCAAGTGTCCCAATAATGTCCTTTTATAACTATTTATTTTTTTATTCCAAGATCAAATCTAGGATCACTGTGCTCTGTTACAGTTATCTCTCTTTTGTCTCCTTTAACTGGAACCATGCGAAACAATCTAAAAGAGGACTATGTATCCAAAGATAGAACATTATTTTTTAACATATAAAACAACAGTTTATGATTTATTAAGGATATCACTTAACCATATGAAAGTTGTTAAATGAGTCTAATTATTATGGTTCAATATAGATGATTTAAATATTACCATTATTTAAAATGTTGACATATCTGCATTAAGTCTATGAGAGGGCTTCAAAAAGTTTGTAGGAAAAATTTTCCATTATCTTTTGATCCATTTTTCCACAGACTCTTTGAAGTACCTTCGAATGGTTGCTAAATGTCTAAAGAGAATAGTATTCAAACATGATTTAGAAAAACATTATATATGTATATATAATATGTAGCATGACTTACCACTGTGACCTTCAAGAGTCTGATTCATAGAAAGATTACTAGGAGCTGCAAGACCCCTCAATTTTGCATCATCTAAAAAATACATAATAAATATATGAAATAATAGATTTTAAATTTTTTTACATTCTTCCTTTTTTCTTATGGAAGTTCTGCTCCAAGCTAATATTAGAACGATCTTTTCAGAAGCCTCATTTCAATCTAATTTACTCATCATTTAAATGTAGACATTACTACATGCTTCTTGCAAAGGTATATTACTGTGGCAAAATAAATATGTTTATTAAAAAAATTATCATTATTTCTACTTATCCCTTTATAAATGATCAGAAACAGAAATATTTAAAATACATAGATTGAAAACTGTAAAAGAATAATTTCCAGATCTTATATTCATTCATTTTATTTATTCATTTACTAAATAAGCCATTTATTGTTTCCTTGAAACTATACTATAAAAATAGGTTTGTTTGAATTTTTTTCATCTTGAATGGATTAGACTTGACTAAAAAATCAAATTGCACTGGAGACACAGTGCAGGAATTGTGCCTGATCTGACCCCACCACACCAGGGCAAAACACTAGGGGTGTGCAGCAGAGCAGTGGGGGGAGCAAAGCAATGAAGTCCCCCGGGAATACCAAAAATAGACCTTGGGGCCAGGGCGTGGCACCCCATCAGACTTGACCAGAAAACATTCATAAAGGTCAACAAACAGACCTGGGACTATTTATATAGACTTTTCTTTTGTTGTTGTTGGGGTTTTTTGTTGTTTTGTTTTTTGTTTTCCTTTTCTTGTTTTGCGCTTATTGTCTCTACCTGTATATCTAGATAAGATAGGTGGGATAAACAATCCAGAGGAAAAAACAATGGGACCAAAGGTTCCAAGGGGGACACGGGAGAGGGGGAGGTGGGGGAAATAAAGGGAAGTGCCAACAAACCAAGGGACAAGGGAACAACAACTGCTCTAAAAGCGATGGTGAGAAGGGCGTAGGATGCCTAGTGGGGCTTGATCATGGCCAATATACCCGAGAGGAATTACTGAAACCCGAATGAAGACGAAATATGATAGTGGGACAAGAGGAAAGTAAAAGGAAATAGAGGAAAGAAGGAGGAGGCAAAGGACATTTATAGAGGTCAAAATACAGGCATGTATATATGTAAATACATTTATATATAATAGAGAAACATCTATGTACATATACTTATATGTTAAGTATTAAGGCAGCAGACAGACATTGGGCCTCTTACTCAAGTACTCCCTCAATGCAAGAACTTTGTTCTAATAACCCAGCCTTCTGTGATGCTCACCTTCCCAACATGATCGCTGAAGACAAAATGAGTACATAAGCAAATGTGGTGAAGAAAGCTGATGGTGCCCAGTTATCAAAGGCTTGAAGATAAACAAGCAGCCATCTACCTGAGAAGCAACAAGGCCCACATGGAAGAAACACACCAGCCTGTGTGAGCATGAGGTGTCCATGGGATCAGGTATCAGGCATCAAAGACCCAGAACAAAAAATCTTATTGATGTGAATGATGGAGAGTGTGGAGCAGAGACCCAAAGCCCATCTGTAGACAATTGGACATCCCCTTACAGAAGGGTTAAAAGGAAGAGATGAGCCGGTCAGGGTGCAGTATAGCAGGAATGAAACATACAACTTTCCTCTAGTTCTTTAATACTTCCTCCCCGCCCCACTATCATGACCCCAATTCTATCCTACAAATCTGGCCAGACCAGAGCATATACACTGGTACAGATAAGAGCTGCAAACACAGGGAATCCAGGAAAGATAAACCCCTCGGGAATAATAATGAGAGTAGCAATACGAAGTGTCTAAGGGGAAAGTGGAGGGAGAAAGGGGAACCCATAACAATGACTGACATATAAGCCCCTCCCAGAGGGTCAAACAACAGAAAACTGGGTGAAGGGAGACAGTGGTTGGTGTAAGACATAAACAAATAATAATTTATAAATTATCAAGGGTTCATGAGGGAAGAAGGGGGTAGCAATGAGCTGATCTCAAGGGCTCAAGTAAAAAGAAAATGTTTTGAAAATGATGATGGCAACATATGTACAAAGGTACTTGACACAATGGGTGGACTATGGACTGTGATAAGGATTGTAAGAGCCCCCAATAAAATGATTTTTTTTTAAAAGAAATCAAATTGATGGCAATGAGTTTTGCATATGAAGGCACCTGGTAGCATAGTGAGTTAAGTTTGGAGCTGTGTAAGGCTGATAAACCCAAAGTCAGCGCTTCAAATCCACCAGTCAGTCACAGGGAAAAACTGGGACTACCTGCTTGTATAAATGTTTACAGCCTCGTACACCCACAGAGGCAGTCCTATTCTGACCTGTAAGGGCGCTATGAGTCAGAATTAACTCGGTGTTGGTTAGCTTTTGTTTTTGTTTTGTTTAATAACCAATAGCATGAGCAAATCTCATTGGGCAAACTATAGTGGCCAATTCTCCATCAACAAATTTACCTGTTCGCGTCTCCAATTTCAAAACTTTCAGTAATCCATCATCACCACCACATGCTATGAATCCTTGGTCTTTGTTCCAAGATATACATTTCAGCTTCACATTATTCGAAATGGCGATCTGAAAAGCAACCAGTCACTCTCAACAACTTTCCTAAACGGAGTTGGGAAGTGAGGCTGCATCAACTCCCCCGAGGAGAAAAACGCACAGGGCTGCGGAGGCCCAAGTAGTCATGGAAACAGACTCGCTCCCTTGTCCACAGCCCTACGATCTGCAAAAGCGGAAAAGGAACGCACACAAGAAGGCAGTGCCTACAGTCTCCTTCCACACACACTTAAGCCACCCTTTTCCCTTGCTGGTGACCTTAGAGGACCAAAGGCTGAAGTCCCCTGGTTCAGCAACAGGTGGAGAAGGAAACACCGTTTAAAAGCATTTCGTGTGCTGTCCTGGGGTCTTTGGAAGGCCCTGGCTCTGTTAAGAACGCTCTGGAACTCAGATCACGGTAGGAGGTCCCGGCCTAGACCGAACAGGAAGGTCGGAAGCAGGATAGCGAAGCTGGTGAAGAAACCTAGCTCCTCCGGAAGGATGCAGGAATGGCCGCAGGAGGCTGGGCTGGGACGGGAGGGAGGGTGCTCCTGGAAAAACTTACTTTCTTGCTCAGGTAAAAGAACATCCTGGGAAACCCAAGAGGACGAACGCAGTCGTCAAGGTCTGCGGCAGTAACTCGGTCTAACACTCCAACCCCCAGTACCAGCGGCTCCTGGGCGCTCCCGTCTCTATGGCAACCGCCGCTTCCGGTCGCTTCCGGGGCGACGGGCACACTTCCGGTGCAGACTCGGCGTGGCGCACTGAGGTGCGCCTGCGCAGACGTTGGTCAGTGGAGGGGCTGTAGGATGAGATGTAGCGTGTGGTTGAGTCTGGGCCCCTTTTCCTCTAGCGTCTTCTGCCTTGTGCTGGGCCCGAACCAGCGCCCTGCGAGTGATCTGCTCGCGCTGCTGGCCGCCGCAGCCGCCGGAGCTGGCGCTCAGGAGACGCAGCGCTTGAACTGCGCCTGAAGTGATAACATAAACTAAGAAGTAAAACCCCAAAGCCTCAAAAGCCCTGCCTACATTGAGTTTCCAGAACTACAGGAGCCAACAGTTCCATCTGGGTTTGAACCCCGGACCTTGCGGTTAGCAGCCCAAAAAGCGCCCGTTAAAATGAGGTCCCTTGGTATTTTGTAAGCTCCTTAGTCCCAACATTCTTCAAAGAGAGAAGTCTTTTACTGTATTTGGTAGGCTGGCGCGGGCTAATAAAACTGTAAATGTACATTTTGAGATCTTGCTTACCTGGGGATGTTAGAACTCAGATGAGCCATGTAGGGGTAAGGAATTTTCTTTATTCTGTTTTTTAAGAGTTATGTTAGGCTGTTACTGCCCAGGATCCTTAGAAAAGGGAAACATAGGAGTTTTGGTCCAATGTGCATGTAATTGTCACTGGGGTGTGTTATTGTCAGGTGCCAGTAAGTCAGTTCTGACTCATAGCCTTTCAATGTACAATAGAGTAAAACACTGCCAGATCCTGCGCCATCCTCCATGATTGCTCTTAGATTTCAGCACAACCCATCCTGTCAAGAACTGGAGGGCGTGTCCATAGTCCATGAGATGACGTCTCACCATCCTGACCTCTGAGGAGCATTCTGGCTGCGCTTCTCCCAAGACAGCTCTGTTGGTTCTTTTGCCAGTCCACGGTTCTTTCCAGATTCTTCAACACCATAATTCAAACACATCGATTATTTCTCTGCCTTTCATATCCAATGTCCAACTTTCACCCATATGAGGCAACTGAAAATACCACGGCTTGGATCAGGCATATTGTAGTCCTCAAAGTAACCTCCTTGCTTTGCAACACTTTAAAGGCGGTATTACATACTCGAGCTGTGTGCTTGCAATTCTATCGCCTAGGATCGACTGGCTGTTCAATGTTCTCTTCTACCTCCTTTCTTTGTTCAATTTTTTATCGTCCTCTTTGACGTCCTTGAAGTCCAAAGTGGGAGTGGGGCCACTCCCATGAAGTTATTTAGTATCTGCCATATTGTATCTCTGGCTTCCCCACTCATAATATTCTCTGGTTATCACTGCTAATTTGGTTAATCTGCATTGCCTTTATACCCCAGGCCCTAATTCTCCCACTTGGAATCATTTTCCATCGCAAGCCAATCATCTTCAAATCCTAGGACTTCGCTGTCTGTTGCCTCTCCCAGCACACTTAAGATTTGACAATAGTCCCTAGTGCCTTTCCTATCAAGCCTAGCAATTGACAGATCCTCCCTCAATCCTAAAATGCCTTTACAATATGGTCCCCACTCTGAGCATGCCAGTATGCATGTGGCATCCCTGCTTTCCACCTGGCCCCCGAGGCCATTTGTTATATGCTAGGATGTCTGTCAATGTGTCATACTATAGTGGCTGTGTGTTGCTGTGATCCTGGAGGCTATGTCACTGGGAGTTCAAATACCAGCAGCATCACCCAATGGGAACAGGTGTCAGCGGAGCTTCCAGACTAAGCACAGACTTCAAAGAAGGCATAGGCTATGTACATCTGAGGAATTATCCCCTGAAAACCTATGGATAGCATTGAAACATTGTCAGACACTGAAAACCTCATCAATAGAAGCAGAACATTGTCAGAGATCGTGAACTGTTGTGAGGATGACGAAGGTCCAGGCAGTGTTTCGTTCTGTTGGACATAGTATCTCCATGAGCAAGAACAGACTTGACTGTCCCTAACACAACAACGATGTCCCTACCCCTTGTCCCAATTGTGCCTAACCACACTGGCACAAATCATGTCCCTCTGGGGATTATATCCAAACCTAAGCCCTATCCCAGATTGATATTTTTAATTATATATGCATCCATTTTTTTCAGCATTAAACTATAAATTCCTAAAAGGTAAAATAAAGAGGCCCCTGTCCCCATGCTCCTTATACTGGAGTCAAGAAACCAGCATCATTTAAGCCAAGGGTTTCTGATGAACTGGTAAAGTTTAAAACTTTGCTTTATTGAAAGGAGTCCTAATGGCACAATGATTAACCTCTAGGCTGTTAACCTAAAAGTTTGCAGGTTCAGCCCATCAGTGGCTCTAGGGGGAAAGACCTGGCCATTGTACCCTAAATATTACAGCCAGGAAAACCCTATGGGGAAGTTCTGCCCTGTCCTACCCAGTCTCTATGCTTTGGAATCTACTCAATGTCATACAACTGCAGTTAACTACTATTGGGCATAGTCTGGAAAAGTCAGCTCATTAAATACGTTCTCCTCTCTTGAAAATGATCTCTTATTTTTTTTCCCTTTAATAGTATTTTATGTGTTATATTAATATTACTGAGTTTATGATCAGTTAATTTTATTCAAAAATATTGCTATGTTATGTCCTCTCAAATAATTTAAGAGTGTGACAATGTTTCAGCTCATTTACGTTGTCTTAGGAGCGTGGTCACACTCTTAGGTAAACACTGGACCATTAACTGCAAGGTAACAGTTCAAACCCACCAGCCATTCTGTGGGACAAAGATGAGACTCTACTTCTGTAAAGATTTACAGCCTTGGAAACTGCTTGGATCACAAGTCAAAATCAAGTTGGTGGCAGTGGGTTTTATATTGTGTTGGTACTCTTAAACTACTTTTTTTGTTTCTCATTATATTTTAGATTATTGGCTCTTTCTGGAGGTTACATATGTAGTTATATTTGCTTTTCAAGAGCTTATATTAACATAATGCTCATTTTTATCTAAGTTTATTCTCTCCCTTATTCTCTCCCTAAATTTACAGTTTTAGCTTCCAGAATGTAAGCTTAAATTATAGGAATACTCCCAATATTCTGCCATTTGACAAGAGACTGTTAGACATATAAAATGATAATCTCTCTAAAATGAACCAGAGATATATATAAACCATAGATTTATAAATGGATTTGGAGCTTCAATTTAATTCTAGCTCCAATCTAACAATGATTAGTTCTTATGATATGGCCCTGCTTGATGTTCTTCCTCATGAAGAGATCAATGAAAATCTGAGCGCTATAGTAAAATATGGGGAAGAAACCAAATGGTGTCCAGAAATCAGGGGGGAAAATAGCATCTGGGGTATTAAAGGCTTGTCTTCAAACAAGCAGCCATCTAAGTAATGCATCAGCCACGTCCCTATGGGAAAGCACACCAAACTCTGATCCCAAGATTGCAAATAATAAAAGCCCAATCTGAAGGAGGAAATGGTATCAGAGGTTAAATTGTGAACAATTGGTTTGCAGGTGGTTATGGATGATAGTGGATACCAAAAATACACTTGTCGGGTCCACACATGGAGTAAGTCCCTGTGAACCCCCATCATAGCATATATCATAGTCAAATGATATGAATAGACTGGCTAGCGGACCCAGAGCATTGTAATGTCGATTATGGAAGATTTTGTTAAGTGAAAAATGTAAAACCTTATCATTTAATTCTTTTGAACCATTTTCAAGTTCGAGTATTTTAAAAGGAAAGGGGCAAACACACCTGAAAGCCTCCAGTGAAAGTCGCTATAACCATACGCCAGGGAGGTGAGTGGCCTGGCTCTCATGCCATGCATTGGAAAGTGGATGACTGCAGATGCAATTAGGTTAAAATGTAACCCCTTATCATGTGATCTCCCTTTTGACCATTTTTTTTTACCATTTTTCATTTGTTCTACTTTTTAGTATTTTCCGCTTTATTTCCATTGAGGTTTTTCTGTGTTTTACTTTGTTACTGTTGCTTTGTTTCATTTTTTTATATGTTTTTCTGTATATGGAATCCAGGATATGGAATCCAGAGACAGACATTGGATTAATGGAGGTAATGACAAGGGGGATTGGGGGGAAATCGGGAGCTAATAACCAGTATAAGAAAGAAGAAAATGTCCTAAAATTGAATATGGTGATGATTATACAACTCATCTTAATGACTGAACTATTGAATTGTATGATATGTGGATTATATGCCAATAAATTGCTTGGGTTTTTTTTAAGTTAGGCATTCTAATTTAATTGTTAATTCCAAGAATTGAAGGAAATACCTTTGAAAAGCAAAAATGTTCATACATAGAAATGAGGCATGACAGTAAGATAATAATGTGTTTATTACACTAAAGGTGATACAAACCAAAAGAACTTAGCAGTACACAACTTAAAACACTGTCTTATTAGTTCTAAAGGTTACACGTTTTAAGGCTGAAAAGAATTATTTGTGTTAAATATATGAGTAGAAAAGGGGTTAGGCTTATCATTACCATTTAAAAGACAGCATGAGCTTTTGTTGCTTGTTGTAACAATATATATAAATAGATCATTTTATCAGTTGGTTCCTAAAGCAAAACTATGTAAAAGTAAGTTCAGAAGTTTTGAATCCCTGGTAAAAATTTAACACTTTTAATTCACAGCTAAGCTCATGCTTCTTTAGTGGGCATGCGTTGCTAACATCAGAATGAAATTTCAAAGACATGCTATGCTCACTTAATCAGTATGGTTTTTAAATATAGTTATTTAAAACTATATTATCCCCAACCGCACCTTCAAGAACAGCCATCCCAGTAAGCCAAAACAAAATACGTTAAAAGAAACAAATCTAAAGGTTATTCACCTCAACTGAATCAGATAAGGTTTTTTTTAATGTGTAAATTCCTTGGACAATTTAACAATTTACATTCCCATAAGTACAACTGGTTTCTTTTACAAGTACTATCAAAATAAGAATTATTTGTGATAAATATCTGAGTAGAAAAAGTTTCCATTGTGAAGATGGTTATCTTACTAATTGAAAAATGTTTACTATACTAATATAAACATTGGGAAGTTCAATGGCTCATGTAGTAGATTAAAAGAACAGACATTAAACGTTTCATTCCATTCCCTGCCAGCCATTTCACAGTCATAGTTTAGACACACGTAATAAGCATATGGCCTTTTTTTCCCTTGCAAAAAAGAAACCAATTCAATTGAAGGTCCTCTTACTAGGCAGCCAGTAATATTCAAACATTTGCAATAACAGACTCTTAGCAGGCACATTGGAGATGCTGAGGAAGTATGGGGAAACATAACTGAATATTAAATATGCTGAGCTCTCCTTATTTCCAGGTGGCAATTCTGAGTGGTTTAACGATGTACTTGTCCATATTCATTTACTTGCAACTTCTCCAAAATGTCATCAAGTGGCCGGGTGTTAAGGTCAACGCCATGTATTTTCACACATTGAAAAGGTTTTGTAAATGTATTATCACTTGGAAACTATGATCTGCTTTGACAAGCCACCTTTGAAATACTTGTTACTTTTACTCCCAGCCACTTAGAGTCTCTGTCAACAAAAGAATGCATGAAACTTTGTGAATACTCAAATAAACCAAATCGCCGCCGCCATTGAGCTGGTTCCTCTAGGGTCCCAGGTAGTGTTACTGAAGAGGTCGCTTCTGTTTACAAAGTTTACTCTGCCTTACAAAGTTTACTCTGCCCGTCATCCCACCCAGGTGACATCAGCCCCACCTCACTGGCGCCAGGCCCATTGAAGTTAACAGCATCAACCAGAAAGATGCGCGGGATTCATCGTGTCTAACAAACGTATAGATCCCAAAGACATCAATAATCCCCTGGAATGCCTGTTGTCTCTTCTCTTGCCTCTCACCCCTGCTCCCCGCTATACCTTCCCAGCTAAGATTCTTTCCCACAGTCCCTTCCTTGCGGGTTTCCCGGTGCAGAGGAAGCAGCAGTGGGCTGCTGCAGCTGGGGAAACCATTAACCCTTTCCTCACCAAGCCCTACTGTCGTTTGCTTGTGGGTCTGTATTGAAACCTGTTTTTCTCGTCTCTGCTATAATGGCGGTTCTTGTTGGCCTCCCTACCTTTTAAGCTAGCTAATCCCCTGGCTTTGGACAAAGGACCAACTCTCACCATTCTTTCTGCAGCTATCCTGAATTCCTTTCAGTTCATCTCCTTTGATCTCCTGTTACCTACAAACCTCGCCTCCCTCGATAAATCTATTCATTAAAAGTCTTGCTCTGTTGCCTTCGTTCCTTCTCACAGTTACCCTGCAGCACATCACAGAGCTGCCCCTGGAGGCTTCTGAGGCTAAATTTTATAGGAGTAGGAAGCCTGATCGTTCTCCTGAGGAGTGGCTGATGGTTTCCAACTATGGACCTTAATGGTTAGCAGCCTAATGCATAACTCAGAGATGCAAAGCAATAGCAGACCTACATAAAATATCATGTACATACATGCACTTTTCCTTGAAAACTATCTGTAAATTCTCTCGAAGAACAGTTACCTAGTTTTGCTCACAAAAAATATAGCATGAATTGACATCTTGATTTTTTTTGTAAACTGAAGGATGGCAAACACTCTAACGCAAGTGCAGCGGCAATTAATTGTTTAATATGGTTCTTCTAGCCCAGTGGTTCTCAACTTTCCTCATGCCGTGACCCTTTAATACAGTTCCTCATGTTGTGGTGACCCCCCACAACCATAAAATTATTTTTGTTGCTACTTCATAACTGTAAATTTGCTACTGTTATAAGTCATAATGTGTTTTCCGATGGTCTTAGGTGACCCTTGTGAAAGGGTCGTTAGACCCTCCAAGGGGTCGCGACCCACAGGTTGAGAACTGCTGCCCAAATATCCAATGTCCACCAAACAATCTTTCCTTGCATGGTAAGAAGTTGTGGGAAGATACTGATCAGATTCACCTGTGAGTCATTGCAATCAGGATTCCCTGGAGTGCCATCCTGCGGTGTATAAAATGAGCCCTCTGAGAAGTAGGAGGGAGGGATCTCATTACCAGGGAATGCCAGGAGTGGAGAGCATCCTGCTGATACACAGAAGTCAGGCTGACTATCCTTGGTTTAAGCTTACTGGCGGGCCTCTGAGCAAGTAATTGGGGAAACTGGGCTTGCTGACCCATGGACGTGGAGCCCAGAACCTTCAGGATGAGACTTCCAGACAGGGAGTGCCTCTGGGCCCTTAATTCAGGGAGCTGAGTTTGGGGGCCCCCAGAGCATACACAGAATGCCTTCCCATTGAGACTCATAGCAAAGCAATGTGCCCTTTGGGCATTTAGGAGCAGACTTGACAGAACGTTGTGTCACGTCCTTGAGCAGTCCTGAGCATTTCGCACTGGCATCACAACTGGTTACCTTCCTTAATAAACCACTTAATCATGCATGGTGTCCGAGTGCTGAGAGCCACTGCAATAGAGATTAGCAGCTAGAGAGGGACAGAGAGCCTTAAGACATTTCCATTGGCATCAGAAGTGGGATTCATTGCGATGGCTCCGGACTGTAGAAACATGGGTTGTTGGGTTGTTGTTTTTTAAGAGACAGAACTAAAAAGGCACGAGAAGTATTTGATTCCTATCCTAGCATGGCTATTTTGGTGACTGTCACGTGTGATGGAGGTAAGCAAAGACAAGCGAGGCAGCTGAGAAGGCAACAGCTGCCTCTCGAGTGGCCTGGGGGAAAGCCTGGCTGGGTAAGCTAAATAGGAGGCCAGTACCTTCAGGAACCAGAGTCCCCAGGTCATATGCACATAAATAGAGACTGCCCAGTGTGGAGAGAGATTCATTTAGTTATTTACAAAGTTATGGATTATATGTTGATTTGGTTGCACTGATAATATATCTCCAACTTACTTTTATTATAGGAAATCAATCCTAACTTCAAGAAATGAATCATGATTACAAGAGTTCATAAATTGTCTGTCAATCTATATTTGATTAGACATGTTAAAATGGGAGTTTAGAATTGCCTGAACATCAAAGACCCAGAACAAAAAATCATATCATTGTGAATGAGGGGGAGTGCGGAGTGGAAACCCAAAGCTCATCTGTAGGCAATTGGACATCCCCTTACAGTAGGGCCGAAAGGAGTAGATGAGCCAGTCAGGATGCAGTATAGCACTGATGAAACATACAACATTCCTCTAGTTTTTTAATGCTCCCCCCTACCCATCCACTATCAGGACTCCAATTCTACCTTACAAATCTGGCTAGACTAGAGCATGTCCATGGGTACAGATAAGAGCTGGAAACACAGGGAATCCAGGAGAGATAAACCCCTCAGGGCCAATACTGAGAGTAGCAATACAAGGAGAGGAAGGAGAAAGGGTGGGGAGAAAGGAGGAACTGATCACAGTGACTGACATATAGCCCCCTCCCTGGGGTACTGACAACAGAGAAGTGGGTGAAGGGAGACATAGGTCAGTGTAAGACATGACAAAATAATAATTTATAAATTATCAAGGGTTTGTGACGGAAGAGGGGCAGGGAGGGAAGGGAAAAAATGAGGAGCTGATACCAAGGGCTCAAGCAGAAAGCAAATGTTTTGAGAATAATAATGGCAACAAATGTACAAATGTGCTTGACACAATGGATGTATGTATGGATTGTGATTTGAGTTGTACAAGCCCCCAATAAGATCATTTTAAAAAAGAAGAAGAACCCAGGGACCTGCATATTAAATAAAAATTGCATCAAAAAAAAGTTGTATGAGCCCCCAATAAAATGATTTTTTTAAAAGAAACCATTATAGCCGCAACCTAATGGTCTTCTTTATCTAGCTAATTTGGCTTTGTCTTAGTCCTTTTTAAGGTTTAATAAAAGGATCTCAATAAAATACATTTAAATTTGCAAAAACAAATTTGCCTGAAAAGAGGAGGCTTTTTTGTTTGAAGCCGAGGTAGAATAAGGGGCTTAGAAAGAAAACCTGAGCCCTACCCACAACTGCTGAGAGGCGAAGAGTTTTACATTTGAAGGGAAGTCTGCAGAAAAAAACTGGCTTTTGAAAACTTAAGAGCAAGCCATTGGACATTAGATCCATCAAAGCCCAGAAGTCTGTGCGCCACTGAAAGAGCCCTTTCTGGACTGAAAGGGAGCCTGTGAGCTTGGGTTCTCACCTGGACTCGCTCACGACATGACTGTGCGGCAGTGAAGAGACAGAATGATTTGGACCTATTCCAAAAAGTTGTGTGCATACTGAGTCCCTGGGCACCGAGTAGCTCCAAGGGCCAGTTGATCTGAAGTGTAGCACACGCATGTGGACTCCCAAGCTTGCAGTTGGTACCCGTGGACTAGCATGCATGGCTAGGACTGAGATGACCAGAACTGGACCAAATGAAGAGAAAAATGCTTGACTGAGCTTGTGTGCATTGCTGCCGTTTTCATGATTGACGGGCTATAGACTGAACTTGCCAAAGATCCGACCAGAAATGAAGACTCATTACATCACAAGCCTCAGCTCTGAGTTGTTAGGGACAAGCAGTTTAGAAATTGAGTATTTAAAATGGGGGGAGATTAAAAAAAAAAGCATGAGTGACTGGCCCACAGCTCTTATGGGTATGTTCATTTAAAAAAAAAACTTTTTTTTTGGAAGGGGGAAGTTAATCCTTCAGTATGAATGAGACATGGCAAGAAGAGTCCGGTGATGACCTGCAGGGACAGTGAATTATTTAAGGTGGATCTGAGAGCCAAAATCTCTAACTCCTACCAAACAACCTTTCCCTTCATGAGTCTGATAAGAAGGCCGGGGAAGATACTGAGGATTGCCCTGTGAGTAATTACAAATAGGCTTCCCTGGAACAAGAGAAAGGGAAATCATTAAATCCCATTGTAATTGAAGAAAAATGAGCAAAACTATTGTTACTTAAAGTCTGATCTAAAACTCAGGCTTTCTGTCAGAGATCGTGATACCAAACAATCATCTTCAAACATTTTTGCTCCAATGTGGCATACAATAACGTTGCCAAATAGTTGTTCTCTTGCACATATTGAAATCATGGGACAATTCCATCATGTGTTTAGGCAGTTACAACGCCTGTAATTTTGGTACTTGGGAAATATTGATTCCTTAAAATTTTTTCTGTCAGTCTTTCTAGTGTATTCCGTATAATATCAACACTCTACCAAGTTAATTACCATTCATTTAGGAGTCCGTAGGTGAAATAAAGGCTAACCCTGGGCTGCTAACCAAAAGGGGGGTGGTTTCAATCTGGCGAAAGGAGTGCATAAGAGAGGTCTTTGATCTGAAAACTCAGCCATTGAAAACCTGATAGGAAAAGAAAATTTTTTAATTAAAAAAATAAAACCTGATAGGACACAGTTCTACTCTGACACAAGAATAGTTGTGACTTGGAATTTACTCTGTGGCAACTAAGGCTTTTAAAATAATTTATTAAACATACTGAAAGTTAATTTTGTTTTCTATTTTTTACTTTTCCCACAAATTTTTATGATACTTTGGAGCTTGGGAATCTTTTTGTAATCACTATTATACTCCTTAAATAAACGTATATTAAACAACCATACTGAAAATAGCCCTTACTTTACTGTGGTTACCATCAACCTTTCTTTTAAAATATGACCTGGATTGAGAAATCATAATTTTAATAAGTTAAATTTTAACACATACCCCCCAAAAAATATTGAAAGGAAAAGGTAACATCCATTTGGAAAGGCAGCTCTTAGTGGGATAGATTGGGAGAAGCAGCATGTATGAAGTTGTAATGAATGTAATTGTTGGGTTATCCCTATGGAGACCTTATTTTTCCAGCAAATGTAACTAAGATTCAAAGTCAGAGGAATGCCTTTCAGAGAATAAGATGAGATGGGAGATGGAAAAAGAGAGAATCAACTGGCCCCAGGTATTATATTAGGCAGTTTGGCTATTGAATCATTAAAATTGTCTGTGGCTCCCTACTCCTTTAAAGTTTTCACCAACATACTAACAATTTGAATACCACGTCTTTAGGTACATAGAAACAGGGGTGTTAAACTGCTGAGAAAAAGTACATTTTCTAAGTTACTGCTTTGACTAAAGAACTGATTTTGAAAGTTTCTTACATTGAAATTTGCTTTTTGACCACTTGGCTAGAAAAAATGGACAACTCTGTCTACTTGAAGATGTCATGTACCATTAATGAGCTCACTCATTTTGTGCTTATATCACTTCAGAACTAGAAAGCCATATGAAGGAACCATATCACAGTAGTCCCATCTATTACGTAAGAGTTCAATCAGGGACACACTACTCACTGCCATTGAGTAGATGCCAGCTTCCAGGGAGGTCATGTCACTATGGAAAATTAAAATTAGAGAAAGAAATATCTGGACAGCTTTTATCCACAGGTGTTTTTTAAATAAGTGACATGGTCTCTATTTAAAACATCTAAAAAGAGCCCAATTTCTAAAAGAACGGATTCTTACAGCTGATCAAAATCTCAGGTCATTCCACTTCTGTGAGAGATCCTAGCATTTGGCTCGATTGTGGCACATACGTGGGCTTCCAACAGAAGCAGGAAACCACCAGAAAGGATATGTTTTGTGTTCAGTCTCTGGAGATACGAGCTGACCCTCTCCTGGAATGTCAGTGTGGCTTCACACCCACAAGCATCTTCAGTGGAAATGAGTCTTCGTGCTTCTTCGATGGCTAAAGACAAAAAAGGATTAGTGCTAATAGTGAGTCATAGCACCTCAAGGAATCTATGATTCAGTCTTTCCATTCTTAAAATGTACTGAAGTGCAATTTCCAGGATAAGAGCAAACAGAAAAAAGGATAAAATACCTCAGAATGATAATGTCACAGTAGTAAATATACGAGGAGCGATGAGAATATGGCTACAATGGACAAAGTTGAGTAGTGGGTACATGGGGACTCATATACTTTTATGACCATCTGACATTTCCTGTGGTTAAAAAAAGTATGTTAAAAAGTATAGAAGGTAATTGATATAAGAGGAAGCCAAGGATACAGACATACGTCTTCTTGGGATACTGTGTCCTCGTTAAAAAGAAAAAATAGTCCTCTATTTGTAAGCCAAAATATTTTCAAAGATTAAAACGAGATAATGTCTGACTCCGTAAGCAGGATTATAATTCCACAAAATAGTTTGAATTAAGAAGTCTTGTTCTCACCCATAAATACCTTGGAACTGAAAATGCAGGTTGGTATTGACACTTCGGCAAAGAATCTGGGATACTAATAAAGCTGGCTCCCAATTCTTCCCATAAGTCACCGAGGAAACAATTCCTATTCAATATTAAAGTCCTAAAACTGACCAATAGGAATAAGGGTAACTTTCGAATGCTGCAGACTGATGTATAATCTTCCAGTTGAGTGGTTCGATTAGGGAATGGTCTTTTGCTCCAACATTTTCTCCCAAATTCTACAAAAATGCAATATAAGGCTAGGGACCACACTTGATTAAATACCCATTAGCTACCTTCAAAATATATTAAAACTTTCCGGAACAGCCAGCCAACATTCCATCCCAGTCGGTCAATTAATCAGTCAATAAGCCAGAAAATATTTACTGAATACCATCATTCATATACAGGGTATAAAACAGCTACTTATGATACTTCTCCAGGATCAAATTAAGGGCCTGGAGGCACTCCACCCCACTCCACAAGCGAGCCTCCTGCCCAGAGGCATTCCATTTGACTTGCTCCCTTGGGCTGGGAAGTCTGCCGGCTCTGGCTCCTGCTCTGGCCTGGTCCTGCTGTTGTCATATGTCTGCCATCACAGCTGTCTCCTAACTAGAGGAGGTTCCATGTGCAGGGATCTCTGGTCCAGAGAATGCTCTCCATGCCTGGCTCGCTCTTAATAGTGGTGAAATTCTCCCCTTCTGATTTTTCCTTTTATACCCAACTAGATGGCAAAACGGACCAATCGTCCTCATGGAAGACCAAGGTTTTACCATCACAATTAGCTTCGTGAATACTCCCAACTGGATCACGTGGTCTTATCAGCATCTTCCCCACCTTCTCTTACCCAGACCCATCAGGAAAAGGGAAATACACCCAGTCTGCATGGTGCCACCCAGTTGTTTGGAGGGAATGACTAGGGCTAGAAGAGCCAGATTACGTAATTGACTGCACTGCAAAAGCAGCAGATCTCATTGCCTCCATGAATTACCGCCTCCTTTGCCATGAGACCAGAAGCAGCCATCTATCACTACTCAGCATTTTTACCAAGGACTCAATGAGTGATTCCTGATCAAAAGGTTAGAAATGTGGAACAGCATTTTCGGTTTCTTATAGAATGCATATTTACTAAACCTATTAGGACTGGAGGAACCTCCAATCTGCTGCCCTGAGAAACTATCCACTGAAGTCATCTTCAAACTTATCAACAGTTTAACTTAATTAGTAAAGAATGTTCACCTTGAGCATGTGTTGTGTAGTGAATTACTTGATATGGCTCGTCTAGCCACAGTATTTGTAACTCCCACAAAACAACTTTTTCCTAATGGGTCTGGGTATAAGAAGTTAAGGCGGGGAGCTCTGATAGGGTTATAGGATTCAGTTGTGTTTGTAACAGAGCTAGTTAATATTGTAAGAACACGAGACTCTGTCAATCTGGGTTGACAAGAGAACCAAATCCAGAGACATTCATATACGTGTAAGAGAGAACTTTATATCAGGAGGAAGTTATGCATTGACAAACAGCCCAGTCCAAATCAAATCCGTAAGTTCAGTATTACCCCATAAATTCTTCTTTAGGCTCACACAGCATGTGCAATGATGCCAAATACAGGAAGATCACTGGCCAGTGGTGGATCCAGTGGCGCTAGAAGCATCTCAGGCCTTGTGTAGGTCTCCACGTGGCTCCTGCAGTTCCTGGGCTCTAGCTGTCATCAGCGTGGCTCCATGTGGCTTGCCAACAGGAATGTCTTGCAGAGAGTGTATGGTCCTCTTCCCAGGAGAAAAAGAGGGGGTTCCCAGAATCCTCCTGGTGGGTGTTACCGTGGGACCTGATCAACAGGCCAAACTCCACCCCTTCGCTCAAGTCGACAGATTATGTAACTACACACACGCTAATGTAGGGATGAGTCAATTTTGCCATCCAGCTGTGTATACAATGAGCTATTTCAGCAGCCAGAGCTGGTAAGGGAATCTCATGACCAGCAAAAGAGAAGGGCCAGGCATGGAAGGCCTCCTTTGGATCTTGAGATTCCTACACACTGACCCTCCTTGATCGAAAAGCACGAAAGCAGTGGTAGAGGGGCAGCAGCAACCGAACTGAGAACCAGAGCATGAGATAGACGAGGGGACCTCCTGACCCAGGGAGCACGTAAAGTCGAGTGATTTGGTGAGGACCCATGCTTGAAGAGTATACTGCCTCCAGATACTTAATGGGGGGCTAGGTAATGCTGCACATGGAGATTTGTGCTGAGAGTTATGGCAGAGTAAAAATGCCCTTTAGGCCTTTGCCACCATTGCTAAAAGACCTCTGTCACATTGCCTACACAGGGTCCAGCCCAAGGGGTCATGTGGCTGAGAAGTCAAGGCTGAGAAGTGGCCGGATTGGAAGAACTGTATCCTGAATATTTCTGATCCTGAATTATAACCTGTTCACTTTCCCAGTAAGGCCCATAATTATGAGTCTGGTCTGTGAGTTCTGTGTGGCCATTGCAAAACCAGCTGAGTAGGGAGTGCTGTAGGGGGGACAATTGGCAAGGAAGTTCGGAAGGCTAAGGCATTGCACGACCTCAGCCTATTGATGTTGTGCAGCTGATACTGATGATGGTGAGTCTCTTTCCCCCTTGAAAAGTTAGAGCCAAGACGTCACCCCCCACACTTGTCTTTTTAAACAGAATGTCACTCTTCTAAAGACTCAGCTATTGAAGATAAAGTGTGACAAGAGCTAAGCACGAAGGAGTGGTGTCTGGGCAATTTGATGGTAGTGGAATAAGAATGCAACCAACTTCCCTGAACTATGCATGTTTAAAGTGTTGAAAAGCAAGGATGTTGCTTTGAGGACTAAGGTCTGTCTGACCCAAACCATGGTATTTTTCAACGCCTCATATGCATGTGAAAATTGGACATGGAATCAAGAAGACTAAAGAAACATCGATGCCTTTGAATGGTGGTGCCGGTGAAGGCTACTGAAAGTAGCACGGACTGCCAACAGAACAAACACTAACGCAGCTGATAGGATTCTCGGATTCCGTTGTGAGTGGCTGTTAACAGCCGCTTGTGATGGTACGGATTTGCAACTCTAACGCGGGGACTGGTCTATGGTGCCATCTTGGTGGGTAGAAAATGAGCCATTTCAGAAGCAGGCGGAGGGAAACTCCCTCATGAAGGGTGGAGGCATGTCTGGCCTCCGCCTCGTAGGACTTGACCTTGGCCTGATGCGTGTCCTCATCCTTCCCCACAGTGAAGGCAGAGGAAGTCAGACACTGCCTCCAAGTCACTTTTACACATGGCTCTCCTCAGAAGGATGGACGCCACGTGTGGTCAAGGAGGGACTCTGCTCGTGGGTCTGTAACATGGTGCAGCTGCTGCACACAACAGCGGGGTGGTTCTGCCAAAAGTTCAACGTCAAATTCTCCTTTGACCCAACCAGTCCACATTAGGTAGATGCTGAAAAGACTTGAAAGCAGGAAATCAGAACCCAGCACTCCAATGTTCACTTGGGCAGTACTCCCAAAGGTGAAGGGCAGAGAGTCCACGTGTCCATCAACAGGTGAATCGATACATCAAGGGGGGTATATTCATATAACGCATAGACCTTTCTGACTCAGAGTGACCCAACAGGACGAAGTCCAGTTACTCCTGTGGACTTCCCAGACTGTTAACTCTATGGGAGTAGAGAAAGCTTTCTCTTGCTCCCTCAGGGCAGCTGGTGGTTTCAAACTACCGGCCTTGAGATCAGCCACCTGACTCCTTTTATATTGAGAACAGGCAAATGCAAAGAGACCGAAAGTAGAGCGGTGATAATGATGGGCTGAGAGAAGGGGGAAACAGGAAGCTTAATGTGTAACCGAGCCAGAGCTTTTATTTACAGTAATGAAGTGTTGGAAGCAAACACTGTTGATGGTTGCGCACCTTGGAAACATAATGCATGCCACAGCAATGCACGTTAAAAGGGTAAGTTTCCTTCATGGGTATTTTAGCATGATAAAGAGTAAGGCAGGATAGAATCAGATGACAGACGGCAGAGTGCCAGGCTAGGGAGCATAGCTGTTTTGTTCTGAAGACACCTGGGAGCCACGGAGAAGTCTGACAAGGAGAAAGACTTCCTGGCAACTGTGCTTCTGGCGCAAAGAAGGGAAGCAAAGCTTACTCCAAACGGTGTCCCCACCAAACAGAAACATCCGTACAGCGGTGTCCCTTACCTGAACAGGTCTTCTTATCTTCAGTCAAGGTATAGCCCTGGTAGCAATCGCAGTGGTAGGATGCTGTCCCGTCACTCACACAAATGTGTTGGCAGTCATGCGTGCCCAGAGCACACTTGTTGAGTACTGGTCGCAGGCAACGCAGAAAAGAAACATTCGCAAATGAAGTAGAAATGCAATGCAAATTTCTGAGAGAAAGACAACAAAAGCTGCAGCTTGGCACCAAATCCTGCAAAGGCCTGCGGAGCGGAGCCGCACTGGGAGTTCACGACATTCCAGAACTTGCCTTGGCCCTTCCTTTGCGTCCATCACCACCGCCCTCTGGGTCACCATCACCAGCGCATTAAGGACCTACCTGGGCTGAGCTTGATGCTGCACAGAAAGAGCTACTTTGGGAAAGGGGCTGCCTTGATTCGGTCACAAAGCAGGACAGAAAATACTGACCGGAAGACAAACACAGAGACGAAAAACAAAACGCTCCAAACAACAAAGCGGCGTGTGATTGCCAGTGAGGTACTCCTGATCACAAATGAAGACCTTTCCGGGATGGGAACGATTTGCCTAAATCTGGATGGCGAGCAGGGGACATTGCTGTACCAGTACTGCGTCCCAGGTAAACTTTAAAAAGCAAGTCTCTTTTTTTTAACTTCCTTAATAAACCTTTTATTTATTTTATTATTTTTTTTAACATTTTATTAGGGGCTCATACAACTGTTATCCCAATCCAGACACACATCAATTGTGTAAAGCGCATTTGTACATCGTTTCTCAAAACATTTTCTCTCCATTCAAACCCCCGACATTAGGTCCTCATTTTTCCCCTCCCTCCCCGCTCCCCCCTCCCGCATGAGCCCTTGATAGTTTATAAATGGGTATTTTGTCATATCTTGCCCTGTCCAACATCTCCCTTCATCCACTTTTTGGTTGTCTGTCCCCCAGGGAGGAGGTCACACACAGTTCCATGTAATCGGTTCCCTCTTTCCTACCCATTCTCTCTCTACCCTCCCTGTTTCGCCACTCATACCACTGGTCCTATAGGGCTCATCCGTCCTGGATTCCCTGTATTTTCAGTTCCTATCTGTACCAGTGTACCTCCTCTGGTCTAGCCAGTCTAAGCAAGTCTCCTTTAATGAGTCCCGAAAAATCTGCTGGGAGACAGAGGTTCTCCCCTGCCAATGCAGGGGTCCACCACTCCACTTACTCCCTTCCAACTACATGTCATCCTAGGCTCTAAAACCTTCTATGGCCCATAGAAGAGCTTGATGGGAAATACAATCTACTCTATCCAAAAGGTGATCTTCCAGCCTTGGCATAGGGTCACTGTGAGTTGATGGCAGCAGGTTTGTTTTCACCTTAATGCTGGTTTTAACCTTGGGTTTTGTGCCAACGTAGCCAGCGTTGTCTGTGGCTTTGCAGGAAAGACCTAGCCATGGCCCCTAGGGGGCTCTAGTGCAGTATCATTGCCTCCAGAGTAAGCTCTGCTCAGGGCAGCCCTTCCGTTGGAAGATGATTAGGACAGGATGCAACTCGGGTCACAGGCCTGATGCAATCCCCCGAGGTGTCACTGGGAGTCTGAATTGACTCAATGACAGTGGCTTTGAGCTTTGTTTTCCCTTTGTAACCCTGCCTTTCCTACAACACGACAGTACTGTCTGGTGGGTAGAGCACCACGTCTGGAGGTAGTGCCGGGGTTCACGTCCTGGTTCTGCTACTTGTGAGCCAGTGACCATGAGTCAATTACTTAATCTGCCTATGCCTCCGTTTCTCAAAAAACTGCTATGAGAATTCCCAGAGCTACCATGTCTCACACACTCTGGGGCCTTGCATGGCAGCCAGTGGACACTGAGGAACAGCAGAGAGCATGATCGAGATCTGCCGGCACTGAAAATGTCCTATGTTTTATGTTCTCTTACATTCAAAAAAGGTTTTGTTTTATTCTGTAACAGCTATTTTGTTGACATGCCTTTTTGTCTTCTCTGTCTCCCATGTTCCTGATAGTATAACTGGGATAAGTCTAACCGTTGTGAGAAGTGCAGCCATCTACGAATCCCACCTCCCCACCCTGAACTCCAAGTCTTTGAATGACCTTTAAGGATCCATCTTCTGTGACAAAACAATAATGATTTGTGAATTGTGCAGGGTTCATGAGGGAGGGGGCAGGTGGGAGGGAAGGGGAAAATGGGCAGCTGATATTAGGGGCTAGAGTAGAAGGCAAATGTCTTGAGAATGATGAGGGCAACGAATGTACATATGTGCTTGACACAATGGATGGATGTATGGATTGTGATAAGAATTGTACGAGCCCCCAATAAAATAATTAGAAAAAAAGAAAGAATCTATTTTCTGGTGACTTGACAAATTGGTTTCCCTGTACTAGAAAGAGCCAAGGATGAGAGGATGTCTTACATGGACCTTGTCTGAGTATGGGTTTCTGGTTTGTCTTCATTCACAGTGAAGGGATCCAGACTCAGTCCGACTCCCCTAAGCAACCCCATGCAAAACAGGCCCTTTGTCCTGGCTGTTCTCTGCTTCCCTCTACCGAAATCTACACCATCCTCAAATACCCAGCCTCAGGCCCTGCTCCCTGTGCCCTTTCCCGACATCCCCTCTTTCCGGACTCAGGCAGCCCTCTGTCACGTTAGCTTCTCTCTCTCTCTGCTGTCACGAGGGATTGCTACTCTTTCCACCTGGGCTACCGGCTGGTCGGTGCCAGAAGGGTATGCCTCTTTACAGCCCCCCAGTGATTAGTGCGCTCCTGGGAATAGAATAGGTGCTCTGTCAGCTTTTGATTGATTTCATTGCATAGAAGCAACAACAATAAAAGAATTCACGTTAGGCCATTTCCCTTCATCTATCTTAAAAAAATAAATAAAATCACATAATGTATTTCCTCAAGTGAGAAAAACATATGTATAAATCTGAAACACATTGTATCTGTCCAAACTAAACACCACTTTGAGAGTCGGGGCTCTCTCTTAGAAGTGCTTTTCATTCTAAATGCTCCCTGTTCTGCCGATGTGTTTCAATTGGATTAATGACTGTCAGCCGTACTGGTGTGGTCTCATTCACCAACCCCTCACAAGGCTTAGATTCACTGAAGACCGATCCTGTGGAGCCTGTCAGGAAACAACTGGCTTCAAACTTACTGGAAGATGTGTGTGGGTCTCATTCAGCCACTGACAAAGTCCCCTTTACTAAAGCAGTTCAGCTGTAAGATTAATGCTACAGAAACGTTAAAGGCCAAGTTTTAACTGGAACGGGATCAGTTCAGCCTATCACACCAAATCGTTACTGTCCCCCTGACTTCCTGTGACATTTCCTATTTGCTTTCAAGTCCCCAGAGATCAGAGCTATAAAGTTTTCCTGGATAAAGACCCTACATTCAATTAGTTTTCCTTTTCTCACTCACTCCCTACTCACTTCCAGGAATTTTCTGGAATGATTTAAGTTTGCAAAACCAACTTGGTTAATTGCCGTCTGAGCAATGTATGGCTTAGCCTGGGAGCTTGGCAGAATGCCCCAACACCCAGGCTTTAAATGGCCTTTCAGCCTCTATCTTCTGGTGAACTGAACATTGGTTTCACGGCAATAGAAAGAGGCAAGTAGGAGAGAATGTGTTGAGACATGCTTACCTGAACATGTGTGTTGGTCTTCATTCAGCCTGTAGCCCTCGTAACATTCACAGTGATGCGACCCAGCTCTGTCACTCACGCAAATGTGCTGACACCCATGTGTTCCGAAAGCGCATTGATCTTGAGCTGTCAACAACCATTTCCGGGAGAAAATCATTTAGGACCCAGGCAAGTGTTTTATTGACCATTGATCGAATCTCCTTTTTTGCCATTTGAAAAATGTTAGAGGAAATCCTACCTGAAGCTATTCAAATCCATCACCCAATTTCCCCCAAACTCCTCTATTCTGACCCACTAGAGCCCAAAGCAGTAGTTCTCAACCCTCCTCAGGCCGCGGCCCTTGAATACAGTTCCTCATGTGGTGGTGACCCCCCAGCCATAAAATTATGTTCGTTGCTACTTCATAACTATAATTTTGCTACTGTTATGAATCAGGCAACCCCTGTGAAAGGGTCGTTGGACCCCCAAAGGGGTCGCAACCCACAGGTTGACAGCCACTGGCAGAAAGTATCAGAATCAGAAATGAACATTGATACAATATGATCAATCCATAGATCTTATTGAAAATCAGCCAGTTATTCCATTATCATTCACGATCAGATCCATGATCCAGTTTGGAATCATGCCCTGCATTAGGCTATCACGTTTACTTAGTCTCCTTCAGATTAGGAAAGACACATCATAGTCTTTCATTTTTCCATGAATTGGACACATTTGGAAAGTCCTGACAAAGTATCTGGTCGTATATGTGTCCCAATGTGGGTTTGTCTGATCTTTGCACATAGTTCAATTCAACTGACTTTTTTTTTCCCATCACGTCATTTAACTTCGCTGGTCAAGTGCTATTTCATCTTCAACACATCATATTAGTGTATACCTGAGGTCACTAAGTGTTATGACTGGTGACATTAGCATTGATGGGTTTGGTAAGGTGGTGTCTGCCAGGGCTCTGCAATCTAACATTACCAGTTTTCCCTTTGTAAGTAATAAGTGTCTTACGGGGTGTCATTTGTTTTAGCCTACTAAATTGGGCTTAGCATAGGGGAAGGACTTTTGGGGCTGAGGTACAGAGAAGAAAACGAACACGTGACACATGTGAGCCAAGACCCATAAATGCCCTCCCCCCACCACCACCACCACCATTTTTGCCTTTTCTAAAAAGACTTAGAAATGGGAAATGCCTACGGGTGGTAAGACAGAGAAGCCTATCACATTTCCAATCAACTTGGCCTGCCCCTCCCCCTCCACACTGGACAGGCAGGTACACAGATAGGAAGCCGTTATAGACTCCTCCTCCTCATTTACCTGAACAAGTTGTCCTGTCTTCATTCAGGGCATAACCTTCATAGCACTCACAGTGATAGTCACCAGTTCTGTCATTCACACAAATGTGTTCACATCCATGAGTGTTAAGAGCACACTTGTCAGTAGCTATTAAAAAAAAAATCAGGATAGATGTCAGCATTATGGAAAACACAATATTGCCCACATTGCTTGGAAATGTGAGGGCGCGCGTACACACACACACACACACACACACACACACACACGGTGAGCAGCCTGAGGGCAGCACAGCACAAGAGGAAGGGAACCAGATTAGATGATGGCAGCCAACTTTCTGGTCTTGGCCCTTACAACTCACAAGCCCAGTGACATGGTTATGGCTTGAGCTCTTTGAGTCTGTTTTATTATCTATTAAATCAGTGCATTGGATTAAATCCCCAGAGTTTCCTCCTTTGAAAAAAATAAAGGCCCCATTTCTCATTGACTTTACATGACTATTCATATACTAAATGAATGAAGACCTTTCTGAATGTTCTTCTCCTACTAGAGCCTACGAGGGTCTTTGCTAACAGAAAGGAAGGGAGGATAGCTTGTATTTAATTCAGATAAAATTCCAAATCCTCAACAGGACCAGAAGTTTAGGCCCACTTCCCTGCTAATCCTTTCCCTTATGATTAGTAACACAGTGATGTTGTAATTAGTAATCAATGATATAACACGTTGAGTTGCCTGTTATCTCACCTTTTTCCCATATTCCTTTTCCAGAAAAGCTATTGAGCAAACAGTAAACCAGCCACTGGATTTAAGTGAAAAGGGGCTCTGGGGGTCAAAGCAGAAGCCCGTTTAAAACCTGGAGAGAACCGGCCTCCTAAATACCTTCTTGTCAACCACCACCTGAACAAGGCCTCACCTGAACAGGTTTTCTTGTCAGCATTCAAGGTATATCCTTGGCTGCACTCGCAGTGGTGGCTACCCTCCCCATCACTGACACACACATGCTGACACTGGTGCGTGCCAAGCACACAGGGATCCACAGCTGTAAAGGAAGTTTAGAGCAATCAGTATTCACACATACAGAACATCTGAATATCCAAATGGTGGGTACCTATTTGAATATCCAAATATTTGAATATTCAAATGGTGGAGGGCAAAGTGGGTAACGGCCTTATAAATCGGCAGCATGGGTTCTTGAATCCAAATATATTATGTGTGCGCTACAGAGTCTCCAATGTTTTCAAGAAAAGCAGACACATGCGCTCAACACAGCAAGTAGAAATAAAAAGAGAGGAGACAAACTTTATGAGATTACATTAGCCAAGTTGTATATTATTTTTTTGCTCCTAGGCACATTTATATCTCTGTGGATTTTTTTTTCAATATATGGTGACTTGTTTTGAAAAAAACGGTATCAATAAGTTTAGGCATTTCTGAGAAACCAGGGAGGCCTAATGGAAGAGGCAGGTAACTCAGTGCCCATTGGCCTTGGCCACAAGACAACGCTAATATTTTCCCAAGAAGGATTTTTTTCATGGACGGACCTTTCCAACCCATTGATTACAACAAGCTGCCCCTCGGTCTTTTTTTCCCCCCTCACAAGCAGGCCTTTTGTTCCCGAGGGAAAAGATTGCCATTCACCACTTGTTACTTGATGGCCTTCAGGCTCAACCCCAGGTGCGAGGCGACCCAGCTCTGCCACAGAACAGCATCTTGATGGGAGAGCTCTCACCCACAAGCCAGGGCCGTGTGTGTGTGTGTGTGTGTGCGGTGTTCTTGGGAGAAAGAAAGCCATTTTCTTTTTGGGAAGCCAATGAATTCTAAGTAGATGCCACCAAAGCCAAAGCAGGCTTGTGAAGGCCCACTGTGCTAGGACAAGAAAAACAAGGGGGGTCCAGGCCAGCTCTGGCGGAGATGAGACCGGGCTGTGGCCCTGGCCAAAACTTCATGTTCCATTTCCTGACACACCAGTGATGACGGAGGTTTGTATTAATTTAGATTTAAATTCTCCCTGAAATTTACAATTTAATTACCAGATCACTTGTTTGTTACACCCTTCACCCTCAGGCTTGACAACAAAGAGGGGCTATTTTAATCTTTCGGTCACCAGTGGTTGTGTTGAATAAATAGATGTGGAATAAATTACACACAGACACACACACACACACAAAAGGTATCTATATGTTTGAAACTTACCTGGACTATCACTTCTCAGCCTTTTGGCATAGATCAAGTATAAAATTCACCTGAACCAGAAATTGGTGCACACCTGCTTGGATAATTTTATAGAAGGCTTTGAAGGAATAATTCCAAGTGATATACAAAAATAAAGTATGCGTCCCAAAAATTCCTAATTGTAATGAGTTAATACCAAAACGTGGGTGAAGGGAGATTTCGGACAGGGCAAGATATGACAAAATAACAATTTATAAATTATCAAGGACTCATGAGGGAGGGGGGAGCGGGAAGGGAGGGGAAAAATGAGGACCTAATGCCGGGGGCTTAAGTGGAGAGCAAATGTTTTGAGAATGATGAGGGCAATGAATGTACAAATGTGCTTTACACAATTGATGTGTGTATGGATTGTGATAAGAGTTGTATGAGCCCCTAATAAAATGATTAAAAAATAAAATGATACATGCCAGCCTTGAATGGACTGGATATACAAACAGAGAGAGACAGAGAGAAAGCATGTGCACCCTGGTGGTGGTGGAGGGCATACCAGAACCTAGGTCTGCACACACATTTTGGGCTGCTAATCATAAAGACAGCAGTTCGAAACCACCGCCTACCTGCTCCACTGGAGACGGATGGAGCTTTCTACTCCTGTAAAGATTTTCAGTCCCAGAAACCCAAGGGAGGAAGTTCTACTCTGTCCTGTTGAGTGGCTATGGTCAGATTCAACTTGATGGTAGTGAATTTGGCTTGGTATATATGTATGCATATGATGTGTGTATGGGTATATATGTACATGTGTACACATGTTTTCTTGTTATCGCTCAAATGAGCTAAAATCCCACCCGTCTTTGTCCCTCCCCAATGAACTGTAAGAGAAAGAGCAGACTCTGAACACCGGAGTATCCATGAAGTACACACACACACACACACACACACACACACACACACACACACACTGTTTCTTTGGTACATGGGCAAGCTGTCCCTTCCGTGGGCAGCTGCCACCCTCTGTCTTTTGAAAAACAAGCGGAGGTCAGTTAAATTTAGAGATGTTGGAGCTGAAAAAAAAAACATTTAAATGTAGGGGGCGGAATGTAGTGGTGAAGCAGAGGGAGAAAGAGGTGTCTTGAGTTTGTTTTTGTATTTTTTCCCCCCCTTAACTTGTCAGGGAACAGCAGGATCATTTATCCGGGATATTTTCAGACTTTCGGGTCTCTAATGAAAACACGAAGATTTTATGAGCAAACCAAGTGATATATAATACAACTCTATATTCCTAAGCCAACAAAGTGTGTTTCAGTTGGTAAAAAGGTACACACACACACACACACACACACACACACACACACACACACACACATACACAGAAAGGATCACTTATAAGTTTTCCCTAAAATTTCCACCCCCAAAAAGGGCATAAATCTTTTTTACTGCGGATACACGATGTCTACCTTGAACGTCCTTTCTTGTTGGAAGCGTGCACTTACCACAGAACGTTTCCTGGAATCGAGAAGACAGTTTCTCGATGACCCCGAAGGTCTCCACGTAGAAAACGTGGTCCTGCAGGGGCTCGCTGGCAATCATCCTGAGGGACTCCATGTCCGCCCGGTCCACGCCCACCGCATACAGCTCTACACCAGAGGCCCGAGCCCGGGCTGCCACCTCGTTCACCTGGTCCTGGGGCCTCCCGTCGGTCACAACGATGGCCACTTTAGGTATGTTGGCGGTGGCCCGCCGAGCTCCTGCCTCCACCGTGAAGGCTTCATCCATGGCTGTCTGGATGGCCAGGCCGGACATGGTGCCTGTCGATAAGGGCTTGATGCGAGCCACGGCCTGTTTCAAGGACTGCTTATCTGAGTGAGTGTGGAGATGGAACTCCATCTTCACAGTGCTAGCGTAGTTCACCACCGCCACCCGCGTGGCCGCCTCGCCAATGTCCAGCGTGTCAATTATCTGAGAGACGAAGGTCTTCACTTTGGTGAACTCCAAGGGCCGGACGCTACGAGAACTGTCGATAATGAAGACCAAGTCCAAGGGTCTGCTCTGGCAAACGCCTGCGAAGAAGAGTGTGGGCCGCAGAAACAACACCCAAAATGAAGTAATCCTCCAATCCCAGTAAGCCTGCTGTCTCGCCCAGGAGCAGCCTCCCCTGGAGTATGGAAAGCGCTGTGGCCTTCAAAATCCCCTAGAAGAATTCCATGAAAGCTATGGACGTTCCCCCAACTACTTCACTTTGGGACTGGCTGAACCCTGACATTTAACTTAGAATCTTCTCCCTCTGCTTAAGGTTTTGCTCCAAAGGTTATTCCTTTGGGAGAATATATCTGTCTTCCAGATCAGATCACTGTGATCCACTGCCTTTTCACTGACTGATTTTTCAGAAATAGTCTTCCAGGACTTCCCCCTAGTTCATCTTAGTCTAGATGTGCCATGAAGACTGGACAGAATCCTATCAACGGCTGAGTCACCACTGAGAGACAGGTTGTGGCTACCTACAATATGTATTGGTGGGGGAATCAAGCCAGTTCCCCTCCATGGAAGGTGAGAATTCTACCATGGCACCACCAATGCACCCACTATGAAGGCATGATGTATACTGGGAGTCCCTGAGTGTGAACTAGCCAACCCAAAGGATGGAGCTTCGAGTGGTGCCTTGGAAGAAAGGCTTGTCAATCAATTTCTATAAATTATCTCAAAAAATAAATATACAAAATCACTGTCATAGGGTCCATTTCTACTCATAGCCACCATATAGGACAGGGTAGAACTGCCTCTGTGGATTTCCAAGGCAAATTCTTTACGGGAGTAAAAAGCCTCATCTTTCTCCATGGAGCGGCTGGTGGTTTTGAACTACTGACCTTGCAGCTAGTAGCGCAATGCATAACCACCACACCATAGACACCAGAAACCCTTTGGAGCACAGTTCTACTCTGACACCCATGGGGCATCATGAATCGTCATTGATTCCATGACACTGACTACTGGCTTAACCCTAAATTAAATCCTGGGGCTACAAAAAAAACACCCCAGATTCCCCGCCTCCAACTTACTCAAGGTACTCAAATTTTTCCCATAAATGTCAGTCTTCATCTATTCTTTCCCTATCCTGTTTCAGCCAACTCCAGTCTGCTCACTCCCTCTCCTCCAAAAATCCAAATTCACTGCCATCGGGTCCAGGCTGACTCATAGTGGCCCCCCCTGTGGGTTTCAGAGACAGTAACTGCTTACAGGAGTAGAAAGCTCAGTCTTTCTCCCCCAGAGTTGCTGGTGGTTTTGAACTGTCAACCATGCGGATCACAGCCCAACAAGTAACCACTATACCACAAGGCTCCCGACTCCCTTTTCTAGTCACTAAAATCAAATCCAAAAGTCAGGATCGAATAAGACAGAAGCCAGTTTTGAGGCTTCTTTTTAAAGTTCTTTCCCCTTATCGCACACACAGACAACACC
>NW_022103906.1:85778343-85794954 GCF_000313985.2 Echinops telfairi | reverse complement strand
CGGGGCCATCGAGTCGATGGTGACTCACAGTGGCCCCATAAGACAAGGTAAAACTGCCTTTGTGAATTTCTGGGATGGTAATTCTTTACAGGAGTAGAAAGCCCCATCTTTCTGCCATGGGGCAGCTGGTGGTTATGAACTGCTGATCGTAGTTGCCCTTGCAGATCACAGTCCAACACAGAACCCCTGCCCCACCAGGGCTCCCACGTACACACACATGCACAGACACAGCAGGTCCTTGAGTGATGGCATGTCCATCAGGGCTCCATCCTAATAGAGGGATGGCTAGAAGTTGGTACAATTCTAAAAAGGCAATTTACTCAAGAAAGCTAGACAATGGTGAATTCAAAAGGCATGCCTAGGCTAAGCAGTCTGTGACCCCACAAAAGCCTCATCATGGAATAGGAATTACATCTCTCTCGAGTCTTCTTTTTAGGAACCTTGGTAGCACAGTGGGCTACATGCTGAACTGCTAGCCACAAGGTCAGCAGTTCAAACCCACCTGTTGCCCTGAAGAACATTGCGACTGTCTGCCCCGTAAAGCTTTAAAGCCTTGAAATTCCAAAGGCGCAGTTCTATGCTGTCCTAAAAGTCCACTATGAGTCAGAAGCAACTTGAAGACAGTGAGGGGTTTGTTTTGTTTTGGAGCTTTCTTTTAAAAGCTCAAAAGTCTCCTCTTAGGCTCAACCTGCTTCCTAGAAACATTCAATGATGAAGAGAATGTTACCTCACATGACATTTTATGAGCTCACAGGTCCCCAATAGCACACCCCAGTGAAGGTGGCTATGCCAAGGTTGATTTTATGCCCACTTTACAGGTGTGAAACCTGAGGCTCAGGGAGATGTCCAAGCTGGAAAGAGCAAAAGCACGCTCTGGACCCCAGGCTCCCTGAGCCCGGACCAGGAGGCTTTCCCCTGCAACACATTGGCCTTCTCTGAGGCAACATTTTCCACCACAGAACTAGCATTAGCTCATGTACCCTGTCCACAGCCTTGTGTTGACTTTGAGCTGCCACCTTGACATGCCAGATGTCATGTATTTAGTTAAGTCAAAGGGAATTAAAAAGACATGCTTTAAAGGAATACAGATTTTCCCTTCATCCCTTGATAAAAGTTCACATCATCCCTTCCTGGATCAGGAAACACGGTGGAAGAACGATATTGAACGCCATTCCTGGAAATGCATTTAGGTGTTTCCACATAATTGAAACAAATTGAAAAATCCATGATAATATGAACCCTATAGCTGACAATGTTTTCACACAAACCGAAATAGTGGGTCATGGTTGGATTCTTAAAACTAAAGCTGCATGACTTCCTCTTCTCCTCTAGGTTTTTCACACTGAATTATCTGAGGGGAAGAGTCAGGGGGATATGAGGGGGGATATAAAACAGAGCAATAGCCCCCAAAGAGGCCCACATCCTAATTCCTGGAACCTGTGTGTACATATTAATGTTCTTGGCAAAAGAGACTTTGCTCACGTGATCAAAGCCTTTGGAATGGGGGTGGGAGGTAGTTATCCAGGATTACTTGGGTGGGTCCAATGAAATCATGAAGGTCCTCAAAAGTAGAAGAGGGGCCAGAAATGGAAGTCTGAGTCATGAGAGGGGAGAAGGACCCACTGCCATTGTTGACTTTGAAGATGGCAGCGGAAGGCCAGAAGCCAAGGAATGAATATAGGCAACTTTTAGAAACTGGAAATGGCAAGAAATGGATTCTCCCCTACAGCCTCCAAAGGGGAGCATAACTCTCTCTACACCTTGATTTTAGCCCAGAGAGACCTATGTCCTAAATAGGTGTCATTTTAGGCCACTAAGTTTGTGGTGTACTGGGTTATGCATTGGGTGGCATAGTGGGTTATATTGGGTGACTAACTGCAAGGTCAGCAGTTTGAAACCACCAGTGGTTCCAAAGTTTTCTACTCCTGTCAGGAGGTACAGCCTCGGAAACCCGCAGGGGGGCAGTTCTCCTCTGTCCAATAGGGTCCCTCTGAGTCAGCATCCACTCCATGGCAGTGAGTGAGGGAAGTCTGTGGTGAGCCAGAGTGGTAAGAAATCACATGAGCACCTAATTCTGAACCGACTGGGATCTCCTGACACCCATCATTAATTGTTTTTGTTTCGTGTTGTGTTGTTTTCACTCTTCCTCCCATTGACTCAAAAAATCCCAAACCAAACTCACTGCCATCGAGTTGATGCTGACTCATGTCGACCCTAGAGGGCAGGGTAGAACTGCCCTCTGTAGTTTCCAAGACTGTAACTCTGTATGGGAGTAGAAAGTCCTGTCTTTCTTCTGTCGATTGGACTAGAACAGCAAACTCAGGAGCAAAGAAAGTGAGGATCTGAATTTCATAAAATGGTTTCATAGTCAACAATATCACCCATTCTCAAAACTCCTGCTAGAAATAAAAGCTTATATCAAAACTTAACAATTTCTGGTGGCTAGCAGGAGAGAATTTGGAAAGATAATTCTTTCAAAATCAAGTTTGGAACCCAGGGAAGGAAGAGCCAGTGTTGTTTGGGACCCTCTCCCCCCTCTCCCAATCTCATCTCCCTTGGACCACAGGTAATGCTAACTTCAAGAACAAAGGCTGCCTCCCTATTCCTGACCTGGAGCAACCAGCTAATTCAAACCTGTGTGGATCCTGACATTTCCCATCTCGGTAGCAATGCTGTTGCCATTTCAAATACAGCCCATCTGGGGTGCTGCGGAAAAGAGCTCCTTCCACATTTTCCAGAAAGGTGCACCAGATAAGACAAAGCAAATCAACCTGAGGCATGAGCAACTGGGACCAACTAAGACTGGAAATCCAAGAGACGGTTGGATGCAATCTCTTTAGCAAGACTGAAACTGTGTTCTCAGGAATGAAGAGAAACTTTTAAGTCAAGGATCTTAAGGGTTTGTAAACTCCAGGCAGTCAAAAGAGCCCTTGCTTGGGATTTCGGCGCTCTGAATTTTACTCTAAACTGGGACACTAATCTGTGGGCCCTGGTGGAGGAGCAGCGGGGACGGGTTGGCCTGCTAACTGTAAGGTCAACAGTTCAAAAGCACCAACCGCTCCACGGAGAAAGATGAGGCTTTCTGCTTTCATAAAGATTTACTATGAGCTGGAGTCACTATGGTGTGATTTGGTTGGGGTCTTTTTTTTGGGGGGGTCCACTTTGACAAGCCTCCTTGTTCCTCTGGGGGGCAACTCTGATGACCCTCCAACTCTGCTGCTCGATGCAGGCTTTGAGGATCTAAGACAGCTCAGGTGAGAAGTCTCACCCGCAAGAGAAGCGGAATGGAGACGATGATGGCATCCAGTATGCCCCAAAGTTCTTTCCTAGTCCAGACCACTCTCTCAGCCTGCCGTCCGAAATCTGGCCCAGACCGGAAACTGGAGGGCCAGCTGTGGTGAGGGGGCAGGAATCACGCATTGATCTGAGTCAATATCTGCGGAAGGATTTCAGGAACACTAAAATCGGGATCGCAGGAGGGATTGCAGGAGGGATTTGCTCAGCTGAACCAAAGGGGCCGGGAATGGGATGGGGAGCTGGCAGCAGGCAAGTGTTCCCAAGGTTGCCCTGTCCTCCCTTGCCTAGATCACAAGAAGTGGAGTTTGAGGACCAGAAGACCCCAGTCTTAGCCCTGACAGACTAGTGACATATTTGAGCATAATCCATCCCATTCGCTGGGACTGTTTCCCACGGGATTCACCGCGGTGGGGATTCTAGTGCGGTGATCCAGCAGCCACCGTTCCTCTGTGGATGACCTAGGCTTATCCTCCCGTCCAGCACCCCCCAGCCGGGGACCCCCTCCCTTCCTCATTCCAGCGCTCCCCCCTGTTGCCAGTTCGCGCTTCCCCTGCGCCTGGGCTCCCCCGTCCCACTGTACCTGCGCGGTGGGCCCCGCCAGGTTGGCCGGTAGGGTTGGGGCCGCGCCCGGGACTGCCGGCCGGCCCGCGGGTCCCCCAGGTCCGGGGGCGGGACGGGGCCGCGGGGGCCCGGCGGGCCAGGGAGCCGGGGGCCGCGGGGGGCGGCAGTAGCAGCAGCGGGGGCAAGAGCAGCAGGAGCAGTCGCTGGAGGTGGCGGGCAGGAGCCGAGGGCAGCATGGCGCTTTCGGTGGTCCAGCCTCGGGTCGTCGGTCAGGTGGGCCGCCAGCCGTGCAGTCTGTCCGGGGACCAGTGCGGGGCGCCGAGGCGGCCCATTTAAAGGTCCCGCGGCCCTGGGCCCCGCCCCCGGCCCGCCCCTCCGAGGCTGGGCGCTGGGGGGTGCGGTGTGGACCGCCAGCGCCCGCGAGGAACCCCGCCCAAGGCCAACAAGGAGCCTGGTCCGCGCATTCCAGTGGCTGACCCGGAATGTCTGGGGCGAGCGGCCCGGGCGCGGGCTGCGGTGCTCACCCGCCCGCCCGGTGCCCTGCGCCGCGACCAGCCGCTGGAGGCCACCTTGGACAAGCGACTGCCTGCCAGGCCTTCATAATTGCCCCCTTGTCCCCAGACAGGGGAGTGGGAACCCCAGGTCCTCTGGCCTGCTCCCCAGTCGAGGACGCCCTGGGCCCTGCCCTTGGGATGTTTCGGCTCCAGGTATGCCTCCTGGCTCCGAGCAGGAAGATGAAATGGGGCTCCTCACACTGCATTCCTTTTCCCAACCAACTAACCAGAGGTTTGCTGTGGCCTCTCAACTGAAGGAAAAAAGAAGTTTAAGAGAATCTAGCAGCATCAATAGAAACGCTGCCATCCCAGTTTCAAGCATTCATTGCTATTACCAGGAATAGAAAGGCAAACCTACCTACCTACCTGCAGAGCCCCAGGTTAGCTGGGAGGACAGCTTGTACCCACATAGTTCAAGAGGCTCCCCCTATAGCCCATTTCCCCGCTGCCAGAGTGTACCGAACTGCACAGGAGTGGAGGCTGCCCAGGGTCCCTGAGGGAACTCCCAGTCTATGGAGAGAGAAATATACAGTCATTGCTAGGGTGGGGGTGCTGTACCTGGGTAAGAGAACATGCAGAATTCAGCAAAGACACCCCAGCTCTGCCTGATGAAGCAGGTGACTTTTGAGCTGGGTCCTACAACAGATGATGAACATGAGTCCCGACAGATTCTGTCTGTCCTTCCTGCTGCCACTCTTGGCCCTGACACCATGCTGCCCACAGTGATCTTGATCACGTCTCAGCTTCCCTCACTCCACTCAGGAAGTGAAGTTGTGCTTTCACTTCCAGTAAAATCCAAACTGCATTCATGTCCTCCAAAGTCCAATAGGATCAGATCTAGCGTCCCCTGTTTCTGTGAATGCAAACTGAAACTGCACCCCTGCTGGCCACACTCGGACCACACTAGCCTTTGAAGGACAATTCCAAGCTGGGTCCCACCGTCTGGTCTTTGCACCTACTCTTCCCTCTGCTTAGAAAACTCTTACTTCAATCACCACCCTGCTGCCTGCGTTGTATCACCCAGCTCTCAACACCAATGTTACTTTCTACAACCTGCTGTATTATTTTCTCAGCATTTCGTTCTCTCTAGAATTATTTTTATTAGATTAGTCTTGTTAATAGTCTATTTCTTTTCACCACTCATACAGTTTACCATCATCTACACTCCATAAATTTAGGTCTTTGTGGTAGTTACATAATCTGGTGTCAATTTGGGACTTGAGAGGATTAAGAGTGAAGGGGTGGAGTCTAGTCTGTCAATCAGGTTATAGCCAATGAGGCCTCTGTATAGGTTTGGCCTTCTCCTGAGAACTATGGGAACTCTTGGATTTCCTCCTTGGAGGCGGAAGACATTCTCTCTCTCTCTGCTCACTCCCTGGGAGACGACCTACTGACAAGACACATGGTGCTATGCCCTGGAAACTGGAGAAGCCACATGGACCTACCCTGATACAACCAGACCTCTGGAGCCAGAGAGGCCACATAGAGACCCCTGCCAGCGCTGAGACGCTTACAACGCCACTGGATCCAAAGACTTCCAACCCACTGGCCTGTGTTCCTCCTGCATTCGGCATCATTCTGTGAGTCTGAAGAGGACTTTATAGATTGGTATCAGACATATAGGCTAATATTGGACTTATGGACTTGATCTGGACTGGGCTGGGACATTTTCTCAGTATTTAATTGCTCTTGTATATAAACCTCTTTCTTATATACATTTGAGTGACTCTGGATTTGTTTTCCCTAATCAACCCGGACTCACAATCTCTTTTATTCACTTCTTTATTCCTACCACCTAGAAGAGTGCCTGAGAATGATTTAATACATGTTTGTAGAATAGAAGAATGAAGGAGGGGATGAATAAAGCAACTTTCCAAACTATAGAGTCGAGTCCGTATAAGGGATGCCTGGGAAAGGATGAGTGGCCTGAGGCGGCTAGAAAATGAAGGGGCTTGTGCATCATGGGGATGAAGGAGGCAAGGGAGAACCTGGCTACGGGAACCTCGAATGCTAGGAAAAGAATCTGGACCTTTGTCTACATGTGGTAGGGAGTTTTGAACATGCCAAGTCTGGCAAGTGTCCTGGCCAGTTTACTCTGAGTGTCATTTGGAGGATTGTTGGAGTCTAACGGTAGTCTAGGGAACCCAGTGAAGCGGTAGGTAGGTTCGACCAGATATGGTGATTGCATCTAACCTAGTGCAGTGGGGTTGGGGAAGAAAATATGAAAGAGCTAGACTCTCCCTCTCCTGCATGAGCCTGTCCCTGCCGAAAAAGATATAGTGCCCCGGGGTCTTTGGCTTGAGCCTGGGGTCCTGAAAGTGTAGCCAAGATTCTCTTGCTCTTTGAATTCTTTAGAAGTTCATGAATGTCCCAGAAAACTGTAAAATGCAGGTACCTCTGAAAGGGTCACTCTTTAAAACTCTCATCACTTTCACTACTGTGGTGGCTCTTAAACTGTTTCTCCTCCCACCAAACCTGCATCACTGTAATTTTGCTATTGTTATGAATAGGGTGACCCCTGTGAAATGGTTATTCGACCCCCTAAAGGGGTCGTGACCCACAGGTTGAGAACCACCTCTGTAATGGGAGTAGAAAGCCTTCTCTTCCTCCTGAGGAATGGCTGGGAGGTTTGAACTGTTGACCTCTAGGTAACCACTGCAACACCAGGGCTCCTGACTCATTATCAGTGGGAGTAGCTATGATCATAATGGGGAGCAGGGATGTTTCCTAATCCCATTTGGTTCCTTGTCCTAACTGACCACTACAGCACTTAATCGATTGACCTATCAGTGCAATGAACAGGGTTGTAATCAGTGCAATTGAGCAGGGTGGTCAATTGCGTATGATGCCATTTAGAAGAGCAAGCAGCCTGAAGGGTCCTGCAGGAGGTTTCCTCATCCATGCCAGTGGGTCTCGGAGACTGCTAGTGAACTACAGGAGCCCAGGGTCCCTCAGGGCTCTGCACAGGAATGTCATTGGGTCCTTGGAAGTGCAAGTGGATTCAGTTGGGTACTTTACTAAACATGTCAAGAACTTTAGAGCAGGAGGCAAAGGGCCCCCACCAAGGTGAATAGATCTTATTCTTTTTTTTTTCTTTTAAATTAAATACTTTCATTGGGGGCTCTGTAAAAGCAATCCATCCATCCATGTGTCAAACACATTTGTATGTATGTTGCCATCATCATTTTCAAAACAATTTCTTTATACTTGAGCCTCTGCTATCGGCTCCACATTTTCTGCCCCCCTCTTTCACCCTCCCTCTCTCATGAACCCTTGATAAATCATAAATTATTATTTTCATATCTTACATCATCTGCTGCCTCCCTTCACCCACTTTTCTGTTGTTCATCCCCCTGGGAGGGGGTTATATATCCATCTTTGTGATCGATTCTCTTTCTCCCCCCACCTTTCCCTTACTCTCCTGGTATCTCTATTCTCGTTATTGATCCTGAGGGCTTTATCTGTCCTGGATTCCCTGTGGTGCGGACTCTTATCTGTAGCAGTGTACAAGTTCTGGTCTAGTCAGATTTGTTAGGTAGAATTGATTTCATGATAGTGGGTGGGGGGAAAGAAACATTAAAGAACTAGAGGAAAGTTTTATGTTTCATCAGTGCTACACTGCGCCCTGAAAGGAGACATTGTGGGAAGTGTAAGATGTGAAAACAAAAATAATTTATAATTTATGAGGGGTCCATGAGGGGGTGAGGGTCGGGGAGGGAGGGGAAAAAAAAGGAGCTGATACCAAGGGCTCAAGTAGAAAGAAAATGTCTTGAAAATTATGATGGAAACATATGTATAAATGTGGTTGATACAACTGATGAATGGAATGTTATAAGAGCTGTAACAGCCCTCAATAAAATGATTTATATAAAAAAATTGGACAGACAATAGAATGCAGTTCTCATGCTTTCTGCCTATTCACAAAGATCTAATACAAGTAGAATCCATGTTAACGCCCTCATCAATTAAAAAATGAAGGTGGTAATGCAATTTACAAACAATTTAACACATTTATTTTCCATATTTACTTGGATTTTACATGGAGGATTTCAGTTATGACACCACCACCACCACCAGCAACAAACATCCAGCAAGTAAAGACTTCTATGCTTCTACTTGGAACTTGAGAAGAATTTTAAAAAACAATTTTTTTGCTCTCTAAGTACTTGGTGTCTTATTTTCTTTATGAGGCCAGAAAACTCTGGACATCTTCTTTTGGACATTTACTTGGATTCATCTACCGAATGTAAGATCATCAGGTATCAGGCATCAAAGACCCAGAACAAAAATCATACCAATGTGAATGGGGGGTGGGGAGAACGCAGAGTGGAGACCCAAAGCCCACCTGTAGACAGTTGGACATCCCCTTACAGAAGGGTCACAAGGAAGAGATGAGCCATTCAGGGGTGGGTTATACACCAATCATTGAGGACGGTTCCCCATTTCTCCCCCCACTTTCCCCCTACCCTCAAGAGAATTCTGACTCACAGTGACCCTCTAGAGCAGCAGTTCCCAACCTGTGGATCATGACCCCTTTGGGGGTTGAACAACCCCTTTCACAGGGGTCACCTGATTCATAACAGTAGCAAATTGCAGTTATGAAGTAGCAGCAAAGAAAATTTTATGGTTAGGGGGTCACCACAATATGAGGAAGGGTCACGGCATTAGGAAGATTGAGAACCACTGCTCTAGAGAGTAGAACTTCTCTCTATGATTCCCAAGTCTGTAAAACATATATGTAAACATAATAAACTTTTTATGTAAACATAAAAAGTATATAAATATATACTTTACCCTGAGAGGAACTGGGGAATTTGAACTGGTGACCTTGCGGTTAGTAACCAACTTAACCCATGAAACCACCAGGACTCCTTATATACGTAGGAAAGTACTATTACAAAGTGGGACAGAAGGGAACAACAAGAGATCTAAAACTGATAGTGAGGAGGGTGTAGAATGCCTGGTGGAGTTTGATCAAGTGCAATGTAGCCAAGAGGAATTACTGAGAGCCAAATGAAGGTCAAACATGATAGTGGAACAGGAGGAAAGTAAAAAGAACTAGGAGGCAAGAGACATTTATACAGGTATAAATATAGGCATGTATATATGTAAATATATATTAATATGTAATGATAGGGATATAGGTCTATGTACATATATTTATGTTAATTATCAAGGTACCAGATTTACATTGGGCCTCTACTCAAGTCCTCCCCCAACGCAAGAACACTTTGTTCTAATAACCTGACATTCTGTGATGCTCACCTTTCCAACATGATCGCTGGAGTCAAAGTGGGTGCATAAACAAATGCGGTGAAAAAAGCTGATGATGCCCAGCTATTAGAAGATATAGTGTCTGGGGTCTTAAAGGCTTGAAGTTAAACAAACAGCCATCTAGCAGGTAAGCAACAAGGCACATGGTAGAAGCACACCAGCCTGTGTGATCATGAGGTATTGACAGGATCCGGTATCAGGCATCAGAACCCCAAATCAATCATATCGATGTGAACGTGGGGGGTGGAGGGACGTGAAGTAGAGACCCAAAGCCCTTCTATAGGCAATTGGACATTCCCTCACAGAAGGGTCATAAGGACAGGATTAGCCAGCCAGGGTGCAATATTGCACTGACGAAACACACAACTTTCCTCTAGATCTTTAATGCTTTCCAGTTCCATCATGACCCCAGCTCTGCCTTACAAATCTGACTATACCAGAGCATGTACACTGGTATAGATAAGAGCTCTTGGCTCATACAACTCCCACCACAATCCACACATACATCAACTGCGCAAAGCACATCCGTACATTCATCGCCCCCATCACTCCCAAAACACCTCCTCTCCACCTAAGCTCCCGCACCAGGTCCTCACTTCTCCCCTCCCCCTCCCGCTTGTCCTCCCCCACGAGCCCCTAACAATTCACAAATTACTATTCTATCATATCCCGCCCTGCCCGACGTCTACCCCCACCCACCCCTCTGTCATCCGTCCCCCAAGGAGGAGGTCACATACAGTTCCCTATAATCGGTTCCCTCTTTCCAACCCACTCTCCCGCCACCCTCCCAGCATCGCCATTCACACCACTGTTCCTGAAGGGATCATCCGCGCTGGATTCCCTGTGCTTCCCGCCCCTATCTGCACCAGTGTACATCCCCTGGTCCAGGCAGACCCGCAAGGCTGAATTCGAATCATGATAGTGGCGCGGGGAGGAAGCATTTAGGAACCAGAGGAAAGCTGTATTTTTCATCGTTGCTACATGCACCCTGACTGGCTCGTCTCCACGCCGAGACCCCTCTGCAAGGGAATCTCCAGTGGCCTACAAATGGGCTCTGGGTCTCCACTCCGCACGCCCCCCCCCCTCATTCACGATATGATTTTTTTGTTCTGATGATGCCTGATACCTGATCCCTTCGACACCTCGTGATCACACAGGCTGGTGTGCTTCTTCCATGTGGGCTTTGTTGCTTGTCTGCTAGATGGCCGCTTGTTTACCTTCAAGCCTTTAAGACCCCAAACGCTATACCTTCATGCCACCCTGTCTTCCAATCTGTTACACCACCCAGTCTGTATCTTTCCCAAGGCCTACCTGATTATTAAAATTATTCCATATATTTTCAAATGCACTGATTTCTAGCTAATCCCACTTGCTTGTAAGATCTAGGAGGGCAGCGATGGTGTCTTCGTGATTCACTGCTGAACTCCCGGAAATCCTACCTTCCCACGTGCACACTCATGGAAGCAGCGGACACCAAATATTGCATCGCACCGGACAGATCTGCTGACCAAGACCTATTCAGAGTGCTCAAGAGCAAAGAGGACACTTTGGAGACTATGTTGTGACCACTCCAAAGTCTTAGAAGTTTTGATCACCTCAATAAAATCACCACTTTATTGAAAGCTGGACAATCAATAAGAAAGACTGCTGAAGAACTGATGCATTTGGATGATGGTGCTGGTCAAGCACATCACCAGGAAGTGCCGTGGCTGTCCAGAGAACCAAGATATTTGTGTTGGATCAAGTAAAGTCAAAAGGCTCCTTAGAAGCGAGGAGGAGGAGGAGGAGGAGGAGGAGGAGGCTTCTTCTCACATCCTTTGGACAAGTCATCAGGAGGGACCAGTCCCTGAAGAAGGACATCATGTGTGTGATGCAGAGGATCAGTAAGAAAAGAGGACACCGCTCCAGGAAATAGACCGTCACAGTGGCTGCAACAAGGAGCTCCAACCTAACGATTATGAGGCTAGCGAAGGACTGCAGTGTGCCCCTCTATGTACACAGCAACGTGGCACCAAGGACAGCCACATGGGCACCGAGACCTCAGAGACGTGAGATCATAGAACAAGTCTCATATTTCACCCTGCCTTGGAGGACTCATAAACAGGCTCCACAGATTGTAGGGAAAGAAATAGCCTCGCACTGCCTTCCCACTGGTCAGATGATGCTGAGAAAACGGCTATGCCTCGTTTCACTTCACTGGCCAACAACAGCCAGCTCTGTGCTGGGCACTGGCCCCACGGCGTGGTTGGCTTCCTTCCCTCTGACCTGCTGTGGCAGAGACATGGGGTCCTGCTCTGCCATCCCGCTCATTCTAGGGAGGAAATTCAGGAGAAGGGCAGCCTAACATGTGATGTCCATTCCTACACATCTGCTCGTAGGCATATGTAAAATTAAAACGATTTGGTTAGGCTCGTGAATAAAGGATAGTGGTTGGTTGTTTAAAAAATTCACTACACTCTGCACTACTGTTTTTACACTTCCCACGGACTACTGATTTATTAGTCAGGCCTGCCAACGTGGTGCCATGGTAACCAATATCCCCAGAATCTCAGGATCTTATAACAACAAAGACTTCTTTGTCGTTGTGTTCTACGTCTGTCGTAGTTCTCCTCCACATCTGTGTTCTGGGACCAAGCTTAAGGAGCACTCTTGAGAAGTTCTATTATGGGACAGGCTGATCTTCTGACAAGAGAAAGAGTAATAGCAGAATAAGTCCTCATAGCTTAACGGTTCAGCAAAAACAAGCGTGTGTATCAGTTCTACTAACATGCTACTGGCCGAAGCAAGTCACAGGGCCAAGCCTGATGTCAGGGGATGGGAAATATAATCTTTTCCATAAGCCAACCCAGCACCATTGACCTATTCATCTTTCATGGTGGTCATGGACTAGCTATCCCCTGAGGTCACCTGTCTTGGAAAATTCAGTAAGAACCTTTGGGGAAAGCTTGTCTCTGAATTGAGACCAGCCTCTCTTTCAGAGGCCCCTAACAGATCAAGGATTCCTTACAGCAGGACAGGTTGGGGGGTACGTGCTAATGACAAAGAATTCAAGAAGGATGAAAATGTTCTAAAGTTGATTATGGTTGGTAGCGATTGTACAACCTTCTTGACATGACTGAATTATTAAATTGCATGATATCTGGATTGTGTCCTAATAAAATGATATATTTGCTTTCTACAAGCCCCTGGTATCAGCTCATTTTCCCCTCCCTCCCTGCTCCCCACTCCCTCATGAACCTTGATAATTTATAAATGATTATTATTTTGTCATATCTTACACAGTCCGGTGTCCCCCTTCACCCACTTTTCTGTTGTCCATCCCCCAGGGAGGTTATATGTAGACCCTTGTAATTGATATAAAAAGAGGCTCCTTGCTTTGGATGTTCTAACCATAACCACTCTCTCTAACAGTTTCTCAGCCCCAGACTTCTCAAGGAGTCTGTTTGGGGCCCACTTCTCTCCACTTGGAACCCCAATTCTGATAAGGAACCTCAGCTCAGTACTTACAAAGACGCCTTCTGAGAGAGCTGACAGCTCTACTTTGGGGAGCTGCCCAACTCCTAGCCCCTCCTTGTATCCCGATTCTACTCTAGCGGCCATCCCTTTTGCTGCTGCCTTTCTTATTTATATAAGGCTTTTCTGACAGTTATGTTTTATTTTTAAAAAGATACCTTTTCCCTTTACTGTTAAAGCAATATATGTTTAGTGTAGAGAATTAAAAATATACAGATAAGCAAAAACTAGAAAATAAAGACCACCAATAACATTACCCCAATGGAGCCAAGGTCTGCTTTTAAGGATTCCCATTGGCATGGGCGAGCAAGTGTTGTAAAAGCTGACGGTTCAAACCCACCGGCCTTTCCCCAAGAGCAAGATGAGGCTGTCTACCCCCCAAAGACTGACAGCCTCAGGGATTCTACGCAGGGCCACTATGGGTTGAAATCCACTTGATGGAAGTGGGTTTGGGCTTTTGAATAATAGCATTACTACCCAATGATTCTGTGGTGGTCTTTCCTAGTCCCTCTGCTTCATATCCTTTTTTAAAAATGAAATCACATGACATATGACAGTGCTGTAAATTGCTCCCTGTGCATGTCATGCATGCTGCTGTTGGGTGCCCTCCAGTCAATCCCGACTCACAGTGACCCCGTGTGTAACACTGCCTGGGGCTGCACTACTTCCACAATTGTTCTACTTAGGCCCAGTGTTGCAGCCACTGTATCAATTTATTTGACAGACTTCCTCTTTTTTGCTGGTCTATATTAATTCCACAATCCAAATGCAAAGTCAAGTACTATAATGGATGGTGCAAAGACCTAGAGTCAGAAAGCTAAAAAAAAGAAGAATAGGCTTCACATGTCTCAAGCTGAAAAAATTTTATACCCAGGGAAAATATCTTTAAAAAACAAAACAAAACAAAAAACGGACCACTGACCAAAGCTCCAGAACCCATCCTGAGAAAGTTTAGAAGCTGCCATTGTGTGCATACTGCAATCAGGATCATTTCCCCACTTCTTTGTTCCGGAGTTTCACCTGGAACGGGGTTAAGTTGACCTGTGGGATGCTGGCCGTTTCCCTCATCCAGGACACTGGGTGTTTGTTTTGTCTTTCACCTGATTAAGGCTTTTTAGAGTCTCTTATAAAAGGAGGGAAAGTAAAAACAAGACATTTTCAGAGACAGAAAAGCCACAACAATTTATCACCAATCAACCTGCACTGCAAAACTTGTTAAAGAAAGCCCTTCAGGTAGAAGAAAAACAAGATCAGATGGAAATGTGGGTCCACACAAAGGAATAAAGGACACCGAATGGTCACCAAATGTGTAGTTGCTTTGCTCTGCTTTGTCTTTGAAAGTAATTAACTGTTGAAAGAAAATGTGATCAAAGAGCATCGGGACAGGGCGGCACTGGTCAGCCTCTATCTGCAGTTGGCATTTCTGACCACATCCAAACGGGTGAAAGGGCCAGCGAGACCCATCAGGTTCCCGGGTGCCTGGTCCATATTCAGGCGACCTCGTGGACTGATGCCAGGGACAAAGCTCCTTTCTCACCGGTCACAAAGAAAGTGATTTTTTTCTGCTTTCCCGGTCGTTTCCCTCTTCAGCCATCTCTTGCTCACAAAACCCTCCTGCTAATATTCGCATAGCGCAGGACGTTTGCTGGCCCTTTCAGGTCCGTGACCTCAGCTGGTTCTCAGAACTCCAGGAAGCACGTACGTTAGAGGTGCCTATCTTCCTGGTTTTACAGATGCAGAAACCAAGGCTTATTACATGTCCCCGAGTCACATAGGAAGGGTTTGGTGAAGCAAGGAATTGAACTTCAATAAATTACTAGATCTAGTGGCCATTCCACTATCCTCAGCCTGCCAACCTCAAGTATCTGGGATTGATTCCACATTAACTGGCAGCATTCACCTTGCTTCTACATTCTTTTCTCATTCCTGAAATCAGTCAGGCAACCTCAAAATAAACAGCAGTACAGCGTTCTTTATTCTAGTCCACGATTGGTCTTGTTTCTCACATGTTCGGGTTCTGGAAGCAAAGGGAATGCAGAAGGTGACCCATCCTTTGCTCCCAAGGAACACTACTTACTGCCAACACGTCGATTACAACTCAGAGCGAGGCTGAAGGACACGGCAGAACTGCCCCTATGGGGTTCCGAGACAGTAACTCTTCATGGAGTAGAAAGCCTCCTTTCTCCTGCAGAGAAGCTGGTGCTTTTGAACTGCTGACCTTGTGGCTAGCAGTCCAATGCATCACCACTATGCCAAAGGAAATTGCATGAAAACTGTGGGCAGATTAGTCACAGACGGGGAAACTGAGGCATTCGTCTGTCACGGTTGTTGTCAGGGCCCATCCAGTCACTTCTAATATCGACCCTTGTGTACAACAGATCAGGGAACACTGCCCAGTCCTGTGCCATCTTCCCAGTTGTTCCTATGTGTAAGCCTGTTGACACAGCCACGTGTCACTCCACCTTCTAGACGTCTTCCTCTTTGTCACTGCCCCTCTACCTCACTCAGCGTGCTGTCCCTCTCCACAGCCTTGGCTCCTCTGACAACACATCCAAAGTATTTAGGGTGAAGTCTTACCATCTTTGCCTGTATGGGACATTCTGCTGTACTTTTTCCCAGAAAGATTGGAGGGTTCTTTTGGCGGCCCATGCCATTCTTAACAGGCACCATGATTCAAAAGCATGGAAACTTCTTCAGTCTTCCGTATCCAACGTCCAACTTTCATATGCCGACAAGGCCATTGAACACACCATGGTCAGGGTCAAGAGCACTTTCATCCTCACAGACACATCCTTACGTTTGTCAAATTTTAAAGGTTTGAAAGGTCTTGTGCAGCAAATTTAACCAATCCGATGTGTCCTTTGATCTCTTGATGGCTGCTCCCATGAGCAATTGACTGTGGATATAAGGGAAGCAAAATCCTTGACAACTTCCATCTTTTCTCTGTTGACCGTCATCTTACGGACTGCTGCAGGTGTGACGATGTGGGTTTTCTTTACATTGACTTGTAATCCAAACTGAAGGCTGCAATCTGGGATCTTCATCAGCAAGTGCTTCGACTCCTCCACACGTTCAGCAAGCCAGGTTGTGCCATCTGCATTTTGTAGATTGTCAGTAAGCCTTCCTCCGATCTTCAAGCCACATTCTTATTCTAAGCCAGCTTCTCTGATGATTTGCTGAGTAAGTATGACAATAAGATACAACCTGACATACACCTTTCTTGATTTTAAAACTCGCAGTATTCTCTCGTTCTGTTAGACAACTGCTTCTTGCTCCTTGTATGGGTTTCCCATGAGAGCACAATGTAGCCTTCTAGGATTCCCATTTTTCTGAAGACTATCCACAACTTATGGTTCACAGAGTCAATAAAACACAAACATCTTTCTGGTATTCTCTGCTTTCAGCCAAGGTC